>NC_058382.1:43320590-43974162 GCF_018350175.1 Felis catus
TTTTTATTTATTTATTTATTTATTTATTTATTTATTTATTTATTTATTTAGAGACAGAGTGAGCGGGGGAGGGGCAGAAAGAGGGAGAGAGAGAATCCCAAGCAGGCTCCACACTGTCAGTGCAAAGCCTGATGCAGGGCTCGAACTCATGAACCACAAGACCATG
This sequence comes from Felis catus, assembly GCF_018350175.1. NCBI lineage: Eukaryota > Metazoa > Chordata > Mammalia > Carnivora > Felidae > Felis > Felis catus. The sequence continues at coordinate 43,320,757 of NC_058382.1, forward strand.
ACCTGAGCCGAAACCAAGAATTGGATGCTTAACCAACTGAGCCACCCAGACGCCCCTAGAAGCCTTCATCTTTAGACCAGCTCTGTGCTGGCCACAGGCGAAGAAGAAACTGGGGCTTTCTCTAGCTCTCTCTTAAAGTTTCTCACATCTTCTTTGCACCAAATGGATTCAACAAAACAAACCCTGACTGGCTGGGAAGCACAGGCTGTGATGGTGTGGTCGCAGAGGACACCTCATTGCTCACCCTCTGGGCCAGGTTTCATCACTGGCCAGAAGACCCAGCATCCACCTGCCAGAGACAGTGTTGTGCCAAGGCCTGACCTAGCTGCTGTGCACTAGGAGCTCTGTGTGATGCCAGGCTGTTAGGGTTCTTCCTGGCAGAGGGAGTAGTGGACTTAGCTATAGCAGAGAGGGAGGTTTCCCAAGAGATGTTGACAAAGGTGTTGACTCTTTCAAAAGCCTGTAGGTTTGCCCAAGAGTTCCTAATTCTGGCAGTTATTGATCAAGCAGTTTATCTAATTGGAGCTTGCAGTCTTGCTAACTGGCTATTGATTATCCGTGTCTGGGAGAATGACAAATGAATGTAGTGAGGAATAGACTCAGGCTTCCTGCTCCTTCTGTAGCCACAGGACTGGGTCCTGAGCCTGCTTCCTGCTCTGTTGGAATGACAGTCTGGGGCTCCAGTGTGTGTGTGGCAAGGGGAATGGGGCACTGTCCAACCTCTGCCTCCCAACCCCTCAGTTGAAGCTGAAAGCATGAGTTCCCAGTTCCAGAGTCAAATTCATGGCCAACCCTGATGGCACCTGTCTATTACAGTAGACACATGCCATCTGACTCCAAAAACTGGTTCTACCACCATCTACAGAGAGTTGTGGTTTGGGTGGGATTTGTCTGGGGTATTTCCTGGGTGGGGAAATCATTAGATCAGGTGCTCTGAGGTGGGGACCAAGCATCTCTCTGTTCCGCTGGCCATTGCCTTACCCATAAGTGCACCTGGGGAAGATGAATAGAGACATGTGTTCTCCATCCTCATGAAGATTGAGATTGCCTGGGGAGAAAGGACTAGGAGTAGGAAATGGCCACAGAACAAATCCTTGTTGGCAGGCACATGCCAACACAGGGCTTGGGCAGTCTGGAACGTGAGCTGTGTGGCTCAGATCAGGTGGCTGGACTGGTCCCCTTTCTTTGGGCTGGGCCCTGCTCCCACCCTCAGTCCAGTCATCTGTCTTCTGTGTGATGGTCATTTGCCCTTCTGAAGGCCATCTAAGTGAGCAAGGCCCTGTGAGAAAACCTATCTGAGACCATGTCATGTTAAGGGGGTATTTTAATCTAGCTGCTTCTGCAAATGAAGGACCACCCACTTTGAGCTCAGCAAGGTTTGGAGATGTGCATTCCTCACCTGACAGTAAGCCGCATGGTAGTGCCTTTCTAGGGGCATTTTTCCTGCCCCCCACCTTCTAGTAGTGGTGTTGTATGTGCCTACCCAATGTGCTTATTTCCTGAAGCCTATGTCTTTGCAGCCCCCTGTCAGGCTCAGTGGTTTCTGTGGACTTTCTACAGGAGGTGAGCTTTGAGAAGGAGGAGGCTCAGAGAAAGGGACATTGCTGACTGTGCTCAGAATAAATACGAGATTGTTTGGAGGTAGTGGAGTACAGGTTGATGAGGCTGGGCCAGGCCTGCCATTTGCTGTTGGGAGCTCCATAATTGCAGAGGCTACTTGGGGACTGGAAGCATTAGGTGTGAGGGAGTCCTCTGTGTTCTTGGTAGTAAAGGGGGAATGCAGCAGAAAGTATTGTGAGAGACCCGCAGGAGAAAGGCTGACTGGGGGCTGTTGGAGTAATCCCCGTTGGGGATGGGGGAACCTGATGTCCTGCGGTAATTGGGGCAGATCAGCAATTCCAGAGAATGAGCTCCACAATGGTGTGAACCATAGTGAGATGAGAGAATCCTCCTGCAGCTCTGTAGGAGCATCATCTTACAGGGGCAGATTGAGAGACACCTGACTGCCCTATGGTCCAAAGAGTATGTAGGCTTCTGCCTTGACATCCCCGGGTAGGGCCCAGTGGTGGAGGGAAATACACCAAGTGCCTGGCTCCTACCCCACAACCCTGACACTCTAGATACTCAGGCCATAGCCCTGGCCCCACTCTCTGTCCCATTTCCTACACACCATAGGCCCAAGATGTTTGCTCCACTCACTCCACGTACTAAGCTCAGGCTTTTCACTCTGCTCCCACTGTTGGCCGTAGAAACTTGACCAGCTCTAAAAGGGTCAATTCAAAGATTGCTTCCATCAAGAATGGTGCTGTGTAGTGCCTACTGAGTACCAAACACAGGGCTAGGGGTTCTGTATCCAACATGTTTAATCACAACAGTGCTGCCAGGTGGGTGTAATGCCCCATTTTACAGATGAGGAAATTGAAGCTAGCGAGGTTAAGTAACTTGTCCATGGCCTCACAGCTAGAGTGTGGCAGGCCTGGGATTTGAATCCAGGCCATCTTGGTGTCAGAGTTCTTGGCTTTTCTATCCCCACAGTCTATGTTCTTTGACATACATGTCTCAGCATGTTGCTGGAGTCTTTGTTTCAGCACTTTCTTGGGCTGTTGTCTGTGGACATCTCTTAGGCCTGTAAGGTCCTTGAAGACAGCATGTGTATCAATACTTATGTTCCCGGTACTTTTCTCCTGGCTTCTCCTGAGGGAAGCACTGGTGGTCGGTGATTCCCTGGGAAAGGACCCAAAAGTGGCTGGCAGGCAGATGGGGCAGCCCCCTCTTCTGGGGGCTGGACTCCAGTAAAAAGTGAAGAGCCTGCTGGAGATGTGTCTAATAGTCTGTGACCAGACTTGCTTTGAAGCAGCTGCAGGAATCTTGGAAGAGGAGGGAATGCTGGGAAGGAGACGGCTATGACAGATAATTTTGAGAAGAGAAATCTGCATTTTCTCTGGGGACCAGAGGTGCCAGAGTGGAGAGGGCCAAGCCAGGGTCATGTGGGAAGTGATGGGAGACACATGTTGGCCAGATGTGAAGAAGGCCTGTGTTGAGTGTGTGAGCAGTCTGAAGACACAAAGAGCCACCTCGAAAGAGGGAGCTTCTTTTCATGAGAGATTCCAGAAGGACTGGAGCAGTTATTTCTAAAGGAGTGACACAGAAGGTGAGTCATCGTCTGTTAAGACCCATACTAGAGGACTGTTACGGTCCCACTGACTTGGAGATTCTATGATTGACTTGATGTGAGATGTGATGTTGCCGGCCTAATGTTACTGCTTTTCTCAAGAGTTCTATTCCTAGAGTAAGGACAGACGAAGAGGCTCTTGTGGAATTGATGGCAAAGTGGTACCGTCAGCAGCTTTGCTGTCTGCCTCATTTGGCAGCCTTTAATTGTTGCCCTCTGCTTGGGCAGTCTTTGAGCTGTGGGCAAGCCCAAGTGACTGCCCCACGAACAGCTGGGCTGGGGCAGAGGTTCTTACAGTGCCTTGTTCAGAGAGAGAGTGCTGCCAGGCAAGGGACAGAATCTTGGTGGGAGAGGAAGGCCACTTGCAGACCCAGCATGCTACTCCCTGGGGGATTTTGTTGGAGGGAGGTGGCTTTTCAGGGATGGCCTCTGGGCTGCAGTCTGACTACCCATCCACGTGGCACCAAGGGGCAGGCGCTCAGGGGCATGAGTTGGACCATCCTGTAGTTCTGAGAGCCCTACTTCTTTAAATGACCTTAATGCTTGTCATTCAACCCTGGGATGTTGAAGATAAAAGGAGGTACGGGGAATGTGCCATGTCCTGTTGCTCTGTAGGTGAAGGGCATCGGCGCCTGTGAGGGGGCTGATCATGCGCCTGTGAGGGGGCTGATCATTCATATGCCCTGATAGATAGCAGCCAGCTGAGTAGGGATAGGACCTTGGCCCAGAACCATGGAGAGGACTTCTCCAGGGGTGTGGGAGAGCTGGAGACTGGACGTTGTGTGCAGGCAGCAGATGAAATGCAAAGAGGCAGGTAGCATGTTTCCAGGCTTGTGCTTGGATTCTGCTGGCTGTCTTTAACTGCCTCACATTCCCACCTCCAGTGTGGATGGGGGCTGTGACGGGCCATCAGTTCATCACTCTTCTCTTGCTGCCTCCTGCTCCCGGAGTAAGTGGATGGCTTTCCCATGTCTGTCTCAATAGCTGACAGCACAAGGAAACACAAATTGATTTAGAATTCTTTGCTGTGAGGTATCTCTAAGCCCTTGCTCCTTGCCTCTCTGCTGGTGGCTGTTGGGTGCCAAGAGCTGAGTGATGGTGCTGCCTCTATGCCAGGATCCCATGATGCCCCCATACCTGTCCAGGAGGGATCCCTCTGGAAGGGCTGTCCCTACTTTACCACACCTCCTGGTACGCAGTAAGTATTCAACAGACAAATCTCCCTCCTTAACTGTAGGAGCAGACGCTGGCAGTCCAGATCTCTGACTGGTCACTGGAAGGTGATATGATTTGGTCTACTAGGTGAGGGCCTTACTGGACCCTCACTGGTCGCTGTGCTTGGAGACCTCTTGGAGGAACGCAGGGGTAGCTTCCTCCTGGTGGGGGCAGGAGGCAGGCTTGGAGCGGAGAGGGGCAATATCCCCTTCTGTGCCACCTCTGGTCCACCGCTCAGCTCCCTGGAGCTCTCTCCTCTAGGCTTCCCTCTGCCGCTGCTGCCTTGGTTACACAGTCCCCAGAGAGCAGTTCTCTCCTGTGGTGGCAGAAACAGAGGCCCATCTCCTACATTGCTGCATTCAGCCATTCCTACCAAAATGCCTGGCCCTGACCACCTCCAGCTTCTCATTAACTCAGGGTCAGATCCTCCTTTCATCACTGCTGTTTCCCACCCCCGGCCCCACCGAGGCCTCTCCAACAAAGGGGTGTTATCGTGGGTTGTGTTGGAGCAGTGCCTGGTGTGTGCCATCCATCCCCTCCCTCTCCTGCTCTTCTCATTGTCTGTCTCCACCTGGATAGCTCTGCCTGCTCACAGGCTCTGTCGCTTCTAGGCTCTTGAGTTCCTCTGGGAGCTGCCATGGCTGTTGTCTCTCCCACGATCTGACCTCTTTAAATCCGCTGACGGCCTCCCACACTCATCCCCTCCTGCCCCCACTGAGGCGGAAGCATACTTGCAGGTGGATGGGATGGCTAAAGATGACCTGGTCCAACAACTCCCCACCGGTCATGCCTCTCCAGACTCTCCTTCCTTGGTCAGTTTTCCATCTCACAAGGTCACTCTTCTCGTGCATGCCTGCCTGGCCTCAGTTCATCTGTCTCCCAGAGCAAGTATGGTGCCCAGACCTGAGCTTTGCTTCAGTATGGCCTGGCCAGCTTGGAGCAGAAGTCTCCTTCATCTCTTCACTCATCCTGTCGTTCCATGTTGTCCAAGTCCTGTGTACCCAGGGTTCAGGGACAGAGTCTCAGTGTGCGTTACATGCTAATAGCCACCAGGGCTCCAACTGTCTCAAATTAGAATGGGAGGAAGTTTTTTTGTTTTGTTTTCATGTGTATGTGTTTTTGTTTTGTTTTGTTTTGTTTTGTTCAGAGCCCAAAAGGGGTCTCAAACTCACAGGACTCTCGAGATTGAGACTTGAGTTGAGATCGAGTCAGACACTTACCCAACTGAGCCACCCGGGTGCCCTATGTTTTTTATTTTTTAAATGCTTATTTTATTATTTTTGAGACAGAGTGTGAGCAGGGGAGGGGCAGAGAGCGAGAGGGCGACATAGAATTTGAAACAGGCTCCAGGCTCTGAGCTGTCAGCCCAGAGCCCGATGTGGGGCTTGAACTCGGGAACAGTGAGATTATGAACTGAGCTGAAGTTGGATGAAGTTGGACACTTAACTGACTGAGCCACCCAGACGCCCCCCGACCTTGTTTTTTCTTTTCTTACTTTTTTTTTTTTTTTTAAAGAGCCAGGTTGGCCTCAGCAAAATCTGTGAGTGGAATTAAAAGAGACCACTCAGCAGCATGCTCTAAAATCCAGAACCTTCCAGGACTGCTCCAAGACATTATTAAAAGCAGGCAGCACTTGGTTGCTGGCACAGGTTGCCAGCATCCCCCTGATTCCAAAGCGAGCACGTAGCATCCTTACGGATTCAGAGTTGTACCCTGTCTCCCTCCTGTCCCTGTCCTTCACTTTGTGGACTCTGGGCAGGGACAGGTGGGGGTGCAGAATTTCACTTTTTTTTTTTTTTTTAAGTTTGTTTATTTTGAGAGAGACAGAGACAGCATGAGCGGGGGTGGGGCAGAGACAGAGGGAGACAGAGAATCCCAAGCAGCCTCCAGGCTACCAGCTCAGAGCCCGATGTGACGCTCGATCACGAACCATGAGATCGTGACCTGAGCCGAAACCAAGAGTCAGGATGCTTAACTGACTGAGCCACCCAGGCGCCCCCAGGATTTCATTTTGTTACTCATTTCAAGTTTCAGAACACAGCTTTGCTAACCTTTAAGTTGTCACGCCTTTTCTTGTTTTATTTTTATCTTCATTCTCTGCGTCTTTTTAAAATTCTATTATCTTCCTTCTTTTTCTCCCTTCAGGCTCTCTCCCCTAAGGTCCTCTTTCCTGCTGCTCAGCCCCCACCCATCCCCTGCCAGGTCCTAGGGTGGTGGATTCTGTTTGGTGTGGAAGCCCAGGCACCAGGATGGTGAGTGTCTTGACCAGAGGAAGGGGTTGCTGGCTCCACTGCCACACTATGTCTAGCTCTGCCGAATTTTTCAAAACACTTTGTCTCATGGGCAATGTCAGAGTGTGTTGTTTTTGTCGTACTAATAGTTCTCTTCTCCTGTGTAAACCCAAAGCTCCATTTCCCAGAAACGTGCTCTTTTCTCTGCTCTCGTTCAGGCCCACGTAAGTACAGGAAGGAGGCCTTTGGGGGTGGGAATACTGGGTCTGAAAATACATCTTGAGACAAAGCTGAGGGAAGATTGAGTCATGGGAGCAAAGCCCAGGCTTCTTTCCTCCCTTCATTCCCCTAACAGCTCTAGCAGCTCTTGCAGCTCTTTGGTGAGGCTACCTTCTCTGCCAGGGAACCTTCCCGAGTCATCATGGCCTGGAAAAGAACCCATAGAGGTCAAGAGGTCAAGGCCATTTAAATGTTAGATGCTATGCTTCTGTTTCTCACATGCAGCCAAGTGAGGAAGAAAGCTGGGAAGCCGTGTTCTTAGAATCCAGGACTTTAGCAACTGGAAGACACTTAAAATCCATTGCATTTGGCTCCTTCATATATTTTTTTTAAGTTTATTTATTCTGAGGGACGCCTGGGTGGCTCAGTCGGTTGAGCGTCTGACTTCAGCTCCGGTCACGATCTCACATCTGTGAGTTCCAGCCCCACGTCGGGCTCTGTGCTGACAGCTCAGAGCCTGGAGCCTGCTTCGGATTCTGTGTCTCCCTCTCTCTCTGCCCCTCCCCCACTCATGCTCTGTCTCTCTCTGTCAAAAATAAACATTAAAAAAAAAATTTAAGTTTATTTATTTTGAGAGAGAGACAGCACAAGTGGGGGGAGGCGGTGGGGGGGTGGGCAGTGAGAGAATCCCAAGCAGGCTTTGTGCTGCCAGTGCAGAGCCTGACATGGGGCTCAAACTCACGAACTGTGAGATTCTGACCTGAGCCAAAACCAAGAGTCAGATGTTTACTGACTGAGCCACCCAGGCGCCCCTGGCTCCTTCATATTAAAAGTGAGGAGGCTTCTTTTCTCTAAGGTTGCACAGAGAAAGTAGACCTAGAATGTCTAGAAGCTCTAGAAGTCTCTGGGCTTTCAGCCTAATGCTTTAATTTGTCACCCAGATGCCATCCAGAAAAGCCAGGCCTTTCTTTGCCCTCACTTAAGAGTGGTCAGACCTGCCTGCCACAGGGAGTCTAGGGCAAGGCCTGTGAGCTAGGTTTGCTTCTGGAGGGAAGCAGCTTCCTCCTCTCTCGGCAGTGTAGGCCAGAGAGCTGCCTTCATCCTTTGTTCCTTTAGCCCTTGGGCTTAAGGCGAAACCATTGGTAGTGTGGCCTGGGCAGTGTTCTTCCCAGGCCCTGTGACATTAGAGCTAGAGCAAGTAAAAGGGGCTGGGGAGGAGGGAAGTTCATCCTCTGAGCTGGAGTGGAAAGTCCTTTCTGATTTTGTGCTTCCCTTTAAAGGGAATGTTGGATTCTGCTGCTGAGGAGTGACTGGTCCCTCAGAAACAGGGGGTGAGGAAGGTGAAGTTGGTAAGGAAGTGCTCTGGGAGAGTTCCATCTATCCCTTTTTGGCTTCTCTGCTGTTACAGTATCAAGAGTTGATACCCTAGAGGTGCCTGGCTGACTCAGTAGAACACGTGACTCTTGATCTTGGGGTCATGAGTTTAAGCTCCAGGTTGGGCCCAGAGCTTACTTGGAAAAAAAAAAAAAGGTAGGTACCCTAACTGCAAGGGGAGGAGGACTCAAGGGCCACAGACTAGGGAAAAGGACAACCAGCTTGATGGTCAGAAACAGGGTGGAGGTGATGTCCCTCCTCCTACAGTCTCTCCTTATCTTTTCAGGACAGGGCCCAGCCCTTCACACACACAGCTCATAAAAGGCTCATGGAAAGGACAGTGTAGGCTCTCACCCTGGGTATTGAAGCTGCCCTAGGCTCCCACAGCAGAGGGAGACCTGAATCTGGAGGCATGGCAGACTGACATTTAACATTCCCTTCCATGTCCCATACTCTCTAAGTCAGTCCAGAAATAGGTGGAAGCCTCTGGGAGACTGGCCAGGTGGTACCTGGGGCCTGTCCCTTCTGTCAGCCACCTGAGCCTCACATGTGTCCTTGACTTGACTCCAAGTTTACTGAGGTGAGAGTTCTGTTCTTTACCCAGAGCCAGCAGTTAGAGCTATGGAAAGTCAAAGGCATGACTGTTTATCACTATTCTCTTTCTCATGCCCACAGTGCTACCCAGCCAGTCAGTCATGGGCTGACAGACATACTCATGGAGCTCTAGAGGACTTGGAACTCCCAAGTATGTTGCGGAAACAAGTGGGTTGGTCTGTGGGTATTGAAAGCTTTCTTAGGAGGTACTGAATTGGACTTGACCAGAAGCATGGCCCTGGGTGAGTGTGGAGTCTTGCTTTTCCTTGCTGAGTACTGTTGGAGGCCTCAGCAGTGCTCCCAGGGGCCACTGTTCTGAAGGGCAGCCTGAGCCCCTGTCTCACTGTAGTGGGGTGGGTTGAGGACCACTTACCTGCTTTTGGCCTGCCTGACTTCCTGCCGCAAGCCTCTCAGGGTATGAGGGTTAGGCCGGGTGCCATTGGCACAGCCTGATTCTCAGGTCAGGATGGCTTAAGTCACATTGGCTTGGGGGACCCTCCTGGTCCAGCTGCTTATAGCCCCTGAAAGATGGGGAGAGCCAAGGCCTGCTGAAGAGGGCCGGGCTGGCCCTTAGATAAATGAGTTCATTGGCATTCTGCACATGGCTGCGTGTACACAGTAACTGGGGAGGCAAGCATCTAGGGGAGCAGAAGGCACAGATCAATCTGGCTCACTTTTGTCACTAACAGGCTGGCCGCTCGGCGAGCAGCAGGGGTCGATGCCTGGTGTGAGCATGTGTCACTCTGGAGATGAAAATGCTTAAGCTCACAGGATGGGTCTGGTGAGAGGCCAGTCTCGGACTGCACTGGACTTGTGTGGAACTGCAGGGGTCTGGCTTGGTCTGGCTGGGTATGGATGTGAAGTGGGGGTGTCTCTGACCCATCTATGTTTAGGTTCCTGGCTTGTGAGTCCAGCTTCACCACTGTTTCTTTTGTCATCAGAGGAGTTGTCCCTCTTCTCTCTTGGCTGGACCAAGGGGGCATGGGCAGAATCCATGTCCCAGCTCTGTTTGGCTAGCCTGGGCTGCCAGTTCTGTCTTTGGGCTGTCCCACCAGTAGGCCCTGCTGAGCCACAGTGTATTTCTCAGTGATTTTCTTTCTCTTGAAGACCAGAAAGTCTGGTAGGGCAGCACAGGTATTCCCATGACCCAGTCTGTTCAGCTTCTAGGTTTTGCTCTGTCCGTCGGGGGCCCCATTATGCCTTTCTTTCCATTACTTAAGTGAGTGATCGGGGCTGCAGCGAGTGTCGGTGGTTTCGACTGGCTGGCCCCTCACAGTGGCTTCTTGTGTTCAGATGGCAGGAGCAAGACATGGGGCTTTCTTGAACCGTGAGCCAAAAGCTACTGTGGCAGCTGTGTAGTCCAGTCCCCCTGCATGTCAGCCTCTGTAGCGGAGCCCTGAGCTGCGCGGGCCTGCAGGGAAACTTGGACCAGACTGTGTGTGTGGGAGGGCTGTCACTCTGCGCTCCCTCACTGCTCTCAGCAAGGTATTTATGGGCTCCCCTGCCTGCATATCCTGAGGCCCTGTCTTCCTCTTGAGGGCTCTTGTCTCCCCAGGAATTGCTGGGAGCTAGCACATTGGTGAGGAGGACCCTGTTAAGTGATTGTTCGGTAATGTGATCTGTCATTTTCCACCAGTTCAGTTTAGTAAAAGCTGAGATTTGCCTTCCAAAAACCAGGTTAGGGTAGCAACTGCAAGTAGTCCCCACCCCTTCTTCAGGACTTCAGAAGAGTGTTCTCCTTGGTGCTCCCCCTCCACGTCCTGTATGTAAGTGGGGAAGGGTATGGGGGGAAGAATTGGAGGTCAAGGAAGTTGAACTGGGGGAAGCAATAGTCAGTGTGTAAGTGTATCTGCTGAATGGGCATACAGTTGCCCTGAATGTGGGCTCTTAGATTTTCCTGAACCCCCTGGAGATTGAGTTCAGTTGTGCCCCAGGGCAAAGAGCACCATAGAGTGGAACAGGCAGACCTCATTTGGCAGGAAGGAGGGTGACGGTGCCCTTAATATCCCGGCCAAACCTGCCGTAGGCTCAGCAAAGCTCCTACTTGCCTACTCTTTGGGAATATCAGAACCCATGCCAAAGTGCTCCCAGAAGACTCAGGCACTCAGAACAGTTCTGTGTCTACCCTCCTCCAGTAGAGGGGCTTGAGGGCCTTGAGGCCCTCTGTATGCCTAGCACCAGGCACTAGGGCTCATCCAGCTTAGCTTGGTCTAATGGGAATGAACAATGAACTTGAAATCACTGGAATAATTGCTTAGCTCTGGGGGCTAAGAGGAAGCCTGAGAAAGTGTCCTTTACCCTGAGAACCTGAGGATTCAGCCGGGTGAAGACAAGCCGTGCAGGCTGAGTCCCTGAGACAGACAGCTGCTTGGTGTATGGCTGAGGTGAGGCAGCCATGGGTGTTTGCAGGAGATCAGGCTTTGTGCAGTTTCTCTGAGGACAGAATGTACTAAAATGAGGCTGGTCTAGAGCACTGCCAGGCATCCCCTGTGTGGTTTAAAGAGGTCGTGAAGACTGGAAAGAAGGGCCCTGGTCCCACCTATCCCCCAAGAGCTCCCTGCCCTCTCAGCAGATGGAGAAATCTAGTTGCCTTGAATTGTTTCCTTGTCTCCCCACCCTGAGGGGTGGAGGCTGATGCGGGGAATGCAGTGGTTGCCCACCATCACTCTGTCAGATGGAGAGAGGTGGGTCACCTCTTAAAAGACAAGGAAGTTCCCTGCTAAGTGGCCTGATATGGACACCCAGAGTTTGGAGCTTAAGTCTGGCTCAGGATATGGTGGAAGGTTTGGGTCATTCTCTTTAAATCTTCCTGAGTTATAGTGATTTGGGGGTAGCTGGGGGATCTTGACGGGGACCACCTTCCTGAGCCAGGCTTCGAGTCCAGACACCTTAGAAGTTTGCTGCTTGGGGGAACGGGGGAGAACAGGTCTTTCTCCTACTTGTCAGATGGACTCCTTACCCAGAGAACAGCCTCTGCTTGGTGGCCTGGGCCAGTGTTGGGTAGGAAGGGGAGGTCCAGAAAGAATGCTGTACTTGGGAGGAGCTGGGCAGTGCCTCTCTCTAGGGGGAGAGTGCTGGAATGCTGAATAATGCTAAGTGCTATGGTGATGGCATCATCAGGATGGGGAGAGCAGTGTTGAGTGCTCCCGCTCTAATGCTTGTTCTTGGCCTCTAGCCCTGGCCCAGTGTGTCTAACTTGGCCAAGGACTTCATTGATCGCCTGTTGACGGTGGATCCTGGCGCCCGTATGACTGCACTGCAGGCCTTGAGGCACCCGTGGGTGGTAAGCATGGCAGCCTCTTCATCCATGAAGAATCTGCACCGCTCCATCTCCCAGAACCTCCTCAAACGTGCTTCCTCCCGCTGCCAGAGCACCAAGTCGGCCCAGTCCACGCGTTCTAGCCGCTCTACGCGCTCCAACAAGTCACGTCGTGTGCGTGAGCGGGAACTGCGGGAGCTCAACCTGCGATACCAGCAGCAGTACAACGGCTGAGCTGCTGGCTACGGCGCAGACATGCCATGGTCCCAGCTTGGCCGTGCATCACTGTGCCATCTGGCCCTGATGCCCTCTCTGGAGATAGGCCTGTATGGCCGGCAGCAGGTGAATGGCCCTACCCACTTCTCTTCAGCAGCTCCCATCCTCATCCTGGGCCTGAGCCTGGTGTGACCAAGTGGAGGGAGCCTGGGGACATGTGAGCCCTCTGAACTGGCACCGGTGCTCCTTTTGGTGAGCAACTGCTCTGCTACCAGTTGGGAAAAGGTCAGGACCTGGCCTCGGGCTCTTTCACCCCTTGGCTCTTCCCCAAGACCAAAGAGGCAAGCTGTGCCAGGTAGAGGGTGTCCTGTTGTCCCAGGACTCTTTGGGACAGTTACTTCTGAAACCCTCTTTCCTCCACTGAACCTTCATCTCTGGCCTCCCACATTCCATTGCATCCTGATCTGTAACACAGAGAGAGGCCCAGGTAGGCCCAAAGCTTGTGTCTTGGCTGGACTCCCAGCTAAGTCTAAACAGTCTCCCACCTCTCACCCAAGATCTGTCTTCCTTCGTGGTACCCCCAGAGGCCCCTCCTGGACTCAGGACTGGCTAGAACCTCTGGTGGTAGGGCCATGGCATAGTCCTTGGCCCTTCTGGACTGTGTGGCCATGTTGGTAGCAGGCTTGCTCCAGGCTCTAACCTCTCTCTGACAGTGGGAGGGAGAGCTCCTGCCCAACCAGCCCATTGCTCTCAGTGCCTTCTTTGCAGAGCCCACTGTCACTTCTTTCTCCCCCTTGGATGCCCATTCTATTCCCTAGGTGCCTCCTTCCCAACTGTGGGGGATTAAAGGGAGCCCCACTGCTGCTACCTGGGGAATGGGGGCACCTGGGCCAAGGCACAGGCCAGGGGCTTCCCAGGGAGAGCCCCATCAATATTCCAGTGTCAGCCCTGGTTCTACCCTTGGTACTGCCCAATGTCCCTTCCCTTCAGGCTCTGCAGTGGCATAAAGGCGCCATCTAGTGTCTGGCATGAGTATGGGCAGCCTGGGAATGACCACTGTGCTCACCCTTCATCTTCTAGAGGAAGTGGGAAGGAAGGAGCTGCTGTGTTGAGGAAAGGTCCCAGGCTGCTCAGCCCTCCCCTTCTGCTGAGCTTCTGCACAGCTCCAGTTGGAACTTAGCCATACTGTGTGACCTGCCTCTGAACCCTGAGTGCCTGGGGCCCTGGCCTTCTCACAACTGGCCTTGCTTGGGCCAGCGTGTCCTTGCTTCCTTTCACAGCATTACCTGTCCAGCCTGGGCCCTGCCGAATCTTAGGTTGGAGGGAACTCCTGCAGGAGGTGGGTGGAATTGGGTGGCTGCTCTCCCGGAGGCCTGAGCCAGACCATCCCCGTGTTAGTCAAGGTGCCTCCCCACCACCACAAACAAGGCTGGAACCCAAGTCCCCTTCTTCCTCAGCTGCTTTCAGTGGCAGGAAAGGAGGTGTGGCCCAGCTTTAGCTGTAGCTAGATTGCAGGGCCTCTGCCAGCTGGGAGAGACTGGCCCTCACTCAGTTTTTCCCAGTGGGTAGCCTTGGGCCAGGCCCTCCTCTTTCTGCATGTGCCCACCTCCAGTGGGAAACAAGGCCAAAGAGAACACTCTGGGCCAAGTCAACTGTCTTAAACATTCCCTCCTATCCTCAGTGCTCCTGGCACAAGGCAGCAGAGAGCCCAAACCCTGTGGCCTCAGAATTCCCCTCACTTCCCCAAGTGCCTCTGGAGGCCTGAACCCTGGGGATTTATTTCCTCTCTTGTCCAAGATAGGCCTGATCCTAAGGGTAGGACTGAGGGAGGTTGGAGACATGGGCCTTTATGCCATGGACCATAGATGGAGAGTGTGCAGTTATTTATTTTGTGTACTCAGTTTGTAAATGTATCCTCTGTACTCAATAAACAGGCTGCCCTCCCCAGGGAAGGCTGCCCATCCATTCTGACAGCCCAGGCTCCTTGCTGTGGACCAGGGGAGGAGATGCCCTGTCATGCCAGAAGTCAAAGTCCCAGGAGGGGAAGGGGACTCCCAGGAGCCTCTCCCTTCCCTTATAAGGACAGACAAGAATACACAAGAGGACAGAGCATGGCGTCTTTATTGGATTGAGATGGGGAGAGGGCCTGTGGTAGTCTCAGTTGTAGGCTATGATCTGGTTGATCCAGGTGCTGAACTTGCTAACCCGAGTGTATATGGCAGGCTTCTGCACGTTGCAGTTGCTGGTGCCCCAGGAGACAACGCCAATAAGCACCCACGTGTTCCCTTTCTGGCAGACAAGAGGCCCTCCAGAGTCTCCCTGAGGGAAGGAGAGGGGAGAAGTCAGCTCGGCGATTAGGAGGTGCCACAGGACAGCGAGAGGATAAGACAGGGTGCTGTTGCTCACCTGGCACGAGGAGGCCCCTGAGCCGCCTGCACAGATCATGGAGTCAGTGATACGTGAGCCCCAGTACTGCCTGCACTGACTCACAGTGACCAGGGGCAAAGCCACCTGCTGCAGGCGTGCTGGGGTCACATTGCCTGTGGGCCAGAAGGGGGTGGTTAGGCCCGGGATGACTTGTTCCCATCCTAGCCCTCTCACCCAGATTTTTGGCCCAAGTTCCTACCCACGCCGCTGAGGCGTCCCCAGCCAGTGGTGGCACACGTGAGGCCTGCAGGCAGTGCCTCATTTGGAGAAGCCAGGCAGACTGGTGTGATTCGTTTTGTGTACTGGGCCGGGGAGGCGAGCTTCAGTAGTGTCAGGTCATTGTTTAGGGTGGTAGGGTTCCAGAAAGGGTGCGTGATGGCCTGTGGAACCAGGAAGGGGCCACGTAGAATGGGGGGTGGGCACAGGCCTCCAGTGTTGATAGGTGCTGAGGGGCTAGCCTAGGGCATGCCTTGAATTCCTCATCCCCAGAGCCCACCCACCTGCCCCATCCACTCTTCCTTTCCGTGTCTGTAGCCCAGACACTCACCTTTGAGATGGACAGAACCTGCAAAGGCTCAGCATTGGATGATCGGTCATATTCGCCCAGGACAACAAAGTGGCGGCCAGGGCTGCAGTGAGAGTGGGGTTGGGCAGCCGCAGGGAGAGCAGAGCAACAAAAGAAGGGCATCCAGGGAAAGGAGGTTGGAGAGGAGGGCTAGGGGGCAGAGTGGGAGTACTCACGTGACTTTGCAATGGGCAGCAGTGACCACCCAGGACTGGCTGATGAGGGAACCACCGCAAAAGTGGAAGCCACTGCTATCCTGGGGTCAGGAGTCAGAAGTGGGAGTGGGCTCAGGCTATGCCTAGGTAGGAAGCACCTGGTACCCTGCCCCACACCTAGGGTGCATGTACCTGCAGGGACACCTGCCAGGGCCAGGAGCCTGGCACTGCATTCTCCCCGTTGACAATCCTCTGGCTGAAGCTCAGTACCGGCTTGATGGCAGGAATGCCGCAGCCTGCTCTGCCATTGGACTGGTGAGGACCTGCTTCTCACACCAGCCTGCCCACCTCTCCCCACCTCCTCCTGGGTGCCCCCGGCTCTGCCCCAGAGGTCCAAATCAGAGGGCTCGTCACTACCCCTTCTCACCCACAGCACTTTTAGGTATCTCAGTTACCCATGTCCAACTGGCCCCCAATTCTGTCCATTCTCTGACAGCTCTCTCCAACTTACTCCCCATTGTTCCCCAACTTCACCACCACCCGCCATTTTTCTCCCTGACCCCTGGGATAGTCTCCTGTCTAGCCTCGCACCTGCTCCAGGCCTCCACAGCCAGAGGTTTCTCCCAGAACTACATGTCCAACCTTCATTTCTCAGTTTCCTAAACCCTCCCTGGCTCCTAGCTCTGGCCTTACCTCCTGTCCCATTTTGAGGCCAGCCCCTGTGCACCTCTTGCCCCCCTCCAGCCCTGGCACATCCTTTTCTCCTTTACCCATTCTGTCCACCTGGTTCCCTTCCCGGCAGCCCAGCTGAGCCCCTGGGCAGAAAGCCTGGGCTGGCTTTGGGGGCTAGGTTGCTTGAGGGCTGGTCAGTCAGGGCTGGTCCAGGCCCACTCACCCCAGGAGGAGCCAAGGAGGCCCAGGCTAAGGGTCAGGCTGAGCAGCAGCATTGTGGCAGATGTGAGGTTGAGAACTGGGCCTGGTTTTATGGATCTCCTCGTCCTTGGGCCAAAGTCCCAGGCCTGAGGCAAGCCATGCTCCGGTCAGGAGGAGGGTCTCTAGGCCAAGGTCCTGGACTCAGGCCTGGACTTATCAGAGCCCAGGTGTGAGGCTCTCACTTCCACCCTCCAAAACCTGGTCTCTGATTGGCTCCCTGAACTACCTCGCATCCCAAGTGTTGAGCACTGGGTAGTACGGACCTATGGTGAAATTAGGTTTATGGTAACCACCTGGTGGCTGGGATCAGGGAAGTTTCCCAGGGCTGTCAGGGGCATCAGACTTAGAAGCCTGCTCTGCACCCGGGGGTGATCCTGACAGGTGGAGGGAAGGTCCAGCTGTACCAGCCCTGCTGAGGAAGGCCAGGGCCATGTGGCCAGCACAGGGGTTCTGGCAGGTCACAAATCCTAACAGATAGCATCTCTGTGACCCCTCACCAACTTGAACAGGAGTCAGTTTGCTCAGAGAGATGGTGACTCTCCCACCAGCACATGGTGCATTTGGTTCCAAACCTTCATCTGTCTGGCTCTGAAGCCCATATTCTTGTTGATGAAATGATATCTGGGAGGGGCCTAGCACACAGGAGGGTAAGGTGTGAGTCCTTGGTGACTGGCTGACCTTGGATGGAGGTTACAGATACAAGGGTGATGGCCATCAATCTCTGACAGCCTCCAGGCCTTGGGGCTTCTGTGGGCAAGCTCTTGGTGTCTGCAGCCCATTTGTTGTAGAGCTCCAGGCTGAGCCTGCACTGAGGAAGAGAAGACGACCCTGTGTGCAAAGCTGTAGTGGGTAAGTTGGCTGGGCTCCTAGAGGTGTGGGGGCTCTGACTGATTCAAAAACATCAGTCAGACAAATAAGATGAGTTAGTGGTTGAACAGAGGGATGGAGGGACAGAAATGTGATCAAGCAGTTATAACACAATACTAATTGCAAAGTTGATTGTGGGTGTATAGGTGTTTGGTGTACAATTCTTTCAACCTCTGTGTTTTAAAATCTTCATAGTAAAATACTGGGGGGAAAAGCATAATCAGGGTCCCAAGGATGTCCATCCCAGAGTAGACCCTCCCCAGAGGTTGGGCAGACGCTCACCGTTCCGGAGGTCCATTTCAGTCAGCCGTTCTGAGGGCAGGATGCTCCTGCCAGCACACAGCACCTAGGCTGGCCCGCAGTGGGTACTCAGCAGTGGGTTTGCTGGATAAATGTGTCATGTCATCTCTCTCTGCATGAGCCCTGACCCCAGTCAGCCCAGCAAAGTTGGGAGTCAGTTCCCCTGTTCACAGCTCAGCATGTGCAAATAGAAGCCCTGTTTGGTGTCAGCACCTCAGGTGTGCCTGGTCACGGGAGGGGTTTCACAGGTAAAAGTGTTGCAGGGGTGAGGAGTGTTTTGTGAAAACGTACTCTTGGAGTCAGGGAGCAGTTCCTCGGTCAGCACTTTAGCCCTCAGTGGGGTCCATGGGGGCCTCCTTGACTGAGAGCTGTGGGCTTTGTCCTGGGACACTGATGACCCACAGAAAGACTAGGTAGGGGCAGCACATGTGGCCCATCTGGGTTTTACAACAGTCCCCAGTGGACCAGAGGCCAAGAGCAGTGCATGGGAGTGGCAGGGGGGCCTCTGCAGTGTGGAGAGTCAGGAGGGGGCTTTCCAGCTGGAGCTGCAATGCTTGCCTGGGGGACTGGAGGAGTAGATGCCTGAGGCGATGGGTGGTCACCTCTTAGGCCAAGCCCTGAAACCTTGGCAGGGAGTGGCTTCTGCAGATGTAACTTGGCCACAGAGTTCTCATGGCTGCTTTTCCCCCTCCACCCAGGAAGAACATAGCCATCTGTTTAAATATATATATATATATATTTTTATTTCCTGGGTTTATTCCCTCTTGTTCCAAGCTCTGAGCACCATCCTACTTCACTCCACTTCCATGGCCTGCACAGTTTCTTCCAGCAGCTCCAGGGTCAGTGGCTTCACTGTCTGGGACAGGACAGCTGTGGTCCCAGGGGCAAAGCGGTCCTGGCTAGGCCTGGGAGACGGAAGGGATGGCCTCTCAACTTGGGCCCATCATGTGGCCCATCTGTTTCTTGCACCCCCTGTCTCCCCTGCTACTGCCCCATCCTCCCTAGTGGTCCCCCATCTCCCATGCTCTCACCTTTTTAAGGGCCTTGTGGGTGAGCTCAATGTTCGCAGAAGCTTGGCGCCAGTCCCCATTATCACACATGCATCCACACTGCCCCCAGAGCCCAGGTCACCTAGGATCCCTGCAGTGATGGCTTCCACTAGCAGCTCCTGCGCGGCCTCCAGCTGTGATGATACATGTGTGTGATGCCTGATGGACCCTTTTGGTATCACCTTCAGGCTACAGCCTAGAGGTTTTGTTCGTCTCGAAGCCCAGACTATTTACCATTTGCTCATACCCAAACCCCTCTCTTTCCCTACTCCCATCTCCAGCCCAAGCTCCCCACCCTGGTCTCTGCCTCCCTCTCTCAGAAGACCCTGTGTTCCTATTGCCCCCCATCTTCATAAACCTCTTTGAGTCACTTACACTTGTGGTTCTGCTTCCAGGGCTGTCCACCCAACCAATATGGTCTTGATCCCCAATCTACTGGTTCACTGCGTTTTCCCTTCTGGTCCTTAGGCACCTCTGAAGCAACACATGTCACCCACTTCCATCCCACCCCAAACAAAATCCAGACCCCACTTGCTGTTCCCTCCTCCTTGAGCTTCAAACGGTCCTCTCTGAGCTTTGACTTCTCCAGGAGTACAAACTTTGGCACTAACGGTGGTCTGCTGGAATAGCACTTCTTCACTCTAACTCCACTGGCCCCTCAGTCTTGACTCAGTCGTCACCTCCTCCAAGAAGCCTTTCCTGACCTCTAGACTAGGTCAGGATATCTCTGTGTTATCTCAGCTCCAACGTGCACTTCCCATCAATGAACGCGTAGTGGGCGACAGGTGTTGCTCACCCCCATGTTGGGCTGGAACCGATCCTCCAGTACCGCCAGGGCTGCGTCCTGGCCCGAACCTGCAGGCAGGAGGGCATCTGAGGTAAGTCGCTGCCATCCCATTGCCGGATGAAGGTGAGGCCAGGGTCGCAGGGGCGGGATTCGTGGGGAAGGGGCGGAAGTGTTCACCCAGGGCTGTGAAGGGCAGACGGCTGTAGGAGCCGTGGGGGTGCACGCTGTAGAGTTGCGGTCCGGTCAGGTCTACTCCGCCCACTATCAGCGACGCGCCCACGTAGCCCCGGTACCTTTCGCAGAATGGGCGTGGTGAGCCGCAAGCACCCGGCTCCAGGTCCCGCCCCTCCGTGACACCGCCCCTCCCCCACCCCTCCCCCACCCTTTTCTGTTGTTTGGCGTCCCTTGACCAACATTGCTCCTTCCTGTTGCCCAGCTCCACTTAGGCCTGCCTTTTCCGGTCTCCGGGGCTTTCGCAGTCCCGCCTTTCATCCCGTCCCACTTCCTCTCAGCCCCACCCTCCCTGCAACAGCCCTTCCCCAGGGTCATCTTAGCCCCGCCCAGCACCGGAAGAGCGTTTGGCGCAGAACGCGCGTGACCGTGGCCACGCGGGGCTCGCGGCCCGTGGACAGGGCGTGTAGCTCCATGTTGGACGCCGCCATTCGCGTGGTCATCTCGGCGTCCGCGGCTACTCCAGCCCCACAGCAGCTGAGAACGAAGGGAGGGTCGGCGTGGGCGGGGCTGAGATGGATGTGCTGTGTCGGGGATGCGTGGGGGGGGAACGGGGTCGGGGATTTCTCACTAGATTTTGGGGGCGATGAAGTGGATCTTCTCACAGCTTTTGTCCATCACTACGGAATCTCTGGTGGCCCGCGTATCCGCGCCCAGGAGGACTCCGTCCTGGGGAGGGGGAGGGGCCTCTAGCTCAGTGTTTGTCGGATCCCCCCAGCAGCCCCTCTAAACACCCCAGTCCCAACTCCCTGCTCACTCGGAACACAAGGCCCGCGATGGTGGTACCAGTCTTGTGTGCTTGAGGGCTCCGGAACCCCGGGAGGACGCGTTCTAAGGATAAGTTTCTGGAAACAGAGTGTTAAGGCCCAGGTTGAGGCTCTTCTGGGACTCCATCACATCCTCCAACTCTGTCCCAGCCTCCCTCACTTCTCAGGATGAGCTTGGGAATACAAGTCGCCCAACACATGTTGCCGTCCCTTTGCCCCCTCCAGAAATAAAGGTCCTGGGGCTTCTGGGAGTAGAAGCTGCAGAGCCAGCTCACCCCCACATACCTCTGGCAGTTCTCGAAAGAGAAGCCCCCTCGGGGCTCTAGCGCTGGCTTCAGCATCTTGAGGTGGGCAGGCTGGTCCAGGGGTTGGGGGTCGATGTGGGACCAGTCCAGAGTGAGAAAGACCAAAGCCTTGGTCCTCTGTCAGCGTCTTCCCCACCCCCCCCGTGGCGTCTGACTCTTCCTGCTTTCGCTTTCACCTTTCCTCAGAGCCTGGCTGTCACCTTTGTGCATCTTCTCCTTTACTTCTGGTCCTAAGCAGCTTGGCAAAGGGGAGGTTTCCTTGCTTGGCTCTCCATCATGCTCCCTAGTCCTCCGTCTTAACAGAGGGACAGATCCCTCCCTCTGACCGTTGTTCAGCAGTTTCTGCCTCTTCCAGCCTGAGCCCCAAGCCTTGCCTGTCCTGACCCCAACTCTAACCTCAAGTCCCTCAGCCCTATGGCTGTCATATTGGCCAGGCTTCTGTTACTGCCCTCCCAACATTATCAGGCATGGCTGCCTTTTGTCCTTCAGCATCCACTTTCTCTCAGCTCCTCTCTTTTGTTGCCTTTGCCTCCTCCCTGAAACTTGAAACCCCAAAGCTCAGTCCTCCATCATGGTGACACTGATCCTTCCAGCTTCCCTGTCTCAGATGGTGTCTTCTATCTAACAGAACAGGTGCCGTGGGGCTGCCCATCTAGTGGCCCGGAAGCATGCTGGGCTCTACCCATGGACAAGCCTTATTTCACATCCCAAATTACCCTTTATTTATCCACGTCTTTCTCCTACTGCTTTAGCCTCAGCTAGCATCCTCTCTCTCCTGGGTACTGCACTGTCCTCCCTGCCTTCCCCAAGTTTCTGCCCCTACCCACCACCCCCAGGCTCCCCTTTACCTTTCAGAGAAGGGACTCTTTCTAGATTGTAAATCTGGTTACACTCTTTCCCTAGTTAACCCCTTCAGCAACTGCATATTGCCCTTAGGCTCAAACTCAAGTCTTTTCAGTGGCCCACATTACCCTTCTCATCCCATCTGATCTCAGAATAGCCATCACTTCCTCTGGGAAGCTTTCCCTGACCCACAAACAAGATTCTGCCCCTTGGTGCTCCCTGAACTTTTCTCTCAGACCACTTAGCTCCAATAATTAATCTTTCATTAGAAGAATGATCTGATTAGCGACTGGATCTCCCTCAGATTCTAAACTCTTGTGCTTCTGTCACAGGCTTAGCACTCACAAGTCCATGTCCACAGGTGGGTTCTGCCTTCCCTTGGGGGAGTGGGTGGGACAACTCACATCTTCCCTGCCTTGTACCCTTAGCTCCATGTGCCTCCATCCCACAGCTATGTGTGCAGTTACCTCCAGTCACCCACCCCCAGAGCAGAGGCAGGCACAAGGCAGGCTATGTGCTACATAAACAGCTCAACCGGGAGAGTGGGAAGCTATCATCCTGGTGCTCAGTTCAATCTCAGGCTTCATCAAAGCCCATCTTGCCCTTATGCTCCACAAAGCACCAGGCCTATGGCTATTGCTTGGTGGATACTGGTGCCTGGATGCCACTGCCTCCTCTGCAACCCACAACACACATGTCAAAACTTAAAGAGCAAAAGAGGGTCTTTATTCAGGGGGTCGGGGCCCTGGGCTGGCAGCTGGGGGTGCAGGGGTATGACGTCGGTAGGCACCCAGCAGGATGGCATTGATGTGCTCCAACGTCTGGTTGCTGAAGACCATGTTGAGGTGCTGTGTCCCATGCAGAGGCAGCAGATGCACAGGCTGTGGCTGGCGGCTTTGCCAGCGGGCACAGAGCTCAGTGCTGCGTGTGGCCACAGTGTCGTCACCGTCCTCATAGAGTACCCCCACGGGGTCTGTGTAGGGGAAGCCGTGGTCAAAGATGTAGGTGTTGGGTGTGGGCAGGCCCACGCCATACAGACAGTATACTTCCACTCCAGGTGCTGGGAGGCCTGCCAGTAGGTCACGTGACTGTAGCCACATGTACCAGCCTTCCTCAAAGTGCAAGTCTGCAAAGAAGCGCTGGAAGTCACGGCCTGTGTAGTTGAAGCTGGGCGTGGAAATGAACACATGGTCTTCAGGCCATACCTCTCTGGAAGGAAACATCCAAGGGGAGGTCGTTGTTATGCGCTGTTCCTCTCTCAGCTTGATGCTGGACACGATCGGGATGCCCTGGTTGTCACCTGTGAACACGAAGCAAGGTGGGTCAGGGAGCCAGGTCTGGGTCCCTTGGGCCCACAACTTGCCCCCAACCCAAGTTCAGCTGGATGCTAAATCTTGTCCCTACCCAATCCAAATTGAGCCTCTGAGCAGGCCTGGCAATCAGTAGGTGTTCAATGTGTGCTTTTTAAATGAGAAGCCCTGATGGCATGTCTGTGGGGCACAGCTGTAGAGCCTCAGAAGGAGGCCAGGGAAGGAGGGGCCTCCTGAGGACGGGTGTACATGTGTGAATGTGGGAGGATGGTGCTGGTGGTTCTCCCTCAGCTAATTGGCCCCTGTGGTCTGCGCTGCACAGGGGTCAGAGCTCCCTTCTGGGAAGGATGATATTAGACTGTGTCTGTGTTTGGCACTTACTGACGTAGTCTGATGAGTGTTTCCCTCAGCAGACTGTGAGCTACTAGGGGGCAAGTTGACTATGGCTATACCCTGCATACAGTGCGTGCTCAACAAGTGATAGCTATGCCACTTCTCAGAGAAGGGCATAAGGGTTTCTAGGGTCTGGCCCTGGCTTTGGCAGATCTGTCCTTAATAGACAGATCCCTGGGAAAATGGGCTCCTGGAAGCAGAGGCAGCTGAAAGCTGAGTGGGCAGGACCTGAAACCACAAGAAACAGACCTAGGTCCATGAGTCAGATTGTTGGGGTTCACTTCCTTTCTGTTTACTCTCCTTTTGTCACTGAAGCACCAAATCACCCAGACTTCTGGCAGGAGCTACTCTAATGTCTAGGCTAGGGGGCCAGTGACAAGGGCCATGCCTCAGGGGTGGTAAATTACACATTTAGCCTGACATGGTGAGCAGGAGCAGGAGTGAGGGCAGGCCCATGGTCAGCTTCATCCCCCTCACTCCAACCCCCTCATTGACACAGGTGGTCCAAGGCCTTCTCACCTGAAGCCAAGACCAGCATGGGCTTGATGGAGCCCCCCCAAGGAGCCCCAAGAGAGATGAATCCATCAATGAAGCGGTCCTTCCAGGCCTGGGGCTGGCGCAGCAAGAAATAGAGCAAGTGTAGGCAACCAAGGCTATGACCAATGAGGAAGACAGGCTTTCCATAGGCAGCATGCATCTCCTCCACCAGCCCAGCAAGCTTCCGGTAGTATTCCTCCTGCTGGCCTGAAGTAGGGTGGATGGGGTCAGGGCAACGGATGGGGTCAAGGCCCATCTGCCCTGCCCCAAGCCTTCAGAGACACTCACTCGGCTCCAGCCGCCAGTCGTAGGGGGCGGCCCTCACTGTCTCATCGCGCACATACCCGTTGTTGACCAGATTCTGCACTAGTGTGTGCATGTAACCTGTAGGGGAGGCAGCAGCATTGGAGGCTCTGGTCATGGCTCCTGTGGGCTGACCACAGCTGGAGCCCTGCCCTTTCCCCAGTAAACACACCTGCCAGCTTGTTGTTGTCCAGGTACTCAACAGAGTAGGTCTTCCCAAAGCCAGGGACACGGATCTGTACACCAGGGGCATTGGACACGCGCCCAGAGCTGCGGTTGTAGACAACCCTGAGGGCAGTGGGACATTCAGCAGCCCAGTAGCCAAGGGGCAGGGTGTGGGGGCTGGGGCAGAGGGGGTGGCACACACCTGGTGTTATCTATCCAGCAGTCCACTCCAAGGGGTAGGAACATATTGAGATCCAGCCAGATGGTGAAGAAGTCCTCTGTCTTGCGGTAGCACATCCAGTTCACCACATCTGGTTTATCCAGCTTGGCTTCCAGTTGATTCCCCAGGCAGCCAGGCACTGTGGGCACTAGCCTTCATTCTGAATTCCTTGCATTCCTCCCGCCCTTCTGCCTGTCCCCCCAGCTCCACCCCTTCATCTCCCATGCCCTCAACCCCCAGGAACTAAGGATGTGATCCTTTCTGATAACACCCCCCCCCACCCCATTCCCCGGGCAGCCCAAAGCCCTGGTTCCCCTCAGGCAGGGGAGGTGCAGGGGCCAAGGCCACTGACCCATGTCCCCATAAGGAAAACACCTAGCTTGGCTCTCCATTAATGCCAAAGTCCAAGGTGAAAACAAATAAGTATGGGAGAATGGGGGCTGGAGACCTGTTTTCCAAGGGCCAGGCACCTTGTCCTTGCTGGGGTGGGGGCTGAGTGGCTTCAGCTGACCACAGTTTGTAACGCCCTGGCTAAGCCCTCAGGCATACCCGCCCCCAACTCCACCCCCCTAGGGAAATCAGCTCAGAGACAGGAACAGGTGGTGGGGGAAGGGGTGGATTTCTCTGCAGGACAAGCCTTTGGACCCTCAAACACTGAGGCAGGTATCAGGGCTAATGCAGGGGCAGAAGGGCCATGGCAGGGTCTGCTACCAGGGGCTGGGGTCCAAGCTCCCTGAGGTCTGGCCTGGTGCATCAGGGGCCTGTGGGGGCTTACCGAGGATGACGGGCCGTGTGTGGTTACTGAGCTCAGCCTTGGGCGTGGTATGCGGGGGGAAGAGCACATTGAAAAGCCAGAAGGGGGTGGCAGAGGGGAGCAGCAGCCCCAGCAGCAGGAGCCCCCATTGCCATGGGGAGCCCGACGGCCCCATTCCAGCCCTAGTGCCTACTGCCCAGTGAAGCAGTCCCGGGCTGGCCTTATCTGGAGTGGGGGTGGGAGGGGCCCTAAGGCCAGTGGGAGGAACAGCCCAGCCAATGGGGGTGGCCAGACATTGCCGGAAAGGGACATAGCCTCAGGGAGCCAGCTCTGGGCCTGGTTTCAGTTCCGCCTTCTTCCCTTGGTGCCAGGGGAAACAGAGACGGGGCAGTAGGAGGCCCAGAAGTACACAATGTTTTATTGAAAAAAGTCAGGCCTCAGCTGGACAGTTCCATTGCGCTTTGCTCCGTGGGGGTCCCTGCCCACAGTAGCCTGAGCCAGATCTTTCTGCAGGTGGGCTGGGCCAGACCCCCCTCCCTCACCACCCTTCCCCTCCTCTCTGATGGTGACATCCAAACAATAAATATGCAATAAATAGCATTCCTGGGCAGGCTGCCTTCAAATCCCACATCAGCTCCCACCAGTCCTCTCCTGGGGTGCTGGATGGGAAAGTCCCCAAACCTCTCAGGGTCCGTCAGTACCTTGGATCCTTCTCCATTGCCAGGCCCAGTCCCAGTCTCCAAGGAGACCTAGCAAAGCTGGGTCCGGGGCAGGGCCAGGCAAAGCAGGGCTGGTGGGTGGGTGCTGGGAGGGGGCTGTTACCCTGGACACCTCCACTCTAAGCCACAAGTGTATATGAGGCTCAGGAGTAGATGGTGATCACTTCACGGCCACCGCCACGCACCAACAGCACACGCTCAAGGCCTTCGGTCAGCACCTCCAGGAACTCCATGTCTGTAGAGCATCAGGTCAAGGAGGCAGCACCAGGACCAAGGGCACCCAGGGAAATCTGCCCTACTAATCAGGGCTGGGGTAAGCTCTCACCCCCTCATCTAGAGAGAAGAGCTCCTGGCCTGACCTCCTGTGTGTCCACCTCCCCACTGCCTGCCTCTCCACAAAAGGATACAGTTCTCATCACCTTCGCTGTTCTTGGGTGGGCCAGGCATGTTCAGTAGGACCAGGCGGGCATCGTGGGAGCGAGTGACAATGACTTCATTGAGCTTCACAGCGGTGTGCATGCGCCGCACATTGGACTGGTCCCTGCAGGTAATGCAGCTGATCGTGGGCCCCACCTCTGGCCCCCCCAAAGACTGTGTACGGCCCCATCCCACCCCCACACTCCAGTGTGGTTGGGTCCATTCTTGCTGCACTCACGGTTTAATATGCACCAGCTCCCGGAAATTGTCAGGGCCGTGGCTGGGGTCCCAGGACTCAGCTGCCATGTACTTGTCCCGAGTCCATGTCATCTGGATCTTGTCAGCCCCAGCTGCAGAGTCATCTTCCTCGTCCGAGTACAGGCTCTCCAGGCGCAGGGCTGAGTGCCGGTCCTTGACCAGCTGGGCCTGAGGAAAATCAGAGGAGGTGGCCTCAGTTCCATGGGAAAAGGGGGGCCTCATTCTGATGTCCCAAACTAATGGTGTCTCCAAAGGCCTGACCTGCCACCCACCCCTGCCCCAAACAAGAAAGCCACTGACTTCTCGCTCCCGCTCTGTCTTGGTCAGCCTCATCTGCCGCAGCATCTGGGACCGCTGTTCCATCATTAGTGTCCGCTCATAGGTATATGCAGAGATGTCGCTGTTATGCTAGGGAGAAAGTGGGCCATGAAGAATGGGCTGCATGGGACAGGGTATCCACAGGGCCACAGGGGCAGGTGACTCACCATCTCTACTACCTCCACCTCTGCCTCAAGGCGTAGGTGGTACAGGAAGATGGCCAGATCCTTCTTCATCTGGATGCTGTTGTCATCCATCTGGGCCACCGTAAAGATGCGCATCCGGCACTTCCTCCAGACCTGTGGCACGGGAGCAGGTGGGTGGTTTAGTCACATCCCACCCTTCCAAGGGCCCAGCGCTTGCCACCAGGGCCCACCCACCAGGCCCACCTTGTGCTGGCGCAGCAGAAAGGGCAAAAGCATAAGCATGCCACCGTCGTGCACAATCCACCACACGTCAATGTGGCCCTCTAGGTAGCGCTCATGGTTGCTGGGGTAGAAGGCGATGTTCTTGGGCACGAGCAGGGCCAAGTGCGCTGCTGTGGTGCAGCGCACGGTGTCTGGGGAAGAAGGCCACTGCTGACTGCCAGCCCATGGCCCTCTGGCCTCTGCCCTCACCTGATCCCCAGCCCCTCTCCCACACAGCCGAGCCCAGGACCTATCTTTCCCATCACAAACCAATAAAGGTCTTCCAGGCACGTGGGTCCTCGCTCTGTCGCCAGCCATAGGGCCAGCCCAGCACCACAGAGTTATGCCTCATGCCACCCAGGCCACAAGACTGGATGAGGTGGGCCAGCCCCTCTCGCACCTTGCTGGCTACCACCACCTGGCAGAAGCCCTTCACCTTCTCAATCTCCATCATATTCTTGATTGTCTGTAGGAAACATACCAGGGTCAGAAGGCGAGGCCATTAGCGTTCCCTCTCCTGGGTTCCCTCCCAACAGAATGACTTGGAGGTGCGGGTGGGGGAGGAGAAGGAGGTAAGCTGCCCACCCAGAGGCCGTGTTTTTAAGATGGGACAGCCATACCCCCTTGCTCCAGCTCTCACGTGGCAGCAGTGCGGTCCACCTGGCTGGTCAGGATTAGTCCCCTTCTCCTAGGAGCCAGCTGCAGCCCAGACACCTCTAGTCAGCTCCCCACCCCCTACAGCAGGCACCTGCTCAGCAGCCTGGGCCTCGCCATAGCTCTCCAAGAAGCTGCCCTGGATGACAGAACCGACGATGGTCAGGCCCTTGCCAGCCTTAAGCTGGGAGGCGAAAGTGAGGAGCCGTGGGTACTTCACGTGAAGGTCCTCGTCTAGCTTCAGCAGCACCAGCAGCTGAGGCCTGCAGTGGCCAGATGGGGAGCCTGAGACCTGGGCCAGAGGTTTCCAGGAAGCCCCTCTTCTTCCCTTCTCAGCTCACGTGCCCCCACCAGTGTGAGTAGCAGGGATCCAAGGGCACCACTGATCCTGGCAACCCCAGGACAGGGAACATGGACTAGGGAGGGAGAACCAGCACCTCTTGACCCTCTCACCCTCACAGCAACCCCCTGAGTACCTTGAGTGGCTCCTGTCAGTCTGGGTGTGAACTCACCGCCAGTTCTTCGTGTGAGGAGGCCCCTCCTCTAGCCGTAACAGTGCATAGCGGGCAGCACTCAAGGACAGCCCTCGGATCCCATCACCCCACTCCTTCTCGGCCCTGCAGGGGCCAACCACAAGCTGATGAGCCCCGGGCCCACCCATGGGATTCTGTCCATGTGTATGTGAGATGGAAGGCAGCCAGCCCCCCGAGTCACAGACCCCCAGCCCCACACCCATGGTGGCTAGTGAAAGATGGCTCAGCTCCCCCAAACCCAGCATACAGACTACCCCACTTGTCCCAGCCAGGTGGCAGCCCCGCACTCACCCTTGGTATTCAATGTACTTGTAGATCATGCCCGCAATGAGCATGGCGACCAGGGCATAGTACCAGGAGGAGACAAACATAAGGGCCAGGCAGAGGCTCATGCCCAGGAAGGATAGCGCCCTGGGCCAGAGTGGGGAAGGGCCAGAATCAGGAAAGATCAGTAGGGCCCCAAGCCAAGCCTCCAACCCCCCAATCTCTCACCAAGAGCAAACACTGTCCCCGAAATTCAAACGCCCTCCTGGATGGGGCTCCTAGCTTCCCTCAAAGTTCTTGTGTCAGAGGACTTGGTTCAGAGGTCCAGCAGGCACTTACCAGTGATAGTACTTGAACCGTGGCCGCCAATTAGGTGTCCTTAGGAGTGTCTGCACAGCACAGGCCAGGTTCACAAACAGGTAACACATCAGAAAGAACCTGCAGCACAGGGAATAGTTGGTACAGAGCGGCCTCCTTGGGATCCAGGTGCCTGATATACATGATCTTCCCCAGGCTGGAGCTGAACTAGGAACTGAGTGTCAAGGCCCTGCCCTATGTGGGCTCAGCCAGGTCTCCTCAGCCTCACAGCCTGAGGCAGATGGGACTTCTGTAAGGGCATCCACAGAGCCAGGTCTTAGAGGACGGGCAAGTGTCCACAGGTTGACAAGGTGGGAAGGTGGGCTGCAGGCAGGGGGAACAGCGGAAAGGATGGTGCTGAGGACTGCTCAGTGTCTGGAGATGGCTGGACAATATTCAGACCTCTGGCCTGGGTGACCAGTTGGATGACGGGGCTGTCATGAATGTGGAGAAGAGAACCTCAAGGGAATACAAAAGGGTCATTTGGCATACACTGAACTAGAGATGCTTGAGGGATACCGTGGTGGGTGTAGGAGACTGGGACATGGGCAAGGCCTGCTGCGTGAGCCCTTCAGCTGGCTGGAAAGAAAGGGCAGACAAGAAGGCAGGAAGTCTTAATAGAGAGGGCAGGTCAGGGGCAGAAACCCCCAGAAGGGGGAAATGGTCAGTCCCATTAGGGCTGCAAGGAAGAGCCACCTGATAAAGGCTGAGATACATGCTCTGGCTTGGGCAGTGAGGGGTCACCACCCTATGACAGTGGCAAGAACAGTTTCAGGTGTGCATTTCTGCACTGGTGGAGCTGGGCTGCAGTGGGGAATAAGAGAAGACTGACTTTGGCAGGCCTGGCTGAGGCTGGGGGGGCTACCTCCAGGGGGAAGGAGGACCTTTCAGGCCTATAGGTTGACTGGGGCAGTGAGTAGTAGTCCTGTGATAACCGAGCAAGCAAGAGGGAACACGGGCAATAGAATGAGATGTGTGAGGAGAAATGGAGTAGCCACTGGCAGAGGTGAACACAGTAACCACATGAGCTCTGCCTCAGGGATCCCCAGAAATTGCCACCTGCTGATCACCTCCCGCAGGGCACTGGGGATCTCAAATGCCCAGCCGACTACAGAACTTTTAAAAGCAAACAACTTCTGGGGAACCTGGGTGGCTCAGTCGGTTGAGCGTCTGACTTCAGCTCAGGTCATGATCTCACAGTTCGTGGATTCAAGGCCCGCATCGGGCTCTGTGCTGACCGCTCAGAGCCTGGAGCCTGTTTCAGATTCTGTCTCCCTCTCTATCTCTGCCCCTCCCCTGCTCACGTTCTGTCTCTGTCTCAAATATAAACATTAAAAAAAAATTAAAAATAACAAAGTAAAAGCAAACAACTTCTAAAACAGATGGGTGGAGCAGTGGTGGCTTCCTCAAGGCACTAGGCACTAGGTGCTTGCTGTGTCCGGGAGGGGAGGGCTCTGGCTGTTCGCTCTGGGAGTCTCCCACGGAGGAGTGTGGGACCTGTTGGTCTCTGTAAAACTCCTGCATAAGTGCCAGGCTCACTCCTGCATGTAGAGGTAGGCTGCGTTCTGCCATGCACACTTCTCCCCATACAGCCTGACACGTCTCCCAGCTGCATCCTCAACACGAGACAGAGTCATAGGGAGGTGCTAGGGCCCTTGGCTGAGGGGTGCTGAGGGTGCGTGGAGCCCTTCCCAAGACCATTCCCCTGTCCTGCCCCCCAGCTCACATGGATAGAATGGGGGCCACCATGTCAAGGGAAGCGATGAGGATGCCCAGCTCAGCAATGAGTGCCGTCAGGAGGAGTGCCCACGTTGGTTCACCATTTGCCTTTCCATGGCCAAATACCTGCATACACCAGAGTGAGCAGGGTCAGTGAGGGAAGAAGCTGGTCCCATCACCCCCTTCCCACACCTTGGGCCATAAGCCACAGCCTGGCCTCCATCATCCCCAAGTTCCCCCTCTGGGGCTCAGGTCACACCCACGCCTGTCCCAATAGGTACCACAAGTTTCTCTCCCCTCCCATCTCTCCGGGCCTCTCTGTTATGGATGAGCCATAGACAGGCCCTGAGGATTGTGGCCACAAGGAGCTCTGCCAACATCAGGGCAGGGCCAGGGCAGCTCTCAGCAACTTCCCATGGAAGGTTACGTGGCCCTGGGGCCACCAGAGGCCCCACCACAGGCCCCAGCAGGATGCAATGCATCCATATCCACTACCCTTCTACCCCAGCCAGTGTGAGAGACCCACAGTACCCAGGCTATGGGGGAGTGCAGATGGGCTCACCCTGAGGAAGGGAATGATGTTGTCCTTGGCGATGGCCTGCAATAGGCGTGGTGCCCCAGTGAGGCTTTGTAGGCCGGCACCACAAGTTGAGAAGAAGGAGCCGATGACGATGACCCAGGGCGAAGGCCAGGCCAATGTGCCCACCACCAGGTTCCTGCTGACGCCATCACCGTACCTGCAGGGGCCAGGCTCAGGCCATGCTCCAGGCAAGGAGCCCCCAAGCCCTGGGTGGGGCTGCCCAGAGCGAGGGATGTCAGCAGTCAGGAAGGATGGCTATGGTGGGCAGAGCTCTGGCCCCTCAGCAGAGAAGGCTAGTCCACCAGCCCCTATCCTCTCCCTCAGCCCAGCCCTGGTCCTGATGTCACCATCCTCTCAGAAGAAAAAGTCCTGGTGGGGCCAGACTCACCTGGTGGCACAGACCACCATTGGCAACCAGCAGCCTGAGGACATGTGTGGGACCACGCGCACGAGGGGAGCTGGTGTCAGGGCAGGCAAAAGCTGAGCCCCCTGCCACAGGGAGGGGCCCAGGTCACTCACTTGTCCCGGAGTACCACACCCTCGATGCAGGCGCCAAAGAGAACCACGCTGCTGAAGTCTGCAGCTGTGTCAAGGAAAGCTAGGCCTCTGCTGCCACTGTTGTCCCCACTCATTCCCCACACAGAACCCACACGCCCCTTGTCCTAGCCTTAGCCAGTAGACGCAGCTGAGGATTTCGTGTTGTGCACACACCCCTCAAGCGCATGCACGTGAAGAATAAGGTGTGTATGTGTCCACACGTGCGTGGTATGTCTGTGAGTGCCAGCTGGTAACTTACACGTAGGCGAGTGCCTCCCGCCCCCCTCCCCGCCCACTCCAGGCCCGGGAAAGGATACACACAAGGGAGGTCGTAACAATGGCCAGAATGGTCCCCACAGGAATGGACTTCTGGGCATCCCGGAGGTCCCCGGAGCGGTTTGAGCCAGCCATAATGCCTCCAAAAACAAGACATCCTCAGGGGCTCCCCCGGGAGACAGGGCAGGGCTGGGTGGGTGGGCAAGAAGTACTCACCTGTTACGGAGGGAAAGAAGATGCCGACCAGCACGGTGAAGGATGTGGCGATGTCAGCCACCACGTACAGGGGCAGGCTCTCCTTCAGGCCAAGGGCATCTGTGGAAGGCAGTCCGTGCTTCTCCACGACCTCGCCCTTCTCCAGGTAGGCACTCCACAGGTTTTCTGTGGGGGCAGCAGTATCACTACCGCAGCCCCACTTACTTCCCAGGGGCAGTTTGGGGCAGCCCAGCCAGAGGCTGCAGATGTGAGAGGCTCTGGGGGTTCAGGATGGGGTGGGGTAGCATCAGCCACAGGGAAGGAGCTCTTCTGGCTAGAGGTCTGACAGGCAAAGGTGGCTGAACCACCATCGGCCAGAGCGTCACCACTGCCTGCCTCCTAGACAGAGGCCCTTTATGGCTCTTGTGAGAATAATCCCAGGAAGCGTCAGGGGCTGGTGACTGGGGAGAGGGGCTGCCAGAACTTTCTGGGGGCTGCTGCATGCCTGGGATACTGGCCAAACAGGCTCTTTTCACTCAAAACCTAGCTGCCAGGAGCCAGGCTGAGAGGACACTGCTGGGCTGGGAAGGCAGCCAGACCTGCCCCCCTTCCTGAGCTGGCCACACAAGGACAGCTCTGTGCTCTACTGCCTGCCTCCTGCTCAGCCTGTGGATCAGAAGCAGGAGGATGGGAGGGAGGACGCACCCTGGAGCACACCAGCAGCCGCACCAGGGATGCCAGGGATCTCGGTCACATTGTTGACCAGGAAGTAGGGGTCACAGGAATCAGTGGTAAGGTTGGGGCTGTGGCAGAAGAGTTTCCATAGCTGGGTGGCCACTGTCTCATTGTTCACCATGGCCGTCTTGGCACAGACGTCAAACTGGTCCCGGGACAGGGTCCTGTTGCCCAGCATGCACACTCTGTGGGGGGGGGGGGGGGGGGGGAGCAGAAGCATCAGCACCTGCTCAGCTAGAGGCCCATCCTGCAGTCTCAGGACTCATGGCATCAAAGGCCACTACTTGGGAGCAATGTCAGTGCAATGTCTGGAGGTATTCCCAGGTTACTTACGGAAACACAGGAGGGTCAAAAATTGACTTGATGCCCCCGGCATAGATGGACAGGATGGAGATGATCACACAGGCCAGGAAGAGTGAGGCAAATTTGTTCACATACTTGACACCAACAAACACCACTAGGGTCATGAAGGTCAGAAAAATGGTCCCATATACCCGCATATTATTCAAGGTGGCACTTGATGTATCATGAGCGCCCGCTGGGTAAAAAATGGCAGCTGGTGGGGCAATGTAGGTCTGAAACAAGACAGATAAAGAAAGTTCGATCTTCCTATTTGGAAAGTGAGTCCTGTCATTTTGGTTTTCTTTTTCCTTTAATATTCAGAAAAAGACACAAAAAAAACATAGTATATGAGTCCATTTATATGAAATGTCCACAATGTATAAATGTGATCAATGACAGAAAGCAAATTAATGGTTGCCTAGGGCTGGGGGGAATGGGGAGTGACTACCAACAAGTATGGGGTTTCTTCTTCTTGGGGGGATGACAATGTTCCAAATTCGATTGTGGTGATGGTTGCACAACTGTGAATATACTAAAAACCATTAACTTGTATACTTTAAATAGGTAGTGAATCATATGGTATGTGAATTATATCTTAATAAAGCTATTATTTAAAAAAAAAAGAATTCAGGGGCGCCTGGGTGGCTTGGTCGGTTGAGCGTCTGACTGGCTCAGGTCATGATCTCGCGGCCCGTGGGTTCGAGCCCCGCGTCGGGCTCTGTGCTGACCGCTCAGAGCCTGGAGCCTGTTTCCGATTCTGTGTCTCCCTCTCTCTCTGCCCCTCCCCTGTTCATGCTCTGTCTCTCTCTGTCTCAAAAATAAAATAAACGTTGAAAAAAAATTAAAAAAAAAAAATAAATAAAATAAAATAAAATAAAATGAATTCAGACACAGGAGACAACCTGAATAGCTAAACAACCAACAAATAAACAGCCAACAATAATAAATGATAGTATTGGGTTGTGAGCCAAAGAATAAAATAAATATCCAGGAGTCCACACTGATATAAATGCACAGTTAAATAAGTAAATGGGAGAGAGGACACATTTTCCTTAGAGAAAAAATCCAAATAATAAATGTAGGAATGTGGGAAATAGAAAAACAAAAAACAACCCCCCTCCCCTACCCCAGAAGAGATCCAGGAGCAGAGCCATTCTACAGACAAAGAACCTGGAGGTGGGAGTAGCCAGGCAGTTCCTCTAAACATCTACTGTCTGGATCTCCAGGGGTGGGCACTGGTTACCCTGCGCTCCCCACTACCCCTCCATCTCTTCTTCACCAGCTGGGGAAGTCCAGTGGGGAGGGGGAAGCTGAGTCAGAGCACACATGGGGCTCATGGAAGGGGCACTGGCCTCCAGACAAGGTCCTGTTCACCCTGGTTTAGGGATGAGGATAACATAGATCCTTGGCATAGAGCCCTGGGGGAGACAGACCTGGCCAGAGTCTACACAAGCCCAGGAAGTAGGCTCTGCATGATCACCAAGATCACTCAGTTAAATGCAACAGTTTATAGACCACCTGCTATGGCTGAAATATGCCCAGATGGGTGGAACACTTAGGGCCAAGGTGAAGGCAGCCAGGCCCCTTCCCTGCCTGGCCCAAACTGGTAAGGGTTGAAGGGGAGACTGGCGTGAGCACAGATCTTTCTCCCTCGAGAAGGCCTTTCATATTAGAAGCCCCAGACCTTGGCCAGAGGTGAGGGGAGCATGAGCAGCCTGAACCAATAGGAAAGGGACTACATGGAGAAGACCAGAATTGGCCAGAGCTTAGCCTAACTCACCAGCAAGATCTCAATGGCACCTAGGATGTACATGGCTGCAGCAAATGTTGTTCCCAGGTAGAAGCACAGGCCCACAGCGCCTCCAAATTCTGGCCCCAGCGAGCGGGAAATCATGAAATAGGAGCCCCCGGCTACAACAGAGAAAGTCAAGGCTGGTTCTTCTGTAAGGGGGTTTCCCCCAAGACAACCCCTCACAACCACCCAGCGTATGACAGGGACTGTTTTTCCCACTTACAGATGAACAGAGGGTTGGGAGGTTTGCCCAAGGCCGTGTGGTTAGTAAGTGGCCAGGCTGGGGCTGAACCCCTCGCCCATCTGATTCCAACACCCAGCATGGGCCAGTAAAATGACTGCTTTGCTAGGGCAGCTCTAATCCACAGCAGTGCTCCAGTGCTGGCCCACTGTCCTCCAACTCCCTGCACTCGGGCCAGTCCCTACAGCCTCCTCTAGCTAAGTATGTCCCATCTCAGCCTGCCTTACCCTTCCCTAGGGCTGTGTCTGTTAGTCTGACCCCTCCAGACAAAGGCAAGGGCTGCGTTGTCATTTTTTTGTTCCCAGGGCCCAGCACAGGGCCTGCCACCATGCTGTAATCCTAACTCTAGGATCTTCTCTTTAAGGGACTGACAGGGTTGTGAACAGAGATCTGTGTGCAAAGCTGCTAATGACAGTGTTTACAACAGTGGAGAAATAGATCCCAAGAGCAGGAGAAAAATCCATATATATTAGGTACAGCTATAGGTATCCTATCAATCCTATTTAAATAACCAAATAAACTGTTTCTAACTCAGGATGGTGGGATTATGGATTCTTTCAATTTTCTTTTAAATATTTTTCTTCGTTTTCAAACCTTTTTATGGTAATCATATATTCCCTTTTTCCCCCTATTACTTTTACATGACTACTAATAAAGCTGTTATTAAAAAAAAAAAAATCCAGACACAGAAGCCCACCTGAATAGCGAAGCAGCCAAAGTGACACAGTTTGAAGAAATTATTCTTCAATATTCATTTGCAACAAAATAAATAACGATAGTGCTAGATTATGATCCAAAAAATAAAATACATATTCAGAAATCCACATCAGTGTAAAAAATAGTTGAATAGGGGCACCTGGGTGGCTCAGTTGGTTAAGCATCTGGCTCTTGATATCTCAAGGTCCATGGATTCAAGCCCCAAGTTGGGCTCTGCACTGACACCATGGATTCTCTCTCTCCCTCTCTCTCTGCCCCTTCCCTGCTCATGCTCTCACCCTCTCTCTCAAAATAACAAATAAATTAAAACTTTTGAAAAAATGGTTAAATAGGGGTTCCTGGGTGGCTCAATCAGTGAATCGTCTGACTTCAGCTCAGGTTATGACCTCACGGCTCATGAGTTCGAGCCACACATTGGGCTCTCTGCTCTCAGCACAGAGCCCGCTTCAGATCCTCTGTCTCACAATCTCTGCCCCTCCCCCTATCATTCTCTCTCCCTTTCTCTCAAAAGTAAACATTAAAAAAAATTGTTTTTAATGGTTGAATAAGTAAATAAATGGGGTCTCTGAGAACTAAGTGCAATCTCATTATCCCTGCTGAAAATGAAAACCTTCTACATTGTCTATCCTATAATCCATAGTGTCCAGACTTTTGGTTTGGGCCACCCTATGTGTTCCATCATCTTCTTTGTCAGTCCCAGTACGCTTTAAAAAAATTACTTTTAAACTAAACAAACAAAACATAAAACATAACAGCAATCTCAAACTCTGTCAAGCAAGGATGCTTCTAAGTGTTGGCACCGTCAGAGTCAGCAAATACGCCCTCACCAGAGAACTATTTGGGGGGAAGGAGGGCGTGGCTTGGCAATGAGGGTTCCTGGGCATGTCAAGGCAGATCCTGGGCCCCTTCTTCCCATGAGGCTCGGGTGGCGCTTACCCACCTGGAACCACACCGTTGGTGGCGATGGCACTCATGGAGATGGCCGTCAGCAAAGTCTGTGGGAAGGAGGGCTTAGGTGAGCAGCTCAGCCGGGTAGGCTCTGTGAAGGGGCTGTGGCCCGCACCCCGGTGAGGATACTCACACAGCAGCAGCAGATGAGCACGACGAGGAGAGCCTGCAACACACCGGCCGTGCCCACCATCCAGGTCAGCCGCAAGAACAGGATAACCCCGAAGATATTCTGTAGGCAGGGCAGGTACACCCCCATTAGGGTGCCCATACTGGGTGCCTGTGAAGCAAAAAGGGAGGGGGGGAACAAAGAACATCAGGGGGTCTCAGGTGCACCATGGAAGGTCAGCCTCTGATCACTCAGAATCCCCTTATTCCCAGGGTGTTCTATCAGAGAATAGGTTGGAGAGGGAAATCCCAAGTGTAAGTCCTGGGGAGCACAGGGCGGGTGGGTGACAGCTGGGGTATCTATGTTGATTTCCATATATGAAGGTGTTTGGGACTGGAAAGGTACAAAACCTGCTTCTTTTCAAAACCCCACCTGTGAGCTTTTGAGCCTCACCTCCCCCTCAAGGTACTGCTCCCTTCCCTTCCTCTTTTCTGCTAAACTTCTGGAAAAGAAAGGTCTGTCCTGATGCCCACCATCTCACCCAGCAGGTGTCATGTCACCCATGTCAGAGTCCAAGAAGTTGTCCCTGGGACTCCCTCTCCAGCCCTCAACTCCAGTCAACTCCAGTCCAGGTGGATACTAAGTCCTGCCCAGTCTGCCTCCCAAGCTGCCCTAAATCAGCCTGCCTTACTTCAGCCTCAGCCCCTTGAACCTGGGGCACTATACCTGTGGCACCCGGATGGTGCCTTCCGGTGCCTGTCGACCTCTCTACACTCCAGCCCACTCTGCGGCCGTAGAGGGTCACTGAATACCAAGTCCAATCTCATCATCCCTGTTGAAAACCCTCTGCATTGTCTCTCCTATAATCCACAGTGTGGGCCAGACTCCCCAGTTTGGGCCACCAGGTATGCCCCATCACCTTCTTTGACAGCTTCAGGCCCTGATGACAACGTGTGCTCATCTCTGCCTGGAAGGGTCAGTCCTGCCTCATTGCCTGGCAAACTCTTCAGTTACACCTTCAGGGGGCTTTAACTGTTACCCCTTCTGGGATCTTCTCCTGGGTTGCCTTAGGTTGAGTTGGTACTTCCTCTTGCATCCCCTCAACACATCTGATACACTTTTCTAGCACAGTAGTCACTATACGTCATGGTAACAGTTCACTCGAATGTCTCATGACCATAGCGGGTTATGCTTGGTTTGTTTACTTTTCTATCATGAGTAGGCCCCAAAGGTACCCAGAAGGTGGTCCTGAGCCCAGTGAGTGGTGTCTTGGAAGGCCCCTGGGATAACCTGCTAGGAAAATCCTGCATAAACAATAAAAACTTAAGGTGAAGATCAGGTAAGGAAGGTCCAGTGGGCAAATCCAGGCAGGATTTCTCAACTTTCTAAGGGCAGAGTAGGGGCCAGCCAGGAGGCCAGGGCAGAAGCTGACACAAGAGGCAAGGCTAGCATCTTTTGAAAAACTGAGCCCCCACGAATGCAGCCTAGGGTAGCAGGGCCCTAAGAGCTTCCACCACAGACCCAGCAAGCTGGAGTGGGGTGGGAAAGAGAACTATGTGGCCACAGGAACTTTTCTGAAGGGTCCAGGCCTGGGGCAGGATCTCTGTGCAGTCTAAAGGGACCTCAGAAGAGCCTGGAAAGGCACAAGTAAAAACAAATGGTCCCTTGAACTGGTGACACCTTATCTGGGCTCTGAGCCCTTCACAGAGGCCCTGGACCACACACTGGATAGTGGCAGCTCCCAGCCCCACCCCCATTCTAAGCTGAGTCACTCTGGGGAAAGGGCAGTGTGGGAAAGGGCAGGGCCGGAAATGCTTTCTGCATCCCCAAATAACCTCTGGCAGCCTGCGAAGGTCATCAGGCCAGAGCCAGAGCAGCTGCCATGGAGAGGCTGCCTTGGGGTCTGGTTGGGGGCCCACCCTTCCTGCTTTATGCCTCCTTTCATGATTGCCCTGCTGGGACCCATCCTGGGTGAGGACCACAGCTCAGTAGCTCCAACTCCCTAGATACCTGCTGACTCACTAGGGACTGGACCAGCCTTCTCCTTCCTCCATAGGAAAAGCCACTAGAACTGAGACAGTCTTGCTATCCTCCCACATCCTAACCCTAGGGCCAATAAGCTGGGCAGGTAAGCTGAAACTGAGCCCCAACATCCTGAAAGCCTCTTCATAAAGCTAAGGGACCATGACCCTTTACCAACCCAGACTTCCTTGTGACAGTCCTGTTGGGATGTGCACTAGCCTTTCTCAGGGACCTTTTTACTCCTTGTCACCAGCTCCCTGGACTTGGCCCTAAGGAACAAAGAGAGGCTCTTATCAAGGATTCTACCTCTCTCTCTCTCTGTCAATACATACATACATACATACATACATACATACATACATACATAAACTTTTAAAAAGAGGACACCTGAGTGACTCTGTTGGATAAGCATCTGACCCTTGATTTCGGTTCACATTATGGGATCAAGCCCGTTTTGGGATTCTGTCCCTCTCTCTCCCTCTGCCCTTGCCTTGCTCATGAGCTCTCTCCTTCTCTCTCTCTTTCAAAATAAAAAATAAAAAAAATAAAATTTTTTTTTTAAAGGATTCTACCATCCACTGCA
Source organism: Felis catus (assembly GCF_018350175.1). Classification (NCBI taxonomy): domain Eukaryota; kingdom Metazoa; phylum Chordata; class Mammalia; order Carnivora; family Felidae; genus Felis; species Felis catus. The sequence goes on from NC_058382.1 coordinate 43,360,671, forward strand.
GGCAACACTCTCAGAGGCTACCCCCTGCAGGGCTAAATAAGGATATCCAGGGATACTCAGGGTTCTCTGCCATGTGCAGTCCAGAAAATGCCAGCAAAATCACAACCAGCAGGATAGGGTGGGGGTCCAGTCTGTGTGACCTCAAGATCTCAGCTGCCCTCCCTGAAGTGGGGGCTGGTTTGCCTCCTGGAGGAGTAAAGTGAGGGGTGCACAACGGCCTCATCTACCCTCTCCTTGGGCCACCCCTTCAAGGTCCACATTTCATGACCAGGTCTGAGGCTGGGTCTCCAGTTTATCCCAACCAAGAACTTCTTTGGTCTGCGCTGAACTCCAGCAAGAATGCTACAGCTGGTACCAGCCAAACCCAACCTCCTTCTAAGTCACAGCTATTTCCCAAACCTCAGGGAGTCAGTAAGGGAGAGGGAGGGCTCCTTGCCTCCAAATTGAAAATGTAAAAAAAAACCAAAACCCTCCAGTCTTCAGTTAAACTGAGCCCCGCCTATAGGGGAGCTGAGCAAAGACATGTAAAGTCATTCTGAAGAGAGAGGAGGGCTGGAGGGCCAGAGGCCTGGATAGCAATGGGGGATGGGGCCAGGAGAGGGGTAGGGAAGCCCCAAGAGGCAGTGTTTTGTTCCAATCACCCCCCTAACCCTGGCACTCGAGGAACACAGGGCCTGTTGGAGAAGTCTGCCAATGGAGGCAACACAGTGATGGGTAGGTTTTGGTCACCCGGTTACACAGTCCCAATGGACAACCAGGTTCCTGATTCCCAAGGTAACACCCTTATCTATCCTGACGGATGGAGCCAGAGCTCTGGCCTTCTACGGTAGTATAGCTCACGGTGAATCCACAAATCTGCCTTCTAGTGTACACAATTATCTTGTCTGGCTGAGTCACCTTAGGTGAGTCACTTAACACCCCTGACACTCAATTTCCTTATCTGTAAACTAAGGGTGAAAGTAGCACGTTTCATAGCTTTGTCGTAAAGATGACAATGCAAGAACCCAAGTCCACTGCTGAGCATGATGTCACACACAGAGGTCAGAGAAAAAGCAGCTGTCACTCTCACTATCATTGCTGAGGGCCTACCCGGCCCTCTGTCCCCTTCAGGGTCTCCTCTTTAGCCCACCCCTTAAAGCTTTCTTGAGCCCAAGGCACTCAGTGCCCATCATCCATGCTCACCATACCTGGTACCCACTTCCTCTGGGTTGCTCACAACTGCCAATTCCAGAGTGTTGAGTCAGTCTTCCTGGCAATGGCCCCTCTGCTGCCCCTGACCAGCTTACCTTGGCTGCTCTCCGGCGGGTGCCCTCCCCACTCTCAGCTTCCTCATGTTCCTTGGCGCCCTGTGTGAGGTTGGTGTAGCTGACGAGCTTGCCCAGGAGAGATGATACCTTTGGGCGGATGTCCAGCTCTTCCTGTAAACAGAGCCACAGGGTAATCTGGCAATGGGCCTGGCCAGTGCCAGGCTACCTGTGGTGGCCAGCAGCCTGGCCTCTGTCCCCTTGTAAGCCCTCAGGCAGGCCCGGGCCTGATGCCACTCTTGCCTGGGGAAGCCCAAGCCAGCCTACTGGGCAGGTGTGGGTGCCACACCCCAGCACGTGCCACTCAAAGACTCAGCCCAGTGACTGCTTCTCTCTGCCTCATCTTGGCTACAATCACTACCAGCGCATTTATGAAAAAGACCTGCCTCAGGGGTGAGGGCAGGGCAGGGCAGGCCTGGCAGACAGGCGAATGGCACACTTCATCCTGCCTGTTCTGCCTGGCTCCCTTCCAGCTATAAGTGGGCCTCTGGGACTCACGTCTGCCCTCAACTCTCCCATAAAAAAGTCATCACAGTGACCAAGGAAGCCAAAAGGGGGATGCCTGGAACAAGTGAAGTCTCTCTTATTTGCCCAAACCCTGAGCTGAACAGATGGTCTAACCCCCAGGCCCCAGGCCTTGTAACACACCTCAATCCCCAAGGTAGGATCCTGGCCCATCTTGGGGTGGAACCAGGTCAAAGCCTTTGCTGCAGAAATTTGCTGCTTTCTAGGCCAGGAGGCCTTCCAGGGCTCAGGCTCCCCAACCGCCACCTGAGTCTAGGCTTTCCCTGTTCCTGCACCCTCCCCAGCACTTTAGCGCTACCTACCTCTTGCCCACATTTAGTTTTTCCCTGTCAGCTCCCTTCTGACCCTACACACAAGGAGAAACCGGTTTGGAGTGAGAAGTGAAGATGGAGGTCTTTTGGGGCATGTGGAGATTGAGAAGCCCAGGAGATTCTCATGGGACAGTTAGCTGAATGCGTGTCAGAGTTTAGAGGCCTAAACCATGTCTTAAAAATCTCCATCCAACTTCTGAATTTGAGTCTGAAAAGGATAAAACTCAAGTTCAGAGGCATAAAACTGGGAATGTTTCCAGACAGGTGTCCAATGAGGCTGCAGGTGTGGAGAGAGAAAGTAGATCCAGTAAGAAGGACCAGGCCTCTGTAAACACGAGGACAGAGTCAGCAAAGCCAACCAGAGAGGACAAGGAAGAGTTCACAGGAGAGGGAAGAAAGAGAAATACTGTGAGTAAAGGGGAAAAAAAGAAATCCTGAGGGGAGAAATCCTGACAGATGGTTACCTTGCTGAGGGGCTACGTGGAAATCACCCGTGGAGGCGGCGATGGTGTGGGATTGTGAGTGGCCTCTGGGAGAGCAGTATCAGTTCAAAGGGCCAAGGGAAACAGACAAAGGGAGACTGAAGGAGGAGCCGAGACATTAGGTGACATAACTGTCCAGACTGCCTGCTTAGCTAAGGTCTGAGTTGTGAAAAGCTCCTGCCCCCACTCCCACCTGCCTGCCACACCTGTGGCCCAGAATGGCTCTTCAGCTACCTCAAACAGTGCCAGGTTCCTGTCGTAGTAGTCACTTCCTCTGGAAGCCTCCAAGGGACAAAGGAAAGGGCTGCTCTCTCTGTGGTTGCCATGTCCTGTTAAGAGAGAGGGGTAGAATCCCAGTTAGGGAATGCCTCCTGAGCCCCTAGCACACCAGCCCAACAAGCCAGCCCACAAAACATCATCTCTGTGGAGCACTTCAGGGGCCAGTGTTACCAGGCTGGGCTTCAGGCTCACCAGCATACCCTGCCAGCCTCCGTGAAGGGCCGGAATGGCCAGGGCGGTAAAGGATCAAAAGAGTGCGCATCATTTGCCCTAGGGCATGGGTGGGAAGGCCCGAGGCATACTGGCACAACCACGTGTTAACGCTGAGGGGAGGAGCCAGCTTGGGGGGCGTGGCCAGACTCTAGCCAGCCCTCAGACCACCCCCACCCCTGTGCCCCAACTCCTCTTTCCCAGGCCTATCTGGAATACCCAGCGTGCTAGGCGCCAAGGGCTCGGCGTCCTCAGGGCCTGACGGGGTGCTGCCTTCCAGATAAATGAAGCTACACGGGGCGCCTTCAGCTGCCATGGCCAGCGGACCCCCTGCTAGCTATCCCACCATGCACCACGCGGAGGCGTCCTGGAGGGCAACCCGGGGCATGCTGGGAGGAGGGGCAAGGGCTGTCCAGCGGGCGGAAGTAGTTGCAAGAAGCCATCAAGGGTCTCCTAAGAAAGCTCTACCAAAGCCGGATTAGGTGGCTCTTGCACTGAGCAAGGGCTACTAGCGGGAGCCCTGTTGGTCTCCCTGTCCCCAGATCTCAGGGACTTGCCCCAGACTAGGTGCACGGCCATTACCAGCTTCCATGCACCCACCCTGGGGCTGGTCAGAGTGTCTCCTGCCAAGGAAACCTCCCAGAAAGGAGCCAGATGAGCTTTTTTTTTTTTTTTTTTTTTTTTTAATAAACCTGACTCATGTCTCAAAGCTTGTCTGTTTTTTCTGATTGCCCTGTTTTCCAAACTTTATCCTTGTTAGTTTCGGTGGGTGACATTCCCAGTTTTCCACTGAGCAGACAGAAGACATGAAGGGCTCCTTTTCTAATCGTTAAATGCTTCCCCCCCACCCCCTCCTCAAGACGGTATGGCAACTGCTGTAGTGCCTAGAGGCCTCATAGCAAATGGAAATCTCTCATCTTAGTTCAAAAGAGCCATGTTGGTGTTGGATGGCAATAACTGTGGCAGCAGTGTTAGCCTGGTGTCCATTGATGGAGGTGGCAACAGAATTGTCATCACTGACTCAGACTAGTGGAATGTTCCAGCCACGCACTGGCCATGCCTTGTTCTGTGAGAGATATCTGTCAGCCTTCTCTGGTTAAATGCCCAAAAGTCACTTCTCTTGTTTGGAGCTAAGAATGCTGAATGATGCATCATCCATCTGATATATCCTCTCGCCATTGGTATAAGGTTTAACTTGCCTTCTCTGAGGCAACAAAACTCAGTAGGTGCTGTACTATGGATTCTTTATGACCCAGAGACTGAGAAGTAAAGCGTGTCGATGACAATTTTCAGGGCAAAGTCAGCTCTTCCTTCCCACAGCATGTGAAAACAGTACGTTGCCTCATTCAGTAACCTGGAGTAGCTAAGTGAGCCAAGCTGCTCAGTCTCATGAGCTACGCGATTGTGTGTAGGTCAACGTCAACAACACAGTGACAAAGGCAGCGGGAGGTCAAGCCAGCCCACTGAGTCATGTTAAAGCCTCAGGGGGTCATTTAGCTCCTCAGATGCCCTCTGACATATGCCGTGCCCTTGATATTTGTTCAAGATCAGGATAAAGAGCCACAAGAAAAATCAGAAAACCTAGTAACAGTGCTCGTTATATTATCAGTCCTTCAGTGAGAAGCCCTCTGAAACGTACTCTTGGGTTTTGTGACCAAAAAACCAAACCAAAACAAAAAAAAGTGTCTGCCCTAAATGAATCAGATGCTTCATTTTGTCAGAAAATGGCAACTATAGAGCCCATCTTATTTCCCTTCGTGCACTGACTGCCAGGAATCTCTAAGCTAAATTTACTCTTTAGATGCAGTCACCATCTGTCTCATCTCATCCTTGCCCTCTTCCTCTTCATGGTTATGATCTGACAGTGACAGTCCTTTGGGGAGTCACTTTTGTTGCATTTATCTCTTCTGACCCTTTTGTGGAAGTAGGTTGGAAATAAATGATAAATTATGCTAAACTCATGCACTTCAGTCTATCCCACCACTGTTGCCTGTCTGTCTGAGGAAAACCGCACTAGTATCCAAAAACTGCAGAGTTCAGCATGTAGCAGTCCTCCCAAAGTGCCTGTGAATACTCCTCCAAAATCTAGCCAATCCCTTGTCCTTTCAGCCATGACTCCAGAGTGGCTGAGAGCCCATCTAAGAGTTGTGTTTAGTCCTCACAGCAACACTTCAGTAGATACCATTTGCCCCCTTTTAGTAACAACGAAATAAGGTTCAGAGAGAGTCAGAGACAAGGTCACCCAGTGAGAGGGCCCAAATCTGGGTCCCAGAATCCACTAGAACCAGGTGAGAGCTAACCTTCAGGTTTCCTACTCCTACTCTGGGTCCCAGTTCATCCCAGGGTGCGCTATAAGCCTTTAACTAGAGAAGAGTGACTGGGGATTGCAATTTGCCTGGCTTCGATTCCAGAACCTCCTTCTGTGTGACCCCAGGGCAATCTGCTTACCCTCTCTGTGCTGCTTTGGTTTCCTCTTCTATGAAGTAGAGATAAGTAACAGCCACTCTTCCAACTACCCAGATGCATCAGAAAAGGGACAATCTGGCGCCAGTCATTCCTTGGATTTTCCCAAAGACTTGTTTAATGACAGCTCCAACAGAACTGTGGGAATGTGCAGGGACCTAAGCAGTGCCTGGATGTCTGTACGGCCTTCAGCTATTCCAAAAATTCCAGGGCAGGTCTGGGCATGCCTGCCAGGCCAAAGCTGCTCAAATACCAACCTGAGACCCCCAGTGAATCAGAGCATGGTGTGGGCCTTGGGGACTACCTGTGAGGTACACATATATGTGTGTCCTTACCAGCAGCTGTGAACACACCAGCTATAACTGGGGGCCCAGGTGAGATTCCTCATCCCCGTGCTCACAGGCATCTGCCAGAGGTACCCCTCTGGAAGCTCCCCACCCCTGCCCACAGGCCATAGTGGGCTGGATGAGAGGCCCATCTGCACCCCTTGGAGCAGAAGTAGGGGCCTTGAGAGATTCAGGTACCAGGTTGGTGTGGCCCCACGAGATGGATCTGAGGCTGTTTTGTGCCCTTTGACCCTTTGCAGTACCCACCAAGAAGGATCGTAAGCACTCACCAGGGCGCATTGTGTCCCCCATACTGCAGACACAGCCAAGTTCTGGCTGCAAAGGAGCAAGAGAAGAAGGAGGGGGATAGTGGGAGGAGCTCGTCCGGCTTGGAGGGACCTAGCAGGATGCAGCCAATGTGGCTCCAGGTCCCTCCAGACACCCTGAGAGGCCAAGGCGGGGCCAGAGGCTAGGCTCATTCTGCTGGCCCGCTGCTGCAAGGCTGATCCTAGGCTGATCCTAGGGATGCAGGCTGGCCCAGCCTCTGGGGGAGAAGAGCCTTCCAGAGCTAACAGGGAAGCAGGGGATGCTGGCTCTTGCTGACCACTGGAACAAGGCTCGGGGCAGGGGGTGGAGGTGGGGTGTGTGCATGCACACACCATCAAGCCTGTAAAACCTACATGTCCAGCAGCCCACACCACTGTCCGGAGCCATCTCCACACATAGCAGTCAGGTGTGAGAGCCACAGCTACACACTTGCACAAGCACATACATATGCTGCTGCTATATGTACAGACACGTTTTCCAAGAGTGAGTCTCGGCAATGACAGCTCCCTCACCCCCACCCCTGGCCTCTCGTGGTGGGAGGTGGAGAAAGGGGTCTGGAGGGAGGCAGGAACCTGGGAGAAGGTGGGGGGTGGTGGATATACCTTTAAGCTCAGTTCTAACACCTAGGTTAAGAGGGTGCTGGAGTTTCTTAAGCCTGGGTTTGAATCCCTTGAGGCAAATTATATAACTGCTCCACTCTTCAGTTCACTCCTTCCTAAGTGTGAGTAACAGGACACATCCCAGGAGAGAAATTGGGAGGATTAAACGAGTTAATTCACGTGAAGCGCCTAGACAAGCCTGGTTCTGTGGAGTGCTCTACAGATGCCCACTGTACCTACAGCCCCAAGGTGGGATCAACTCGAGTGCGCTCACAGGCAGTTAGCCATAGACCCCCTCAGGCAGGCAAAGCCTGGCGCCATACGGCTGGGGGAGGAGAGAGGGTAGGTTAGTCTCTGGGAAAGAGTCACTGAAGCGCAAATGGACAGGCGAGGCGAGAGGAGGCTGGGGGAGGTTCACGGAAGGTGGAGGAACAGGGGTCCGAGACGTAGCTGTGCTCCCAGCCGGGAAGGGCCAGAGATGGGGGTGCCCGGCGGTATTCACTATCCGGGCGGCCCCACTGGCCTGGCCTCCTTCGTCGGCCACGTCTGCAGCCCCCGCCCGCGGCCCGCATGGGAGGAGCTGGGGTGGGGAGGGCAGCCCAGCCGCGGGCGCCGGGGGCCCAGGGAAAGAGTGTCTGCGCCCGCGAAGCGAGGGAGGTGGCGGCGGCGCAGGCTAACAAAAGTTGGGCCCGCATCGACGTGTGCTCTCACGGTTCGGATGTATGTGCGAGCGCTGGCCACGCGTGGCCCGCTCCCCTGCCCCCGCCAAGGCCCCCACCCCGCGCGCCCTCACCGTCCGAGTCCTCCCGCTCCGCGCGCTCCCCGTAGTCCACCCAACTGAGACCCTCGAGGTTGTCATAGTCGCCGCGCCTCGGCCCGTCCACCGGCACCACGGTGAAGTGAGGCATCGCGCGCGCTCGGCCCCGCCGCCCCGGCTGCGTGCCGGGCAGTCCCCGCCGCTCCCGGCCGCCGCGCCCCGCCCGCTCGCATTCCTCCCCGCTGCGCTCACTTCCTCCGCCCGCCCCCCGGGCCGCCCCTCGGGGGCGGGGAGCAGGAGGGGCTCTGGCCGGCTCCTCCCCGAGGGGGGGTCTAGGGGTCGCGAAGCAACCCCCCCCGCCCCCCCCCCCCCCGGGGGCAGGGCTGCTGGCGGCTCCACGCCCTGGGTAGAGCCCGGTTCCTGTGTGACCCCGGGTTAGGGGCCGCCCTCTCTGAGCTTCAGATGCAATACTTGTAAAATGGGGAAATGTGCTCCGTGAGATAGGGCGCTGGGTGCACTGGCTCTGCACTCTCTGCAAGATGCTTGCCCTAGCAAGCATCCAGCGACATTTCTGTTACTTAGGGACGGGAAAGAGGAGGCAGGATCGGCGCGCAGGACCACACAGACCATCCCAGTCCTGCCCAGGGCCTCCTGCCATTCCACGGTATTCCCATCCCATTCCCATGATCTCTGTCTCCCACCTGTCCTCCATGTCCCTGTAAACCGAACCCCCTTGAAGATGCCGTCCCTTCCCCGCGCCCCTCACTGCACTCTTTCCCTGAAGGTGGCTGGGAATTTCATGCCCCTTCCCCAGAAGCTGCTGCCTCCTTGGTGGGAAGGACACCCACCCGCCTCCTCGGTGGCCCGTTTGCCCCTTTGGAACACTACACTATGTTCTTTAGCCAAGTTCTTTCATCTTAATTTTCTTTTACTGTCTCACCTCCTGGGGATTCCTTTACCAAGTCGTTTACTTATTCACTCTTAACTTTTCTTTCACTTTTCACTCCCCTGCTTCAGATAACTTATCCTCGTTGGCTTTACTTTAACATCCTTTATCTCTCTAGGCTATCCTTTCAGTTATTTCTTTCTCTATCAGAAAACTCCCAAGCCCATCTGACTTGTTTATCTGCTTTTTTCCCTCTCTTTTATGGCTCAGAGAGCTTTAGAACATAGTGGAAGAATCAGAGGTATCTCCCAACAGAACTCAGACTCTGACTACCTTCTCCTCTCAGCCTTAGTTCTGGGATGGAATGAGGAAAGTCATTGGGTCCTGTAGGAGGACTTCCAAGCTGACCACCATTCTGACCCTTACCCCACAGTCACCCAGCCAGGGCCTGTTGACTTGACCTCCTGTCCTTCACGCCACCTTCAGCTGTCCACAGTAGCAGCCTTCCAAATGGACTCCCTGTTCTCTCCCAATGCTCATGGTAGCGGCACCTCTTCTGAAGAGAACGCCCACGTTCTTCTCTTGGCCCACAAGGCCCTGTTCCAAGTGGCTCCTCCAACTTCCACAGTTCCAGCCTTCTGGCCTCTTTCACTTCCCCAAACTCATCTTTCCGCGCATTACCTGTTCTTTACTCTGACAGAGTGCCTTTCTACCCTCTGCCCCCACCCTCACTAACCAAGCTCCTTGCTATTAGGGTAGGTCTCATCCTTGAGTACCACCTCCTCCCCCAAAGACTTCCCTGACCCACATCCATCCACCCCACCTCACCCTCCACTGGATTGGGCTGTCCTTAAGCACTTTTCCTTCACATTCCCCACTGGAGGGGGAAATGTGTTGGTGGGGATCTTTGATTAACATTTTTCATGCCCACTAGACTGTAGACTTCACAGGGACAGGACCTTTTCGGTATTGCTGCCTTGGTATTCTCAGTCCCTTGTCCCAACACATCTTTTGAATAAAGAATGAATAAGTGCCCCCTCCTTCCCATCTTCCCTAATGCTCTGCAAAAGTTCCTAAAGCTCCCACTGCACCCTCACATGCAGCCTCACCTCAGGGGTGGGGTCAGGTACTGTGTGAAGGAGATAGGTCACTGCAGCCCAACTGACATCCTTAGACTCTGAGAGAGCTTGTGGCTAGGATACAACTTCCCCCAGTTACTATTGACTGACCAAGTAGCTTGTAACATCAGGGTACCTGCAGGCGAAAAGAAAAATATTTGAGGGGCACAGACACTTCAAAAGAGAACTATGGGATGCCTGCATGGCTCAGTCAATTAAGTGATGACTATTGGTTTCAGTTCAGGTCATGATCTCATGGTCATGGGATAGATCCCCACATCAGGCTCTTCACTGACAGTTCAGAGCCTGATTGGGATTCTCTCTCTCCCTCTCCCTCTGCCCCTCTCTGGCTTCCACTCTCTGTTGCATGCTCTCTCTCTCAAAATAAATAAATAAACATTTTTAAAAAATCAATTGCCTATTCACATGTAAAGAACACATTTAGGGGCGCCTGGGTGGCTCAGTTGGCTAAGTGTCCGACTTCAGCTCAGGTCATAATCTCACAATTCATGGGTTCAAGCCCCGTGTCAGACTCTGTGCTGACAGCTCAGAGTCTGGAGCCTGCTTCGGATTCTGTGTCTCCCTCTCTCTGTTCCTCCCTCACTTGTGCTCTGTCTCTCTCTCTCAAAAATAAATAATAAATGTTAAAAAAATTAAAAAAAGAACACTTAAACTGCCAAAACTATATATATATATAATACATGTATATATATTATATGCATATATATAATATATATATATATATAATATATATATAAAGAATACATCTATCAGGAAAATTATTAGAACACACGCAACAAAAATTCCAAATTAGCTTAATAAACATTACAAAAAGATAAGGTAAAATATTAGCAATACGAAACCAGAAAATATTGAAAAGCTCAAGAAGGAATACAAGATATGAAAAAATATAATTGTTCCAGGTGTCTATTGCTACATAACAAATTACCCCAAAATAACAATGGTTTAAAATAACAATCAACAAAAACATTTGTTCACAAACCTGCTGGCTGAGTAAAGTTCCGCTCTACTCTACATGGCATCAGCTGGAACCAGAAGATCCATTTCCATGATGACTCATTCACACAGCTAGCAAGTTGTTACTGGCTGTAGGCTAAGAGCTCAGTGGGGCTGTGGATCAGGGGATTGGGTACCCAACATGTGTACCTCTCCACGGGCTGCTTGGTTTCCTCATGGTATAGTGGCTGCAGTTCATGAATGAGCACCCCAAGAAGCAGGGAGTAGAAACTGACAGTTTCTCTAGGTCTTGGCCTGGAAACAGGCCCAGCATCATTTCTGCTGTATTTTACTGCTCAAGCAATAACCAAGCCCAGATTCAAGAGAGGGTGGGGAGGCACTGAACCCATCTCTGGATGGGAGAAGTATCAAAGAAATATGGGACCATGTATTAAAGTTACCACAATAATATTTGAAAAAAAATTGTAATTCAGAATGAATTAATAAATTGGAAAGACCAAATTAAGCAATCGTCCCAAAAGAAGAAAGAGAAAACAATGAAAGGGAAAACAAAGATGGAGGATAGAAATAGGATATCTGCACAACAGGAACCCCAGAAAAAGAGTAAAATAAAAAATGGAGAAAATCCACAGCATGAACAAACCTTGAAAACACACTAAATGTAAGAAGCCAGACACAGGGGTGCTTGGGTGGCTCAGTTGTTTAAGCATTTGACTTTGGCTCAGGTCATGATCTCATGGTTCGTGAGTTTGAGCTCCATATCAGGCTCTTCGTGGTCATCTCAGAGCACACTTCAGATTCTCTGTCCTCCTCACTCTGTCTTCCCCTCCCCTGCTCACTTGCACTCCCTCTCTCTCTCTCTCAAAAATAAATAAAGAAACTTAAAAAAAAAAACCAAAAAACAAAGGAATTGAAAGCAGGGACTTGAACAGGTATCTGTATGCCAGTGTTCATTGTGCATCTGAAAGGTGGAAGCAACCTTGGTTTTCATCACCAGATGTGTAGATAACAAACTGTGATCTGTACCTACAATGGAATATTATTCAGCCATAAAAAGGAATAAAGTCTGATATATGCTACAAGGCAGATGAACCTTGAAGACATTTTGTTAAATGAAATAAGCTGGATGCAAAAAGACAAATGCTGTATATAAGTTATCTAGAATAGACAAATTCATAGAGACTGAAAAAAGAATAGAGGTTACCAGGGGCTGAGGTGAGGGGAAACGGGAAGGTATTGCTTAATAATTACATTACATTGTTTGAGATAATGACCAAGTTTTGGAAATACCATGATGTTTGTTCAACATTTGTGAGTGTTTTTAAGCTCACTGGTTTGTGCACTTGAAGATGGTTAAAATGGCAAATTGTTACATATCTTTTACAATTAAAAAAAATAATGTGATATACGAAAACCACTGAACTGTACACTTTATTTTTTTAATTTTATTTACTTATTTTGAGAGAGAAACAGAGAGATCATGTGAGCAGGGGAGGGACAGAGAGAGAGGGAGAGAGAAAGAATTCCAAGCAGGCTCTAGACTGCAGTGCAGAGCCAGTGCGGGGCTTGAACCCATGAGCTGTGATATTATGACCTGAGCTGAAACCAAGAGTTGGACGCTTCACTGACTGAGCCACCCAGGTGCCCTTGAACTGTACACTTCAAATGGGTGAATTGTGTGGTATATCAATTTTATCTCAGTAAACTTGTTTAAAAACAAACGAAAAATCCAAGATGTAATTAACCAAATAATTCTAATATTTAGAGGATGATAGGAGGAGAGAGGGGGAGTGAGAGCTAAAAGTCCTCATTTTGGGGGGCACCTGGGTGGCTCAGTAGGTTAAGCGTCTTGACTCTAGGTTTCAGCTCAGGTCATGATCTCATGGTTCGTGGGTTCGAGCTCCACATTGGGCTCCATGCTGACAGTGTGGAGCCTGCTTGGGATTCTCCCTTTCCTTCTCTCTCTGACTCTCCCCCATGATCTCTCTCTCAAAATAAACTTTAAAAAGGGTTAAGAAAATAAAAACAAAATCCTCACTTTTCAAATTACTGAGTCAATAAATAATATCTAAAATGTATGTCTAAAGAGCTGGCATTGGGATGACTGCGTGGCTCAGTTAGTTGAGCCTGTTCGACTCTTGGTTTTGGCTTAGGTGATGTGTTTGCAGTTTGTGGGTTTGAGCCCCCACCCACGTTGGGCTCTTCTGTTGGGCACAGAGCTTGCTTGGGATTCTCCCTCTCTCCCCCTCCTCTGCTCATGTGCATGCTCTGTCTCTCTCTCTCTCAAATAAATAAACTGAAAAAAATAAACAGCTGGCAATTAAATACATTATTTAGAAATATGGAGGAAAATACCAGTAAATATCAACAGTTAAAAGTGCTGAGTGATTGCTGGGAGAACAGAATTGGGGAATGGGAGTGTGAGGACAGAAGTTGGGGAGCGGACTCTTCAGCCCACCTGGCAGCTCAGTGTATTACCCCACAAAGTGCACCACCATCCCAGGCAAGGTATGGACATTGCCAGAACTCCAGAAGTTCCTTAATGCCTCCTCCAATTGCCACCCCATGCCTCCCCACCAACCACAGACACTTTTTTTTTTTTTTTAGTCTTTGTTTTTTTAAATGGAGATGTAATTGACACATAACATTGTGTAAGTCAGGCATTTTCTAAGTATCTGAGTTTGATGATACCACTTCTTGTTTTCTTATTTGTTTGTTTGTTTGTTTGTTTATGAGAGGGAGGGTGCGAGTGAGTGAGGGGCAGAGATAGAGAGAGAATCCCAGGAAAGGCAATGGGGGAGACAGAGAGAGAGAGAGAGAGAGAGAGAGGGAGGGAGAAGCAGGGCTTGTGTTTTACTGGAAGCAAGGCTCAAGCTCACCCGATGTGGGACTCAAACTCCTGAATCGTGACATCATGACCTGAACTGAAGTCAGAGCTTAATGACTGAACCCCCAGGGGCCCTCTTGTTTTCTTATTTAAAGTCTCAACCTGAGCATGCATCCCTGAACATTAAGTTTAGTCTTTTCTGGGTTTTGTTTTGTTTTTTCAAGAGGCTCTACTCCAACCCCAAGATCAAGAGTTGCCTGCTCTACGGACTGAGCCAGCCAGGGGCCCCAGTTTTTAAAAAAACTTTTTATTGAGAAAAAAATATCCATACAGAAAAGTTCACATACCATAAGTGTATACAGCATGCTGAAATGTTCACAAAATGAACACGCCCATGCAACCAGGACCCAAGATACAGCACTTTACCAGAAACCCAGAAGCTCTTCCTCATGCCCCCTTCCAGGCAATACCTCCCCGAAAACTGACTGTAATGGTATAGATCAGTTTTGCTTGTACTTTATATAAATGGAATGACATAATATATATTATTTTGTACTGGCTCCCTTCACTCAACATTACTTTGAGAGATTCTTGCACGTTGTGTGTAACTGTCCTTGGGTATATGTCTTCAACTTTAGTAAAAAAAAAAAAAAAAATGTCAAACTGTCTTCCAAAGCAGTGTTTATCAGTTGAATCAGCCACCAGCAGGGTATGCTCCTTGCTCCATATCATTGCTAACACTTGGTATTGTTCACCTGTTAAATTTTAGTTGTCTTTACTATGAGTTTTATTTTGCATTTCCTTAATGTCTAATAAGGTTGACTATCTTTTCATCTTCTTATTGGCCAATTGAATATCCATCCTTGTAAAGTTCCTATTCAAATATCTTCCCCATTTTTATATGGGGTTGTCTGCCTCTGGATATATGCCTTTCGTCAATTATATACGTTGAAAATTTACTCTTTGGCTTGCTCTTTCACTCTTTTTAAATTTTTAAAAAATTAATTTATTTTTGAGAGGGGGGAAGGGGCATGAGAGAGAGGCAGAGAGAGAGAGGAAGGGGCAAGGAGAGAGGGAGGGAGGGAGAGAATCCCAAGCAGACTCCTCATGTGGAGCCTGATGTGGGGCTTGAACCTATAAACCACAAGATCATGACCTGAGCCAAAATCGAGTCTGACACTTAGCCCACTGAGTTACCCAGGTGCCCTCTAGGTTCAGCTTCTTAAAAACAAACAAACAAACAAACAAACAAACAAACAAATGTAAACCTTTCAGAGACTGCTAACCCACCCATTGTTACACTCCATGATGGGATAGATACCACACTTGAACTAGATTTCTTTGTGCTCTTTTGTGGGCTCAGGCTTTTATCATAATAACATGGTAAGATGCCTCTGCCCTTCCCAAAAGAGACCAAGTTGGAGGCCACTCACTTGAGAAACTGAGGTGAGACCTACAAGACCCCTCACCAACCAAGAGCCCACCAGACCCCACTCCCCTGCTCCCCAGGGAGAAGGAAGGACTTTCACATTTGGCTCCATACCCAAAATGTTTATTCTCAGCATACACTTGTGCCTGGATGACTAGGAAGGGGACTTTGTGAGACTTTGCCACAGAGACCTCTGGGAGACTGGCCAGCTCACCAGAACTACAGGATGAGGACTGAGAAGGTGGCAGCAACCAAGAAACTTAGAACAAAGTATGGGGAAGCTTTTGAGGGCCTCCGGAGGACCTGACTGATTGGCCACTCGGTCACCTCCAGGTGTGTGGCGAGGTGTTCACTCTGAAGCTGAGATAGGAGGTGGGAGTGGCAAGACCTGACCACCTGCCTGTCTGGAAACTCATCCTCCACAGGGTTCTGTCCATTGTTCTCCTCTCTCACCTGGGGGTGGGAGTCAGCAGTTAGTGGCTCCCATAGCACCTCTCTCACCCACTCTAACCACTGCACTATCCTTTTGCCCAACCCAGCATACCTGTTCCACGTGTCTGAAGACCCGCAGCAGGTTTCCACGAAGGACACCCTGGAGCTCTTCCTCACTCCAGCCACGACTCAGCAACTCCTCTATCAGTACTGGGTATTTGGACACGTCCTCTAGTCCCTGAGGGAACCTGTGTGGCCATGGGCCACCAGCTGTGGAACCTGAGCCCTGATCCTGGTCTAGGGCCCAGTGTCCCACCAGCCCCAATCACACATGTGAAATTGAAGGCCATATTCTCCAGGCTACTGAATGTCACTTTGGAAGCTCCTTGAAGACAGAGCTTCTGTGGTGTCTACCCCCTGAGCAGATGGCTGGCCTACAACAGATCTGCTGAGCTGGGACTGCAGCAGGTGCTAGGTAAACGGGCTCTGCTGGGGTGGGGTGTCGGGGAGTACTTAATTAATGTGATGATCTGGAGTGGCAGTGGGTCCACCAGGCCACTGGAGGGACAGGGAGAGCCCAGGAATCAGCCCTTGGGAGTGGAGAGACGTCAAGTGAGCTGGAAAACCAGAGCCTGTAGATGAGGTCTGAAGGGTGGGAGGACCATGGAATGGAGAGACTAAAGGACTCCCTACTGTGCCCTGCTCAAGACAAACCCCAGGGAAATACTCACCGACCAGACCCATCATAATTCCCGCCAATCCCGATGAACTCTGATCCAATGACAGCTCTGATGTGGTCAAAGTGATCTAGGTGGCAGAGGTTAGTGTGAGCAGCACTACGCTGGAGTCAGGCCCTGGGACCAGCCCTGGTCTGGGGAAACTCAGTCCTGACCAGTTCTCCTCCCCACAGCACTCCAGGCCATGGCAGCGGACTTCATGGAGCTCCCAGCCCATTGTGAGTTCTGAAGTGACTACAGGCTGAACTGTGTCTCTTTAGAATTTTTTCTGCCCAGAAGCCACCCTGCCTCTGGGTTCCTTGAGAACGCATCTGTCCTGTCCAGAGAGGTGAGAGCAAAAGACATTCAGAGGCAGGGGCAGTTGCTTCCCCCAAACCCATCAATATTGACTGTGGCCCCAGATCTGGGTGGCAGCGAAGAGCCGTGTCTCCTCTCCTGGGTTGTCAGAGGTCTGCCCATTGCCCAACAGGTGTGCTACACTGCTGGAGCTGTCCTGAAGGCCCCATGGCCACAGGCTCAAGCTCAAACTGCACAAGAAGTTGAAGTGAGGCTCACCTGCCACGGTGGACACATTAGCCAACAGGTTGCACTGTAGCACCCCCATAGACAGCGTCACCATCACAATGCCACCATTCTTCTTCTAGAAGGATAAAGAAATGAACACTCAGCCCCCTCAGTTTGGCTCTTCAGGCCTGATGGCCTGCTCTGTGCCCTGGGGGCCTAGTAGGACAGTGCTCAGTCCTGGCTTCAGGGGCTGGAAGAGGTTTCAGCTCTGGGTTAGTGGGCGCCTGAGTGGAGCTGATTTGGCCTCAATTTTCAGAGATGGGGAAGGTTAACCAGCCATGGGTCCAAGGGTGAGGCCTGGACTGGTAGCTTTGTTCAAGGTCAAGAATGTTTGCATGAAACGCGCCTAGCTCTGGGTGTGAGGGCTGAGGTAGCTGCTCACCAGAAGTTGCAGAATGTCATCAGGAACATTCAGCAAATTGTCGCACACAGCCCTGGAAGCTGAGTGGGAGAAGATCACGGGAGCCCTCGACACCTTCAGTGCCTGCCGCACCAAGGTGTCTGACGCATAGGACAAGTCCACCATCATGCCCAAGCGGTTCATTTCCCCTACCACCTTCTGCAAAGACAGTTTGTTTGTCTTTTGAGGTGGGGGAGATGTCAAGGATGCACACACGTGTACACTATTTGTAGGTAGAGAACGGGTGGGGTAGGGTATGGAACAGGAATCCTCACCTCACCAAAGCTTGTCAACCCACTGACGTTGGTGTAGAAGTGGTGTTTAAACTTGGTGGAACTTTCTGCCCTGTGGGACAGCCAGAAGAAGGCAATCTCAAAGGCAACATCCTGGGCATCAGAGCCTGGGGGCTCTGCAGTCCCTCTGTTTGTCTATCCACACCCCCTCCCCCCCCACCCCCCCCCACCCCCCCACCCCTGGAATAGAGTAAGGACCTGGGCCAACTGCTTTCTGGGAGTGTGAAGGACCTGTTGAGAGTCCAGCCTCCTTTTGTGGATCCCTCTGTCCTCACCTGTCTGGCAGTTGCCCCACCATGTCATCTACCATTTCACCGTGGCTAGGCACTATGCTCACCAGGCCGTGTTGCAGGTGAAGGTAAGTGTCAGGAAGCGCACTCCCAGCAGGTAAAAACTGCGCAGCACAGAAAGGCTGCTGTCCAGTGAGTGACCACCCTCCACACCAATGAGGCAGGCCAGCTTTTGAGTGCTGTTCAGACCTGGAAGAGGATGGATAATCAAGTGGTCAGGGCCCAGGGCCAGAACCATCAGAGTGAGCCCCTAACTATCTCCCCATTTGCCAGCCCACCTTTGGCTGAGGTCACAAGCTCCAGTTCAGAGTAGGAGGCACACATGCGACGAATGAGGTCAATCTGCTCCAGTGTGAGGCGCACAGCATCCTGGTCCTGTGTCTGGCATGGGGCTTGGGCTGACCAGAACTAGAGGTAGGCCCCGGGAGTCCAGAATGAGATTAGAGTGGTCTCCAATGTCCTTGGCCTGCCACTCCTTCTCAGCCCCCAAGGTGCTCATTTGGGTCATTGGCCCAGAACGAAACACTACATGACCCTATGGTATCCTGATGCCTATTAAGCTTGCTGCCAGCAGCCAAACTGTGGACTGTGAAATATCATTGTCTGCTGTTTGTCCATGTGCTATGTGAATGCCCCAAGGCCAATCCACTATATCCTTTGTGGCTCTAACTCTAACCCCACACTCACCAGGGATTTTCTGGTCACTTTCTGTGTGTCTCCACAGAACTTGGGTACCCATGTGGTTGGCCTGTCTTGGCCTCCAGAGCCCCCACATTCCCAGCAGTCATGCGATGACACATTGTGTGTTCTACGATTCTAATCACTGAGAGGCCTGCCTACCCAGGTTTCTGTGGCCCCCAACATTCCCCAGCAGCCATGCTGTGGCACCCTGTGTATCCCTGTGGTACCTGGGCACCCACGAGGCCATCCCTGAGCTTGTCCAAGCTGGTCTGGCCATAACTGAAATTGCGCAGGTTAACATCTTGTAGCCTGTTCTGGAAAAGCTGTCTCAGGAGCAGGGGCAAGTGGTTGTGGCTGGGGGCATCAAGACAAAGTTAGAGTGGAGAACATGGACTCAGGTCAGACAGGGCATGTCAAAGTACCTGGGCATGTCCTGTCCCCCTCACCCTCCCCTCCCCCCCCCCCACCTCACACAGACAATATGGAAAAATTCCTGAGGTGCAGCTTTGGGGAGGGGTGGGGGCCTGTAGTGGACACCAGGAACAGGGTAATGGGGGGAGGGGACCTGGCTGATGGAGGACAGAGTTCATCCAGAGGTGGTGTGAGGAAGCCTCCTCACTAGCCCTGCATGCTGAGGACCCCCTTCCCCTACCCAGGTGTGGGCTCAGTTTCCACCTGCCCCCACACTGCCCCTGCTCACCCGTCCACGAGAGGGAAGTCCCGCATCAGGGCCCGCGCGTGCTTCCTCAGACTTGGTGTGCTGGAGGTGAGCGGCGTGGTAGGGGAACTAGAGAAGGCCGTGGTCGGATTGCTGGGGGCTCCGGGTGTGGTCGGGTCGCTGGGGGTGCCAGGAGTGGTCTGGGCACGGGTTACCGCCCTCTGCAGCAGAGACAGCAGGAGCAGCAGACGCAGCAGAGGTCGCCAGCGAAGCGCGTGGGGGCCCAAGAGGCCCAGGGGCCTCATGTTGCGCAGGGTCGGCCGGGCAGGCAGTGGCCGGTCTCGAGAGGAGGGGCTCGAGGGGCAGAGGGCGACGGTGGGGTCTCGACCGGATTTACGTGACCCGTCGTGAGGAGGGGCTGCAGGCAGACTGCTTCTCCAGAAGAGCAGGGATCCGCGACGCAGCTGCGCAGCGTGGCCAGAGGGGGCGACACAGACCTCCACTCTCAACTAGAGGGCGCCCCAGGGGGCCAGACCAGCTTCTGCCGCGCAAGAGCACTCGAGTGGGAGAGCGGCAACGAGAGAGGGAGAGAGATCCCAAGCAGGCTCCGTGCTCAGGGCAGGGCCTAACCCGGTCTGGATCCCATGACATCCTGACCTGAGCAGAAATTGAGCGTGACGCTCAACCGACTGAGCCACCCAGGTGCCCTATACATTTTTTAATAAAAATGAAATTTAAGAATAATATGGGAGGGGCGCCTGGGTGGCTCAGTCGGTTGAGCGTCCGACTTCGGCTCAGGTCATGATCTCACGGTTCGTGAGTTCGAGCCCCGCGTCTGGCTCTGTGTTGACAGCTTGGAGCCTGGAGCCTGCTTGGTATTCTGTGTCTCCCTCTCTCTCTCTGCCCCTGCCCCGCTCGTGCTCTGTCTCTCCCTGTCTCTCAAAAATAAATAAACATTTTTAAAAATATTTAAAAAATTAAAAAAGAATAATATTATGGGAAACCATTTTGTTTTAGTAACTAGTATTGAAATTTGCATCTGTACATTTGTTAATATATGGGCACACACAAAAAAGACTAGATTCTAGGGGCTCCTGGGTGGCTTAGTTAGTTAAACGCATGACTTCAGCTCAGGTCATTATCTCACGGTTTGTGGGTTCGAACCCTGTGTCGGGCTCTGTGCTGACAGTGCAGAGCCTGGAGCCTGCTTCGGATTCTGTGTCTCCCTCTCTCTCTGTCCCTCCCCTACTCTCTCTGTGTCTCAAAAATAAACATTAAAAAAATTAAAAAAAAAAAAAGACTCCAGATTCTAAACATTAATTAACTATAGCCATCTTGGAAAGAGGGTAAATTACTCCCTGGTCAATTTATGTCACATGTTTTTCTGTAATATGGTCATCCTGGCTGAGGGATTTTGTGGGTAGTGCTGGTGAGGGCTGGCCCGTTTGCTAAGAGATTAGTGGAGGCACCAGAGCAGCTGAGCCTGGAAAGGATGGGGTCTGCATTGGGCAGGGAGGTGGAGAGGGCATCCCAAGTTGGCCAATAGCTCAAGCAAAGGTCTAGTTCCGACAGGATGGCTGTCTGTAAGGGAGGAGCTGGAAGGTCCTCAAAGGTGTAGAACAGTGGGACAAAAATTCTTACTGCTAAGAACATGAGGGGGCTTGGTCTGACATGACTTCATGTGGGGCAGAAATCCTCCTTCAAGGTAAGGTGGTTTCCAGGATGGCTGCAGGCCTGAGCGGTATAATTCATTGTTTTCTGCAGAAAAAAGCCCTGACACAGGGGAAACTGATCTCAGAACTGCACCTGGGTGGCGTCTGGGCCTCCTGGGCCTGCAAGAGGTCCTACCAGGCTGAAAGGGGTCTATAACACAGACTAAAATATGAATTCCCCCCTTCTGTATCTGTGTCTGTCAGCCGTTCTCCCACCTGGGCTCCCTGATAGGTGGGCCTCCCCTTTTGGGTGCCAGAAGAAGGGCCTTGACCTCTGGCCACTACTGCCTCCTGCCCATCACTGCTCCCTTCTCATGCCTGGTGGTTAAGGACTAAGTCTGACCCTGCTGCCTTCAGCTTTGGCTATCTCAGAAGAGAGGGAGAAAGAGAGGGAATGTTTATTCTGGTCTCATATACCAAGCTGACTTGCCAGGGGAGGTCTTCATTTAAGTGATATAAACAATATAGTGAATGATGAATTTGTTAATTCAAAACTTTATCAAAAGTTCAGAAGTATTGCACATACAGCTGTTTCCTGTAATAGTCTTAGGTGAAAGTAGGGAGCATAATGTTTATAATTGATTTTTAAAGTTTATTTATTATTTATTTATTTATTTTAAATGTTTATTTATCTTTGGGTGGGGGGAGAGAGGCAGAGAGAGAGGGAGACACAGAATCCGAAACAGGCTCCAGGCTCTGAGCTGTCAGCGCAGAGCCCAATGTGGGACTCTAGCCCATGAACTGAGAAATCATGACCTGAGCTGAAGTTGGATGCTCAATCAACTAAGCCACCCAACTGCCCCTATGATGGATTTTTAATGTTATTGAATTAATAAATAAACACCATTTCACATGTCTGATTTTGGTTGACTAAGTAAATCAGAGTTATACTCTTCCTGATAACTGGAAATGTTGGGCAAAATATAAAAAGGATCTTCTGAAGACATCAGAAAGTTAAACAAGATATTAAAAAATTACTTGATGAGGATCCAAGGAAAGTGGAAACCTAGAGATGAGCCCAACTTTTGGGCTAGTTCTTCTACTAGGGGTGTGGTGCTCTAAAGAGGCAGAGGTTAGTGTCCAGGGTCCACCAGAATAAGGAGAATCCTGATGAACACTTAGTTTTGAGTTGGAACACAAAAAAATGTACCTAGGAGAAAGAATGAATTGGAATTAGGGCCTTCTACTCCAGGTCTGCAGCAATTCTGGTTATTAAGCAATTGTCTCTCAACTCCAGATGCAGTCTTCTGTTCTCAGCTCTGTGAGGCTGGGGCTCAAACTCTTCCTATTTTTTAAACATATTTTTAAAGTTTACTTATTTATTTTTTGAGAGAAAGAGAGAGAGAGAGGGAGAGAGAGAGAATGAGCGGTGGAGGGGCAGTGAGAAAGGGGACAGAGGATCCAAAGGAGGCTCTGTGCTGACAGCAGAGAACCCAATGTGGGGCTCAAACTCTTGAACCATGAGATCATGATGTGAGCTGAAGTCAGACAACCAACTGAGCCACCCAGGTGTCCCTTAATAATATTTTTAAAGTTTATTTATTTATTTTGAGAGAAAGAGAAAGCACGCACAAGCGGGAGACGGACAGAGAGGATCCCAAGCAGACTCTGTGCTGTTAGTGTAGAGCCCTATGTGGGGCTCAAACTCACCAACCGTGAGGTCATGACCTGAGCCGAAATCAAGAGTCAGATGCTTAACTGACTGAGACACTCAGACACCCCTATTTTCTTTAATGCTTATTTATTTTTGAGAGGGAGAGAGAGAGAGATTGGGGAAGAGAGGGGCAGAGAGAAAGACAGAATCCCAAGCAGGCTCCTCACTGTCAGTGTAGAGCCCAACTCCGGGCTCAAACCCATGAGAACCAACTGTGAGATCATGACCTAAGCTGAAATCAAGAGTCCAACACTTAACCGACTGAGCCACCCAGGTGCCCCTGGTGCTCAAACTCTCAAAACCACATTTCCTAGAAGCCTAGCTGGTTTCCTGTTACATTCTGTCAATAGGGGCGACAGAGCAAACTGAAAGAGGTTTTCCTGTTCCAACAGTGACAGTTGGCTGCAGTCTGCAACTTCTGGCTGTCATCGAGTAGCCATGCCAACTCATGTTTAGAACACTTGCACCACCTCACAGGGCCCTGTCCTTAGAGGTCTGCTCCCTAGCAACACAGGGCCCTGCTGTAAGCCTCTATCTTCTACCACCTTTTCCCATTTTTTCCTAAATGGACAGTGAGCTGGATCAGCTCCCCTTGAAAGGGTCTGTAAAGGGACTAAGGCCATCTCAGAGTGCTACTTAATCCACCCAAAAGAAGTCAAGAAAAGAGGGAATAGGTAAAATGAATAGAAAACACTATTAGAACTTTCTGAGTACACTGCAGAGTACAGCCAATTTGGAGGCTGAGGCAAAAGGAAAAATGTGTTCCTATATACGTTTTTTAAAAATGTTTATTTATTTATTTTTGAGAGAGAGAAAGCATAAACAGGGGAGGTGCAGAGAGGGGTGGGGGGGAGACAGAGTCCGAAGCAGACTCTAAACTGTCAGCGCAGCGCCTGACTCGGGGCTCAAACTCACAAACCATGAGATTATGACCTCAGGTGAAGTCAGATGCTTAATTGACTGAGCCACCCAGGTGCCTCATGATTTGTATATCTTCAATTTCTCACTGTGCTTTTATTGGTCTGAAAATGTATTACTTTCCCTTCATGTTTGAAGAATATTTTCACTGTGCATAGAATGGAACATTGGTAGTTACTTTCATTCATCAGGCTAAAGATATTCCACTGTGTATGGATTTCTATTATTTCCATTAAAACTCATTTGTCTGGCACAAAAACAGACACATAGACCAATGGAATAGAATAGAAACCCCAGAACTAGACCCACAAACGTATGGCCAACTCATCTTTGACAAAGCAGGAAAGAACATCCAATGGAAAAAAGACAGCCTCTTTAACAAATGGTGCTGGGAGAACTGGACAGCAACATGCAGAAGGTTGAAACTAGACCACTTTCTCACACCATTCACAAAAATAAACTCAAAATGGATAAAGGACCTGAATGTGAGACAGGAAACCATCAAAACCTTAGAGGAGAAAGCAGGAAAAGACCTCTCTGACCTCAGCCGTAGCAATCTCTTACTCGACACATCCCCAAAGGCAAGGGAATTAAAAGCAAAAGTGAATTACTGGGATCTTATGAAGATAAAAAGCTTCTGCACAGCAAAGGAAACAACCAACAAAACTAAAAGGCAACCAACGGAATGGGAAAAGATATTTGCAAATGACATATCGGACAAAGGGCTAGTATCCAAAATCTATAAAGAGTTCACCAAACTCCACACCTGAAAAACAAATAACCCAGTGAAGAAATGGGCAGAAAACATGAATAGACACTTCTCTAAAGAAGACATCCGGATGGCCAACAGGCACATGAAAAGATGTTCAACGTTGCTCCTTATCAGGGAAATACAAATCAAAACCACACTCAGGTATCACCTCACGCCAGTCAGAGTGGCCAAAATGAACAAATCAGGAGACTATAGATGCTGGAGAGGATGTGGAGAAACGGGAACCCTCTTGCACTGTTGGTGGGAATGCAAATTGGTGCAGCCGCTCTGGGAAGCAGTGTGGAGGTTCCTCAGAAAATTAAAAATAGACCTACCCTATGACCCAGCAATAGCACTGCTAGGAATTTATCCAAGGGATACAGGAGTACTGATGCATAGGGGCACTTGGACCCCAATGTTTATAGCAGCACTCTCAACAATAGCCAAATTATGGAAAGAGCCTAAATGTCCATCAACTGATGAATGGATACAGAAATTGTGGTTTATATACACAATGGAATACTACGTGGCAATGAGAAAAAATGAAATATGGCCTTTTGTAGCAACGTGGATGGAACTGGAGAGTGTGATGCTAAGTGAAATAAGCCATACAGAGAAAGACAGATACCATATGGTTTCACTCTTATGTGGATCCTGAGAAACTTAACAGAAACCCATGGGGGAGGGGAAGGAAAAAAAAAAAAAAGAGGTTAGAGTGGGAGAGAGCCAAAGCATAAAAGACTGTTAAAAACTGAGAACAAACTGAGGGTTGATGGGGGGTGGGAGGGAGGGGAGGGTGGGTGATGGGTATTGAGGAGGGCACCTTTTGGGATGAGCACTGGGTGTTGTTTGGAAACCAATTTGACAATAAATTTCATATTAAAAAAACCCCACTCATTTGTCAGTTTTATTGCTGTTCCTCAAATTAATATGATTTTTTAAAAATATGACTGTTTTTAAGACAATCTCCTGTCTTTTTCTTCTTGCAGTCTAACTTTAAAGTACACAGTTGGGGGTTATTATGAGCAGCACTGCTTTAAATGTTATTTCGTATGCCTTTTGGAAAACCTATGTATGCATTCCTGTTGCGATATATACCTGGGGCAAAACTGCTCAGTCATGGGGTATGCATAGGCTAGTAGTATTAACTATTATTTTTATTAGCCATTATCTATTATCATGTTATTTATTATTATTAGCTGTTGTCCTTAGTATTAACTCTTAATTTTGGCTATAATTAACAGAGTTGCTATTGCCATTAATTGCCTGGGGGTAAGATAGTGTGGTTGTCTAAGTAGCTTGTGCCTCTCAGAAAGGAAGTCCCTGAGGGGCAGGGCAAGGAGTGGATCTATATCCAGGGAAGTTCAGTCATTGGAAGCCCATGTACTATCCTGTAGCCTGGCATTCTGGGCTCTATCCAAACAGGAACAAAGATCATTTGTGATCCAGGCAGGTTCCTTTCTTGGGAATATGAACCAGAGTTCCCTTCAAGATCCCCAGGTGGTGGTCAGTGGGTCAGGATGTGGACTGAGGTGAGCTATTGAGAGGCATCCCAGAGGAAGGTCCACTCTCCCACAGCCAAAGCTACTCATTGTCTTCTTCTAGTGCTGAGCCCAACCATCTGGGCCTTCTCAGGCCATGCTAGTGAGACTCAGGTGTTGCTAGAGTAAATGGTGGCTGAACTGCAGGTTCCTCCACCAACTACCAGAATTGGGAGCTGGCACCACCAGACCCCGCCACAGAGAAGGACACTCATGCCTGTTTCCATGTGTAAAACATTTATTTTCAGGAAATGTGTCTGTCTGCATGATGGGGGGGGGGGGGCAGGGAGGGCAATGTGGGGTATCTGCAACTGCCATAGTAACATCTGGTAGGATTAACTGGGTCACCAGAGCCACAGAATGAGGGCTGAAAAGGCAGCAATAACTGTGAGGCTTGGGGCCACGTTGGGGGAAGATTTTGACAATAACTGTTTAGGTGAACACTTAGGTGCCCAATGTGCCGAAGTCTCAGTTAGTTTCTGGTCTCGAGCCAGATACCGTGTCTGAGGCAGACATGAGAGAACAGAGCGGCAAGAACTGCCCAGCTGCACATCCGGGAATTCATCCTCCAAGGGGCTTTGCCCCTTGCTTGTCTCCCGTACCTGGAGGTGGCAGTCAGTGGTCAGCAGCTCACACAGCAGCCCCAACACACTTGCTTAGGCCCCTGACCTACTCCTTTGTCCAGCCCAGCATACCTGTTCCACCTGTCCAAAGACCCGCAGCAGGTTTCCACGAAGGACACCCTGGAGCTCTTCCTCACTCCAGCCACGACTCAGCAACTCTTCTATCAGAACTGGGTATGTGGACACGTCCTCCAGCCCCTGAGGGAACCTATATGGTTGTGAGCGAGTCAGCTGTGGAACCTCAGCCCTGTTCCTTGTTCATGACTCAAAACCACAGCCTTATGTGTCCAGGGACTACTGAATCCCAGCCCTTGTCTGACACGGGAAATGGATACTTGGAGAGAGTAAGTGATTCACCCCTGTTCTTCATCCTGCAGAAGGAAACTCCCAACCTCTTTGAATATTCATAAAAACTCATCGAATTATACTTTTTGGATCTATGCCTTTCACGGAATGCAAGGTTTTCCTCCATTTATAAAAAGAAGAAAAGCTTTTATTTATTTATTTTTCAGTTTATTTATATATTTTGAGAGAAAGAGAGAGAGCATGGACAGAGAGAGAGGGACAGAAAGAGAGAGAGAGAGAGAGAGAGAGAGAGAGAGAGAGAGAGAGAATCCCAAGCAGTCCCCGCACCATCACCATCAGCCCAGAGCCCGATGCAGGGCTCAAACCCACAAAGAGTGAGATTGTGACTTGAGCTGAAATCAAGAGTAGAACGCTTAACTGTCTGAGCCACCCAGGCGCTCCTAGAAGGAAAGCTTTTTAAGACCCAGCTGCAGGCAGAGGAGTTGGTCAGTCCACACCAGACCTTGCTAAGAGTCTGCTCAGAAGCAGTGGGTCAGCGGCACTTGGCTGGCTCAGTAGGAAGAGCATGTGACTTTTGATCTCGGGGTCATGAGTTTGAACCTAATATTGGGTATAGATATTACTTAAATAAATAAAACTTAAAAAAAAAAAAAGGCAGTGGGTCTGCTGGAACTAAGGGTGGGGCACTAAGGGTGGGCAGATCATGACCTAGGGGTGGGACCAATGGGTCACAGACAAGCAGAAACACACTCTGTGTGTGGGAAGATGCCAGGTGGGCCTAAAGTCCATGAGGATCACAGTGTGGTGGGCATGGTGACTATCAAGGCCCTACCTACTGTGGCACAGCTAGCCCCAGAGAAGCCCCAGAGAAGCACTTACCGTTTAGCCCCATCATAATCTCCACCAATCCCAATGAACTTGGATCCAATGACTGCCTTGATGTAGTCAAAGTGATCTGGGGGATGAAGGGTCAGCAGTGTGGGGCTTCTAGGACAGGGGTGAGGTGGGGACTGGTCTCTACTGATTCCCCTTCTTGCAGCCTGTAGGCTATGGAGGCCAATTCCTTCATGGCTTGGCACCCAGTGTGCCAACTTGAGGAGGTAGATTCCAGTTGGCTCTAGACTGGAATTCAGATTTGGAGTGGACCCCAGTTGGCCATTTCTCATTCAGGATTCACCTTGCCTCCAGTCTCCTTGAGAACCATGGGGGCCCCTTTCCATAGGTGTGGAGGATGAGAGATGGATAAAGAATATAATTGATAAAGACCAAAGAGACTTAAGGGGCTGCCCAATCCCTTGGCCAGAGGCAGGGGCAGGGAGCTTTATGAGCCCCTAGAGAAGCACAGATGGTTAGCACCTGGGCTCTATGTCTGACTGCCTCCTTTCTACCCATCAGTATTGTAGTATCAATTCTGTATCTCCAGTTCCACATGGCACCAAGATGCTTTATACTGTCCATCATTGAGTTTTTGGGCACTGTGTCTACGGCCAACAATGAGTCAGACCACTGGGGCTGTTCTGAGGCCCTCCCCACAAGGCTTCGTGTCCAAATCAGAGCTATTCAGAGAGCCCAGGTAGGGCTTACCTGCCACAGTGGACACATTGGCTAACAGGTTGCACGGCAGCACCCCCGGTGACAAAGACACCATCACGATACCACCATTCTTCTTCTGCAGGGGTGGACAAATGGACACTCAGCTTGGCCCCCAGAGCAACCACCTGCCTCTAGGCTCCTGTGAGGAATGTGTTCAGCTCTGGTTTTGAAGTCAGAGGAGACTTCACCTTTCTACACTCTAGGATTATGTGAATGGAGGAGTCTCAGCTCTGGTTGGTGTGGAAATGTCTTGACCATGGGGGGCTTATAGAGTAGAGGAGTATTTACCACTTAGAACCCCCCACACCTGGGTTCAAGAAGTCACGGGCTGTGGACTGTGGGTTTGTGAGGGCAGAAGATGTTCAGCCTAGGGTTTGAGGAAGTTGAGGGAACAGGGGTTCAGGTTCAAGGACTCCTGGTTTAAACCTTTTGTTTTAGGTTTGAGAGTCAGGGTAGTCTCTCACCAGAAGCTGCAGGATGTCATCAGGAATGTTCCTGGCATTCTTGCACACACCCCGGGCAGCTGAGTGGGAGAAGATCACAGGTGCCTGTGACACTTCCAAGGCTCGCCGTGCCACAGTGTCAGAGACGTGGGACAAATCTACCATCATGCCCAAGCGGTTCATTTCAACCACCACTTTCTGCAGAGACAGGTTAGGGAAAGGGCATCAGGGGTGCACATGTGTGTGCATTTATCTGTAGGAACTGGTGGGGCATGCACATTCATGCGGGGCGGGGTATGGAATCAGGGTCCTCACCTCACCAAAGCTGGTCAGCCCGCTGACACTGCTATAGAAGGGATGGATGTCCTTAGATGAGCTCTCTGCCCTGCAGGATGGCCAGGAGACAGTCTGAATGGTGGCCATGACTTGGCCACAAGAGCCTACTGAACTCTCTATACCTTAACCCCCTGGAGCAACAGTAGGGACCCAAGTTGGGCTGGGCCTGGCAGGAGGGAGTCCCTACTGGGATCCAGTTTTGCTTTGCAAACCCCTGCTCCCCCCCCCCCCACTCCAGGGTCAGTGCCAGATCCCAGGGGTAAAGCTTGGTCTGAGCCCCAGTGTGATCTTGGGCAGATCGCTGCATCAGTGGGTGCATACCATCTGCACTGTGCTCACCAGGGTGTGTTGCAGGTGTGAGTGAGCGTCAGGTAGCGCACACCCAGCACATAGAACGTACGCAAGACGGAAAGGCTACTGTCCAGCGAGTGGCCACCCTCCACACCAATGAGGCAAGCCAACTTCCGGGTATTGTTCAGAGCTGGGGGCAGGTAGGTCAGATGATCACTTTCAGAGGCTGGGGTATCTCAATCAAGTCCCCAACACCCCCCACCAGTCTACCTACCTTTAACTGAGGTCACAAGCTCCAACTCAGAATAGGAGGCACACATGCGGCGAATGAGGTCAATCTGCTCCAGGGTGAGGCGCACAGCATCCCTTTCCTGGGTCTGGCATGGGACGTAGGCTGACCAGAACTGGGGGAAGGCCAGGGGTTGGAGCTCCCTGGACTTCTCATAGCCTCCACAGCCCACGCAGCAAATGGGGTCACATGTGATGCATTGCTTGTTTGGTGGTACTTGGATGCCCAGCAAACTGGTTCACTGCAACCCCTGTAGCCCCCAGCATCCATGTTGTAGAATTTTGGGGGACCCTATGATAACTGAGTTTCCATGTGACTAACTCATGGTTTCTGGGGCCCCCACACTCCCTCTCAGCCATGCTATGTGTCCCTGTGATACCTGGGCACCCACGAGACCGTCTCTAAGCCTGTCCAGGCTGGTCTGGCCATGGCTGAAATTGCGCAGATTAACATCCTGTAGCCTGTTGCCATAAAACTGCCTCAGGACAAGGGGCATGTCATTGTGGCTGGAGGGAGAGCAAGGCAAGGTCAAGTCAGGGGGAAATGGGTGGGCTCCTTAGACCTTGGGATTAGGCAGGACATGGGGCCAGCAATGGGGGGGGGAGGATGTCCCCCACACCACACTGTCACAGACTATATAGTAGGACCCCTCGAGGCCTAGGCTGGGGAGTTCCCACCAGGGAGGGAGTGGCAGAGGAAGGGAAAACGCACCCACGGATGATGGGAGAGTGAATCCAGGGGGTGATGTGAAGGGGCTTCCTTAGGAGCCCTGCATGAGGACCTCTAGCCCTGCCACGGGGTCGGCTCAGTCTCCACCTGCCCCCACATCGCACTTACGCACCCGTCCACGAGAGGGAAGTCTCGCATCAGAGCCCGCGCGCGCTTCCGCAGGCTTGGGGTGCTGGAGGTGGCCGGCGTGGTCGGGGCGCTGGGGGTTCCCTGAGCGGTCTGGGCGCGCGTTAAGGGCGGCGGCAGCGGCGGCAGCAGCGACAGCAGGAGCAGCAGACGCAGCAGAGGTCGCCGGCAGGGCGGGGAGGTACCATCGAGGCGCAGGGGCCGCATGTTGCACGAGCCGGACAGGTGGGCAGGGGCCGGTCTCGAGAGCCTGAGGGGGCGACAGGGGCAGAGGGCGACGATGGAGTCCCTACCGTCGACTCGGGTCACGCGGCGGTGCGGTCTCGCAAGGGGAGAACCGAGTCACAGGACCTCACACCCAGCCGCGGAAAGCCGCGACGCGGAGCAGCTTGGCCGCCAGGCGAAGGCACGCCCTCCCCTCCCTCCGCCCCCCTGCCCCAGCCTACAGGGCTTCACCAGAGGGGCGGGCTTTCTGTTCTTACCCCTCACCCCACTCCCAGCGCTCTGAGGGGCTGACCCAGGTTGCTCTGCCTCTAACCTTGTTCTCCAAGAGAGAAGGCGTGGGTTGCTCCTTTCAGAGTGTAGCCTTGGGCTCTGAGGCCTCTGTCATCAACATTATGTCCCCACCTGCCTGCATCCTGCACCGGCCACCCTGAGGGCTGCACGCAAGTGTCTCTGGGCTCTCGGTTTCCTGGTGCTGAGCCATGTGGGGGTGGGGGTGGGGGTGGGGGTGGGAGGAGGAAGTCTCTGGAAATGACGGGTTAACCTTGTGGACTTTGCATTCAGGAAGAGGCCCTCTGCCCCTGACCTCTCTCTCCCCTACTTTACTCCCTTGCCTGCATGTCTGTCCCCTGGGGACTCCAGCCAGAACTGGGAACTGTCAGGGGTGCCCCTACCCCTGTCTTCCCCAGTGTCTCAGGAAAGACCTCCCTCCTCAGGAAATGCTATTTCTCCCTACGGTCTGAATGGAGGGACTTTTGGGACGTGAACTGAGCAGCCATCTGGGGGGTCAGGGACAGTTTACTGAACAGAGCAGGAACTCAGTAAGCTATTTGAGTGGAAGGAAATTAAGTCATTTTTAGGGCAGCATAGCACCCTATCCCCCATCCCAGCAACATTCCTCCCAGAGCTGCTGGCTGAGCTGTTGGCTAGGGTC
The DNA here is from genome assembly GCF_018350175.1 of Felis catus. NCBI lineage: Eukaryota > Metazoa > Chordata > Mammalia > Carnivora > Felidae > Felis > Felis catus. Next base: position 43,392,015 of record NC_058382.1, read on the forward strand.
CCTTCTACCTCAGTGTGGAAGCCCCATCTTCATTGAAGTCAGAGGTATGGGTCCTAAGGAAAGCCCTGGCATTTGGGTTCCTCTGAAGGCCCCACCTCCATTTTAGCCTCAGGCCTTCACCCTAGCTGCCTTCTCCAGGAACCACCTCCCTTCACACACCTCACAAATGGGGATAGCATCTTCTGGAAGCTCTGCCACTGAGAGGCTTCAGAGTTTCTGACCAAACTCCTTCATCCCCAGCCTCCCAAGGTTCTGCTGTGAACCTTGGCACCCCCTGGAGCTGCTTCACCTTTGGAACCTTTTCCAGGTGGCAGGAGTGACCAGCGCAGAGGTAGTGACCTAAGTCTGAGGACTAGAGACCTTAGAAACCATCCTAGAAAGGAAATGAGCAAAACTTTTCCAGAGCTACCTAGGAGGGGACAGGTCCTAGCTTGGGTGTGTTTGAGTGTTTGGGCATGTGATGGTGTCCAGTGTCCAGGGAGTGGCACTGTGCTGAAGGTGGGTCTACTCTCTGACTACTGCAGCTGCAGGGGTTTTTAGGCAGCCCCACTACCGGAATGTGAGTCCCCTAGGGTATGTCTGTGCCCTGGGTGGCTGGGGAACCCAAACTCAGACTGGTCTCTCTCCTCTCTTTCCCCCTGATGCTGGTCAGCAGCCCCACGTCCACCCACGCAGCCAGCAGAGTGGAGAAAGGGAGGAAAAACTCTTGGGTCCTCTGATCTCCAGGGCAAAAACGTTGGTTTGGGGGATGAACAACTTATCTGTTCCACTCTTGTTAGCATCTCCCCTCCCCCCCCCCCGCCCCCAGGAAGTGGGGAGTATAAACAATGGGGAAGAGGTAAAAAGTCTATTCAAATAAATAGCTGCTGACAGAGAAATGAGAAGGGAGAATTTAGTTTTTCGAGTTTTTTTTTTAAAGCTTTTCTCCAGGGGCCAGATGTCTTACACCCCAAGACTTGGAAGAAACTCTAGCCCAGTAGAGACAGTCTGTGCTGAACCATAGAAAGTGGGTACCATCTCTGTAGAAGATTAGTTATGCGGCACAATTTTTTCGTAACGTTTAACTTCAGTCCTTAAACAGGCTGGCACTGCTAGTCATGGCCTTGAAATGACCGTATAAAGTCAGGCACAGAAACACAGACATACCCAGACCCTTATACACTCAGGGACGTGTGCATATTCTTACTCAAGTAGCAAGCAGATTTCAGCCATCTGGGTGGCCTGTTCTCTTTTTGACCTTGCCCAAGACCGTCTTTCTGCTCTGTCCTGTGGAGGAGGAAATAAGTACACACTAGCGAAATAAGTACACACTGTCTGTGGACAGACCTGGACAATTTGGGGAAAGAGCATGCTGGCTATGGACAGAAGAAGAAACAGGGGAGGCAGGGAAGCCCAGGGCCTGGCTCCAGAGCTGACCTGAATGTCATCTGTGATGCTTTCCACCCTCTGCCCACTTCTCTCCTTAACAGCATCTCCATATCCTTCTGGTTCAACCTCCAAACATCTACCAGTTGTGTCTCTTCTTCATTCCCACTACCTCTTCCCCAGTACTGGTAACCTTTATCTCTCATCCTCTCCTGGTGTCCCCACCTCCAGTCCTTTCCCCAGTGTGCAGTCAGACATATCTCTCTTTGAAAAAAACTTGTTGTCCTTTTGCCTAAAGTTCTGCCATGGCTTCCCATTGCTCTTAGGATATAGGTTTCCCCACGAGCTGCAGTCAGAACTTTCCCATGAAACCTTTCATAAGTCAGAACGGTGTAAACTGAGGGTATCCCCTGCTTTCCGGAAGTTTGCATTATGCCACTTTGCTTTTACAAAAGATCTACTTTAGTACTTGTTTTTGCCAGTCAAAAGAAATCTGAAGAGGATTTTTGCTTTTAGGAAGAAAGCCATTACCATACCAACGTAGGTCTGGCTACCACATTCCATTATTTGGCTTTCAATTCCTGGCGAGTGTCCCACTGGCCTCTCCAGTCTCAGCAAATGGCACAAATCCTCTTTCCCCCCCTGCTTCCCTTGCTGCCTACTACCACAGGGCCTTGTTACGTGCTATCCCCTTAGCCTCCACCTGGTGGGGCTGTTGAAGCAGGGCCAGCACAGGAAATCTTGACACCAGGTAGGGGTATGTGAGCACCTTCTCTTTTAATTCTTCACCTGTGCAGTGTTTACCTAAATCAAGATCTGCAGAGGAGGCAGTGGTAGAAACAGGCTTCTGCTGGGACCAAGCTTAGTACGGTGGCAGAGCTGACCCACCCCCTCTGATCTCCAGTGTATTACAAGAATATGCGAGGAAGAAAAATGGTGACTGACTGGTAATCACACAGACCACTTCACATGCTCATAGTGCAGGGGGATGGGGTGGGGGGGTTTCCTCAGTATCCAGCATTGCCCAGGTGATGTTCATCCTCATTCAGGGCTCCTTGCTCCTAGAGACTCATGCTGCCCCTGCTTCTTTCTGGGTGTTGCTCTGGTTCCATTGGCACGATGACTGACATAGCCAAATTCTCAAGAAACAGCAGTCTTCCTGGCCAAAAGACAGCTTGGCCACCACGGACACACATCCTCTAATCACAAAGCTGAGGCTACCTTTCCAGAAGTGACCAACAGCTAGCACATTTTCCTTCTTCAGAAGGCAGCCACCATCTACTCTGCTAGAAGTGCAGTAAGCCCTAATGCATCTGTGTTCCCTGCTTCCACCTGGCCTTCTCCCAAATCCCCAGCTTTGTCTTCCATGTCCTTGACAGCCTTTCTGCCCATCTCGGGTCTCTTGCAGCCAGGCTCTGCCTGACTTCAGGCAGTATGGAAGATCCAGTACACAAGGTCCCCAGAGCAAAGTCACAATGGTGTCTGACATGCTTTAAGTGTCTGACTGGGCTGCTTTCTGGGACCAGATATTCTGGTGTTTTAAGTGTAAAGTCCACAGGGCCTGGGACTCTTGTCCTGCATGCTGTCCCATGTTCTTGAGGTAGTGCATCAGCTGGGGGGAGGCTAGAGGGGCATGAGGTACAGGAGATCTACTGAGGAAGATGCTACAGGGCATCCCTGGGATTCAGATGGCACCTTCTGGACTGTGATATGCAGTTACCTAGAGAGGGGGGCATATCATGGAGAACTCTAATCCAAACCCTCTTTGGTGACTTCCTTCCTTCCTTCCTTCCTTCCTTCCTTCCTTCCTTCCTTCCTTCCTTCCTTCCTTCCTTCCTTTCTTTTATTTTTAAGAGAGAGAGAGAGAGAGAGAGAGCATGAGTGGGGGAGAGGAGTAGAGGGAAAGAAAGAGAATCCCAAGCATGTTCCATGCTCAGTGCGGAGCCTGACAAAGGGCTCGATCCCACGACTCTGGGATCACAACCTGAGCCAAAATCAAGAGTCAGACACTCAATGGACTGAACCATCCAAGTACCTCTACCCTCTTTAAATTTTTTTTAATGTTTGTTTATTTTTTGAGGGGCGGGGGAGAGAGAGAGCATGCATGCAAGCGGGGAAGAGGCAGAGAGAGGGAGGCAGAGGCAGACTCCAGGCTCTGAGCTGTGAGCACAGAGCCCAATGCAGGGCTCGAACTCATGAGTCATGAGGTCATGACCTGAGCTGAAGTCGGCTGCTTCACTGACTGAGCCACACAGATGCCCCACCTCTACCCTCTTTAGAAACAGGAACATGGGGGCACCTGTGTGGCTCAGTCAGTTAAGCGTCTGACTCTTGGTTTCGGCTCAGGTCATGATCTCATGGTTTGTGGGATCGAGCCCCGCGTTGGGCTCTATGCTGACAGTGCAGAGCCTGCTTGGAATTCTCTCTCTCCTCTCTCTCTGCTCCTAACCCCATACTCTGTCTCTCTCTCTCTCTCTGTGTCTCTCTCTCAAAATAAATAAACATTAAAACCAAAAATAAAAACAGGAACATGGATGAGCCTCTCAGATTGCTCTGGTTCAGGTTTGCTGGAACTTCTCCCCCCCCCCCCCCCCCCCCCCCCCGCTTTGCCTTCATCTGCCTCCTCCTCACAGAAGTCTGCAGCGGCTGGCCTGGACGAAGCTGGGATGTGAACTCAGTGAGGCCATGACCACCATATTCTGGCCCCTAGTACCACACCTGCACACAACAAATGTTCAACCAACATTCGTGGAAGAGCTCAGGAGACTTCTGCCTTTCCTTCCTTCAGGGAGTGAGAGCATGTGATAACAGTAACAACGGGTCAGAGCAGTCAAAGTTACTGTGTGTCCAGAACTGTGCTACCAGTTTGATGTGTTTCAGTCCATTAAATCTTAACAATGGCCCACAAGGTAGGTTTTTACCAGCCTCATTTTCTAGGTGAGAAAACTGAGGTTCAGCTGGATAAAGCTGGCAGGTGGAGCTGAGACCTGAAACCAAAATTCCCTTATTCCTAGATTTTCAAGCTTTGATCCCTCTAATTCTGTTCTTCATCTGTGACCACTCCAGGTATAAAGCAGTTGCCCCAGCTAATAGATGCCCTTTCTTAACCTCTGTATACCTCTGTCGGAAGACCTCCCTGAATCCAAATCCAGAACACTGGGCAGGGGGATTCATGAATTTGGGTCACCTCGTGAGGACAATGGGACTGAGTTTGTGGTGGAGGAATGTACTTAGCCTTTTGATTTCCAGGGCTCTCTGGGACCCCAGGCCAGAGTTACTCAGAGTTTTTATCTCTTTGGGCTCCTCCTCTGTGGGTGCTCCAGGCCCTGAAGAAAAGAGAACTTTGGAGAATGACTGCCAGCCATTTCATAAGGTCTGTCCTGTTTGCTTCTGCACATGGCACTCATCTCCTGTTCAGCACTGCCAGGCTCGCCAAAGTTGGACTAGACTGGCTCTGTGTTCAGTGTGGCCTTACAGGACATAAGGAAGCTATCTGGGCAAGCCAGCAGTGGTAGAGAGAGTAGCCTACTAGCCCTAGGACATAACCCTCCTTGACCCTGGGGGAAGGGGAGGAAAGTTAGGGAGACCAGCAGCTGGACAGGCAGATGACCACATCACGCCCTTCTGGCCAAGTCAGATAGGGGTTCCACGGACTTCTTGACTTCCAGCTGCTGCCTCTCTCACCAGGAGGGGCTTTAAGCCCCTTACATCATCTGTTTGTCTAGACATTCACTGCTGATCAGCCCCTGGAGCTGGCCCCTTACTGGGATACGCAGTGAGGGGGCTGGACGAGTCTTCAGTTGTCTACCACATCTGCTGACATAAGCATCCAGAAGGGTGGGCTGTGTGGACACCAGGTGTCGGGAACCAGCTCTGATCAAACAAACATCTACCATCTGGCGTGTGTGATTTGTCGTTTAGCCTCAAGCTCAGACATGCTATCTCTTTGCTCAACCTAGCGTGCTTGTCTCTGAGGCCTGTCAGATCTGCAACAACATGCTACACGGCACACCCTGCCTCAGAGCCCTCCGTGCCTCCTGTTTTTATGCAGGAACTCTGCCTTCCTCTGCCTGGCTGCCGTGGCTCCCGCCAGCTAGTTTACCCTATGACGCTGACCACCCGAGTCCTCACTGATTCCAAATCTGGCTGAACATCTGGCTGTACCTGATGCTGCACCTTTTTAAACTTAGGGTTACTTTCAATTTAATTTATTTATTAGGGTAATTTCAAACATAAAGTAGAAGAGTGTATTGAACACTTATGTACCAACCATCCAGCTTCAACAATCATGGATGGCCCATTTTGTTTCATTTGTACCTTACTCATCCCCTTCTACAGAATATTTTTAAGGCAAATCAAACATTTAGTCCTTCCATATTTAAGTTGCATCTCTAAAAGATAACAGCTTCTTTTAAAAGACAACTACCATAACGTTATGGCACCTAAAAGAGTCAACAATACTTCCTCAATATCATCAATTATCTATTCTGTTCAAATTTCCCTGGTTGCCTAATTTTTAAATAATTGTTTTCATTATAATGTAGATAAAGCCAACTGCATTGCATTTGTTGTTGTTCCTCCTCTTTCTTCCTTGCAATTTATTTGTTGAAAAAATCATGTCCTTTGTCATTTAGAGTTTTCTGTCTTGGAATTTGCTGATTGTATTCCATGGTGTTCTTTTACAGGTTCCTCGGTCACTTGTATTTGCTATGAAATCATGATTATGAGAAAAATGTAAAACTGCAGATGTCCAGATCCCACCCTAAAAATGTATTCAGTAGGACTGATACAGGTGCTGGGGATCTCTGGTTTTCCTCGGAGCCCCAGGTGAATCTGTTTGCCTCATGTTTGGGAACTGCCAACCTACCTGACTCCTCTAGGATCGCAAATCTTCCTCAGTCACACCAAGTGTCAGCAATATAAGGTTCTAATCTCCAGTGGGAGGGAGTGGGAGCTGCTGCAGGAAGAGGCATTAGCTGTCTTTTGTGGGTTAGTTGAGACTCAAAGTGGGAATGCCCCAGGCAGGGCCTGTGCCTCCTTCCTCTAACCCAGGTTAGGGAAACTCCTTAAGTTATCGGGACCTTTCCTGGCCTTGAGGGTGTCTAGGGAGGAGCAAGACCCTCGCTGTTATGGCCCTTGAGGGTGTGTGTGCCATCCACAGGGTGAGTGGCTTCATCTGGGCCTGAGGGCTACATGCTGCTGACAGTGCCCCCTTTTGATGTGGGATGCTGAGGCGGGTGGGCCTAGCACAGAGGCCCACACACACCCTGTGCTCTTTCTTCTCTGATCATCTTCTCTCACCCCCACTCCCCGGGACCAATTGTCCCCGTAACTGCTGAGAGAGACATTTATCGGTAACAGCCAGCACCTCACTGCCATGGCACACAGTAGTTGGAATGACCTTCTTAGCATCTATATCTGATCATTTCACCACTCTGCTCAACTCCCACCTAGGATTTCCCCTCACACTTCAGATCCACATTCCTCAACATGGCTGACAAGGCCTGCTATGGTCTGGCCCATGTCTACTTTTCCAACCATCTCTTTCTTCTCTTTCTTCTCTGCCCACACTGACCTTTCTATTGGTCCTAGAACAGGCCAGCCTCATTCCTACCTCAGGGTCTTTGCACTTGCCATTTCCTCCTCCAAAAATAGTTTCCTTCCAGCTCTTCACAGGATTCCCTCACATCTTCACTGTCACCTCCTCAAAGAAGCCTTCCCTGCTTACCTTGTGGAACCTAGCACCCCCTCATCACACTATACTCATATCCTATTTTACTTTTCTTTATAGCAGGAATAATTTAAACTATATAAATTTACTTGTCTCTTTAGTTTGTGGGTATTTTGAAGAGAGGGGTTTCAATCATCTTATTCACTGATATACTCCAAGCAACTAGCAGGTGCTCAATAAATATTTGTTGAATAAATTGGATAGTGGATTGACACACAGAACATCTTCTCAGTCCTGCCTCCCATCTCCTTACAAACACACACACACACACACACACACACACACACACACACACACAACAGGGGGAAGTTCTCATCAAGCTCACCATTTTTTTTAAAAATTTTTAACGTTTTATTTATTTTTGAGACAGAGAGAGACAGAGCATGAACAGGGAAGGGGCAGAGAGAGAGGGAGACACAGAATCGGAAGCAGGCTCCAGGCTCTGAGCCATCAGCCCAGAGCCTGACGTGGGGCTCGAACTCACGGACCGCGAGATCGTGACCTGAGCCGAAGTCGGACGCTTAACCGACTGAGCCACCCAGGCGCCCCAAGCTCACCATTTTTTAAAGTTTATTTATTTACTTTGAGAGAGAGAGAGAGAGTGAGCAACAGAGAGTGAGAGTGAGAGCAAGAGTGAAAGCGAGAGCAAGAGAGAGACAGAGAGAGAGAGAGAGAGAGAGAGAGAGAGAGAGAGAGAGAGAGCATGAGCCGGGGAGGGGCTGAGAGAGAGAGGGAGACAGAGAATCCCAAGCAGGCTCCCTGATGTCAGCATGCAGCCCGACACAGGGCTCAGTCTTACGAACTGTGAAATGATGACCTCAGCTGAAATGAAGAATCAGACGTTTAACCAATTGAACCACCCAGCCACCCTTGGGCTCCTAAAGAACCTGCCTGTGTCCTGCCCCAATTTGCACGGCTGTCATTATGGTAGCCACACAGTTAGAAGCTGCACTCACGGGTCTTTTTTGGAGGCAGAAGGTGTTAGAGCACCAGATACCCCATGTGGAAATGTACTTCAAGGGAAAAGGGAGATTTGGGGCCTGGCCTTGGACAAGCTGGATTTCAAGTCAAATATGTTAGAGAAAACCATTTTATTGAACAGTAAGAAATCCTACTGGGGCTAAGAAGGACTGGGAATGAAGGAGCGCGTGAGCCTCAGTGGTGGTGCCACCCACCTCTCCATTTTCTTCCTGCTCTGGGGAGTGGGTCTTCCTGGGTTTCCTTATTCTGCCTCCTGCCACTCCAGACAAGAGGCTCCCTGGGTAGACCCAGATTGCCTTTTTCAGTTTAAAAAAGTCCAGCTCCTCTTGGTTTAATTGGTGACTGCTGGCAATGACTCAGGGCAAGAGTCCATCTGATGGACTGAGTCCCTGCTAAGGCCACTCTGAACCCTCCCTCTGCTCCTGCATCCTCCTTGGTTCAAAGAGTGCAAACTTTGCTTTCTTCTTCCCGAGAAGGGACTCTACAGGATTGAGTGGAGAAACATCAGGTTTTCTTCCAGGCCAGTTTTGGCTCTGGGATGTTCAGAGCAGGCTTTCATTTCAAACCTCAGCTTCTATGGCTCCTTGCCCATGGCCAGTTAGTATGGAAGGAGGCTCCTGGCTGAAGAAGGCTCAGACAGAATGGCTCAGGTTCTGATCTCCAGTGGTGGGCAGTGGGGGGGTCACTTCAGGAAGAGGCATTAGCTGTCTTAGGCAGTTAAATGTTTGCCATTCCTGTAAAGTGGCTCAGTCAGCAAGCTTCTTTGGGGTCATCCTCCTGCCACCATGCTTCAATCGCCGAATTTTGGGGCTGGAGCAACCTACGTCTTTATTTGACTCTGCCGTAGCTCGACGTCTTTTGGGAGCCTGGCTGGGAATTGGTTTCTCTGCTTCCGTCTTTGCTGGGGTGGCCACAGGAGCATCCCCATAGGTCCGGTAGCCACCAACCAGGCAGTACGTCTCCCCATGCCAGCCCACCTGGGTTTCTCCACACCCTCGGTAGAGGACATGGTAGTGACCAGGTGTAGGAGAAGAGGGAGCCCCTGCTGTTGGAAAGAAAATCAGATCTAATCAGTCATTTCTGCTGTATACAGTGTCCTGCCAGGACCTACCCTCTCATGTCTCTCCCAGTTTCTGGCTGAAGACCTTTAATCTGCTTGGTATTCAAAACACAGCCTTGGCCAGTCACCCCAATGAGTCCCCTAGAGAAGGAACATGGCTGCAAAGGTGATTCTCTGGAGCTCATGGCAGCAGCAGGAGACCTGGAAATCTGTTCCCCATTCTCAGAGGAAACAGTAGAGCCTGAAAACAGTTGCAACCAGGATCCCCTCCATCTTTCCCTTCCATAGGGGGGAAATTCCTAAGGTCTATAACTTCTGAAGCTTTAATGGAAATACCTTTCAAGTGTTGGAAAAAATAACCTAAAATAAATGGATTAAGAAACCCTCCCATCTCCTCTTGGGCAACTCCTCTTGGGCCCCATTCATACTGCCTGTTTCAACCACACTGTCCTCTAGCCCTCTAATATTTTTATCTAGATTAGAAAATGGCCAAATACTAAGGCAGAATGATCAGGAGGTTCAAAGACAGATTCTGGGTAGCAAGTCTAGGCTTACATCAACCCAACCTCCTGGGACACCATTTCATCAACCCTCCAGTCTTGGTATCACTTCATCACTCTCATTGGCTCTTTTGTTCTGCCCGTGCACATGACACCACCACCCTTACCCTAATACTCAGCAGCTCCGTCTGGGGTGTGTTTGAGGGGCCCCATGTGGATGTTTACACGACAGCATGGTGAAGGTGCCTGGGTTTGAAGGGGAGGTTCATGAGCGGACCTCAACGGTCCTTCCTCAAACTGCTCCATTTCTTACTTGCCAATAAAAATTCGCTCGACTTTTGCTAAGAGGCCGATCAGGAAAGTGTCAGAATGGAGGCAACTTGTAGCCCAAAAGGGAAAGCTACAATTATGAAGTTTAGAAGCTTTCTGAATAGTTGCCCAGGGATGACATTTTACGTGTCTTCGGCAATGAGCAGGAACACTGTAGGTCCCTGAGGGCTATTACTTACAGTTGGAGAAGCTCAGAGGTGTGGCGGGCAAGCCCCAAAGCAACACGTGGCAGCCATGTGAAGTTGTGTGTACACCAGTGACTCTTGTACAGATGCCTGGCCTACGCTCACCTGCTGTGCTGCCCTCCCAGGGGACAGAGGACAAATTAGAATGAATATAGAAGATCCGGTCAGACATTCTCTCTCAGGCATCCAAACAGACTGGTATCTGGTAGAGAACTGGTAGGGAAGCTTTCCTGAAAGCACCACGTTTGTGTAGTTACCCTGTCATGGTAACTGTGAAAAGGCCTGTGAGGTCATCACTACCCAGTGAGGTCACATAAGGAATCTGTGACTTGAGGGGCAGCTTTTAGGCTCTCTGAGTTTTAATGGAGGAGAGCAGAGTGGAGGCAGAGGAACACTCTGCCTGGGCCCTCCCATCTTTCTCCTCACCCAGCCACTCCCCGTGGAGCATACCTATAGGCCGGCACAGCCCCAGGGACCAAAAGAGGGCAAGAGAAACCCACATTCTGCCATTGGCTTGAGAGGAAAGATTAACCTAAGACACAGCCTGGTTGTATGGTACTGACCCTAAGTATTCAATAGCTAGACAGGCAGAAATTTGTGTGGAAGGCTCCTTGGCAGTGGGCCTGAAAGACAAGTTAGATTTGGACCCATGGAGAGCTGAGGGAAGACATTCCAGCTGGGAATAATAAAAGCAAAGACAAGCTCTTACTGAACTTGTCGTGCCCCAAATGTAAATTCACATACCCCTCACGTTTTTACAACTGAGGGCTCAAAAAACCAGGAGGTTAAGGGGCCTAGCCAAGGTTCCACAGGTAGTAGAGAAGTGTTCTGCTGGACGGTAGGGCTTCATGTTGGGCTCTGGATTTATACCCGATAGAAATGTGTGGGCAAGCTCATCACATTTCAAAGTGACACTGGGAGAGATATCAAACGTGTTCCAAGGCAAAATGAGGGTCCTGAATGGCTTCACAAAGTGGGAATAGTGGGCCCATTTTAATATAAAATTCAAAACAAATTCATGACAAAATGACATAACACAAAATGACAACCTAATCATTACATTCATCTCTCCCCCCAAAAGGCAAATACTGTATTAACAATGCTACTACCGCCATGAAAGGATGAAGCTTAGGATGGGCTTAGGAGAAGTCCAGGTGAAAAACGTGGTCAAACTGTGAAGAGGTGTTACTGGGTTGGCTGGATCCTCCTGAGAGGAGGAGTAAATAGATAACTCTGCCCTTAGCCTGATCAGGCCTATAGGAAGGAACCATATTTGGGCCCGACTTTGATACAGTGCAGCCAAGGACTTCCTAGCAATGAGAGATAACCTTCTTTGTGAGGGGGCCCCCTGTTGCCGACCTCGAACATGCAAAGATGGGATGCTTGTTTCCTGGGGCAGTTGGGAAGGAGATATGTCCCGGAGGTAGAGAATGATTAGACCACTATTTTACAGGTTGGGCAACCCTGGTTGAGAACCACATCATTTTCTATTCCTAAGTTGCTTGAATTAGTGTGATGCAAGTTAGGACACACAAAATCAGGTCTGCCCCTAGGGAGTGCTAGGAGGTAAAATGTGAAGGGGAGAGCTCTGGAGGAGGTTCATTCTGGCAGGTGGGCCAGCATAAGACCACTTAGATTCTCCAAGGCTCCAGAGAGATTATTGTCTGGGAACATCACTCTGACCTGGTGGGGTTACTGATACCTTATCAGGACCTGGCTGGGTCTCTGGGGAAAGCAGAATGGCATAGACAAATGGTTCTGAGCTCAGGAATCTGTACTTTAAAAAAAAAAAAAAAAAAAAAAGACTATTTTTAAGTAATCTCTCCGTCCATTGTGAGGCCTGAACTCACAACCCTGAGATCAAGAGTCGCATGCTCTAGTGACTGAGTCAGCCAGGGGCCCCTGGAATCTGTACTTTAGACAAGCCTCCTGGGCAGTTTTGCCACACTGATTCATGGACAGAGTGACCAAATTTTGTCCAAATTGGGTTGCTTTTGAGAGTTCAAGTGGGCACTATTAAAAGTTGGTAAATAACCCCCAGTGCAGACCAGATTCTATCATACTTACGCGTGTGATTTTGAGCAAGTTGTTTTATCCCTCTGAGCCTCAAGTTTCCTCACATGAAAAAGAGAGCTATGATTATACATTTAGTACAACATTGTCTTCTGGCAAAGATTGCCATGGGCCCATTTCTGTTCTCTGCTTCCTTATCTGTTTCAGTGTGTAAGTATTTTTAAGTTGTTTTGTGCAGTATTATATTTGACCTCAGCTTTACTTAGCTTTACTCAGCATTACTTAGGCTTATATAATGCTGCAGAAGCCGGAACCTAGGAGATAGTGAGAGGAAGCTATATGCTTATTTTGCCAATTTTGTAAACATTTTTGTTTCTCTTCTCTTTCCCTGCCGTGAAGAGATGAGAAAGAAGGTAGAGCCTGGAAATGCACACCAAGCAATACTTTTGTGTCAGCCTGTTTTTTATTCTTCTGCCAGTACTTCCCAGAAAGATTTCACCAAGAATGCCCAAGCTTGCCATGTGCACTGTTGGTGAAGAAAATCTCTGTACTGCTAGTCACATCCCCTTTCTCTTCTCTGGGGGCTTAATGGATGTTTTGGGGGCAGGAAATAAAATCTAAACGTTTATTAATTCAAACAGCAACTGAAAGAGCCTCTGTCCTAGGTGTGGTAGTCTGGAGTGTGAATCTTCTCACAATCCAGTGAACACATCATTTACTGTTAGAAACTATGACATAATACAAAGACAAAAATCTACTTTATTTTTCATGAGTCATGTGAAAGCCCACAAGGAATCATCCTCAGTAGCTCATTCTCTACATCTGGCCACATCTTACCTTTGGAAGCCAGATAGCAGCTCACCAGGGCTTCAGGGGGGGGGTGACTGGGCAGCCCAGGGCATCCTATGATAAGTGTGCTCACCCACCCAGGACAAAGGGAAGGATCCCTGTTAATGTCATCATATTTAAGCCGGCTGCCATCAGATTTGCTGGGGCAAAGGCTCTCTCACTGAGGACCCTAGTCCTGGAAGGCTTCTCCTCCGGCGAGCTGCCAGCTCAATCTTCTGAACCAGGCTTACATCCCAGGGATGGGTTACAAAGCTGATGACAGTGCCAGGCACCTCACTCCCTACGCGGCCCACCCTCCCAGCTCTGTGGATGTAGTCTTGCAGAGTGAGGGGGAAATCATAATTGACAACTAGGTCTACGTGGGAGCTGTCCAGGCCCCGAGAGGCTATGTCTGTGCAGAGAAGAATGTCTCGGGAGCCCTTCTGGAAGCACTGGAAGATACCGGTCCTCATTGAGGCTGGCATTTGTCCCTGCAGCCTTAGGTGTTGGATTTTGTGATCGTCCAGAATATATCCCAGCCAGTTCACAGTGCTTGAGCTATTACAAAACACTAGAACAGTTCCGGAGGGGCCAGTTCTATATACTTTGTCATGTTGCTTGAGGATCTGCACTAATTCAGTCACCTTCTCTGCTCCCTTCAGCCTCATAAATGTCTGTCTGACATGAGGCATGATGCAATGGAGCTTGGAGCTGGTAATGGTGGTCAGAGAGTCTGGGCTGGCAACTTTACTCAGCAGCTGGCCTACACCTTCGGGAAATGTGGCCCCCACCAGCACTAACTGAGCTTTGGGATTGAAGGGGTCTTTTAAGTCAGCTGGGCCTTCTGCTATATAGCTCTTCTCCAAGATGTAGTACATTAGTTCCAGGAAGCTTTCATCCAAAAGCGTGTCTGCCTCATCCAATACCAAATAGGAGAGCTGCTTCAGGCTGATTAGTTGACTCTTCAAGGCCTTCCATAAAGCCCCTGGAGTGGCCACTAGTACATCTACTGGAGGTTGTTTGGACAGTTGCATTCGGATCCTACTCATGCCATGGCCTCCCCCTAGGTCCCGCACCTGAAGGCCCAAGGAGCTGCCCAAGGGCTGCGCCACGGCCCGCACCTGTTCGGCTAATTCTCGCGAAGGCACAAGGACCAGACCTCGAGGAGCAGGCAGACTATGGGAGTCCAGGTTTGGTTGGCCCAAGAGCCGTTGAACCAGAGGTAGTAGGTATCCGAGAGTCTTGCCACTGCCGGTTTCCGCCGCGCAAAGGATGTGGCAGCCGCGAAGTAGGGAGGGGATGGTGCTTGACTGCACGGTTGTAGGCCGAACGACTTCAGGAGCAGCCTCCTGTAGAGCACGCAGCACGCGAGGTTCCAGACCCAGATCCGCGAAGCTGCTCTTGGACGAGAGGTTCCGAAGAGCCGGCGCCTCGTGTTGCGCACGCTCGATGGAGAAGTGGTCCCGGCGGGAGCGCCGATTTTTCCAGCCACGCGAAGCTAGTGGCGCGCTCTCCCACCGGCCCAGCGTGAGGCGCGCCGGCTGGTTCAACTCTGGCCGCCGCGCTGAGATCAGCAGCGGGCCAGGTCGCGCCAACACCAGCCGCTGGGGGCTCCGCCCGCTCTGCCGCTGTTCCTGCCGCCGCTGTAGAGCCCGCGGGATGCGCACCACGGGCAAAGGCTCGTCGGGACGGCGGACCACCAGGCCTCGTCGAGGAGCGAGAAGTAACCGAGATGCGAGCCACACCATCCGCGGCGGCCGTGTGAGATCCATAGTCCCTTTGGTGTAGGAGAGGCGCACGGCAATGACGTCACGGGCGCGCAAGAGCCTCGAGGACGGTGTCTGGCGTGGCTCAGTAAGGCTTGCGGAGTCGGCGAACCGTGAGGAAGGAGGGGGAATCTGTAAAGTTCAACTGTGGTGAGGTCTGTAGGTCTGAACCGGGGTTGGTGACATCCAGACCCGGACCAACCTTGGGGAAAAGGGTGCGATGGAGGCAGGCTCCCGGGTCTGGCGATAAGCGGCGATGGAGGCCTGGCCTCTTGGACCAGAGGGCGGAGGGCTTCTGGTGATCGGGTGTCCGATCCCTGCCATTCTCCTTTCTCGCTCTCACCGCACCTTTGATGACTTGTCCAGTGCTGGTCTCCTCCTGCAAATTCGGAGGGTGCGGTGATGCCTTCCCAAATACGGTCCACGCGCAAGGTCTGGTAGTAAATGTTTGTTGAGACTCTGAATGAATGGTCAGGCCTGGGGGACAAGAGCCAGATGTCTTAGATCTAGGCACTCCCATTCCTCTTGGCCGAGAGCTAAGAGCCGAGAGGGCAAGCTGATGGCCTCTTTGTGAAGTGGGAGGTAAGACCTTCAGGCTTTATTTCAAGCAGACCCTTCTCTTTATACCTTTCCCCTTCTTTTTCACTCTCCATTCTCTTGCCACCACTCCCAACTTTTCATTCTGAACCTTACATTCTTGCAGTCTGCTCACCTCTACCAGCATCCCAGTCAGATAGCTAAATTGCTTGAATAGTGGTGAGGAGGGTCCTTCTACTCTGCTGAGTGATCAGATATGTGGGTTGCCTCACGTAGCCCTAGTCAGACGCAATATTTTACTTGAATTCAGATGTTTAGGTTACAAACCCCCCATGTCTTTTTTGTCTTTCTCTGACTGACTTCTTTCACTTAGCATTATACTTTCTAGATCATTCATCCATCCATGTTGTTGCTAATAGCAAGGTTTCATTCTTTATTAATTGCTGAATTATATATATATGATATATATCATATATGTATATATATGATATATATCATATATGTACATATATGATATATATCATATATATGATATATAAACACACACACAATGATACATATATATATGATATATATATGTATATATATGATATCATATATATATGTATATATATGTATCATTGTGTGTGTGTGTGTTTATGGTCTTCTTTATTCAAATATCAAGGGACACTTAGGTTGCTTCCATGATTGGCTATTGTAAATAATGCTGCAATAAACATAGGGGTGCATATATTTTTTCAAATTAGTGTTTTCGTATTCTTTGGGTAAATACCCAGTAGTGGAATTGCTGGGTCATGTGGCAATTCTATTTTTAATTTTTTGAGGAACCTCCTTACTGTTTTCCACAGCGGTTATACCAGTTTGAATTCCCACCAACAGTGCAGGAGGGTTCCTTTTTCTCCACAGCCTCGCCAACAAATGTTGTTTCCAAAAAGATAAATACTTTTACATTTTCAAATGCCATTTTGATATATAAGTAGACTTCCTGGAGAGTTACCCGTTGAATCAGCAGAGGAGAGAGTTTTGAGTAGTAACAGGGAACAGAGTCGTTGGATAGAGCAGTGACTCTGTAGTGAGGGTGATTTTGCATCCTTCCCTCCCTACCTGCCCGCCCCCCCCCCCCGCCCCAGGAGATTTTACAGAGGTTGGAGACATATTTAGTTGTCACATCTGGGAAGTTGCTACTGGCATCTAGTAGGTAGAGGCTGGGGATATTGCTAAACATTGTACAATGCATAGGAAAGCCCCTAAAAAAAATGATTATCTGACCAATACATGAATAGTGAGTTGTTGAGAAACCCTGCATACAGGATGAGGACTGAAGAGAGGCTGAGGTACATGTGCTTTCCCTTTAGGTAGGCACATTTGGGAAGCTCTTGCACTGAGTCCGCCTCATCCCCAGAATCTGTAGCCAAGTACACTGATGCCATTGCTTGCTGTGCCCTTGAGATCAGGAACGTTGGGGACCCTGAAAATCGTAAACGCAAGAAAAAGTGATTCAAGAGAGTGAAGCTGGAGAAGAGAAGTTTAGGGAGTACAAAACTGTCCTCATGTATTTGGGCAGTATACCAGATGGAAAAGAGATCGGGGCACCTGGGTGGCTCAGTTGGTTAAGTGTCTGACTTTGGCTCAGGTCATGATCTCACAGTTTGTGAGTTTGAGCCCCACATTGGGCTCTCTGCTGTCAGCGCAGAGCCTGTTTTGGATACTGTCTCCCTCTCTCTGCCCCTCCCCTGCCCATGCGCGTGCGCGCTCTCTCTCTCTCTCTCTCTCTCAAAAATAAATAAACATTAAAAAGAAAAGAAAAGAAAAGAAAAGAAGAGAAGAGAAGATGAGGTATGCTGTGAGGTATACCATTCCAGAAGGCAGAACTAGGACCTATAGGTAACTGGCAGATTCTGAATTTGATACAAAGAACTGCTGTAACAACTAGAATTGCCCATATCTTTGTTGACACTCTGAATGAGTGGTCAGACAGATTGTAATTCTATACTACTTTTATGATTCTTTTCAAGGACTCAGGGCTCCTTGTTTCTTAGCTATGTATATCTAACTCAACAGGTTTTATCCATTTGCATGTGCCACTGCTTATTTCAGATGTAAAACAAAGACTTGATTTGCACAAAGCCGGAACAGATACATTAAAAGAATTATCAGAAAAGAATACTACATAGGTATGTACTTGCATTTGGGTTCTGTCCAAATATTTGGGGCAGGGAAGCTGGTTAGTATATGGCTGCTTTCTCATCATGCTTGAGCCCTTACAATATGATTAACTCAGAATCTCATAAGGATTGGAATCTGTCTGAGCTGGTCTCTGCCTATGACCCTTAATTTCTTCTCAGTTCATCAGCCACTGAATAAGTCCCCTTTCTTTTCCTTCTGCTCACAGCAGACATTGAGTAACCTCTAGTTGTTATTGAGATACATGTTTTATAGTATAGTGCTCTAGAAATAAGAAAGGTTTACTTATTGTGGAAAGAATGTAAGCTCCTGGGAGTAGGGGCCTAACTTGGTAGTATTTTGTCCCAGGGCTGCCATGGTAATTCATATTGCCTGGTTACTCCGTAAGTTTTCAACACAATTGTCCCTTGGATCTCAGCTGATAATGGTACAGTCATTCATTCATTTATTCATTCAGTAACTATTTCCTGAGCACCATGTATGTGCTGGGTACTATTCAAAGAGACAGTGAACAAAACAGGAGTTTACATTCTGACTTAATTCGTTTGGGGTAAGGCCTGAACATTGGTATTTAAAAAAAAAATTTTTTTTTAAATGTTTATTCATCTTTTGAGACAGAGAGAGACAGAGCATGAACGGGAGAGGGTCAGAGAGTGAGGGAGACACAGAATCTGAAACAGGCTCCAGGCTCTGAGCTGTCAGCACAGAGCCCGACGCGGGGCTTGAACTCACGGACCATGAGATCAGACCTGGGCCGAAGTTGGACACTCAACCGACTGAACCACCCAGGTGCCCCTGAACATTGGTATTTTTTTAAGCCTTTCAGATGATTCTAATGTGCTGCCAGGTTTGAGAATCACAATACTTATAAATAAAGCATTTTGAGAATTGCAAGGCATTATAAAAATGAAAAGTGGCTATTAGTATTCCCTCCCTGTTCTTTCATTTCCCAGCCTACATCAGTGCTGTTGTATAAGTACTGGCCATTTTCTTTTCAGCTCTTGTCATTATATGCCTAGACTATTTCACCTTCTTTCTAATCCAACTCCTTATCTCCTTCCTGTCCTTTACCCTCCAGCCCATCGTCTGTTGTGCAAGTGATCTTCCTAAGCACAGCCATGGCCGTGTCACCCCTTGACTCAAAAGCCATCAATGGATGCCCATGGCCTACAGCTTATCTCCTAGTCACTCTCCAGAATCTGGCTTCAACTTCATCTCCTGCTGCTTTCTTATCTGAATCTTGTTCACTCAAGTGGTAGCTCTCATTTGAGTAGGATAAAGAGCTTACAGTCCTTTACTGGGTGAGCAAGAGAGTGGGGTGGCATTTGTCTGCTCTGTAACCAAAACTGGAGGTACAAGGCACTTCATTTTTATTTACGTATTTATTTAATTTTATTTAGTTAATTATTTATTTTTTAATTTACATCCAAGTTAGTTAGCATATAGTGCAACAATGATTTCAGTAGATTTCTTAATGCCGCTTACCCATTTAGCCCATCCCCCCTCCCACAGTCCCTCCAGCAACCCTGTCTTTGTGTTCTGTATTTAAGAGTCTCTTATGTTTTGTCCCCCTCCCTGTTTTTATGTTATTTTTACTTCCATTCCCTTATGTTCATCTGTTTTGTCTCTTAAAGTCCTCGTATGAGTGAAGTCATATGATATTTGTCTTTCTCTGGCTGACTAATTTTGCTTAGCATAATACCCTCTAGTTCCATCCATGTAGTTGCAAATGGCAAGATTTCATTCTTTCTGATTGCCAAGTAATACTCCATTGTGTGTGTGTGTGTACCACATCTTTTTTTTATTTTTTTTTTTTAACGTTTATTTATTTTTGCGAAGAGAGAGACAGAGCATGAGCAGGGGAGGAGAGAGAAAGAGGGAGACACAGAATCTGAAGCAGGATCCAGGCTCTGAGCTGTCAGCACAGAGCCCAATGTGGGGCTTGAACTCACAGACCGCGAGATCATGACCTGAGTCGAAGTCGGACGCTTAACCGACTGAGCCACCCAGGCGCTCCTACCACATCTTCTTTGTCCATTCATCCATCGATGGACATTTGGGCTGTTTCCATACTTTGGCTATTGTCAGTAGCGCTGCTATAAACACTGGGGTGCATGTTCCCCTTCGAAACAGCATACCTGTGTCTCTTGGATAAATACCTAGTAGCCCAATTGCTGGATCATAGGGTAGTTTTATTTTTAAATTTTTGAGGAACCTCCATACTGTTTCCAGAGTGGCTGCACCAGTTTGCATTCCCACCAGCAGTGCAAAAGAGATCCTCTTTCTCTGCATCCTCACCCCCATCTGTTGTTGCCTCAGTTGTTAGTGTTAGCCATTCTGACAGGTGTGAGGTGGTATCTCATTGTGATTTGATTTGTATTTCCCTGTGATGAGTGATGTTGAACATCTTTTCATGTGTCGATTGGCCATCTGGATGTCTTCTTTGGATAAGTGTCTATTCATGTCTTTTTCCCATTTCTTCACTGGGTTATTTGTTTCTTGGGTGTGGAGTTTGATAAGTTCTTTATGGATTTTGGATACTAACCCTTTAGCTGGTATGTTATTTGATATGTCATTTGCAAACATCTTCTCCCATTCCATCGGTTACCTTTTAGTTTTTCTGATTGTTTCCTTTGCTGTGCAGAAGCTTTTTATCTTGATGAGGTCCCAAAGTTCATTTTTGCTTTTGTTTCCCTTGCCTCCAGAGACGTGTTGAGTAAGAAGTTACTGTGGCCAAGGTCAAAGAGGTTTTTGCCTGCTTTCTCCTCTAAGATTAAAAAAAATTTTTTTAAATGTTTATTTATATTTGAGAGAGAGAGAGAGAGAGAGAGAGAGAGAGAGAGAGAGAGAGAGCGCGCGCGCATGAGTGGGGGAGGGTCAGAGAGAGGGAGACACAGAATCTGAAACAGGCTCCAGGCTCTGAGCTGTCAGCACAGAGCTTGACACGGGGCTCGAACTCACAAACTGCGAGATCATGACCTGAGCTGAAGTCAGATGCTTAACTGAGCCACTCAGGTGCCCCTCTCCTCTAAGATTTTGATGGCTTTCTGTCTTACATTTAGATTTTTCATCCATTTTGAGTTTATTTTTGTGTATGGTGTAAGAAAGTGGTCCAGGTTCATTTTTCTTCATGTTGCTGTCCAGTTTTCCCAACACCACTTGCTGAAGAGACTGTCTTTATTTCATTGGATGCTCTTTCCTGCTTTATCAAAGATTAGTTGGCCATATGTTTGTGGGTCCATATCTGGGTTCTTTATTCTGTTCCATTGATCTGAGTGTCTGTTCTTGTGCCAGTACCATATTGTCTTGATGATTACAGCTTTGTAATGCAGCTTGAAGTCTGGGACTGTGATGCCTCCAGCTTTGGTTTTCAAGATTGCTTTGGCTATTCGGGGTCTTTTCTGGTTCCATACAAATTTTGGGAGTGTTTGTTCTAGCCCTGTGAAGAATGCTGGTGTTATTTTGATAGGGGTTGTGATGAGGCACTTTAAATGCTCTGTGATAGAGCACATTTGTCTTTGATAGAGCTCTTCTGTGGCTGAAGCATGAACCATAAATTCTCGTTGCCGCTTGACTTGTTAACTTCTTTTTACAACAAACTCTAAACACCTACATTATGCCAGACTGTGTGCTCTGTGACAGGACCTGGTGATGAGCAAGGTGCAGTGCTTGCCTTCACCTTGTGATGTGGGAGGCAGATTGATAGTTAGTTGCTCTTGGAATTACAAGACTGTACTTAATGCTAAGAAAGACATGAGCTAAGAGGAGGTGCCCTTACTCTGGAAGGTAAGTGTCAGGGAAGGCTTTCTGGAGCAGGTGACATCTGTACTGAGGTTCTGAAAGGCTACTGGAAGTCAGCCAGGTGGGGGAATAGGAATGTGTGTTCTATGTAGGGGCAACTTGTTCAGAGAGAGAGAGCAGGCCAATTTGGGAACTAGAAATACTTGAGAATAGCTGAAGCTTAGCATGGGGGAGGTAAGAGGGCAGGAGGCAAGCGATGAAAGATAGTGCTTCCGAGGAAGGCAGGGGGAGGACTTGTTTGCAATATTAAGGAGCTGCAACTTAATTCTAAGGGCAAGAATTCCATTTGGAGAATGGAATATCTTGTCCTGATTTGTGTTTTGAAAGACTCCTCTGACTGCTGGAAAGAACATAAATTGAACATAATGAGCCTGGAAGCAGAGACTGGTTTGCAGGCTGTTGCCATCATTCACTTGATAGGTGGCAGTGGCAGAACCGAGAAGCTCCTTGAAGTCAAGAGCTTAGTTCTTTCCATTTCTTTACCTTCAACATCCCACACAGTGCCTTGATCCTAAAAGAACTGGTAGATGTTTGTTGATGTAATCATAGAATGTGTTGCAAGTGTAAAAAGCCCGATAATGAGAGCAGTTAACATTTAACCCTTACAGGGGCACCTGGGTGGCTCAGTCGGTTGAGCATCTGACTTCGGCTCAGGTCATGATCTCAAAGTTCGTGAGATCGAGCCCTGTGTCAGGCTCTGTGCTGACAGCTTGGAGCCTGGAGCCTGCTTCATTCAGATTCTGTGTCCCACTCTCTCTCAGCCCCACCCCTGCTTCTGCTCTGTCTCTCTCTGTCTTTCAAAAATGAATAAACATAAAAAACAAAACATTTAACCCTTACTCTGTGTTGAGAACTATTGTGTGTCCTAGAATTGACTCTTCACAGCGTCTCACCTGACATAGATTCTGCTGGAGCCTCATTCTAAAGAGAGAAGCTGAGCCTCTACTAGCTTAATTCATTCTAGAGAGAGAGGCTGAGCCTCTACTAGGTTAATTCATCTGCCTGGGGCATAGTTGGGATTCCACTGCAGGTCTGTCTGATTCCAGAGATCAGAATCTTAATGGTGATATGCTATATCACCTCTTTGTCTTACAAATATAATAGATTGCTTCAATTTTTTTCTTATCTACACAGGTTTGAGTGGGAAATAGGATAATTCTCTAAATATTTAATCCTAATTGACTGTCATTTTATTTTATTTTATTTATTTTTTTTTTTTAATTTTTTTTTTTTCAACGTTTATTTATTTATAGGACAGAGAGAGACAGAGCATGAACGGGGGAGGGGCAGAGAGAGAGAGGGAGACACAGAATCGGAAACAGGCTCCAGGCTCTGAGCCATCAGCCCAGAGCCTGACGCGGGGCTCGAACTCCCGGACCGCGAGATCGTGACCTGGCTGAAGTCGGACGCTTAACCGACTGCGCCACCCAGGCGCCCCTTGACTGTCATTTTAAATCTAAATTTGTATTTTAAAGAAATTGCTTTTTAAGCAAGGTCGTAGTCTACAGGAAAATTTACATGGATGGGACTGGTAAAGTTTTTTCCACTCATTGCTTTTCCTGAATACTGTTATCTTCAATCTGAAGGCATTATAACTAATGGAATTTTGTATCCATGCGACTGAAGTTAAGGTTATAGTCTGAGAAGGCAATCAAAACTGTCATAGAGAAGACCAGCCCTTCCTTGAAAGAATGGTAGAGAGATTGTTTCTGTTTGTGCTAAAATGGTGATCTGGGTGTGATCTCAGGGCCGGGTGAATGGTTGTGCCAGTAGCTGGGAAAGGGTAGGGCTGCCTAGCTTCTCTGAGAGGAGCCTTCGTGGAGGCAGGCCCTGTCAGGCACTGCTGGCCTGGCGCCAGAGGGAGTTCCTGGGTCAACCACGCTGCAGGAGGGTGTCCTCAGCCACCAGAGAGGTGAGTGTTCATTCACACCTTCCTTACAAAGCAGCTGCTAAGGGGCAAGTGCTGGGCTCTGTGCTAAAGCCTGGCAGTAAACTAGACAGCCACGCTCCTGTCTTTATGGAACTTGTTGTGCTGGTGATCTAGAGGACCAGCTAAGGGTTAAAGAAGAGACCACACAAATAAGTGTGAACACATGGATTGTTACTGAGCTATCTGGAAGCACAAAGTGTTATGAGAGCATGTGACCAGGGACATGAAGTACGGTTGTCTGGTAGGGAAATGTCTCCAAAAAGGGGACATTCAAAGTCAAGAGGATCTTAGTGAGAGTGTGTGTGATTGAGTCGGGGAGAATGTTCCAGACAGAGGACTGCGAGTACATGGGCCCCAGGGCAGCAGAGGTCTTGGTGTGGGAGACTTCCAAAGGTCAGTGTGGCCAGAGCAAGGAGAGTGAGTGGGAGAAAGGCTCAAGGTGAGCTGGAGACGTGGGCAGGGACAGGTCATGCAGGGCTTCTTGGGCCAGCAGAAGGGTTTGGGAGTTATCCTAAACTTAGTGGGAAGCCATTGAAGGGTATAAACAGGGGAGTGGTATTATCAGAGTTGCCTTTTTCAAATGCCACGCAGTATCAAAGAGGATAGGAGGGGGTAAGATTAGATTTGGGAGACCCATTAGGAGGCTGGCTTTGTGCACAGTGGTAGCACTGGAGATGGATAGCACTGGAGCAAAGCAGATGGATTAGAGTTATATTTTGAAGGTTGTTTCACAGGAGTTAGTGACAGATTGTGGAGAATGTGGATTAATGATGAGTAATTGGGTAAATGGAGGCGCTAATTGCTGAAATGGGAAACATTTTCTCTCCATGTATTGGCCTGATTAATTCTTTCCCTTGAGATCTCGAATCAGAAACTATTTCTTAAGGGAAGCCTTCCTCAACCCCCATCCATCCCTTTCCTTCTGACACAAATTCCTAAATCCTCATGTCCTTCACATAGCACTGTACATGATTATAATTTCACACGTATTTCTAAGTTCCCTTTCTATAACCCTCTCTTCTACTGTACCTCCTTCTCCTCATCATTTTATTTCTAGTGCCAGCCAGTGCTTGGCATATCAGAGGGGCTCGATAAATTTCTGTTGAATGAATTAATGAAGACAGAGGAGGTGGCTTAGGAGGGCAGATCAAGATCTTGTTTTGTGCATGTTTGGTATGAGATGCCCTTAAGATAGCCGGGTAGGGACGTGTTTTGAGCAGTTGGTATGAGATCACCAGCATTTTATCAACATTTTAAGCCATGGGAGTAAATAAACTTTCAAGGGAGGATGTGTGGAATTAGAAGGAAAGAGGACTCAAGACTAAGGAAGAACCTCAACAGGTAAGTAGAGGAAGTGAAACCAGCAAAGAAGACTGAAAAGCAGGGCAGACTGGTGGGAGAAAAACCAGGCAAGTGTGGGGTCAGAGAAGCCCAGGGAGGAGAGAGATCAAGGAAGAGGGGAGTTTCAACCATGTCATAAGTAAGTGTCTGGTTGATTGCTCAACTTCCAGATAATTGGTGACTTTAATTAGAGCAGTTTTGATAGAACAGTGGAGGTGGGGGCCAACCAGAATGGGCTGAATAGTAAAAAGAAAATGGAGACAGTAATAGTAATGGAGCAGAACACAGCATTGATTAGCCAGCTTTATGACTTTTTGGAGGGGTCCATATTTGCTTAGAATAAATAAATAAATTAATATGAACAGTTCTCTCTGGGATATGGGATTTTGATTTTCTTCTTTTTATTCCTCTTGGCTCTACCTTCAAAGTATTTTTGGCATATGACCACTTCTCACCACCTGGCCTGAGCGACCATTATCTCATCTCTTGTGTTGGTTACTAAAGAGCCTTGTACCTGGTCTCCCTGTGTTTACTCTGGCCCCTAGCAGACTGCTCTTTTTATAGCAATCACCGTGATCATGAGAAAACATGTTCAGTCATGCTACTCCTCTACTTGAAACCCTTTGCTGACTTCTATTTCATGAAGAGCTAACAAAGGCCATATGGGATCTGACCCTACCCGTTTACTGCTGTGACATCGTGTATCTGAGAAACATCGTGTAATGAGAAACATTAGTTTCTCTTCTCTCTGTGTCCCAACCATGTTGGTCTCCTTGATGTTCTTCTAACATACCAGGCAAGCTCCTGCCCGAGGGCCTTTGCACTGGCTGTTTCTTCTGTGTATTCTTCTACTAGATATCAACTTGGCTAACTCATATCTTAGCTCAAATGTTATCTTCCCATTGAAGTCTATCTTGTTTTCCCAATTTATTTTATTTTGAGCTTTTTTTGGTTTGTTTGTTTATTTATTTATTTATTTATTTTAAGAGAGAGAGAGAGAGAGAGAGAGAGAGAGAGCAAGAGCAAGAGCATAAGTGGGGTAGGAGTAGAGAGACAGGGAGAGACAAAATCCCAAGCACACTCTGTGCAGTCAGCACAGAGCCCGACTTGGGGCTTCATCTCATGAACCATGAGAACATGACCTGAGCTGAAATCAAGAGTTGGGCGCTAAACCAACTGAGCCACCCAGGTGCCCTGGTTTACCTATTTAAAATTTTATATTTTAATATAAATATTTTCATATTTTAATGTAAGTATTTTCATATAAAATATACCATTGATATACCAATTATTTACATTTTTCCTGCTGGGGGTGTGGGGTAAATGGGTAAATGTGGTCAAAAGGTATGAACTTCCAGTGAGAGGATAAATACGTTCTAGGGGTGTAATGTATAACATAGCGACTATAGTTGATAATTTTGTGTATTTGAAAGTTGTTAAGAGTAGATGTTAAAAGTTCTCATCACAAGAAAAAAATTATTAGTGTGTGAGGTGATGGACGTAACTTATTGTGGTAATCATTTTGTAGTATATATGTATATCAAATCACTTTGTTGTACACCTTGAACTGATACAGCATTATGTGTCAGTCACATCCCCAGTGTTTTCAATTTCCTTTCTCCCTGCTTTTTTAATCTGTAGCATTACCACTTTTCCAACATACTATATAGTTTGTTATGCATTGTTTTCTGCCTTTGTTCCCCTGCTAGATTGAAAGCTCTACCAGAGCAGCAATTTTTGTGTTTCATTCTCTGATGTATCAGACTAGGACAGTGACTGGCAAGACTAGGCACTTAATAAATTTTATTTATTTATTTATTTATTTATTTATTTATTTATTATTTTTTTAAATGTTTATTTTTATTTTTGAGAGAGAGAGTGAATGGGGGAGGGGCAGAGAGAGGGAGACAGGATTTGAAGCAGGCCCTGTGCTACAGAACCCAATGTGGGGCTCAAACTCATGAACCATGAGATCGTGACCTGAGCTGAAGTCAGAGGCTTAACCGATTGAGCCACCCAGGCGCCCCAATGAATATTCTTTAGATGAATAAATAAGGAAGCATTATTTTTGTGATCAGAGAAAAGGAAAACAAAGTCCTGTGTGTTGGAAAGAAGAGGAAAAGCCTACCCTGGGTAACAGAAGAGATTTTTTTTTCCCTTTTTTTTTTTTTTAATGTCTATTTATTTTTGAGAGAGAGAGAGGGAGGGAGAGAGAGAGACCCCAAGCAGGCTCCTCACTGTCAGCACAGAGCCCAACGCTGGGCCCAAGCTCATGAACCAAGAGATCATGACCTGAACCAAAATCAAGAGTAGGTAGGATGCTTAACAGACTGAGCCACCCACACGCCCCAGAAGATATTTCTTTGTTTGGATTTCTGACTCTTGTTTTGCCTTTCTGCAGGCAGTATCAGAGGAGGAATGATTGAACACAGCCTGTCACTGTGCTACCACAACAAACTCATCTTAGCCCCTATGGTTCGGGTAGGCACTCTCCCAATGCGGCTGCTGGCCCTGGACTATGGAGCAGATATTGTGTACTGTGAGGTAAGGGGCTCCTGATTTTCCTGGAGGGCTTTTTTTTTTTCTTTTTTTTTTTTTTTTTTCCTCACCAGTGCAGCCTCCTTCTCTGTAGGTAGGAGTAATCAGGAGGTGGTGGGAGGCAGAATGGGTACTCACATCACAGGTGCTTGCTGAAGGCAGTGGGAGATAAACATGTATGACACTTAGGAGTTCTCTAAGCCCTGTTGAGGGCCAGGAGCCTGGGCAGCAAGGGGGCATTGTGGAACGCTTGGGCCAGGTGGATAGATGAGTGTTGTGTCAGGTCACAGCCCTGGCCCCTGTAGGAATTAATATACATTCAGTGCATGAATGAATGAACTCAAGGTTAGGAAGAGAAGGAAGCTGTATGGGGTTGGTTTTGGGAGCTGTAGGGTTTTCTGGTGGCAGTAACTGGTAGGTTGTGTATGTCCTGGCTGCTCTGGAGAATACTATGACTTCAGACCAAGGTTTAAAAAGTATTTTCTAGGGTCGCCTGGGTGGCTCAGTCAGTTAAGTGTCTGACTCCTATTTTTGGAGTCAGGTCAAAATCTCCCAGTTTGTGGGTTTGAGCCTCACATCAGGCTCCGTGCTGAGCCTGCTTGGGATTCTCTGTCTCTCCCCCTCTCTCTCTTTCTCTTCCCCTCTCTCTGCCCCTCCCCCACTTATGTGCACTCTCTCTTTCTCTCTCTCTCAAAATACGTACATTTTAAAAAATAAATAAAAAGCATTTTCTAGGAAAAACAGCATTGTAGGAGTAGCTGATATTGGATAGTGTGGAGGTGTGAGCAGTGTTTCTCAGCTGGATATCTAACAGAATTATCTGGAGAGCTTCCCTCCAGGCCCCAGTCCTGATATGTCCCCCTAGTATGTGTGAGAAGTTGAAGAAGAAGCTGCTCAAATGCTTCTGATATTTTTGTCCCCCTGGTGGTGGGATGGGGACTGTGGCTACAAAAGGGCAACACAAGGAATCCCGGTGGGGATGGAGCTGTTCTGTGTCTTAACTGTATCAATGTCAGTATGCTGGTTGTGACATTATACTGTACTTTTGTAAGATATTACCATTGGGGAAGTTGGGCAAACAGTACATAGGAGCTCACACTCTTACAACTGCATGTGAGCCTCTAATTATCTCAAAATAAAAAAAATTTTCATTGAAAAGAAAGCCACTGGTATAGAGAGAAGGAAGGGCTTAAGAGGGGATTTGGAAAGAGTACACCCTAATGTATTGGATGTTGTGTGTGGGTGGGACGGGCTAGTAATTTATGATAGAAAAGTAAGAGCGGGGAGCCTGGCTGGCTCAGTCAGTACAGCATATAACTCTTGATCTTAGGGTTGTGAGTTCGAGCCCCATGTTGGGCATGGAACCTACTTAAAATTTAAACAAAAGAAAAGAAAGTAAAGTAAAAGAGTGAGAGAAATAGGCAAATTAAGAAGAATGTGTGTCAGGGAAGGCAAAAGTCAAGTTTGTCAGGTGTGACAGATGATGCATAGAAGTCCAATTGCAAAAAGACCAAAAATGTGTTTGATTTGAAAATCCAAAGTGCACCGAGATACATCTGACAGGGCAATGGATTGTGGAGTGAGCAGCAAATGGGGAAGTAGAAGCAGAGCTGCTCACTACCCCTTAGGAATTCAGGAGGTGAGGGGAGGAAAAGAGTACATGTAGGTAGTGGAGGCAAAGGAAGCTGGATGAAGGGAATTGGGTATTTTTTGTTTTTTGTTTCTTTTTGAGAGAGCGCGAGCTAGCATGCAAGTGGGGGAGGGGCAGAGGGAGAGAGAAAATCTTTTTTTTTTTTTAATGTTTATTTTTGAGAGAGAGAGAGAGAGATTGAGAATGAATGGGGGGAGGGACAGTGAGAGAGGGAGACACAGATTCTGAAGCAGGCTCCAGGCTCTGAGCTGTCAGCACAGAGCCCGACACGGGGCTTGAACACACAGACCACAAGATCATGACCTGAGCCAAAGTCTGACGCTTAACCAACTGAGCCACCCAGGCGCACCCCCTGCCCTGTTTTTTTTTGGGGGGGGGAGAGAGAAAATCTTAAGCAGGCTCCATGCCCAGTGTGGGACCCCACGTCAAGCCCCACATGGGGCTTGATTATGACCTGAGCCCAAATCAAGAATGGGACGCTTAACTCCTGATCCACCCAGGCACCCCTGAAGGGAATTGTGTTTAGGTGACTTGCATGTTTGCAACATAAGAGGAAGCACTTAGCAGTGAGGAGGGACCTGAAGATTCGGCAGATCAGTGGGGAATAGGTAGGGCCTGGTCTTGGAGGGATAGGTTCTAGATGAGGTGGTGGTGCTTAGCTCCAAGATAGGTCAAGGAGAAGAGTGGTAGGACCGTAGAAGGCAGGAAAGCCAAGGGTTTTTTCCTGAGAGACTTGTTTTACAAGATGTGGGAAGCCAGTCCCACATCTTGGCAGTGATGGTGGCGGGAGCGGGGTGGGGACTGAGGAAAGAAAGTGAGGGCATTTTGGTCTTGTTCCTGTGGAGAATGGTCTGGGTGTTTGCCTAGCAGCTAGGTGTGTATAGTCATACTGATTTTTAACTTTATGGGAAGGAGATCTGCAAAGCTTGGCAGGGGGATGCCCATGGCTGGGGATTGGCATGCCAGTGTCTATAGCACAGCAGGGGCAGAGCCATCTAGGGTGCTAGCAAGGTGAAATGGGAGGGAGGGAGTATGTGTTGTCCAAATATGGGAGTCAGAAAAGGAGGTTCCCGTGTTCAGGATCACACGCTTAGGACCCGACTTCTAAGTAGTTTGTTGAAATAAAGGCAAGGAGGTCCAAGAAATGAGAGCTGGGCATCCATAAGCCTTCCAGGCTGCCAGAATGTGCTGAGGGCAGGCTGCTAGAATGTGCCTAGGGCAGGGAGGAACCTGTGTCCCGGGGCCAGTCCCAGGGAAATGTGGTAGTGCACTGAGCATTATTAATCTTGTCACTCATCCTTTGAGCCCACACTCAGGCCCCCAAGTGGTCAGCCATGGGTTAGGTATAGCCTGTCCTGGCCTGCACCCTCCTGCCCTCCAGAAAAACCTCTTGGATTTAGAAAGGGATTGGGAGGAAGGAAGGACTGTGAGGACTCATGGACTGTGAGGGATTGTGAGGACTCGTGGTCTCAGAGCCTGAGGAACAGGTATCGAAAGACCAAATCCCAGAGAACTTAACTTGTTTTGTTGGTTGTGATGCCCCCTTGGCATGTTGATAGATGCTTACTCTGGGAGAGTCAATATGGCTTATGAACAAACAGAGAGGCCTCTGGAAGAGGACATCTAGGCCTTCCATCCAGGCCTATACCCTATGGAGTGCAGAAGCAAGCTGGCCAGAGACCCTTGCTTGGCATGGGTAGGTGGCTAGGGACTAGGCTGAGTACTGGATGTGGCGTGGTGTGGCGTAGTATGGTGCCTGGTGCCCCCTGGTGGATCTGGCATTTCTCTGCAGGCTGTCTGTGCAGGCTGGCATTTCTCTGCAGGATGATCTTCCTGGGTTCACATGAGGTGGCCCATCTGTGGATTAGTTAAACCACCCCACCCACTTCACAGAACCAGAGTATAGGATCTAGGGCATACCAGGCATGCAGGCACCTCCTTAAAAGCCCTTCAGAGCCTTCAGCAGCTGGAGGTGAAGAAAGGATGAACTAGCTTAGCCAAAGTCAAGGGAGGAGTAGTCTGAATCCCTGCTAAGGTCTGCCACATTGATAGGGGTTTTCTAGGAGTTCCTCAAATGACCTGTATCTATTCCTTTTTATAAAAACAAGGGGTCTCTAGTTGCCCAGACTGTGAGAGGACACCTACCTGTTAGATTTAAAACTTTTAATAAGCAAGATTAAGGGACGAGGCAGTGTTCTTAAGAGGCCCCGATGGCCAGAATGGGTACTTAAAAATTTTTTTTTATTGTGTTAAAAAAAACATAACATTAAATTTATCATCTTTTAAATTTTTTTTCAACGTTTATTTATTTATTTATTTATTTATTTATTTATTTATTTATTTATTTATTTTTTCAACGTTTATTTATTTTTGGGACAGAGAGAGACAGAGCATGAACGGGGGAGGGGCAGAGAGAGAGGGAGACACAGAATCGGAAACAGGCTCCAGGCTCTGAGCCATCAGCCCAGAGCCTGACGCGGGGCTCGAACTCACGGACCGCGAGATCGTGACCTGGCTGAAGTCGGACGCTTAACCAACTGCGCCACCCAGGCGCCCCTAAATTTATCATCTTAACCATTTTTTTGAGTGTGCAGTTCAGTAGGGTTAAGTTGTGAAACAGATCTCTAGAACCTTTTCATCTTGCACAACTGAAACTCTATACCCATAAAACGAATCCCCCTTACCTCATCTCTCCAGCTCCTGGTAACCACTATTCTGTTTTCTGTTTCTATGAATTTGACTACTTTAGCTACCTCCTGTAAGTAGAAGCATGCGATTTTTGTCTTTTTGTGACTGGCTTACTTCACTTAGGATAACTTCCTCAAGGTTCATCCATGTTGTAGGATGTGACAGGATTTCCTTCTATTTTTAGGTTGAATAATATCCCATTGTATGTATATGCCACATTTTGTTGATGGGCATTTGGATGCTTCCGCCTCTTGGTTATTTTGAATAGTGCTGCTGTGAACGTAGGTATGCAAATCTTTGAGATCTTGCTTTCAATTCTGGGATATATATAGCCAGAAGTGGGATTGCTAGATCAGGTGGTAGTTCTATTTTTAATTTTTTGAGGAAACTCTGTACTGTTTTCCCTAGCAGTGGCACCATCTTGCAGTTCCACCAACAGTGCACAATTTCTGCCCATCCTTGCTAACATTTGTTCTTTTCTTTTTTTAAAATTTATTTTTACTTTTATGTTTTTATTTTTTAAAGTTTATTTATTATTTTGGGAGAGAGAGAGAGAGAGCGTGCACAGGGGAGGGGTGAGAGAGAAGGAGAGAGAGAGGATCCCAAGCAGGCTCCACAATGTCAGCGCAGAGCCTGATGGGGGGCTCGATCTCACAAATGGTGAGATCATGACGTGAGCCGAAATCAAGAGTCAGATACTTAACCAACTGAGCTATCCCTTGGGCCCCTTTGGTCTCTTTTCTTTTCTTTTCTTTTCTTTTCTTTTCTTTTCTTTTCTTTTCTTTTCTTTCTTCTTCTTCTTTTTTATTTTTATTTTTATTTTAAATAGTAGCCATCCTAATGGGTGAAAAGTGATAGTTCATTGTGGTGTTAATTTGTATTTGTCTGATGATGAGTGATGTGGAGTATGTTTTCATGTGCTTGTTGGTCATTGGTGTATCACCTTTGGAGAAATTTTTCTTTCTAAGTTTATTTGTTTTGATACATGAGAGAGAGAGAGAGAGAGAGAGAGAGAGAGAGAGAGAGAGAGAGAATCTTAAGCAGGCTCCAGACCAGTAGTGCAGAGCCTGACGTGGGCTCGAACTCATAAATGGTGAGATCATGACCTGAGCCAAAACCAAGAGTCTGTTGCTTAATTGACTGAGCCACCCAGGAACCCATGGAGAAATTTTCATTCAAGTCCTCTGCCCAGAATAGATACTTTTTTAAAACTTAAAACAGGTGTCAGGAGCCTGCTTGGGATTCTCTCTCTCCCCCTGTCCCTGCCCCTCCCCCACTTGCTTTCTCTCTCTCTCTCTCTCTCTCTCTCTCTCTCTCTCTCTCAAAGTAAATAAATAAACTTAAAAAAAAATAAAAAGGATTTAAAAAATAAAATTTTTAAAAAGGGAAAAAATTAGGGACTCCTGAGTGGCTCAGTCAGTTAATCGTCCAACTTCAGCTCAGGTCATGATCTCACGGTTTGTGGGTTTGAGCCCCATGTTGGGCTCTGTACTGACAGCTCAGAGCCTGGAGCCTGCTTCAGATTCTGTGTCTCCCTCTCTTTCTGCCCCTCCCTGACTCGCGCTTGTCTCTCTCTCTCAAAAATAGAAAATATTTTTTAAAAAAATTAAAAAAAAAGGGAAAATTATAGGAAAGTTGCAGGAATAGACAGCATCATATACCTTTTGCCCAGATTGACCTATGGTCAACATTTTTGCTTGATTTGTTTTATAAATTGTGCTGTGTCTAATGTATATATATTATATATAATGTATATATTTTTTCTAAAAATAAAGTCTTTTTTTCTGTACTGTTATGACATAGGCATCATCTTCAGCAAGTTTAACATTGATACAATACTTTTTTAAAATCTACCTTCCATGTTCTAATTTTGTCAGTTGACCCAACTTTGTTCCTCTAAGCATTTTTTAACATCTTTATTGAGATATGGTTGTATGCAGATATGTATATGTACAGAATTGTGCATCCATCACTACAATCAATTGTTGAACATTTTCATCACACCAAAAAGAAACCTTAACCAAAAAAAAGAAAGAAATCTCTTATCCATTAGCAATCCCTCCCCAGTTTCCGTCTCTCCCAATCTCTGGAAACTATTCTACTTTCTGTGTCTATGGATTTGCCTGTTTTAAACATTTCATATAGATGGAATCATACCATATGTGGTCTTTTATGCCTGGTTTCTTTCCTGTAGCATAATGTTCTTAAGGTTCATCCATGTCATTGCATGTGTCAGTGCTTCATTCCTTTTAGTGGCTGACTAATGATTGTATGTGTCCACCACAATTCGGTTATCCATTCATCAATTGATTGACATTTGGATTTTTTTTAAGTTTATTATTTATTTTGAGAGAGAGATAGAGAGTGAGAGCTCGTGTGCATGCATCTGATTAGGGGAGGTGCAGAAAGAGAAGGAGAGAGAGAGTCCCAAGCAGTCTCCACACCATCAGCACAGAGCCTGACTTTGGGCATGATCCCAGGAACCATGGGATCACAACCTGAGCCAAGATCAAGATGGACATTCAATTGACTGAGCCACCCAGGTGCCCCAAGAGACACACTGGTGATAAACTTTATGACCAGCTCAGACAGAAAGCAAGCCCAGTAGAATGGAGGAGATGAAGGTGCAGAGCATATTTTAGACACAGGAGCATAACATGTGACAGACAAAGAAGAATAAGCCCATACATGAATGATAGGGCATTTTATTTTATTTTATTTTATTTTATTTTATTTTATTTTATTTTATTTTATTTTATTTTATTTTATTTTATTTTATTTTATTTTATTTTATTACATTTCATTTCATTTCATTTCATCTCATTTCATTTCATTTCATTTATTTTGAGAGAGAGAGTATGTGTGAACAGGGGTGGGGGCAAGAGAGAGAGAGAAAGAGAAATTTTCAAGCAGGTTCCCTGCTGTCAGCATGGAGCCTGACGTGGGGCTCAATCTCACGAACTGTGAGATCATGACCTGAGCCAAAATCAAGAGTCAGGTGCTTAACTGACTGAGCCTCTCAGATGCCCCTGATAAGGCATTTTATTTTATTTTATTTTTATTTTTTTAGTATGCTAACTTTTTTTTAAATTTAATTTTTTATTTTTTTAAATTTATATCCAAATTAGTTAGCATATAGTGCAACAATGATTTCAGGAGTAGATTCCTTAGTGCCCCTTTCGCATTTAGCCCATCTCCCCTCCCACAACCCCTCCCATAACCCTCAGTTTGTTCTCCATATTTGAGTCACTTATGTTTGGCCCCTGCCTGTTTTTATATTATTTTTGTTTCCCTTCCCTTATGTTCATCTGTTTTGTCTCTTAAAGTCCTCATGTGAGTGAAGTCATATGATTTTTGTCTTTCTCTGACTGACTGATTTCACTTAGCATAATACACTCCAGTTCCATCCACG
Organism: Felis catus; assembly: GCF_018350175.1. Classification (NCBI taxonomy): domain Eukaryota; kingdom Metazoa; phylum Chordata; class Mammalia; order Carnivora; family Felidae; genus Felis; species Felis catus. Next base: position 43,426,856 of record NC_058382.1, read on the forward strand.
TAGTTGCAAATGGCAAGATTTCATTCTTTTTGATTGTCGAGTAATACTCCATTGTATGTATATACACCACATCTTCTTTATCCATTCATCCATCGATGGACATTTGGGCTCTTTCCATACTTTGGCTATTGTGGATAGTGCTGTTATAAACATTGGGGTGCATGTGTCCCTTCGAAACAGCACTCCTGTATCCCTTGGATAAATGCCTAGTAGTGCAATTGCTGGGTTGTAGGGTAGTTCTATTTTTAGTTTTTTGAGGAACCTCCATACTGTTTTCCATTGTGGCTGCACCAGCTTGCATTCCCACCTGATAAGGCATTTTAAAAATAAATGTTGTGATCAGGTACCTGGGTGGCTCAGTCAGTTAAGTGTCCAACTTCAGCTCAGGTCATGATCTTGCGGTTTGTGAGTTCAAGCCCCATGTCGGACTCTGTGCTAATAGCTCAGAGCCTGGAGCCTGCTTCGGATTCTGTGTCTCCTTCTCTCTCTACCCCTCCCAGGCTCATGCTCTGTCTCTTCTCTGTCTCTCAATAATAAATAAATGTTAAAAAAATTTTTTTTTTTAAATTAAGTGTTGTGGGGCTTCTGGCTAGCTCAATTGGAAGAGCTCTTGACTCCTGATCTCAGTGTTGTGAGTTCAAACCCCATGTTGGGTGTGAAGCCTACTTTAAAAAAATTAAAATTGGGGCGCCTGGGTGGCTCGGTCGGTTAAGCGTCCGACTTCGGCTCAGGTCATGATCTCACGGTCCGTGAGTTTGAGCCCTGCATCGGGCTCTGTGCTGACAGCTCAGAGCCTGGAGCCTGTTTCAGATTCTGTGTCTCTCCCTCCCTCTCTGCCCCTCCCCTGTTCATGCTCTGTCCCTCTCTGTCTCAAAAATAAATAAATGTTAAAAAAAAATTAAAAAAAATTAAAATTAAAAATAAATTAAATTAAATTAAATCAAATTAAATTAAATGTTCAGAACATTGGATAGCCATGTGAGGAAAAAGTGACTTATAAATGGCCTTAATTTTCAGATAAATTAAAAAGCTAAATTAGTTTTAAAAAGAAAAAACAATTAAAATTATATTCTTAACCATACGATAGAGATATATTTAGCAATAAGAAGGCACTGTTCATGGCAAAGTTAGGGTGGTCTCTTCTATAAAAATAGAATGTTATGTCTGATAGAGATTGAGGTTTGTGACGACATGGATGGAGCTAGAGAGTATTATACTAAGTGAAATAAGTCAGACAGAGAAAGAAAAATACTGTGTGATCTCACTGCGTGTGGACTCTAAAAAACAAAGCAAATAAACAAAAAGCAACAGAGAAAAGAGAAACAAACTCATAAATACAGAGAACAAACTGGTAGTTGCCAGAGGAGAGGAGGTAGGGGGGATGTGTGAAATAGGTGAAGGGGATTAAGAGGTACAGACTTCTTGTTATAAAGTTACAGGGTTGAAAAGTATAGCATAGTTCCCTAAAAGGAAAAAACAAAAAGAGAAGTACAGCATAGGGAAGAGAGTTAATAATATTGTAATAACTTTGTGTAGTGACACATACTAACTACACTTCTTGTAGTGAGCATTTCATAACATATAGAATTGTTGAATCACTATGTTATAGACCTGGAAGTAATATTATATGTCAGCTGAGGTGCCTGGCTGGTTGAGCAGGGAGAACATACAACTGGTGATCTCAGGGTTGTGAGTTCAAGCCCCATGTTGGGTGTAGAGATTACTAAAAAATAAAATCTTAAAAAAAAAAAATGATGTCAACTATGTCAATTAAAAATAGAAAAAAAATGGGGTGTAGGTAAAAAAAAATTGAGGAGTGGTAGTGATATAGGAAAAGTATTTGTGATAATAGAGACAGAAAAACTCAATATCCAATTTGACAAAGAATAGACTTTTTCTTGCAACTTGTATAGATGTAAAAGGCAGTTTTCTACAAAGATTCACAGATGATAAACTGTCCCACTTGGAAAAACAATGTTTGTTTTCACTAATTAAGGAAATACAGTGAAAAACAAAACAAAACTATGAGGTTCCATTTTATACCCATAGAACTAACTAAAATGAACAGTGGTGTTGAGGGTATGTGAGGAAGCGGACACACTTGTGGTTTTATTGGTGACAATTTAAATGAATTTCTCCACTGAAGCAGTTGAGAAAGGTTTTGTGTAAGATCTTGTGTAAGGTCTGTGTAAGGTCTTGAGGTTTCAGCAGATGTTAAGCGAGAACTTGCAATGTGCTGGATGTTGGTGATTTGAAGATGAATGAGACAGTACCCAGGCCCCAAAAGCTCTTTTGGTATGGTGGGGCGACGGAAAAGAAAATAAGACATCTCAAGGACCATTTTGCCTTAACTCCTCCTCTTGGGGCTCAGGCTACCTGGCCTGGGTCCTCAAAGCCTACTCTTGTGTGGACACAGGATCCTCCTCGGGGGGTTCACAGTCTAATGGTAAAGATATGACAGGTGTATCTATAACTGGCATATGAAGAAGTAGTAAAGGTGGACTCGGCAGAGGGTGGTTTGGGAATCCTGGGGAGGACAAGTTATTGCTGGCAGGGCTGGGGCCCCAGCACGGGCCACCCTTGCTTTACCCAGCTCCTCTCCAGCCAAAGCCCAGCCTGGCTGCAGAGCTGCTGCTGCTGCTGCTTCTTTTTAATGTTTTATTTATTTTTTGAGAGAGAGACAGAGAGAGACAGAGACAGAGAGAGAATACGAGTGGGGGAGGGGCAGAGAGAGAGAGATGATCAGAGGATCCAAGGTGGGCTCCATGTTGACAGCAGAGAGCCCAATGCGGGGCTCAGACTCACAAACCGTGAGGTCATAACCTGAGCTAATGTCGGACACTCAACAGACTGAGCCACCCAGGCGCCCTTGCAGAACTTCTTTTTATGAGTACAGGCCACTCAGTGCCGCCCACTTGTCCCCTTGCATTTTTGCTTGCTCCTGCAACTGAGATCACTGGCTATAGGGGTCTGGTTGGGCTCTGTCCATCCCTTGAGACACCACATTGATTCTTGGGGCTTAAATGGTGTCTGTTTATCCATAACTGTTTGGTAATGGTGATTTGTTTGGCCAGGCCTGGTGGACATTAGATACTTGTTGACCTGACTGCAACATGGAGTGGGGAGCCACAGGAACACCAACAGTGTGTACTAACCTTGATGATGAGTATGCTAGGGGGAGCCCCACGGATGCTGTAGGTGCCCTTTGGCCACTTTAGCCCTACATGCTCCCCTGAGGGAGCAAAGGCTATTGTGCCTACCTGGCTAGAGTTGCTGAGGCTCATGGGTAGTCAGTATGGGGAGGAGGACCAGGGGACAGAGTTCCTTCCTGTATTTTTCTGAACCCCCAGAACCCCTGGGCATAAGTTTCTGGGAAGTGTGACAGGTGCCTGGCTCTTGTGATTTATTTTACACATTTGTTGAAATGATCGCTGATCAAAGCACAACAGTTGTCTCCTACCAAGAGGCAGAGAATCTCAATCCTTCAGGAGACATGAGCTTGCCATTCATTTTCATGATACTGATTTTGAAGAAACCTCTTTGTCCTTTCTTTCCTGAGTCTGTTTGAATATGTCCAGAGCTAAAGAGCTCACCCCTTTTGTTTCCACACAGTATGACCCATGTTGGACAGGAGTTTTAGACTCAAATCTTCTCCCTCTACTTTTATTCACTGGTCCTGCTTCTGTCATTTGGATATTTCCTGGGAGCCCTTCATTGTCTGCTGTTTGTATAAGGATGAGGTGCGAGGTTCTTTGAGGGGATCGACTGGAGCTGAGATTAGTAGGTGAGGAGAGTGTCTAGGTGTCCATAATCTGGGCCGTTGTCTTGTCTTTGGCTCCCTGAGTGGCTCACCCTTTCTAGGCCCCCAGCATCTCCAAGGGCCCTGGGAAGAGCAGCTGATTGAGGGTAGCTCACTCAGGCTCCTGCTTGCCATGTTTAGGTGAGGAGGTCAGCACTACATTTCCCCAAAGCCATAATTTGTTGTTAGTAGTAGGGTGACAGGCCAAGTGACCCCCATTAGGTTTGTGATGAAGGTCCCTCCCCTGTACCCATTACCTACATGACCAGCACTGACAAATGCCCTCTGATTCCTCTGCAGGAGCTGATTGATCTCAAGATGCTTCAGTGCAAGAGAGTTGTTAATGGTGAGTGCAGTTCTGGTCCCAGGATTGTGCATGTGGCCTGGTCAGGGCCATGCAGCACTACCACTGCCCTTGCCTGCGGTGACAGTGTCCTTCCAGTGTGCTCCTTGTCTGGCTGTGTAATTTTGTGGATCATGTGCTCCCTTGAAAAGAGTCACTACTCTCCAGAGACTGTGACAAAGAGCCAGATGTGGAACAGGCTGAGATAACCTTCCATCACAGGCTTGCTGGCATAGAAATTGACATAGAAAAGCCTTGAGCTTGGGATGGCTTCAGCATTGTTCCTGGCTCTGCCACCCGATAGCTGTGTGACTTTGGGCAAGTCATATGACCTCTCTGCCTCCATTTCTTCAGCTGTAAAATTGAAATCAAAATCCCTGCTTTACTTAAATCATAGGGTTGGAGTGAGAATCAAATAAGATAAGGTACATGTAAGTACTTTGCAGATAGAAGTGGTTGTGCTAAATTGTGGTTTTGCTGGTGCTTTATTGATGAGGCTGATTCTGTTTTGATTAGAACTGTGGTATTGTTTGAGGTTTTCGAAATGTACGCACGTTTGTGAAACCTTAATATCAGTTTGCCAGAAGTTATGACTCAATTTTGTCTTTAATTGTTTTAGATTTATAGTTTTTTTGTTATGAAAAATTTATTATTATAGACCTGTATAACCTAGAAAATGAAAATCCCCCATAATCTCCTATTTGAAGAAGTAATCACAGAGAGGAATAATGTATATTTTTTATACATTTAGTAAAGCGTGTATATAAAAATAGAACATGTTTATATCTACACCCTTTCTTAGGATCAGGCTGTGCATATTTTGCCTCTTACTTTTTTGCTAGGACATTTTCCCATGTTAGTACCTACAGATAACTATATCAGAATTGATTTCATCCGTGCTTTCACAGGGGTTTCCAGTATTTTGCTGTTATAATAAAGCTATAGTATAAACACACTGAGTTTTTGTGGTTCTTCTCCCAGTCTTCCTACTGCCAGTCATGAGCCTGTACTGTGGGAATTCTTTTCAATTACCGCTCCCAACGTGTCACCACCTCTATCCTACATTTTTAACCTTCTAATCTGTTTAGTGCTGGGGTGATAATAACTGGTTCCATTTGTGGAAGTGCTTGACGTGTATTAAAGATCTCATTTATTTCTTAAAATAAATGCACAAGGTAGGCGTATTCTCTCATCTGCTACGTTGGATCTCTTTCATGTGGCAGTCATCTTTGAAAGCTAATAATGGTAGTACCTACCGTAGAGCTCTATTTTGAAGGAGCATATGAAATTCTTGTTATTTGCAATAGTTATGTTCTATAAAGTTGCTTTGAAACCCAAACTAGCAAATACTGAACCATTGTTCTTAAGGCAAATACAGGATTAGATTCCTGCGAGCCTCTGGTCACAACATTTTCACCAACAGATCGATACATAACCTTGTTTTACGTGTGTTTCTACTCCAGCATTGAACGCACAGCCAGCAGCAATACAACTTCATGTTAGAAGAAATGTTGTTTGATATGCATTTTCTCCAGAAGGCACTTCACATGCTTCTTGTGCTTAGGAACACTAGATAGCACTTCAGCACTGTGCTTGGGACCATTTTAAACGGTGGGAGCAACAAAAGGCACATAAATGTGGCATTAAATATACCACCATAAGGACATTTATTTACAGAAAGACAGCTGAAGCAAGAAGGTAGAGTATTGCCTTGTTTGATCTCAGCTGGGAAGACATGCATCAGGTGACCGAATATTTTTTGGTAGTTCTACATATTGATTTTGGGGTTATAGATACATTTTAGCAAGCCGGCAAATCTGCAAGTACATAAGTCCACATAATGAGAGTTGACTGTAATTGAATAAATCTCCACTCATAGTACTTAGCACATGATAAATAATTAAGTAAGAACAACAAAGGGGCGCCTAGGTGGCTCAGTCGGTTAAGTGTCTGACTTTGGCTCAGGTCATGATCTCACGGTTTGTGGAGTTCGAGCCCTGCATTGGGCTCTTAACTGACAGCTTAGAGCCTGGAGCCTGCTTCGGATTCTGTGCAACCCCCTTTTTCTCTCTGCCCTTCCTCTACTTGCACTCTGTCTCTCTCTCCCTTTCTCTAAAAAGTAAACATTAAAAACAAACAAACAAACAAACAAAAAGCAAGGGCAACTTTATTGAACTTCAGAGTGACAGCTGGGAAAATATGGGCCAAATCTGAAACATAGACAAGGTTTCTTGTATGTACATTTTTTTCCAGTGTTTTAAAAATTGTGAAATGTAAACACTACACCAAGATAGTGCATAAAACACAAGCATGCAGTATAACAAATAGCTGTAAAGCAATCAACCATGTAACTAACCATCACCTAAGTCAGGGAAGGGACCATCATCAGCACCTCAGAAGCCTCCATGTGTACACTGATTTCTTTTAAGAATTGTGTGTACTTCCAGTATCCCTTTTTCCCCTTCAAAGTGATACTTTTGCTGTGTTTTCTTCCAGGAATAGGCTAGGTTGAACTTGCTTCCTCATTGGGTGGCCCCATGTGTTTGTGTTTTCTTGCAGAGGTGCTGAGCACAGTGGACTTTGTTGCTCCTGATGACCGAGTAGTCTTCCGCACCTGCAAAAGAGAACAGAGCAGGGTTGTCTTCCAGATGGTATGAGATCCCAGGGCTGAGCGCCCTCCCAAGGCTCACCCATCTTTAAACGCCTGGGCTCTGTTGCATAGTTGTGGTTTCCTAAGACTCTGCTTTAATGTTTTTCAAAGATTTGTTCATGAGCAATTACACTGGTAGAGACAATTTAAGGAAATCAGACCATAGTTCTCTGTTACATGCCTCCAGTGTCAAGTTTAATTTCCTTAGTTGTAGGAATTATTTGTTTGGCATGACTTAAACTTTTTACCCCCTACAATTGGTTATTTAGTTCATGTTCTTTGTTTTTGTATAGTCTGTATATGTTTCCCATAGAAAGAAAATTAGGTTTCCTCAAGAGTAGTTTGTGTATGTTAGGGTTATAATGACTCCTAGTGCTCTTCTCTCACTTTGGGCATTTTTGGTGACTTTTCAGAAATAGGTTTTGAATGATGTTTAAATTTAAAAAAAAAAAAATTTGTTTTTTCAACGTTTATTTATTTTTGGGACAGAGAGAGACAGAGCATGAACGGGGGAGGGGCAGAGAGAGAGGGAGACACAGAATCGGAAACAGGCTCCAGGCTCTGAGCCATCAGCCCAGAGCCTGACGCGGGGCTCGAACTCACGGACCGCGAGATCGTGACCTGGCTGAAGTCGGACGCTTAACCGACTGCGCCACCCAGGCGCCCCTGATGTTTAAATTTTTTAAAAAATGCTAAGAATAATGGGTAGACATGATAAAGCAAATATAGCAAAATGTTAATTGTAGAATGTAAGTAGTGAGTATATGAATGTTCACTATAAAATTTTGTTAACTTTTTTATATGTTTGAAAGTAATCACAGCTTTGAGGACATTTTTAAGCCCTTTTAAGTCCAATTTTTACCTCCGACAGTGACCCAGTCCAGTGGGCTGGCTGGCTGTTTAAGAGAATGCCAGCAGATTCTATTTGTGGCTGCGTGTGCACGCATGCGCACGTATGGCATGCACAGATGTGTTTGTGCATGTGTTTCTGTGTCAGGGATGGTGGTTGATGCAGCCTCTTGTGTTCCCAGGGGACTTCAGATGCAGAGCGAGCCCTTGCTGTGGCCAGACTTGTGTAAGTTCTCCGTTTGGGATTGCCTTGCCTCTCCTGTGAAGCTTTACTATTTCTGGTGACTTTGGAGGTGACCACCTTCCTGACTCTTAACTCACTACCTTCTCTTTCCAGGTGAAGAATGTCTGTTTTCTTTTTCTTTGTTTGTGGCATTCAAGGGTGGGCCTGGGATTCACATGTACCCACTGTGCCCAGATCCCAGATAACCTCTGCTTGGATGACTATTTTTTAGGGGTTATTCATGGATTTCCAGGGATTCTTAAGACTATGAGCCCTAAGGTTTTAAGTCTCATGTAATGTAGGTAAGGCTCATTGCTGCCTAAATTAATGAAGGCGGGAGCGTACTGTGGTTAAGGAGATAGGCTTTGGAGTCAGACAGACCTGGGTTGGAATTCTGGGTTGCTGCTTGCTGAGTGACCGTAGGTAAGTTACTTAACCATACTGAGGACTTAGTTTCCTTATCTTTGAAATGAGACCTATAGGGACGCCTGGGTGGTTCAGTCGGTTAAGTGTCCGACTTTGGCTCAGTTCACGATCTCGCAGTTCATGGGTTTGAGCCCTGCATCAGGCTCTGTGCTGATAGCTCAGAGCCTGAAGCCTGCTTCGGATTCTGTCTCCCTCTCTCTCTCTGCCTCTCCCCCACTCTCTCTCTCTCTCTCTCAAAAACATTAAATAAATAAATAAATAAATAAATAAATAAATAAAATGTAAAATCTTAGGAAAAAAAAAGAGACCTGTTGTACTACCTACCTCTAACATTATAGGGGAGGGTAAATTAAATAATGCATATAGATGTCTTTGCAGTAAGTGGCACATAGCATTTAGTATTAGCTATTAGTATTTTTAAAAATTTTTTCATGTTTATTTATTTATTTTGAGAGAGAGAGAGAGAGAGAGAGAGAGAGTGAACTGGGGAGAGGTAGAGAGAGAGAGAGAGAGAGAGAGAGAGAGAGAGAGAGAATATCTCAAGCAGGCTCTGCATTGTCAGCACAGAGCCTGACGCAGGGGTCGATCTCATGAACTGTGAAATCATGACCTGAGCCAAGATCAACAAGAGTCAGACACTTAACCAACTGAGCCACCCAGGCGCCCTGTTAGCTGTTGTTATTAATTACAATAATGGTGAGAAGGAATACAGGCAGTAGCTACAGACTGTTAACTGTATACATAATGGAAGATGAGCTAAGGGTCCTTCCACATCAGAAAATTGTTTGGAGTAAGCCATCTGTGCAGCCCAGCAAACAAAAGACAGTCCTGTAACTTCTACTAGAACCAGTGCTCTGGGAAGGGGCTCTTATACTCATGTCACTTCTTTGCATTGACAAATAGCTTTCACTACCCCAGTCAGAAGTGGAACTCTGGGGACTGGGTTCAGTGTGGCTGTCACTCAGTATTTGGATTATCTGGTAAAATTCCCAAGTAGCAAAGTCCTCTACAACTAGCCCTTTGTAGATGTTTGAGCACAAAATGCTCTTCCTCTTGAGCTCTGCTCAGGGAAGGCAGTTGTACATTTCAGAGACCAGTTTTTTCACCTTCTGTTACTGAGGCACACAGCAAGAGGTTCATGAACACAGACCTGTGCCTTTGACTCTAACTTCTCTCCTTAAGTTGAATATTTATTACCTTTACTATTTCATGTTTTTCCAGGGAAAATGATGTGGCTGGGATTGATGTCAACATGGGCTGCCCAAAAGAGTATTCCACCAAGGTAAACTGATTTGTTTATATGCCTTACAAGTACAAGGTACAGGGTAAAGGCAACTAACAAGACATTACAGCTAAGTATGGTACCTGACTCTGGACTAGATCCTGTAGTAGATGGGAAAAATGCTCAAAAGGATATTATTAGATCAACTGGCAAAATTGGAATATGGGCCATACTAGATTAGCTAGAAATACTGTATCAGTGTAAATTTATCAAATTGATAACTCTTCTATGGTTTTGTAAGAATATCTCTATTCTTTTTTTTTTTAAGATTTTATTTTTAAGTAATCTTTATACCCAATGTGGGGCTCAAACTCATAACCCTTAGATCAAGAGTTGCATGCTCCACTGACTGAGCCAATGAGGCATCCCAAGAATATCTCTATTCTTAGAAAATACACATTGAAATGTTTCAGTGTGAAGGGCTATCATGTAATGTAACTTACCTGGAAATAGTTCAGGAAAAATTTTATATATATACACACACATACACATACACACATAGATAAACACACACAGAGCACTTATGCGTGAGTAATTAATGATGTGAATGTTAAAAGAAAAAATGTGAACAGGACTTTGTTGTTTCATGAATAAAACTGAGACATATATTTAAAAAAATAGAGCATGCAATACATGTGTCCCCATTGTCATATCAGAAGGTCAGAACAGTGCTAGGGTAGCTCACAGAAAGGAGTGGAAAGGCAGCCCTTAAACTCAGTATCATATAGGGAAATGTGGTCCTTGATGAGGAGATTTGGGACCCTGCAGGCAGAGGGAGTGGCAGAGGCAGGGGCCTGGAGGCCAACATGAGGTAGAGGCAGAGAACCTTGATTTGACTTGAGAGTTGGGTATCGGAAGACAAAGAGAAAGCAGAGGAGCACAGGATTGTAAATTTTGGTTAGGACCAGATTAGCTGAACTTGGACTTTTGATATTTCTCACCTTTTTGAACAGAGAAGGCATGTGATCAGAAACTTAGTTTCCTTCCCTAGGGGAAACCAGTGTTACTATTTTCTTATCTCTTTCCAAATATATTCTGTGTAGAAATACTTAGAAACACAGATTTGGGAGATGAACGTCCTGGGTTCATAGGGGAGACCAGGGATGGGGAGAGAAGTGAAACTGGAGTAGAATTTGATAGGAGTTGGGTGGCAAATGATCAGACCGGGTGTGGGAAGGTGGGGTGAGTGGTTGCGGGAGAGGGAGGAAAGACCAGTAGCCAGGAGGACAGTTGGTCTTCAGTGTGATTGGGACTGCTGGAAGAAAAGCATGTGTGGGGCAGAAAACAAGAACAGCTTGGGACTGACTGCAGGGCTGCCGCTGGGAATCTTATCACAGGTTCATGGTCAGGATCTGCAGTGTAGACATAGCAGATGTCCCCCTGGATCCACTGCCCAGAATCAGCCACTCTGCTCCCAGGAGTTATGTGGCTTGGGGCTTTGGCTTTAGGCCAGGAGGCAGAAGGCTACTTGAGGGAAAGGATCTTTGGATGCTTGAAAGCCACAGGGCTTGTCGACAGCTATTTCAAGGGATTATGGAGGTTTGAAATTGTCAATGAGGAGTTGAAAACTTGGGACCATATTTTGCTGTCTTCTAATTACTCCTTTGTGCTTCTGAGTTATGTAAGGAGCAGAGTTTAAATTAGTGGCATAATCTCCTTGACACATTGTGGAATGAAAAAGCAAGGAGCCAAATTAGATATGGTATACCACCATTTATATATGAGGAATGGGGAATGAATATTTATGTATATATTTACATTTCTCTTCGTAGAATGTATTTGGAAAGACACACAGGAAACTAGTAACACTGCCTTTCCCTGGGGAAGGAAACCAAGTTTTTCTTTGGTTTGGCATAGGGAATAAATTCCCATTATAGGGGTGCTTCCCAAAATAACTAACAACTGGTACAGCACTGGCCCTGACCGGTCAGAACAGATGTCTACCAGTGTGCTATACCAGTACATGCCACCTGAATAGCCACTCTCTTCTCGTGGTTCAAAAATTGAAGCCTTATAGAAAACATAATATGAAAAGTTTTCCATTCCTCAGGGAAGGAGAGTTCTTACTTTTTCCCTTTTGAACCTTGAAAATTTTTAATGTGTCACCTATTCAAAAAAGCAAATAAGTTAAAAAGAAAGGAAGGAAGGAAGGAAATACTAATTGAGAAAACCATTGTTGTGGAAGGGCCAGTAAGACTGGATTTTAGATTCTGTGATTACCCAAGGAAGGGCCGGATCATGTGTGAGGACACACGGAGTTGGGGTGAGTGGCCAGGGCTTTCCTTAAGGCCTCTAAGGTTGTATCTGTAACAAGGTAGGCCAGGGCTGGTAGCTCCTCTGCCTTTCCCATTTTTCTCTGAAATGCAAGCTCAGGCTGGCTGAGTCTGTGGTGGTTCAGAGTTCTCTGATTCTAATCTGTCATCCTTAAATAGGAAATTACACTGTAATAACTGAACTTAAAACTTCTGAGCCCATCCTATGAGCATTCATTGGCATGCAGTCTATATACTGACAAGCGATTTATTTATTGGGTTTGTTTTTTTCCCTTTACCGTTGTAGAGATCCTCCCGTTTCCTGATTATTAAAGTAATTCATACCATTGTCCAGAACTTGTGTGATATAGAAAAGTACAAAAAAAACCCTCCAAAAACAAAAAAACACCAATCACTAATAATCTCACCATCAAAACTCAACTGGTGTTGTTAATGTCAGGATTTAAGTAGCTCCTCAGGTTGTTGGTTTCCATTAGCTGGGGCTTTTGCTAGAGTTTGATGCTGGTCTGGAGCATTGTTGCTGGCAGGGAAGAAGAGCCTGGACAAGATTTGCAGGTTATATTCCTCTAAGTGGCTTTGCTGGCGGTGGTGGTACCAAAGCAAGTGTTGGTAGGATAGGAGGAAGGTACATTGGATCTCATTTCGAAGGGAGAATGCTTCATTGCTTTTTAAAGGGCTTGGCAGATTGTGGGGTTTAGCTTATTGAGACAATGAGATCCTGAGTAGGGAATGGGCACTCCTGAAAAACAATTTTTGTAGAACCCACTTCTGGATAGATCTGTGGATTTTGCTAAGAGGATCAGAGTGATGACTTTTAGAATTCATCAAACTCTGATCCCTGGCATTGTGAGCCTAGTTGCTGCTGCTTTCCTTCTTGCTGAGGGGAAGTGCTAATTGCCAGTGAACCTTGCTTGGTCTCTTAGCTGTGAGTGCCAGGTTGCCACACCACGTTGCCATACCATGGGGAGGGACCACCCTTCTCCAAGTGTAAGAAGACCCTCTGTGTGCTTTTTCTTAGGGGGGAATGGGAGCTGCTCTGCTGTCAGACCCTGACAAGATTGAGAAGGTAAGTCCTGCAGGAGTGAAAATAGAGGTCCTTAAACTTGCTTGTGAACTAGAGTTGTCTGAACATGCACCCACACTCATCTCCCCCAACAAGATTTTTTTTTTTAATCTGTCCTAATGCATATATATATATTTTTTTTAACGTTTATTTATTTTTGGGACAGAGAGAGACAGAGCATGAACGGGGGAGAGGCAGAGAGAGAGGGAGACACAGAATCGGAAACAGGCTCCAGGCTCTGAGCCATCAGCCCAGAGCCCGACGCGGGGCTCGAACTCACGGACCGCGAGATCGTGACCTGGCTGAAGTCGGACGCTTAACCGACTGCGCCACCCAGGGGCCCCGATTTTTTTTTTTAATGTTAGTTTATTTTTGAGACGGAGAGAGAGAGAGTATGTGCACGTGAGCAGGGGAGGGGCAGAGAGAGAGGAGGACAGAGGATCCAAAGTGGACTCTGCACTGCCAGCAGAGAGCCCGATGTGGGACTCGAACTCATGAACCATGAGATCATGGCCTGAGCCGAAATCAAAGTCGGACGCTTAACCAACTGAGCCACCCAGGCACCCCTCCTCCCTCAAGATTTAATGACTCAGTTTATCAGTTACTCCACCTGGAGTCTGACAAATTTTTTCTTTAAGTAAGCTCTGTGCCCAGTGTGGAGCTTAAACTTACGACCCTAAGATCAAGAGTCCTATGCTGGTGTTGTTAGGCACCCCTGGAGTCTGGAAAATTTTTGAAAGGCTTCCCAGTGATTGTGACATACAGTCAGGTTTGGGAACCCCTGAATGAACCAATAGCAGCCTTGGAGTTCCTCCAAAGTCCGGGGCTTGGAGACATGTCAACTGAGAGCCGAGGGGCTTAAGGAGTTATTTAGAGGCTCCTCTGTATTGCCTATCTACCTTCGGAGAAGATCATGTGAGCATAGGCCAGGCTATGTGTAGATTATGGACAGACTCTGTGCCAGTGGTGGTGGGGGTTGGCCTCTCCCAGCGGGCTTGCTGAGAGCAACAGTGGGTCCCCTGCACACTGGCAGAGTCCACCACCAGCCTTTGAGAGCAGCCTGGCCAGTGTCATGTGAGGCAAGTTGAGCTTGGTCGCCTCTGCTCCCCTTCCCTTGGTGATTCCAAAGGTCAGGTTTATGAGGCCCTGCAGCCAGGTTGGCGTTTGTCACCGTGTTGTGAGCTGCCAGGGCCTGTAGGGGTGACATTTTCTACCAAGCCATATGCACCTTTTACTTCTTTGTCAGTCTACCAGTTCTCTCCTTGTTGCTCCTCTTAGTTCCTTTGTTTTCATCCTCCATTCCGGCTTCCCTGTCTGCGCTTTAAACCTTCTAGTGCCTCTCATAGGCAAGAGTAACTTGGGATAGGGCACCACCAATAAAAGCTGCCATTATTTGTGCTGGCTGCTGTGTCAGCAGCTCAACCATATATATTCCTCCAGCCCCACTGTCTTTGGGATATTGGAAGACCAATGTGTTGAGGGGCTTGGTGCCTTTTCATTTTCTCCACGTGAAGATAGGTACACACACACACACACACACATATATATGCACACTGTATGTATAATAATAATATATAATACTTATATATAAATAACATAACATGTAATATATATATTATGTACTGTAGTAATATATATAACGTGCCTATATATGTATATAGTACCTATAGTATATCCCTGCGGTTTGTAGGGTAATTTCCTTTTCAAATTATATTCTAGCATTTATTCCATTTGTTCTTCAAACCCCTTGAAGTAAATAGGGCAGGCATTTGTTATCTCTATTTGATCAACAATAATAAAACTAAAGCACAGAGAGATAAAAGTAGTTTGCCCAAGATTATATAGCAAGTAAGTAGCAGGCAGAGCAGTGTCTGGAGCCATGGTCTTGTGACCCCTATGCCAATATCAGTGCTCCCTCTTGATGGCATCTCAGTTTAGAGGTGCCTGGGTGTAGTTTAGAAGTGTCTAGCTACGGATCAGTTGACATCTGTACTTAGGAACCTCTAGTCAGACCCCTCTGTGTAGGATGGAGTGGATGTGGACAACTGTGGATGTCAAATTCATCACCCCGCCTTGGGGAAGAGGGCCCGGGATGGGGTGGTGTTGCTTCACAACACATGCACTCAGACATCTTTATTATTCTCCAGTGTCTGGCTTCTCCTACCTAGGCTGTTGGCTCTGTCTTCTCCACTGCCCCTCTTTGGATAAGACATGTCTCACACATGAGGCAGAAGAGTTAAACTGCTCAGTTCATTCTGCTTCTTCTCTTTTTGGTGTTCTATCTGTTGAGAATTCTGTATAGGCGTGGGGTAGATAGGGGCAGGGAGGAAGTATTAATTAGTCTTTTGAAAAATCTTTCTTGGTAACACTGATACATCTTTCCTAGGTTAAGACCCTTAGTTTAATAAAAAAAAGTTTTTAAACATTTATTTATTATCAAGAGACAGAGAGAGACAGAGCATGAGCATGGGAGAAGCAGAGAGAAGGGGAGACACAGAATCCAAAGCAGGCTCCAGGCTCTGAGCCGTCAGCACAGAGCCCGATGCGGGCTCTAACTCACAAACCACGAGATCATGGCCTGAGCTGAAGTCGGACAATTAACTGACTGAGCCACCCAGGTGCCCCAAGGACCTTAGTTTTAGACTCTTAGTTAGTAATATCCTTTCTCTAACCCCTGGACTCCAAGATCTGACCCCCGTGGCTGCCCAGGGCATCCCCCTGTGCATCTTGCACTTGGGCCAAGGCTAACAACTGGCAGGGCCAGAACTTGAACTCAGTTCTCAGTGATACCTAAGCCTATGCTCTCCATCCTCCTTTCCACTCATTCCCCAACAACCAGGGGAGCTAAGAGTCTGCTTTTCTTGAGTCAGCTGGTGGATCTGATGAGTTGAGTCTGCCTGTGGGTAGATGTGTTGTGTTATCTGTGTTATCTGTTATGAGCCTATCTCAGGTCCTTCTCCCTCACTGATTTTCATAGTACAGAGACAGGTGGTGTGACTTGGATCTGGGAGAGTTGAGTCTAGGGGGGTTTCATGCTAGGGCCTAGCCAGAAGACAGATTCTCGTCACCCGTTCCCCTTAATGTGACCTTTGCAGGTGGCTGGGCATTTTGATTACTAATTTCCTTCCTGATTCTGAACAAGCACATGAAATGAACAGAAATACCAAAGAAAGTGCTTAGAGCTACTTGGATGAAATACAGCAAAGGAAGTTCTGCAAAACAGAGAACTGGATCAAACCAGCTCATGTTGCTTCAGTCACCAAATATCAGGGGGTTCTTGTATTTAAAAAAAAATTTTTTTTTCATTGTATTTATTTTAGAGAGAGAGAAAGCACACACACACATGGGTAGAGGAGGGGCAGAGGGAGAGGGAGAGAGAATTCCAAGCAGGTTCCACACTCAGCGCAGAGCCTGAAGCAGGGCTCAGTCCCACAACCATGGGATCATGGCCTGAGTCGAAATCAATAGACACTCAACTGACGGAGCCACCCAGGCACCCCAAACATTATGGGATTCTAAGTCCACAATAGCAAAGGAACCTTCCAGATGTGCTATGGTTAGCGTGAGAGATAGGACTCAAGGGAGAATTTTTTTATTGTGTATCTCAGTGGATCTGGCAGTTCCCCACCCCCACTGCCTTAAAGGGTAGCTGCCCCCTTAAGGCCTGCCAGAGTGACCCTAGGACCACAGGTCCAGTATGCCTCCTGGGGCAGCATCTGGGGACTGTTCCTTCCTGCCAGTCTTTGGCATTGGTCCTTGTTCAACAGGCCCTGTCTTGCCTGTGATCTGTTAACGTGCCTTGTCAGCCTAGCCTCTTCGTCTCATGTCTTCTGGAGCGGTTTGCCAGAGAATGTCCCTGAAAGGCCTCCTCGACTGGTTCTTTCAGTCTCGCTCTCTGCTGCCCCCACTTGTCTAGAACCAAGACTGGCACCAGCTGCGTGGGTGTCCTCTCTGCTCTTCTGGCAGTCAGTTCTTAGAAGAGAGCTCTTGGGATCACCTTCCCTCCAGCTTGTCTAGACTGAAATTTAAAAAAAAAAAAGTTTTTTAAAAATTATTATTTTGAAGTAATCTCTACATCCAACGTGGGGCTCAAACTCATGACCCCGAGATCAAGAGTTGGATGCTGTATGACTGAGACAGCCTGGCACCCCTGGCCTGAAATTTTCGATAAGGGAAGAAGATAGCAATGCCACAGACATTCACTGTCATCTGCATGTCTCTTGATCTCTGATTCATACGTGACCTGGCCTTGACACTTCTCTGACACTTTCCTGTATAACTTCTTGATCTTTCTTTGAAGTCCTTTGCAATTACTGTGCAAATTAACACTTTATAATGTGTTGAATATGTTGTTTTTTCCTTTGCCATTTCACTTCTGTATATCTGACTCACCTAAAGAGAGGCATATGAGGACAGGGTCCAGGACCTGTAAAACCTTCCTTGCTCTCTCACTCAGTAGATCCTGGAACAGCACTCAGGGAACATTGCTTTCATGCAGGAATGAAGCTGTCAGCCGTGTGTTCTCAACCAGGACTAGGCCTCAGAATCCTTTGGAGGAGGGAGTATGTTAAGCTGAGACTTTTTTATTTTTATTAAAAAAAATTTTTTTTTATAACGTTTATTTATTTTTGAGACAGAGAGAGACAGAGCATGAACAGGGGAGGGTCAGAGAGAGGGAGACACAGAATCCGAAACAGGCTCCAGGCTCTGAGCTGTCAGCACAGAGCCTGACGCGGGGCTCGAACTCATGGACTGTGAGATCATGACCTGAGCCGAAGTCGGCCGCCTAACCGACTGAGCCACCCAGGCGCCCCAAGCTGAAACTTTTTTAAAAATTGAAAAGATTTTCTAGTTTTACCAAGAAATTGACATACATCACTGTATGCGCCTAATGCACAGGTCTGTAACAGAGTTAATTAGTATGAGCGATTGTGGTGGTTTTTCCAGAAGTGTTTGTGTTTTCCTCTCTGCAGATCCTCAGCACTCTTGTTAAAGGGACTCGCAGACCTGTGACCTGCAAGATTCGCATCCTGCCCTCGGTAAGGATGATGTGTTACGTTTCAAGGTCCATTTTTTCAAAGGATGCTGTTTTGGGAGGAGGTGAATGGTTCTCGAGGACAGTTGACTTAGGTTGGAGGAGGGAGTGGGGCTGAGCTCACTTTTGGAGCTGGCAGCTATTCGCTGGGTAGCTTCTCTAACCACCCTGGACTGTCCTCTTCCCCAGCTGGAAGATACCCTGAGCCTTGTGAAGCGGATAGAAAGGACTGGCATTGCTGCCGTTGCAGTTCATGGGAGGTGAGTGGTTCCCTATCTAGTGACTGACTTGCAGTCCTCAACCATCATAACAATCCTTTGTCAGACCCTAGATGACAGCCAACTTTTCTTCTACCTATGCAGCCTGCCTCTGCCTAGCTCTTTGACATCCTTTGAGTCCTGAGGGCAGCTAAACCCTTCATGGGTGGGCATTTTTCTTTGTTTCATTCACTGAACACCTACTGGTGGTAGACGCTACACTGAGTTTAGAGACAGAAAAGGAGAGGAAGATTGAGTTTAAAGACACAAGAGGAAGGGGAAACGCTTCTACCCTCAGGATGTGTAAATGGTAGAGATTGAGTGATAGGTTCACAGTTGTACTGTGCAGCCAGGAAGTGGTGGAATTAGAACTCTGACTCTGAATCTCATTTGCTTTCCAATACATTGAGCAATAGCTTCTCCCCCAAATGACCCCATGCAGATGGCTCTGCTTTTAATGGCATTGTCTCTTTTGTCTGCCCTTCTTGGACTGCCAGCTGTCACAGTGACTACTTTAAACAGCTCTTGTATCTGTAGCTAATATGCTGTCTTCTGGGAGCTGAGGTGTTGCTGAAGGCTACTTTTGGTTTCCCAGTTAGACTTGTTCCGTGTGTCCATGATGTACATTTTTTTTTTTGGTAAAGTTTACTTATTTTGAGTCAGGGAGAGCACACAAAAGAATGCGAGTGAGAGAGGGGCAGAGAGAGGGAGAGAAAGAATCCCAAGCAGGCTCTGTGCCGTCAATGCAGAGCCTAATGAACCGTGAGATCATGACCTGAGGTGAGATCAAGAGTTGGACACTTAACCGGCTGAGCCACCCAGGCACCCCTATGATGTAGTTTTGTACAGAATCCCAGGTCAACAGACTTTGGCCAGAGTGACCTCTCTTCTCTGAGTGATGTTCCTTTTGGATTCAGGGTTCTTATAGGAACAGCCCACTTTTTGCTGGATGTGTCTATGACAGCATTTTCAGAGAAAATGTTAACTCCCAACATGTGTAAGGGAAAAGGAGAGCTGTGTGGGCTGAAGCCAGTAGGGGGCGGGGAAAGGCTACACACGTGTACATGCAAGCTCCTCCCTGTGGCAGCAGGCTCTAGGCTCAGACTGCCTGGTTTGGGCTCCCGTTTCTGCTGCTTGTTGGCTGTATATCCTTGGATAAATCACTTAACCTCTCTGAGTACCACATTTTTCATTTGGAAATTAAGATAATTTCTGCTTTATAAGGTTGTCTTGAGGCTTTTATGAGGTTGTGAATATATAGCCTTGGCACAGTGCCTGGCATATGGTGTTCTCTGAATAAATACAGCTATTCCTTTTTACCAGTAGTTGGAAACACCAGGAAGACAGATTCGGGTGAGTTTAAAGAGGGGCTTTCTGGCCATCAAAGCTGTTGAGGATGGGTTCTGGGCTCAAATGGGCTGCTGGGGTGTGGGGAGGTAGAGGTGAGGATGGGTTGACAGGGCCTTCTGAGGCTTTTGTTGAGCCTCCTGACCCTTTTGTTGAGGAGCATACCAGAGGAGATGCATGCAGACAAGACCTGAGCAAGGGCTGTCTGGTTGACCATCTCTCTTGCTTGTTCCTGAGCATAGCTTAAATCAGGCTTCACTTCAGCATCTCTAAGACTCATTCACTCATACACAAGAACCTCTTGCAGGTGACCTTGGAAGGAGGGGGCTTAGGTTGTGGTCCTACCTCTCCGGGGCTTGTTGTGACAGCCATGATCTGTGGCCTGTCCTGCCTGCTGGGTCTGCCCTGTGCCAGGTGCCTCTCCCCAGGATCAGCTGCCCAACTCAGCCTCAGCATAGGCAGCTGTGTGGGAGTGGCCAGTCTGAGGGCAGCAGCTGTTCCCAGTCTCGTGGGGAGGGCAGCACCGGGACAGTAGGGGCAGCATTCTTATAGCACTGTCCCTCATCTCTGGCACAGGTGAAGGGAAGCCAAGGAAAGGCAGTGTGACCTTGGGAGCCAGGCCACCCACACCAGCCCTGTGCAGCCACACCTCACCTGCAGGCCTGCAAGGGCTGGACTTGCCTTCTCAGCAGGGACTTGTGCTGCTCCTGCCTCTTACAACAGAGGTCATGGAGAGCCATCCTCTGCAGCCCAGAACCCTGTCCTTCATGGCCACATGGCCTTCCTGAGGTTCAGTAGGGAGGATGGTAGGGTTTGGCTAAGGTAAACCTTAGTTTGAACTGTGATATGGCCTCAGCCCTCAGCCCATCCTTTTTTCTTTATCTCCAAGAAAGCGGGAAGAAAGACCTCAGCACCCTGTAAGCTGTGAAGCCATCAGAGCCATTGCTGAAACCCTCTCCATTCCTGTCATAGCCAAGTAAGCCTCTCTTCCTCATCGTTTACTTTTTTGTGCTCCACCTCACTCAGAGAAGTTTGAGCTGGCATACAAAAAATGGAATGAGCTAGCATTAAAAAATGACCTAAGGGAAAAGGAAAAAAGGGTAGTACAAAAAAATGAGGTTGGACATGAAGCTGAAAAGTACCTATTGTGTCCACTAGCCTCTGGTGAGTGGCCGATGTAGGTGTGCAGTAGGCAGGGTCCCAGGGCATTTTGATAGATGGGTTGAGGGTAGGAGTGTTCAGGAGACAGGGAGAGCAAGAAAGCGGCCGCTGAAGCAGACCCAAGGCAAAAGTGATGTCACACCCAGAGTCAGGTGTGCAGGGTGTAGGGTGAGTAGTCCCAAGCCAGAGCATACAGAAGTATGGCTCAGGGGGCATAAGGCAGGTCACAGTGCAAAGCCCAGACAAGCATTCTGGGCAGCCATAGGACCAGGGAATGAGACTGACAGTTCTGAGGTACCAGTGACCAGCCCAGAGGCTTAGCAGTAAGACAGTGTCCAGTTGTCATTGGGGCACTGGCCATGTGGGCCAGTCCAGTGCAGCCTTGCACCTTAGGATGGCATAGAGCCTGAAGGCAAGATGGGAACAGAAATTCTAAAGCCCCGAAGTCCTGACAAAGGGCATGCCTGCCTGGTGGGAAGGAGGGAGCGAGTTAAGGTTGGGGGTGGTAGCCAGGCTTGGTTGTTCCCAGGCCAGGAGTTTTAGGGCTGGCGTGGAGAGGGTAGGGTACTCAAGACCCTGGATCCTGTTGCTGCTGCTGCCACCTGAGGGTCTTCCCCACCATACATATAAGGCTGTGCCTGGATTGAGGCTGCCACCTGGCCCCCAATGGAACAGATGCAAATGGAGCAGTTTCCAAGGGGGCCCTTGGGGCCTCGGGGTGGCAGGAAGGGAAATTGCAACCAAACTGGGCCTCCTTCCTTCCTCTCATGATCACCACTGTGTCTGTGGTTTTTGACCCACCTGTTAGTAGGTATATAGGTGCTCCAGGCTGGGGATCTTTCTGTGATCCCAGCATCCACGTAACAGACCTGTCTTCAGATTTGGGCTGGCTTTAGCCACTGTCTAGGATGAGGAGGAGGGAAGGAAGGTAAAATCTCTGAGACACCTGTTAAGTGCCAGGCCTGGTTCAGGCTGTTTCACTGTGTTATCTCACTTGGTGTTTCTGACCCCATAGTGGGGTGTGTGTTCTAACCTCCAGTCTCCCAAAGTACTCACAGCTGAAGGATTTGGTCAAAGCCACATGGTTAATGAGTAGCAGATCTGGGAGTTGCTTTTTTCTGAAGATGCTAGTATGAGGATACCCCTCACTCCCCTGTTGCCTTTCAGCGGAGGATCTCATGACCACATCCAAGAATATTTGGACATAGAGGATTTTCGACAAGCCACAGCAGCCTCTTCAGTGATGGTGGCCCGAGCCGCCATGTGGAACCCATCCATCTTCCTCAAGGAGGGTCTGCGACCCCTGGAGGAGGTCATGCAGAAGTACATTCGATACGTACGTCTATGCACTTTTTCAAAAGAAACATTTTTCACTGTCTGCCACTTTCCTGCAGAAGGTGCCTTGGGTGAGCCCCAGCCCCCAGCAGCCATTGTTGTTCCTCTCCTTCTCTTTGTAGTTCTTATAATGTAGCATTGGGTCTCCTTGGTTTCAATGTGAAGAGAGGATGCTGGGGCAACCCCTACCATCACCTCCTTCTAAAGCTTTCTAGGCAATGAGGTCCTATCAAGGACCCTGGGATTCAGGATGCTGCTAAGGCCCCAAACATGTGAATCTTTCTCTCTCACATCCTCCACACACATATACACGCATGCACAACGACAATGGGATCTGTGTCACTGAAGACACTCATGCCAGTGGTTGGTGTCTGAACAGCTACAGCTAAGAAAAGCCATTGTAACTATTGTTGAGGATAGATTATCTGTACAGAGACTTTGCATCTTGTCATGCGTCAGAATCACTTCTAAAACTATTCTCTTGCTGGGGTGCCTGGCTGGCTCAGTTGGTGGAGCATGTGGCTGGTGATCTTGAGGTCGTGAGTTCAAGCCCCACACTGGGTGTAGAGTTGACTTATTTGAAATAAAATAAAACTCTTGCTCATTCCCAGAACGCTTAAACTTCTGACTTAGGGAATAGCCTAACTTTAACCCTCTCCTTAGGGACTAGCTTTTTCCTCTCACTGAGAGCTTGATTGTAGTGCCAGAAACATTTCCCTCTAAAGGAATTTAAAAAAATTCTTTTTAATTTTTTTTTTTTTTTTACTTTTGAGAGAGAGAGCATGAGCAGGGGAAGGGCAGAGAGAGAGGGAGACACAGAATCCAAAGCAGACTCCAGGCCCTGAGCTGTCAGCACAGAGACCAACGTGGGCTTTGAACTCATGAACCACAAGATCATGACCTGAGCCTAAGTCAGATGCTTAACTGACTGAGCCATCTAGGTGCCCCATCCCTCTAAAGGAATTTTTTGACCAGTTCACCTGCCCTGTCCCTTTGGTACAATCCTGGAATTGTGTGAGTCTCTGTGATTAGCTGTACATGTCTGCAGGCAGAGAGACAGTCGGTGGACTTCTAATTCATCAGTGCACTGGGCCTGAGCAGAGAGTCTAGCCTTCATCCTCTTCGATACTGGGAGTTGCACCCTCCTAGGAGGGTCAGGAGCTTCTCAGATCCTCAGACTGCCCATGCCCCCTTCAGGCCATGGGCATGCCTTTGGCTCTGTGGCTGCCATGGCATGTGGGTATCCCTGGGACTGTGCAAGCTGGGTATGGTAGGAGGCCCTGAGGCTTCTAACTGCCCAAAGATGGGCAGTTTCTGTCCCTAGAGCCTCCCCAGCTTGATACTACAGCCCTCATCTCCTGGGTTCCAGGTGTCCTGTTGGGCAGGTTTGTGACCACCAGGCCATCCAGTACCCTGAGTCAGCTAGAGACCTTGCCTTAGCCTAGGTCGCCTATCTAGCTCTTCCACCTGAGTAGCAAGTCTGTAGCAGAGAAGATACATTCAGCTGTGCTGAGCTTGCTCACTGGGTAAAAGGTGATGTCATTCTTGCTCAGTCCATCCTTTGGCGGCTTCTCAAGAGCTGTAGTCCTGAAGGAGGGGAGTGGCTTTCAAGCTTAGGCAAGGCTGCTGCTGGTCTAGTCAGGTGCCTTCTGACAAGCTGGATCAAGGCCTTGCCACCGGCTGGGGCTTTACCAACGTATCTCTGCTTTGTCCTCAGCATGTCACGGTACCTTCACGGTTACTGAAGATACAGGCCTAGGTGAAGAGATTAGAAGAGTGTAGGGGGTGAAGGGTGGGAGGGTGTTCTAGAGGCTGGGGCACCCTCCACTCACTGCTTTTCTGTCTGCCCAGCCAGGCAGGCTTCTACTGGGTATCCCTGTGCAGTCAGCTTGCTTCCTGAGGCTGCATTTCCAGTCTGTGGAGTAGGGGTAACAACTGCACCTCACGCTTGTGAAGCTCAGTGAAGTGACAAGTAACATGTGAACACGACTGGCACATTGTGCTGTGCCTTACCCATGGCGGGGGCGATTGGAGACAGGCTGTTCTCCCATCCAAGTACTAACCGGGCCCGACCCTGCTTAGCTTCTGAGATCAGACGAGATCGGGCGCGTTCAGGGTGGTATGGCCGTAGACTGGAGACAGGCTGTTCTACACTGTGTTTAGAGATAGAAGAATCTCACCCCTGTCCTGGTGCTGTTCCTGTCGCACCAGATTTTGACTTGCTCCTCCTCCCTGCCCTGGAATGGCAGCAGGTCCTCTGTGGTAGCCTATGGTGGCTGAAGCAGGAAGGGGTCCCCACACATCTGGACTTCTGTCAGGCTGTTCAGTAGAATATGCTCCTGACCCTCAGCTATGACTCTTGAGCGTTGTGCCACTAACAGGAGGAGTAAATGGCCAGGATGGAGGTGGCTTTTCTTATGAGGTCACACTACCTCATCTGCAAGCATACCTCTGATGCCCTCTTGGAGGCCCTTTCCCTGCCATAGTTCAGGCCTCAGAACCTGGGCAGCAAGTAGGCTTATGTTGGTTCTTCCCTCAGGCTGTGCAGTATGAAAACCACTACACCAACACCAAGTATTGCTTGTGCCAGATGCTACGAGAACAGTTGGAGTCGCCCCAGGGAAGGTTGCTCCATGCCGCCCAGTCTTCCCAGGAAATTTGGTGAGAGAGGCAATGGCTGTCCATAATTACTTGCAGACGTTGCCCAGACTTGACTCTGAGCCCTAGTTGACTATCAGGGGACCAGGGATACAGCTTCTGGAGGTGGATGTACTGGAGTGGGGTGGTGATGCAGTTTTGCCTCACAGAATAGGATACTTAAGAAACCTTTGGAAATTTCCATCTCTGGACTGATCTCATAGCAGAATTTTGGGAACTACAGTGCCAGTAGGATGGAGGAATTTGGGGACTGGGCTTGGGAATTCCTGGGGAGGAAGGGACTTTCACAGTAACAGATCTGTCACACACCAGGCCATCAAGACCCAATGGTCAGAATTGAGCCCCTGGCCTGAGCCTGTGCCCACACCCCATCACTTTGCAGTCTGGGAGGCTACCCCATGGTCCTCTACATTTGATATAGCTCCAGTTCAGGTGGTTGACCTTTGGGGCCCCTCACAATGTGGTCTAGTACCTGTTCCTTTGGCTCCATATTTACCTATTTCCCCAGGCCCACACCTGTACTCAAACTGGGTCTTCTGCCTGAATGCTCTCTCCTCCTCATGTTGGCTGTCTGCTTCCTCCTTCCTCAAAGAAACTTTTCTTTTTTAATTAAAATTTTTTTTAACGTTTATTATTTTTGAGAAAGAGAGACAGAGCATGAGCAGGGGAGGAGCAGAGAGAGAGGGAGACACAGAATCTGAAGCAGGCTCCAGGCTTCAAGCTGTCAGCACGGAGCCCGATGTGTGGCTTGAACCCATGAAGGGTGAGATCATGACCTGAGCTGAAAGTTGGACACTTAACCGACTGAGCCACCCAGGTGCCCCATCAAAGAAACTTTTCTAAACCATGCTTGTGCCCAGGCACCCATCCTCACAAATACCCTCTGGTCCTCAAGATGCTTCCTAGCAGGGAAAAGAGTTGCCAGAAGACTCTTCCCAACCCTGTGCTTGTGGTGTTGGTTCAGTCCCTATCCCACATAGCTTAACGAGGGTTGACTCAGGTGTCTAATGAGCTCAAGAGAAAGAGTATAATTTTGTAGCTCTTGATGGTACCTCAGTTTAGTCTAGGCCTAACTGCTTGTGGCTGGGGCAGGAAGTGGGGAACCACTTAGTGGTCGTGGCCTCTGTCTCTTTCTCCCTTGGGTCCACATGAGGATGAGGCTGTGCATAAGCCAGGCGCTTGTTCAGTGTAGGTCAGTTCACTCACTGTTGGCTAGGGTCACTTGCATGTGTTTTCTTCTTTGGAAGAGAGTCTGGGCTTAGGTGGTAGAGGTGACCTTTACAGCCTTTTCCACCCACCCCAGCTTGTCTTCCAGTGTCCACCCCCAGAGGCTCACATTCACTCTCTGCCAGTCCAGGCTGATCCCAGGGGTAGGTAGGAGGCACCCCCTGATGGCTAGATCTCAGTGGTGTTTTCATATATATGTGGGGCGGCGGTGGGGAGGAGGAGCATTTCTCAATGGCAAGGCCCTGGGCTACTGCAGTAGTTTCCTAGATGTTGATTCCACTAAAGGACTTACACTGCGTTGCTTATCCCTCCACAGTGAGGCCTTTGGCCTTGGTGCCTTTTACGAGGAGATGACACAAGAGCTGAATGCCCGGCGGGCTGAGTTCTTAGCCAGGACCCCAGAGGCAGCGGGGGAACCAGCTGAAGACACCTCTGGTATCATTAAGATGGCTGTCAAGTTTGACCGGTAGGTCTGCAGCTTGGCCTCAGCTTGGCTGGGGACAGCGCCCTCAGCTGGCTGCTGTACATGGTTAATGCTAAGCTTAGGGACTACAAGTCTTCTGGGTTTGGGTACTCGTTCTCATTTTTCAGTGTCCCAGAGATGGCATTTTGAGGAACACGGCCCCTGAAAAAGCCCAGGCAGCACTGTCAGGGGTGTGCATGTTGTCTCAAGTGTGACTAAACACCTTTTCTTTGATCCACCCCCTCCCACAACTTGGGATGGAGAACTTGTCTCCTGTTCTTGAAAGTCTATGCTATTCCCCTGGCTCTGAGCATCTAGCTGCCTCCAAGGCAGTGGTACCCTCGCCCTCATCTGGCTGTGCAACTCCTGCCCATACCTACTGCCCCATACTCACTGCCCCATACCAGCCCTGTGGTTCCCTCTTTAGGCAGAAGTAGCCTCAAGATGATTATTCCTTCAGAGTGTGACTCAGCTTGGAGTAAGGTCCTCATCCTTGTCTTCTGCCATCTGGGATCTGAGCCTTTCTCAGGTCCCTGGGCCCATACTGGGAGCCAGTCTTGTCTGGCAAGGGCTTGGGAGGAAGGAGTGTGGGCATAGTTGGTCAGTCATATCTGGGGAGAGCTCCTGGTGGGAAGTTGGAACATAGTGCCTCCCACTCTGTCACCCTATCACCGACTGGCTCTGACTCTGGAAATAAGAGTACACCGTGTCCAAGGCAGAAACAGATCATCTTGATACTCAGGGGACATGATAAGGGTGGGTAGTAAGCTAGATCTGAGACCGCTGTGTGGCCATCTATATTCCCAACCACCACCCACTCCCTCCTGTCTTGTTTTAAGAGGCAAACTGGAACCTTCCTTTTTGGCTTTTGAAGGCTGTTTTCCAGGCTAGAGTTCAGAGTGCCGGGATTTCACATCCTATCGCAATTCCTCAAGCATGCTGAAGCCCATCTTCCTTTTAGTCAGAACCCAGGCCACACCCCACTGGTGGAACAGAAATGGGAGCTCAGGGGAATAAGTACAGAAGTCCTGAGGCAGAAGCCTGGTGGTGATGGTGGGTGAGCCCTGACTCCTTCCTCTCCTTTTCCCAGGAGGGCATACTCACCCCAGATCACCCCCAAGATGTGCCTGCTGGAGTGGTGCCGGAGGGAGAAGTTGGCGCAGCCTGTGTATGACACGGTGAGGTCCTGCACCTGGCCCTAGAGTGCTCCCACGGCCGATGTCATCACCCCCAACACACTCATAGCCTGTACCCTGAACTCAAGACTACTTGGCTGGAGCCTGGCTTTGTCTTCCGTGGGCTTGCAATATGCAATGGTTGCTGGCGGCCGGACCAGTTGCTGATATGATAGCCCCTTCTCTGTGTCAGTGGGCCTGTTGTCTAATTCTGGCCACTTTCATAACACTGAACTTGAGGCCTATGTAAGGGGTTGCTTGGGCCAGTCCCTGCCAGTGGTGTTGCTTAGACAAGGGAGACTTCTCTGGAAAGGGCCTATTGACTTACTTAGGAAGAATGCTCAAACCTAAAAGTTAGACATGTTTTTGGACCAGGCCTTAGCCACTGGGGCACAGAATTGGGCCCCAGACTTGAGGTCCCTTGGTGGACACTTTAAGACAGTCTTGCTTCACCTCCTCTTGTCCCCAAGGCCATGTCTTGTTTAAGCTGCACTGTCTCTTCTGGACTGACCTTCTGACCTCTAAACTTGTACCTTCTGGGACTTGTGTCCCCCTCTCCCAGAGCGAGTTTTCCAAAGCGAATCTGACCTCTGCCTCCCTGCTCAAGTCCTCATCCTCTCCCCAGTGCCTTTGGGATCAAGCTCCAGCACCTCAACACAGAGCACAGGGCCCCCCACATGCCTTTCTGCTTCATGTCTCGTCCACTCTGCTCTCTGTCCAGCCGCATCATCTGGTCACTCTGCCAAGTGTACCTTCTCTGCCACATCCTTGCCCCCTCTTACCCCTTTGCCATCTGGTGAACTCCTCCTCATTTTGGGTGACCTAGCCCATCCAGATGTCAGTAGAAGCAGGATCCATAGTCACGCGCAGCTAAGGGCTCTGATGGCCCTTTGCTTAGGTCCCTGATTGAACTCCTGAAATACTGGAATGTCGTTACCTGTTTGTGTATCTGTCTTTCTTCCCTGGCAGATGCCCAGGCACTTCTGCTAGGGAGGAGCATGTGATACAAGTAGCCTTCATTTAACTTAGGTGGGAAGTACTTCCTTTACCTGCCTTCCTTGTGATCCTGGCAGGTGAGCCCCAGGGCTCATTCCTCTTGTCCCCATGTAGCCATCCCTGTTGCCTTTGCTCTCTTTGCACCAGGTTCAGCGCCCCCTGGATCGCCTCTTCTGCTCTGTTGTGACTGTTGCTGAGCAAAAGTACCAGTCCACCTTGTGGTGAGTTTCCTCATCAGTGGGCTTGGGGCTTGGGATGAGGGGCCTGTACCCAACATTGATGTAAGAGGGTTTGGGGAGGATGGTGTACCTGGGCAGTGGCATCCCTGGGTAATGACCCCTTCCTCAGTTTTGTCAGAATCTTTGTCAAGGGTGGGTAGAGTCAGGCCTTTCCAGCCTCTAGTCCTGGAGCCAGCCTGCCTGTCTACCTGCCTTATTGTCCCATACCTCATCTGCCCAGGGACAAGTCTAAGAAATTGGCAGAGCAGGCTGCGGCCATCGTCTGTCTGCGGAGCCGGGGCCTCCCTGAAGGTCGGCTGGGTGAAGACAGCCCCTCCTTGCACAAGCGCAAGCGGGAAGCCCCTGACCAAGATCCTGGGGGTCCCAGAGCTCAGGAGCCAGCAGTGCCTGGGAAGCTGTGCAAGAAGCCCTTTGTGGCCTTGGGAAGTGGTGAAGAGAGCCCCCTGGAAGGCTGGTGAACATTGTCCCTACCTTGGCCATCCCCCTTAGGGGCCTGGCCGTAAGTTGGCTGTGGGTGCAAAGCATGAATCTGATGCCATTGGACAAATTGCTGACTATTCCTGGCAGGAGTTAAGAGGTCCTGGCCTGGTCCATCAGCCTGAACCAAAGGGTTCCTAGGGTGCACATCTTCTTTGGTGGATCTGAGTAACAGGGCCAAGTTCCTAGTGACCTCAGTATTTTCTTTGAAAACAGGAACTTTTTGGGTGGCACCTCCTCAACTTGACATTGGTACAGTGCAATAAAGACACCTCTACCCTTACCCATGGCTACTTGCTTCAGCCCTGGGCATTGTCACACACAGACTCATGGCCTGGCATAATTATTTCACTCCCACCCTCTGTGCAGAGCTAGAGCTTCCAACAGCATATTCCCTACCCATCCTTATGGATCTGGTTGGAAGTAGGGGGTTGGGTGTATCCTTTAATGCTTATTGGACTTGGGCTGAGCCAGAAAGGCCCAAGAAGCCCATTCTACTGATGGCAAACCTGAGGTACTGCCCATCAACTGACTTTCTTGATGAGAGGTGCTATAGAATCTGGGGAACAGTTAGGGTATCTGGTACCCTAGTGAGGGACCAGCTCAGATACGTTGGGCAGGTCCTGGGTCTGACCCCCAGCTGGCTGGAGTTCAGACCTGCTGAGGTGTCTGCTCTGGGTAGGGGACACTGAGAACACAGGTTGCTGATGCCAGCAGTTTGGGTCCCTTAAAATTGTCCACCCACGCCGCTGCTTGCCCCCAGCCCCCACTATCCCACTTGGGCCGGAAGGAAGTGGCAGATTCTCTTTAATTTCCTCCTGGCAGTGAGAAGCAAACAAACGGCTACCACATCTCATGGGGCCTCCCCCTCTTACTGGGAGGGGCGTTCTGACCAAAGGTCCCTGCCCTGCACCACCCCCGCTTCCTCCACTGTAAACACACTACTTCTCCTCCCCTTTTCCAAGTGCTGTAGGGAGGGGCATTCCCCTCTAGGCCAAGGCCATGTTTCTCCCATGTCTCTAGGGTCAGGCCCCTATGCCAGCCAGCAGCCCCTGGCCCTGGTGGCCTGAGATCTGGCGGTGATGCCTCTGTTTCAGTCCTGGAGCTGCACCTGTCTGCACACTTGTTCCTCTGTATGCAGATAAGGATACTGCACTACCAGCTGCCTCCCAGAGCCCATTGCTGTCTGACCTTGGGCAAGTCACTTCTAGTTCTCTTTGGGCCTAAGGGCCCTCTCTGAGAGGGAGATCAGCTGCTCTGCCTGCATGAGGCTGACTGGAGGATAAATAGGCCTATGATAGGGCACTCTGTGGCTAATGGGGTCACTCTATGCTGGGGCTGCCCTAGCTTCCCAGACCAGTGCTCCAAGAGAAGGAGCCCCACCCAGGAGACAGACTGAGGCTTGTTGCAGTCTTAACCATCAAGCTTTAGGCACAGTTTCTGACTTTTCTCGCAAACTATCTCAGTTAAAATGCCCCTTGGTCTTTCCTCATATCCCAAGTGGAACAGGGCAGACAGAGAGGCCCCAGTGCACCCCCAGGCATCCTGAGCTAGTCAGAGCTTATGGAAGGATCCTATGGGAGCCAAATACCAAGTCTTAAGATCCATTTTTCCTGTGGGGTTGGACTGTACCCTCAGGCCTCTTCCACCAGTGTAGTTTCCCTGGGGAAGCCCCTTCTTTGGTGCATCAGGTTTATTTCTGGGCTATGGAGAAGGAGAGGTGAGGTAGAGGTCAGCTGTTAAGATAGAGGCTGGAGTATGGGGACTTAGAGGGCCCAGGAAAAGCACTGGGGAGAGGGGCATTCACAGGGGAGCAGGTGAGGGAGGGGCTAGTGTATGTTCCATAACTGAGGATGTCTGGCAAAGTTCCTGGTTGAATATGTTGGCTCTCAAATGGTCTCATCTTAGCATACCTCAATGATGCCTGCCATGGTCTCACAGTGACCTTCCCAAGGTCTGGGACCAATTGGGAGGGCCCAGTTGGGTCTGAAAGCTCCACTTATTGTTCTCACCATGCCCACCTTAAACTAAGGCCATTTAGATGCCCAAACCTCTCTCTGGGCTAGTGTCCACAACACACAGTCATCCATTCCAGCCACCTAGATTGAGGACTTGCTCTTAGCTCATCACATTTTGGGGACACATGAGAAGGAGGGATGAATAAAGCTGGAGAGGGTGGCGCATCTTCCAAAGGTCACAGCAAGAAGACAACTTTGTGCAAAGACGAGTGGGGAATCTTGGGGCGCCTGAGTGGCTCAGTCAAGTGAGTGTCTGACTCTTGATTTTGGCTCAGGTCATGATCCCAGGGTCATGGTATTGAGACCCATGTTGGGCTCTGCACTGAGTGTAGAGCCTGCTTGGGATTCTCTCTCTCTCTCTCTCTCTCTCTCTCTCTCTCTCTCTCTCTCCACCCTCCCTCCCTCTCTCCCTCCCTCTGCCCCTCTCCCCAGCTCATGCTCTCTCAAAGAGAGAGAGAGGAAGAAAGAAAGAAAGAAAGAAAGAAAGAAAGAAAGAAAGAAAGAAAGAAAGAAAGAAAGAAAGAAAAAGAAAGAAAGAAAGAAAATGTAAAAAGATGAGTGGGGAATCTCTTAACCCTCCAGCCCTGCACACTTAGTTCCTTCCAAGTGTCAATCCTGTTCAGAATTCTTCCATGGCTCTCCACTCCCCTCTGGATCAAGTCCAAACTCCTCAGCCTGGCATCTGAGGACAAAATGCTGACCCTGTCTTCTCAGCACCCTGTGCTGACTTCAGCAAACAACTTTGGTCAATTGTAGTTGGCTGGTATTGCCTCTGCCCAGATTGAGAGCTGCTCAAGGGCAGTCCTCGTGTTCCCTATGGCCAGCCTCAGCATGGGAGTAGGGAACAGGCATAAAAGAAGACTCAAATAAGCTTGTTGCATGGGATATGTGGCATAGAAAGAACTTTTCTAAACTCTGACTTTCCTCCAAAGCTCCTATTTTCCCTAATGTCAACAAAAGGGGTTGGGCTGGGCCCTGCCGGGCTAAGCTGTACCATCCCATGGCTCAGAGGCCATGGGAGAGCCTTCAGCAGTGGAGTTCAGGTCCAGGCCTATGGCAGCTGATGAAAGTAATGGCTTTCCTTAAGTCTCAGGCCTGGCCGGAATTCACAGAGGAGGAAGAAGGGGGTGAATAGCAATCCCCATAGTCCTTGTCCACCAGTCAGGAGTCCCATTGCACTGGTCCCCTGGCCTCCTGGTTCACAGGGCCCTCAGAAGGCTGGAGGCAGGTCAGATGACCTCTTACCATCTAAAAGAGCTTTTGAGCTGGCCTGAGGAAGAGCTGGCCTGAGGAAGAGCTGATAGGGAGGCCTTGGCTGAGGAAAAGGAGTGGAGAGAGTTCAGGTATTGGTGTGTGTGAGTGGGGTAGACCTCTGTCCCACCTTGCAGAGCTCTAAGCCATTGCTGCTTTTCTTACAAAGATGGTGACACTTTTCCTACAGTCAGTGCCTACTGATGCTCTAGCCCTTATCAATCTAGGTTAGAGTTCTGTTTTCTCCAGCCCATAAGCCTTCCCAGGAAATGACCCCTTCTAAGTGTTCTCCAGGTGCACAGTGGCTGGGAACACAGATGAGTAAAACAGACACACAGATGGATGTTTTGGTGAATTGTTCAAACCATCTCCAGCTTCTGTGGTCCCTTCCTGGTGGTAGGGCTGATAGGTCCAGGGTCTCCCTCTTGCATTCTCTGTGGCCTGGCTAGCTGGGTCCCTTGTTTGGAGGGCAGAGGGGCTAGGTAAAGATCCATTTTCTCAATCCAGATGATAAATAACCTGGAAAGTATGTTGGGGGGAGGTCGGGGGTGGTGATGGACAACACATCCTGAAATTGCTCATTAGGAGGGTACCACCCACACAATGCCATTGGCTCCCTCTCCTTGACCTGTTATTTTCTTCTACCCCTAATTTCACCCTCCCCCAGTACAACTCAGTAATTCATCCAAAATTCTGAATATGTTAAGTTCCTCGCTCTAAACCCTTCTATGGCTCCCTGCTTCCCTCAGGATAAAATCTAGGTACTTTGTAGTGGCCTGCAGCACTCTGCCCATTCATCTGGCCTTATCTTTGGCTTCTGCTCACTGCAGGTACTTTCTGATTTCTAAGTTTTTGGCAATCTGTTTTCTGCCTGGAACCATCTTCCTCACTTCTTGGCCATCTTTCCAATTCCTACTTAGTCCTGTGGAGGCCCTGTAACCCCAGTGGAATTATGAACCTTCTTGGAGATCCTGGCAGAAGCCTAATCTCTTCACACAGTGATTATAGATTTGCTGTCCTCTCCCCCTCTCCTGAAGGGAGACTAATTTATCTCTGCTTTCCTAGGTTCAGCACAGGTATGGGTACAGAGCACTCAGCAGGAAAAGTTTTCTGCCCAGTCCAAGATGAACATTTTATCTGCTCTGGACATTACCTGTCCTCCTGACTTGAGGCCTAGTTAGGCCTTCCCTAGGGCTCCCTGGTAGCTCAGGTATCGGTCCATATATTGAAACCTTTCTGCAAAGCACTCCACTTTGCCCTCTTCTCCTTTTTGTGGGAGAGCTCCTGGGCCTTTGCACCTGCACCCAAGGCCAAGACCTAGTGCCCTGAGTTCCTACGCAACATGCTTCTATTGATACTGTGCCCTTTGGGGCCTAGAGCTAGGGAAGTAGGTCACCGCTCCTTCTCCCAATTCTCAAGCTCCCAGTCCACCATGCCTCTTGGAGTCCTAAGTAAACAATCCAGGCTTAGCGTCCCCTGGCACAGCTTCCACCCCAGGCCCAGGAGGAGGCGTCTTGGGTCTCAAGGGAAGACAGTCTCGCTGGAGAGGAACCGAGAGCGAAAAACAGTTCTTCAGACAGTGTCACTTCCTCTCCACTAACAAACCACTCATTTTGGGTATCGGGCCCTCCTTTCACGGATGTACACCGGGATGCTGAGGTCTCCGAGCCCGTGAGTGGTGCGAGTTCACGACGGGCTTTCTGGTTCAGTCGGCTTACAGCAACGCGCAGACTTTGCCCATGGGGCTCTGCCGAGTCCTCTAACGCGCTGGCTGTCCTCCAGGGAGTAGTTGCTCGCTAGCCGACGCGGACAAAGGCGCCGCTACCGGGAGCGGGCCCCGCCCCGAAGGGGTGGATCTGCATCGTTGAAGAGCAGAGACTCCGGACTCCTCGCGCAGCGCAGGTCTTCTCGGACTCCGCCCCAACCGAGCTGGAAGCTCAGCGGGCCTCACCCCAGGCTCCGCCATTAGGGTTGGGGTGGCGGGATGAGAGTGTGAGTGGCGTTCACGTAATACCCCTCCGGGGCCCTGACACATTCCCCAAACCCAGCCATTAGAGTAACATTTGAGCCGCCCTTCACCGAAGCCATAACCATATTCGACGTGAGCTCTGCCCAGTAAGGAATGGGATCTTCGATTGGCGGGTGGATTGGATTGCATTCAATCCAATAACAGAGGGCTATCCGCCTCACACGCGGGTGTAGGGCCCTGGTTTAGAAGTTGAGGAAAGGATAGCGGCCGAACTACAACTCCCAAGAGATACTGGGGTTATCCAGCTCTCCTTATGCACGTGACTTCCTTCTCCCGGAGAGGGAATCACGCGGTAGGCCGTTGATGGGGCGGAGCCATTGGGCTAGCAGGGGCGCTAGTGGCCTATGCGCAGCACGCTCTGATGGGCGCGCGGTAGGGGGCGGGGTTAGTCGTGCAACCCTGCGCGGCAGCGCGCTGGCTGAGGCGGCTGTTGGGGGGCGGGGAATATCAGCTAAGGCGACCGTGGCGGCTTAGGCACCAGCGACGGGTTGTGACGGCGGCTCCTGGTGCGGCTCGGCGCGCGGCCAGCTCTCAAGTTCGGAACGGAACGCTCAGTGTCACGGTCCCTGCCCGGAAACTTTGCCGCGGAGCCGCGACCTCCTGGCCCGAGCGGCCGGGCATGAAGCGGCGCTGAGGAGCTGCCGCCGCCGCTGCCGCCGCCTCCGTCGCCGCCGCCGCCAGAGGAGGAGCCGCAGCACCCTGGGCCACGCCGATGACTACTGCAAACTGTGGCGCCCACGACGAGCTCGACTTCAAACTCGTCTTTGGCGAGGACGGGGCGCCGGCGCCGCCGTCCTCGGGCTCGCGGCCTGCAGGTGGGTGCCGGGCGGGGCGGGACTGAAAAGCGTCTCCTCTCCTCGTTCGCAAGAGCTCGCCGCTTCCCTGGTGGCTTGGTTGTCTGGGGCTTAGTAATGTCGTGTGTGTGTGTGTGTGTGTGTGTGTATGTGTGTGCGCGCGCGCGCGCGCGATGAGCGAAGAGCGGATTTGTGTGTGTGGGTGTGGGTGTGTGTGTTTGTGCTTGCGGTGAATGAAGAGCAGATTTAAATCGCTTGAAGAGTTGTGTGGGTCGCAGCGACGTGGAAGTGGCCGCGGGCTTGGCTGGATGCGAACTAGTGGGGAACTCGACTCCGGGACTCCTATGGCCAGTGGACGCCTGCGGTTTGGAGGCTGAGGGTCGGGGCCGCTGCCCAAGTGGTGTCTGCTTGTCGTTGCTTTGCCAGCGTGGTGCGGAGAAAAAGCTGACCCTGTGAAGTGTAAGCGCACTTAACTTTTCATCTTTCCTAGGTTTTTAATATTTTTTGTTTTAAAGATGCACATTCTTGAGGTGTAAGAGTTCTCTGAAATTCGTGCACATGTCTGTTTAAATCTGCTTTCTTAGAGTAATGCCATCGTGTTAACACTTGGGCAAGTTTATGGCCCACATTTAATTCGAAGTGTAACTATAACGGGTCTTTTCTGAAAACTACATTTCTTGAGCAGAGTGTTTTGAAAGATTAAGAAAAGTGGGGTGCCCTGTTCATAATTCTAGAAAGTTCTGGGAGTCAGTTTTTATTTTAATTAAAAGCCCACCTCAGAAGATGTTTTAAAGGAGGTCGTGAATTGGGAAGGTTGAACACCGTAATGCTTGGAGGTCAGACCAATCAGGAAATAGAAACAGGATGGCTGGGGACTTAGAGCTCTCCTGTGACCTGGTTTGGAATACTGACTGTGGTTCATTAAGTTCAGTTTCCCTATTTCATATGTAGACGAACTTCAAAAGAGATGGATAAGATTAATCCTTATTCTTTCTGGGTATTAGTTGAGTTACTTCATGATGTTCAGTAGACTGTTCAGTAGAGTTGCAATGAAAAACATGCCTAAACGTGAGGGTTAAGGATTCTCTGGACGGTATTGTGTTATTAGTCCTTTTAGTCTTCATATGTTGTCTTTTTAGCATAATTATTTCAGCAAAATACATTTATTTCAATTCCACTGACATTACTTGAGCACTTTGTATGTTGAAGATACTGTTAGGTACTTTGTAGTGTTATGATGGGTGCAAAAAAGGACTGAAGGGCCCTCAAGGAGCTTGGGAAATGGGAGAGGGACATATAACCCAAGTAATTCTGCTTCCAGGCAGACTGAATGGTGGTGTGTGTTATAACATAGGCACAAATGGGAAAGTGACATGTGTGGAGAGTAGTGGCACTGAATTAGGTGTTTAGGTTATTGAGATTTAACAAACTTTTACTGAGGACAGATGTGATTAGAGAATGCTGTAAAGGAAATTCATGATCAATAACGTAGTATTCTCATGTAAGTAGGAATTGTGTGTACATCCAAAGTATTGGACAGCATTTAAAGCTATGAAAACAGCTTTTTAAGAGATTACTTTTGCCATAAAACTCTCCAAACCATTTCGGTATTAAAATGGGTCTAGTAGGTGTTAAGGTTTGAAACTTGACTTGTAACTGAAATTCCCAAATTTAAACTTGAATAGTTTCATTTGACAAAAAGTCCACTTTAAAATATTATGGCAGCTGTTTTTAAGTGTTCTTTCTTCTTCAAATTAAGATGAAATATACATGACATAACCATTTTAAAGTGAGCAATTCAGTGACATTTAGTGCATTGACAGTGTTGTGCAACCACTTCTATCAGGTTCCAAAACATTTCCATCACTCCTGAAGGAAATCCCAAACCTATTTAAGTAGTTGCTCCTCATTCTCCTTTGTCCCTTCCCAGTCCCTGGCTTCCCAGTCCCTAATATGGGATTTGTTTGTATGGATTTACCAATTCTGGATATTTCATGCAAATGGAATCATACAAATGTGGGCTTTTGTGTCTGGCTTCTTTCACTTAGCGTAGTATTTCATGGGTCATGCATGTTGTAGAATACAGCAGTACTTCATTCCTTTTTATGGCTGAATATTTTATATATACCTCATTTTATCCATTCATCCATTGATGGGCATTTGAGCTGTTTCTATCCTTCGGTTATCTTGACTAGTGCTGCTTTGAACACGTAGCAGCTAAGTTAAAAATTCTGCTGGGCAGGATGTTTTGTATATTCAAAACTACTTGTTTGCAAAATTAGTTTTCATTTTATTTTATTTTTTAA
Source organism: Felis catus (assembly GCF_018350175.1). Classification (NCBI taxonomy): domain Eukaryota; kingdom Metazoa; phylum Chordata; class Mammalia; order Carnivora; family Felidae; genus Felis; species Felis catus. The sequence goes on from NC_058382.1 coordinate 43,464,532, forward strand.
AATTTATTCTTAAAAAAATTTTTTTTAATCTTTATTTTTGAGAGAGAGACAGCGTGTGAGCAGGGGAGGAGCAGAGAGAGAGGGAGACACAGAATCTGAAGCAGGCTCCAGGCTCTGAGCTGTCAGTAGTTCGCGAGTTCGTGTCCTGAGTCAGACTCTGTGCTGACAGCTCAGAGCCTGACTCAGGGCTCGAACTCAAGAACTGTGAGATCATGACCTGAGCTGAAGTCGGACATTCAACCGATTGAGCCACCCAGGTGCCCCAAAATTTATTCTTAATTTACTTATTTATCTTTAGAAAGGGGGAGGGTAGCGGGAGAGAGAGAGAGAGAGAGAGAGAGAGAGAGAGAGAGAGAGAGAGAGAGAATATGAATCCCAAGAGGCTCCACACTATTAGCATGGAGCCTGACACAAAACTCGAACTCTTGAACCAGGAGATCATGACCTGAGCTGAAATCAAGAGTCATTTGCTTAACCGACTGAGCCATCCAGGAGCCCCACGTTTTCATTTCAATAAGCATAGAGTGTGTAGTTTGAAGGAACTAAGTGGATTAACTGACATGCTTTTAGGATGATAATATGCAGTACTGTGGGCCATGAGAATAAAATTGCTTGGTAGAGTTCAGATCAGTGTTGGGTTATATCAGTGTGTTTACTTGTTTTTGGATTCTTTTCCTTACTGGATTGAAAGTTCCATGAAGGCAGGGATAGTGTCTGTATCTTGTTCATAGTTATATGATCGGTGCCTAGTACAGTGCCTTTATCATAAGAGTGGGCACCCAGTATTTGTTGAGTTAATAAATACTCCTTAAGTTTTGAGTCATTGCTCACTTTTTTTTTTGTGGTAGAGGAAGTTAATGAGACTTGTTTCAATTCTTTGGCTTTTATCAGTCAGTTCCATAAGACAGTAGATCTTGGTAATTTTGGCAGCAGGTTTTCCATCTGTCTGAGGGTGTAAGAGTCCTTGTATCACCTCTAACTTTCCATACAGAAGACTTTTGAAAAATATTTGGTGGAGAGGATAATGGACGGGAACTGAGGACTAGCTAAGGGGCCGAATTAGTAAATGTCCTAAGAGCAAGCTTATTAAAAGTACACATTAGATGATTTGATACTTGATAATGTTGGATACATTTATGATTGACTTTTTAAAAAAAAATGCTTGTTTAGTTTTGAGAGAGAGAGCCAAGGCGTAGGGGCAGAGAGAGAGAGAAGAGAGAGAGAGCAGAGAGAGAGAGGAGAGAGATTAAGACCCTGGAGTCCTTAGCCTTTTTCTTTCTCTCTCTCTCTCTCTTTTAATATGAGGTCAGTGCTAGTTTTAATTTTTCCAGTTAAAAATGAATCAGGGCGCCTGGGTGGCTCAGATGGTAAGCATCCGACTTCGACTCAGGTCATGATCTCAACATTTCCAAGTTTGAGCCTTACATCAGGTTCTGTGCTGACAGGTGAACCTGGACCCTGCTTCGGATTCTTGTCTCCCTCTCTCTCTGCCCCTCCCCTGCTTGTGCTCTCTCTCTCTCTCTCTCAAAAATAAACATTAATATATATGTGTGTGTGTATATATATATATATATATATATATATATATATATATATATATAAATGAATCAAACTATTTTAAGTTTTTTCTTAATAACCTAGCTTCAAAATGAAGACATACTTCAATAGTAAATAGAGAATTTTAAATTGATAAGTGTTTCATGTATTTCACTAGCATTATTTGCCATTATAAAGGGCAGCCTCTGGTGCTTTATGTATTTATTTATTTATTTATTTATTTATTTATTTATTTATTTATTTATTTATTATTTGTATATCTCTAGTTTGATGTCATAATTTTTCACATTCAAAGTTTCACTCTCAGGGTTTGGTTCGTTGTTAAATATTGACTCTCTAGTCCTGAATGAGAGTCACTGGGAGGAGTGTGTGCTGTATACTGACTGCATAATATCTTTCCTAATGTTGCTTTTTTAAGAGGGGAGAAATATCGTTGATACAATGTGTATTTTTATAAGAAATTTACTTTAGGATAGGAAGTGTAATTTCATCAGATAGCACTTCAATACACAACTTTTTCCCATATAAAGTTGAGGAACTTTTCCTTGATGATTGTCATAGTCTTTATTATTATTTTTTTAATGTTTATTTTTGAGAGAGACAGAGCATGAGTGGGGGAGGTGTAGAGAGAGAGGGAGACACAGAATCTGAAGCAGGCTCCAGGCTCTGAGCTGTCAGCACAGAGCCCAGTGCGGGGATTGAACTCTGGAACTGCAAGATCGTGCCCTGAAGTCGGACACTTAATCTACTGAGCCACCCAGGTGCCCCTATTGATAATTTTTAAAGTGTTTGTTTTATCCATGTTAAATGAGATGATGTATTTAAAGCTCTTAGCACAGTTCTTGGTCCAGTAGTACTCATTAAGTGCTGGTAATTAACATTTCTTAACACACACACACACACACACACACACACACACACACACACACACACCCTGATGATAGGTTATTTTTTATTTCCTCTTCTTCCCTAGATCCTTTTCCCTATGCTAAACTAAAACACTGAGAGAGAATAGGGGCAGATAGGAGATCCAGTTATTTAAACCTTACTTAGGTAAGTTGAAATATTTGTCATAGACTTTTGTATTTTATCTTTTATTCTTTTTGTTAACCTCATTTGTCATATCTTACTAAATAAAAGTGCTGAAGGTCCCTAGCTTTTATATTTTTCTAGTGTCTTGAATCAAATTGTTACTCAGTATGGTGTGAAAGTTGGTAGATTTGCTACCCATACTAAGTATAATTGGATATTTAAATCAGTATGAAAAAAGGGAAGTTACTTCTCTGGTTTCCTGTAGAAATTTAATGGTATGTTTGTACAGCACGTTAGGTAGTGTATAGAGGAGATGTTTACTGGTGAGCCTTACTTTCATACCATAGGTCAGCTTTTTCTTTAGTCTTGAATATAAGTGAGAATATGTATTTGGTGATTGCATCACTGATAAACATTTCAGCATTTCAGTTGGAAGAATAACTTAATATTCTGTTTGACACTTTCCCTGCTAAGGGTAGATGTTCCTGGGGGCATTAGCAGAATTTTGTGATGGAGGTTAATGAATAAATGTAGTTGAGTGAATATGGGGAAAATTGAAGAAGAAAAATTTCAATGTCACATGTTGTGTTGAAACTTCAAAAGTGGAAGAGCATTGCTATACCTGCACTTTGTTAGGTTTTCCGTTTGCCAATACAAAAGGGATATTTTGGAATATATTCTAAACTACTGGTAGAGGTAATACTGTAGTCGTTATATTACCTAATATAACAATTGAGTATTACATACATGGTCAAGAAATTGTAGGAGTTTTGTAAGGCCTGTATCTTAGGCATTTAAAGTCATTTAAGTTATTAATTTAGCGTAAGTTGTAGAATCAACTTACTATTATGACTTGCCTTTTCTGGGTCAACCAGTAAACTTTGCCAGTAATTGTATATATTTTTATTGAGGGCAAATCCCAAGTCCTGCTTTTGAGTTTTGCTCTTTATTTACTTTTTCAATGAGATGTGATCACAAGGACATTTTTGGTAAGAAAATACGAAATTTGTTTTTCTTCAGAGAAAATAACAAAATACTGATATATAAAAACGGATACCTATTAAGAGAAAATACGCAGTTGTGTTACTGATGATGAAGTTTAATGCATCCTTTACTTTCCTTATTAGTATTGAGTAGTTGGTGATGGTGATAATGATGGTAGATGATGATGGTGATGTTTTATTTTAAATAAGAGGTGGGGTTGAGGAAGCCATGATACCGTGAAGTCAGTCGCATTACTCTTAAGAGATAGGAAACCTGAGTAGGTTAAGTCACATTTGATAGTAAGCTGTAGTTTGCTCACAGCAGTAACATAAATAAGGGAGGTGTTGTCTAAAGCTGTTCTGGTGGGTCAGGGGAGTAGACACAACCGAGTTGGCAGTAAGCCTGGCTTCTAAAACAAAATCCAAGTCATCAAATTTGCCCAGGCATGCCGTTTGAGGTTCAAGTAACAGTGGAATTTAAGAGGAGTGAGTTTGTTCTTGGAGGCTTAGCAGAGTCACAAACAGGAGTAAGCTTTTTAAAGAGCCATACTTTTAACTTTAAACATAGTGTGAATCTGCATATATTTTAGCATTTCTGGTAATATTTATATAATTGTATTGCATGACTCTCACCTGCTTGGTAGACTTTAGAAGAGAAGAACAATTGGACCTGAAAGATTTAAGTAGTGTGGTTTAGGGGCACGTGGGTGGCTCAGTCGGTTAAGCTTCTGACTCTTGGTTTTGGCTCAGGTTATGATCTCATGCTTTGTGAGTTCGAGCCCCATATCGTGCTCTGTGCTGACAGTGCAGAGGCTGCTTGTAATGCTCTCTCTCCCTCTCTTTCCCTGCCCCTCCCACACTTGCTCTCTTTCTCTCTCTCAAAATAAATAAACTTAAAAAAAAAAAACCTAAAAAGAAACAAATAAATAAGTAAATAGTGTTGGCTATGAACTTTCTTTGAATTGCTAGCTGAAATTTAATCATTGGGACAGTTCTGGTTATCATGTTGGTATTCCTGTGTGTAAGGGAACTACATGTCTGTGAAAGCTAGAAAATCCCAGGTACACCGGAGAAGTAACTTTGAAGCTCCATTTAACTACAAAATGTAAAGTTTCAGTATGTCTTACATTACAAAAGCAGGTGAGAGTTTAAATTTTTAAAAATGTTTTATTTATTTATTTAAAAAATTTTTTTTAACGTCTTTTATTTATTTTTGAGACAGAGAGAGATAGAGCATGAACGGGGGAGGGACAGAGAGAGAGGGAGACACAGAATCAGAAGCAGGCTCCAGGCTCTGAGCCATCAGCCCAGAGCCCGACATGGGGCTCGAACTCACGGACTGCAAGATCGTGACCTGAACTGAAGTCGGATGCTTAACCGACTGAGCCTCCCAGGCGCCCCTAAAATGTCTTAAATAACTGTTTTTAGTATTTTAAAATAATTTTTATATTTCTGAATTTTGTGTTAAATTTTTATCAGTTTTGCTGTTTATTTTAATTAGAAATTAGGATTGTATGAGCTTTGAGATTAATATTAATAACTTCTGGTGATGTTAATTTATATCATTGAAAAATACTTCTTTTTAAATGTTTATTTATTTTTTATAATGTTTATTTGTTTATTTTGAGAGGGGGAGGGGCAGAGAGAGGGAGAGAGAGAGAATCCTAAGCAGGCTCAAGGCTATCCGTGTAGAGTCCGACTCGGGGCTTGATATCACTAACCATGACATCATGATCTGAGCCAAATCAAGAGTTGGATGCTTAACTGACGAGCCACCCATGCGCCCCTGAAAAATATTTCTGAAAGCATTTTTTCCTATCAAGGTAATCATTGGCCAGAACACTTTAACGGACAGTTTGTGAGTTGTACTTAAATGTAAATATTTTTTGGTATTGCTTTGAAGTAAAAAAGGTTGTTAAATAAAAATGACAGGAAAAAAATGACATTCAAAAGTTGTGTTGAAGCTAGCTAGGGGTGCCTGGCTGCCTCAGTCAGAAGAGCATTTGACTCTTGACCTTGGGGTTGTGAGTCTGAGCCCCATGTTGGGTATAGAGATTACCTAAAAAATCTAATAAACTTAAAAAATTGTTGAAGCTAGATGATGGGTATATGGGAGTTTGTTGTAACAGTCTTTGTATTTTTGTGTATGTTTTTAAATTTCCATGATAGAAAGTTTAAAAAATGGCATTCAGAAACTCTTCAAGTTTTTAAAGTTCTAGGTTAGGATAGTAAAAAAAAAAAAAAAAAATTTTTTTTTTCTTTTTTTTAGTTTATTTATTTTGAGAGAGAGAGATACACGTGCACAAGCAGGTGAAGGGCAGAAAGAAGGAGAGAAAGAATCCCAAGCAGACTCTGTGCCATCAACACAGCCCGATGTGGGGCTTGAACTCACGTATGGTGAGATCATGACTTGAGCCTAGATCAAGATCGAGGGTTGGACACTTCACTGACTGTGCCCTCCAGGCACCCCAGGAAAAGTGTTTTAAAATAGCATTGTGAAGTTAGTGAGATTTGCTGTTGCGTGTAATTTTTTAAAAAACTGGTTTAACAAATAAATAGGATAAAAATTAGTTGTGGTATATCTGATTTACAAAACTTATTTCACTCTTTAATTAGTAGTAGGATGGTGAAGTGAGTTAGTATACATAAATAGGAGGTGAACGGATCTTATGATATGCTTTTAAATAGGTATTTTTTAATTTTTAAAATGTTTTCTAACTGTGGACTCAGAATAATTCACTTATTGTTTGGTAATTTAAGGGCCTGAAATTGTTTTTTAAAATGTTAATGTTTGATCATATTGCTTGTATCTATCAGTCTAATATTTATTAAGTACTGTCACTTTCCTTGAACTTTTAGATTTATGATGAAATTAAACTACTGAACTTGGTCTTAATTTTAAGACTAGATTTTTAAGTTTACTATATAATTGATAGAGATTAACTCACAAAAATAATTGACATATAAAATCTTCTGATTTGTGAACATTTCAGAGCAAACAGGATCCGAAATTTATGTCTTACATCTTGCCATTTGTGAGATCATATTGGATACTAAAGGAATAGAAGTAATAAACTTGTCCTTTATAAAAGAAAACCCTTTGGGGAAAATAAAGTTTCATCTAAATGTTACTTTTTCATTTTTTATTGCAACATAAGAGTTTCAAAGAAGCTTGATATTTTTCTATTAAATTCTTTATAGTTTTCATCTCCTTTCAGTAGAGGCTGTTCAGTAAAAATGACGTTTGGATTCATGAAATTTTCTCTTCATATTTTATTCCTCCAAAATCTGTTTTGAAAGTCGCAGCTAAGGGCATCTTTGATTCTTGCTCCTTGCTTGCATCTACAACCTGCTTCCACCCTGGTCTTTTTCATTATGCTCTACCTGTTTTATATCCCTCACTCTGTATGTTAATAACAAGTTTGTCATCTTTAATTTTATTCATCTCTTTTAAGTCCCAGTGTGAAACCTTTCCCTGAACCCATTTATCTGAATTGCCTCTGCCATCCATGTGCCTTTCTCTTTTGAGTCACTCTAGAAATATTATTTTGAGGTAGTGCTGAGCTAGGTCTAAGTTCTAGATTCCTGTTTGTTGCTGGTTGTGTGACATTGCTTAAAAAGCACAGGATAGTTTTAGGCTAATTCAGTCCTTTCGTTTTATAAGAGAGGAAACTGAGGTTTAAGTTTACTTGTCCAGTGTTATTTAAACAGTTTCTAAAAGGAAGATCTGAGGACCTGACTCCTACTCCTTCATTCTTGTCTAGTAAATTGCTTGATTTCTGCTTGAAAATTATAGAGTTGTTTTTGCACGGCTTATAATTTTGATCATTTTGGTAACTGTTCCTTTTTTGTTAGTGTTCTATTAGGTAAGTACTTAATTTAATTGAGTACCTGTTGTATGCAAGATATTTTTATGTACATTATTTCTAAGTCTTAGGATAATCTGAAGAGGTGTGTGTTACTTCCGTTTTATACCTGAGGAAACAGAAATGCCAGATTTGAGCATTTAGAGAGTGGAAGATTTGGCATTTGAACCCTTTTTTTCTCCTCCCCCCTTCCCCCCCCCCCCCCAGCTCTTTCTCCTATGCCTCTCACCTCTCAGAGCTGAAGTACAGAAATAGTGAGTTTTTCATTTGATGAAACCAAGACTCATGGTGAAACAGGGCTTACAAGTTACATATGTGTTCTTGTGACTAGATTTTCTGCTTTTGGCTCAGAATGGCTGCTTGAGAGATGATGCTTCTACTCCTGCCTGCTCTAGAAAAATGGTACAGCATTACAGCCAGATCAATAGAAGGTACCGCACAGCTAACTGTGCTAGGCCCAAATTTAGCCATTAGGCCTCTTTTCTTTGCTTCCTTGCGGACCTGGAGGTCAAGAGGTCATGTTCTAGGTTTTCAAGTAATGAGGATTTGGCCTTTCTCTTTGGCAACTCCCTCCCGTGTTGTCCTGATTAGGGTCTGATTTGTGACCTTTGCAGGCTATTTTGTGCTTATGATTTAAAATGTAAAGCATTTTTCGATTAGTCATCAGAATTGCTCTAAACTGAAATGAGGGAAAAGTTCAGAATTTAAAAAATGTGAAATTACTAGTTAGGGCAGTTTTTTTTTGTTGTTGCTTTAAAAATTAAAAAAAAAATTTTTTTTTAGCATTTATTTTTGAGGAAAGAGAGAGACAGAGCGTGAGCGGGGGAGGGGCAGAGAGAGAGAGGGAGACACAGACTGCGAAGCAAGCTCCTGGCTCGGAGCTGTCAGCACAGAGCCCTACATGGGGCTCAAACCCACTGACAGTGAGATCATGACCTGAACTGAAGTCAGACAGATGCTTAACCGACTGAGCCACCCAGGTGCCCCAGGGCAGTTTTGTTTTGGTTGTTTAAGTTTGAATTTTGCTTTCATGTGTTCCAAAAGATATGTACATACTATTTTTTTTTTTTTTTGGTTGAATTTAGAACCTAAATAAAAACTGATGTACCTTCTATAGCCACTAACACTGATTCACATTTTTTTCCTTGGTATTTTGGTCAGTTTGCCATCTGTCACTTACTCTTATCTCTCAGGATCAGCACTGCCTTTTGGGCTCGTTTTTGTCTACTACCTGTTTGTTTTTACATGCACCCAATTGTCTCTGAGCTTTACCAGAACTCTACTTTTCAGAGCAAAGGCAAGAAAGCCTTTTTGTTACATTACCTAGTAAATGTTGACTGATCACTGTTTTGAAACTTTGTTGACTTTTACAATTTGATCACTATTTGAAAGAAATAGTAATACTTTAAATACTAGTTTACACATAAACAAAATATATTTGGTAGGGGAAATAGACATAAACCCGTGGAATCTTTCTAAGAGCGAGGAAGGACTGTTCCAGAAGCCTACAGCAAACTTAACCTCTCATTTCATTGACCAAAATTGGGTTACATTCCCTTTCCTAAATTAGTCACTGGTAAAGACCGAGAGAATTATTCTTAGCCAACCAGGCCCATCCCTTGGCCTGGTTGACTTCCCCTGAAGCGCAGGGTACATGAGAGAGGAGTGGATGCATGGAAGAACAGATATTAAGGAGGAAGGGGAAAATGGAGGGGGAAGGGAGGATCAACCAAAAGAATACTCTGCACTTTGTTAGCAGTTGAAGAACTTTGTTGTTGTTATTATTATTATTATTATTTTAAATGTTTATTTTTGAGAGAGAGAGAGAGAGAGAATGACCAAGCACAGGCAGGGGAAGGGCAGAGAGAAAGAGAGCAAGCGGGGGAACAGAATCCAAAGCAGGTGCCAGGCTTTGATCTGTCAGCACAGAGCCTAATGCGGGGCTTGAACCCACTAACGGTGAGACCATGACCTGATCCGAAGTCGGATGCTCAACTAAGCCACCCAGGTGCCCCTAGCAGTTGAAGAACTTTAAAATGTAAATGCAACTTTTACTGTGCAGTTACTTTTTCTGGCACATGCTTTTTTTCTTGCTTTGTCAAAGTTCTTGGGGTGGACATGGAAACTCCTATAAATGCAGAGAAAGAATGAGTTATGGCTAGTAGGTTTTGGTGGCTTGGTGTCTGATAAGTGGGATATGTGGCACAGCAAATTCATGTTCCTTCTGTTGTTCAAGTGGAATTGGGTGGCTGTGCGGACATACAGAAGCATGAAGACAGTCACCTAGTTAAACCAGTCCTGATTTTTCAAAATTGCATAGGTTAAGTGTTTTATTTCACTCTTTGTCTTTAAGACTAGTCTGAAAGGAACCTAGCATTTGTTAAGTGGTAAAATAGAAGGATGTGCACTGGGAAGAGAAAGTAGAAACCAGACAGGAACATTATATAAGATTTTAGAGTAACTGAGGGGGAGGGGACCTTAAAACCATTAGCTGAGTAAATGTACAAAATCATTCAATCTTTTAACAAAATTTATTATATCAATATTATGTTTGAATATGGTTCAGTTTATTGGAGCAGACATGTAAATAAACACAACAATATCTATATAATACAGGTACAGAGAAGATCCTCTAAAAGCATAAATGAGAAAGAGCTTAACTTTGAGAGGTCAATGAAGAGGTTACATTGAGCTGAATCCAGTAGAATGAGTTTTCTAGATAGATAAAGGAGGCAAGTATATTTCAGGTTCATTGATGACCAGATCCAGAGACCCAAGTTAGAGAGAGAGTCCTTCAATTTGGAAAGGTTGAAGATCAGGCTATAGTATCCAGATTTGGTCTGAGAAGGAGAGCCTTGTATGCCGTAATGAAGAGTTTGGATATGAGAATGAAGATAGCAGGGAGCCACTGAAGGATTTGAAACTGGGTAGGAATGCCAAATCTGTGGCTTAGATCACTGGGCTACATTGGATTATGGATTAAGGCAGGGATCGAGGGAGTGGGGTGGGTGGGGGCAGCAAATGTATCTGAGAAATAGTTAAGGGCAAAGGAGTAGAGATGGCAAGGTGGAAATAAAACTGAAATAGATTTAGGGGAAATAGATCAATAGGACCTGGTATCCATTGAATAAGGAGAGGAAGGAAGCTAGATTATTTCTGCTTTTCTAGTTCAGGTCAGTTGTGGTAGGGAAAGAAGCAGATTTGGAGGTGGGGAGAGGGAAAGGTGATTGCGTCTAATAAAATGTGCTAGGCATTATGAAAAGTCTGTGAGGCTTATATACCATTTTACCTGGGTGATAAATGGTGGAGAAGAGACTAGACAAAGTAAAAAGGGGGTTTGGGCTTCCGGGCATGGTGGTGGTAGTTGAGGGAAGGCGATTGGGAAATGTATGATAAATAAGGGTTGTTTAGTAAGATTTGTTAAGCAGATAAGAGTGCTTCTCTTCCTGGTACTGAAGAGGAGGAACACTTACAAATGGAAATTTATATCACCTTGGTGAAGGAAAATTTATGCCCTGCTTTTAGGCAGAAAGGGAGAGGGCAGAGTTGTTCCTATGCTTGGTGTTTTTTAATTGCCTTCAGCTCAAATAATCCTTATGCCAAAGTGACATATTTGGGGTGGTATATTCTGATCTCCTGTAATACTTATTTAAAGTGTACAGTCTGATAAGTTTTGACACGTGTATCTATGAAACTTTTCCCACATTCAAGATAGTGAATATATCCATTACCCCCAAAAGTTTCCTTGTGTCCCACTAGTGGTCATTCCCTCCCACTCACCTTTCCTCTTTACCCAGATAACCACTGAAGTCACTATAGAAAACATGTAAATGAAATCATGGAGTATGTACTTTTTTTCTTGGTCTGACTTCTTTTATTGGGCATTGTTATTTTGAGATTCTTTCATATTAAAGAGTATATCAGGTCATTTTTATTGGAAAGTAGTTCCATTGTATGTGCATATACCACAGTTGTTTATCCATTCACCTCTTGATGTACTTTTGGATTGTTTCCAGCTATTGGCTTTTACAAATAAAGCTGCTGTGAACATTCATGTATAAGTATTTATGTGAACACATATTTCCTTTACTCTTGGATAAATACTTAGGAACAGAATGGTTGGATCATGTGATAGGTGTAAGTTTAACTTTATGAGAAACTGTCAAACTGTTTCCACTTCAAAAGTGGATGTATCATTTTACATTCCTGTTAGTGGAAATGTACATTTGTACATCCTCACCAGCATTTGGTATTGTCAGTCGTTTTAATTTTAGGCATTCTAATAGGTATGTAGTAGTATCTCCTTGTGGTTTTATTTTATATTTCCCTAAGGACTACTGCTGTTGAGCATCTTTTTATGTGTTTTTTTTCACCATCTGTGTATCTTTTTTCATCAACTGTCTATTCAGGTTTTTTGCCTATTTAAAAAAACCTTGGGGGGCACCTGGGTGGCTCAGTCAGTTAAGCATCCAGCTGTTGATTTCTGCTCAGGTCTTGCGTGTTCATGGGTTCAGGCCCCACATTGGGCTCTGCACTGACAGTGCGGCACATGCTTGGGATTCTCTCTCTCTTTCTCTCTCTCTCAAAATAAATAAACTTAAAAAAAAACCTTGAATTTTGAAATAATTATAGATTCACAGAAAGTTGCAAAAAATATATGTAGGGAGAGGGAAGTTCTGAGAGTCCTTCACTTAGTTTTCCCCAATGATAACATTTTGCATAACTACAGTATAATATCAAGACCAGGAAAATGACGATACAATCCACCAAACTTACTCAGATGTCACTAGTTTTATATGCATTCATTCGTGTGTGTGTGTGTGTGTGTGTGTGTGTGTGTTTGTATGTGTAATTCTGTGTGATTTTATCATGTGTAGATTCATGTAACCACCACCATAATCAAGATACAGAACTGTTCCATTACCACAAAGTTCCATCTCACCCCTTTATAACCACACCTACTTCCCTCCTTCCTCCCCGCCCCAGTATCTGATTCCTGGCAACCACTAATCTATTCTCCATCTCCATAATTTTGTTTCAAGTAAATGTTATATAAATTGAGTCATACAGTATTTAACCTTTTGAATTTGACTTTCATCATTCAGTATAATTCTCAGGCGATCCTTCCAAGTTGTTGTCTATATTGTTTGTTCCTTTTAATTACTGAGAAGTATTTTATGAAAGGGATGTATTACAATTTGTTTAACCTTTTACCCATTGAAGGACACTTGGTTATTTCCTGTTATTGGTTATTATGAATAAAGTTGCTGTGAACATTACTTATATACAGGTTTTTGTTTGAAGTTTTCATTTCTGTTGTGTAAAAGCACAAAAGTACAGTTGCCTCCCAACCTCCAACATGTGAGTTTAGTTTTATAAGAAACTGCCAAAATTTTATATTCCCACCAGCAGTGCACAGATTACCCAGTTTCTCATAATCTTAGGCAGCATTTGGTATTATCACAATTTTTTATTTTAGCTGCTGATGGGTGTGTAGTGTTTTTTCATTATGGTTTTAATTTATATTTCCCTAATGACTAATACTATTAAACATTTTTTTAATCATCTGTATATCATTTTTGGTCAAGTGTCCATTCATGTCTTTGCCTCTTTAAAAATTAGGTTGTTTTCGAAAATAAATAAATAAAAATTAGATTGTTTTCTTATTGTTTAATTTTTAAGAGTTCTTTACTGTTTTTAGACATAAGTCCTTTATCAGATAGATGTTTGCAAAGAGTTTCTCCCAATATATGTCTTGTCTCTTCACTAACGGTTTTTTGTAGAAGTTTTTAGTTTTGATGAAGTTTATCAATTTGTTCTTTTATGGATTGTGCTTTTGATGTTATATCTGAGAAATCTTTGTGTAACCTAAGTTCACAAAGATTTTCTGCTAGGTTTTCTTTTGGAGATTTTATAGCTTGGGATTTTACATTTAGGTCTGTGATCTATTTTTAGTTAATTTTTTTCTTTTCTTTTTTTCTTAATGTTTATTTTTATTTTTGAGATGGAGAGAGAGAGAGAGAGAGCGAGACAGAGCGAGCGAGCATGCATGAGTGGAGGAGAGGCAGAGAGAGAGGGAGACACAGAATCTGAAGTAGGCTCCAGGCTCTGAGCTGTCAGCACAGAACCTGACACAGGCCTCGAACTCACAAACTGTGAGATCATGACCTGAGCTGAAGTTGGACACTTAACTGATTGAGCCACCCAGGTACCCCTCAGTTAATTTTTTTCTGTGTAGTGTGAGGTATGAACCCAAGTTCATTTGTTATTGGATATCCAATTGTTATATGGATATCCAATTTTTCCAGCCCCTTTTGTTGAAAAGGCTATTCTTTCTCCATAGCATTGCCTTTGTACCTTTGTCAAAAATAAGTTCACCGTATATGTGTGATTTTAGTTTTGAACTCTGTTCTGTGTTGTACTATGTCTGTTCTTTATTGATACTACACTATCAGGATATAACTGTACCTTTATGATAATTAAAAAAGTTTTTTTTTAATGTTTATTTTTGAGCGAGAGAGCGAGAGCATGTGCGCGCACAAGTTTGGGAGGGGCAGAGAAAGAGGGAGACAGAATCCGAAACAGGCTCCAGGCTCCAAGCTGTCAGCACAGGGCCTGATGCAGGGCTCGAACTCACAAACCACGAGATCATGACCTTAGCTGAAGTCAGACACTTAACCGACTGAGCCACCCGGGCACCCCTATAAAAAGTCTTGAAATCGGTATCACTTTTCCAACATCATTCTTTTTCAAACTGTTTTGGCTATTCTGTTTTGTTTTTTTAAGTTTGTTTTCTTAATGTTTTGTCTTTATTTATTTTGAGAAAGAGGGAGAGAAAGAGAGTTATGCAGGGGAGAGAGAGAATCCCTAGCAGGCTTTGTGCTGTCAGCAGTTAACTGACTGAGCTACACTGGCGACCCTGTTTCCACTACTCTAAATTCTTTTTGCCTTTCCATGTAAATTTTAATTTTTTTTTTCAACGTTTATTTATTTTTGGGACAGAGAGAGACAGAGCATGAACGGGGGAGGGGCAGAGAGAGAGGGAGACACAGAATCGGAAACAGGCTTCGGGCTCTGAGCCATCAGCCCAGAGCCTGACGCGGGGCTCGAACCCATGGACTGCGAGATCGTGACCTGGCTGAAGTCGGACGCCCAACCGACTGCGCCACCCAAGCTCCCCTCCATGTAAATTTTAGAATCAGCTTGTCAATTTCTGTTTTTTTAAAAAAACCTACTGAAATTATGGGGCACCTGAGTGGCTCAGGCAGTCAAGCAGCTGACAGCCCAGAGCCTGGAGTCTGCTTGGTTCTCTGTCTCGGTTTCTCTGTCTTTCTGTCTTTCTGTCCTTCCCCTGCTTGCATTCTCTGTCTCTCTGTCTCTCTGTCTCTCTGTCTCTCTGTCTCTGCCTCCTCCCCCCCCCCCCATAAATAAATAAACATAAAACTTACTGGAATTTTGATTAGGATTATGTTGAATCTGGTTTTTTTTTTTTTTTTTAATAATCTCTATGCTCAAAGTGGAACTTGAACTCATGATCACAAGATCAAAGTCATATATTCTACCGAATGAGCCAGTCAGGCACCCCGGATTGTGTTTAATCTATAGACCAGTTTTGGGAGAACTGATACCTCACCAGCATTGAATCTTCCAACTCATAGATAAAATGTCTCCATTTATTTTATTATTTTGTTATATATCATTATTATTATTTTATATATTGCTATTAATTTCTCTCTGCAATATTTTATGGTTTTCAATGTGTAGGTCTTTTTATTGTAAGTGCTTCTATAAACATTGATGGACTAAGTTTGTGTGTGGACATGTTTTCGTTTCTCTTGGGTATATACCTGAGAGTGGAATTGCTGGATCATATATTAATTCTGTGTTTAACTTTTTTTTTAATGTTTATTTACTTTTGAGAGAGAGTGTGGGAGCAGGGAAGGGGGCAGAGAGCGAGGGAGACACAGAATCGAAAGCAGTTTCCAGGCACTGAGCTGTCAGCACAGAGCCCTATGCGGTGCTTGAACTCACGAACTGTGAGATCATGACCTGAGCCTGAGATCATGGCCTGAGTCTGATGCTTAACCGACTGAGTCTGATGCTTAACCGACTGAACCCAACTGAACAGGTACCCCTCTCTTTGTTTAACTTTTTGAGGGAACTGCCAAACTGTTTTCCACACTAGCTGCACCATTTTACATTCCCATTAGCAGTGTACAAGAGTTCCAGTTTTTTCACATTCTCACCAATACTTGTTATTTTCTGTTTTTGGTTTCTCACTGTGGTTTTGATTGCCATTTCCCTTGCGACTTATGGTGTTGAGCATTTCTTTGTGTGTTTGTTTATCTGCTATTTGTGTATCTTCTTTGGAGAAATGTGTATTCAAGTCCTAAAAATAATCCTGTTTTAAAATTGAGTTGTCTGGGTGCCTGGGTAGCTAAGTCAGTTAAGCGTCCTACTTGGGCTCAGGTCATGATCTCGCTGTCTGTGAGTTCGAGCCCCGCGTCAGGCTCTGTGCTGATAGCTTGGAGCCTGGAGCCTGCTTTGGATTCTGTGTCTCCTTCTCTCTCTGCCCCTCCCTCACTGATGCTCTGTTTCTGTTGAAAATAAATAAACATTAAAAAAATTTTTTAAAAATAAAATTGAGGGGCACCTGGGCGGCTCAGTCGGTTAAGCATCTGACTTCAACTCAGGTCACGATCTCGTGGTCCGTGAGTTCAAGCCCTGTGTCGGGCTCTGGACTGATGGCTCGGAGCCTGGAACCTGCTTCCGATTCTGTGTCTCCCTCTCTCTCTGCCCCTCCCCCGTTCATGCTCTGTCTCAAAAATAAATAAACGTTAAAATAAAATAAAATAATAAAATAGAATAGAATAGAATAGAATAGAATAGAATAGAATACAATACAATACAATACAATACAATACAATAAAATAAAATAAAATTGAGTTGTCTTGGGGTGCCTGGGTGGCTCAGTTGGTTAAGCTCCCGACTTCAGCTCAGGTCATGATCTCATGGTTCATGGGTTCGAGCCCCACATTGGGCTCTGTGTTGACAGCTCAGAGCTGGGAGCCTGCTTTGGATGCTGTGTCTCCCTCTCTCTCTGCCCCTCTGCCTGCCTCTCAAAAATGAATAAATGTTAAAAAAAAATTTATTTTATTTTATTTTATTTTTTTTAAATTTTTTTTTTCAACGTTTATTTTTTTTTTTATTTTTAGGACAGAGAGAGACAGAGCATGAACGGGGGAGGGGCAGAGAGAGAGGGAGACACAGAATTGGAAACAGGCTCCAGGCTCCGAGCCATCAGCCCAGAGCCCGACGCGGGGCTCGAACTCCCGGACCGCGAGATCGTGACCTGGCTGAAGTCGGACGCTTAACCGACTGCGCCACCCAGGCGCCCCCCAAAAAATTTTTTTTTAAATAAAATTGAGTTTTTGTTGTTGAGTTGGAAAAGTTATTTCTATATTATGGCTACTTTTTTGAGGTTATAGCATATGCTGTATACAGTACGTTCTTTTTACATTGTGTGCATTCTATCCTGGAACTCCCCAAACTCCTGGTTGGTTTTTTAAAAGGTCTGCATTCATTAAAGTTCATTCTCTGTGATGTACAGTTCTCTGAGTTTTGACAAATGCATAGAGTTACATATTCTTTACCCCATTACCATATAACATTTTCTCATCTTAAAAATTCTCCCATGAGTCCTCTTTGTAGTCACTCCCTCTTCCTTTATGTCTAGTTTTTTTCACTTTGCAAAATGCATTTAAGATTCATCCATATCATCGTATGAATCAATAGCTAGTTATCTTTAATCACTATGAAGTATTCCATTATATATGTACCAGAGTTAGTTTATACATTCATCCTTTGGAAAACATCCTGGTTCCTCCTGATTTAGGCAAATATGAATAAATCTGTACAGAGCTACACACGGGTTTTTGTGTAAACATAAATTTTTAGTTTACTTGATCTTCTCAAAGCATCATATTTTGGTTTCATTTATTTTTCTCTATTTTCTGTTTCATTTATTTTTTGCTTTCATGTCTTCATTGCTGCTTTTCAAGTAGAAGATTTTAGGAAGGAGAAGGGGTTAATATCTACTTCTTCAGGGAGATGGATAAAAATTAGCTGTGTTAAGAAGTGTTAGAGTGCATGGAAGCCAGATAACACTGAAAAACAAGGAAATGGAGACAGTAACAGTATACAACTCTTTCTGAAGTGTAGTTTTTAGAGCAGGGTCTCTCAGCTTTGGCACTGTTGACATTTTAGACTGGATAATTCTTTGTTTTAGGGAGCTGAATTGTGCATTGTAGCATCCCTGGTCTCTACTTGCTATTTGCCAGTAGTACTCCTTCAGCTGTCACAACCAAAAATGCCTCCAGACATTGTCACATTTCCCTGGGGACAAAATTTTGCCTAGTCTTGAGAACAGTGTTTTAGACTGTGAAGAAGAGTGAAGACCCTGAAGAATTCCGATCTCAGGGAAACTTTTTAAAGGAACTGACAGACTGAAGGAAGTAGCCAATGGAGAGAATGTGAAGATTACAGCTATGAAAGTGAAGATAACTGATGGGACTTAGGGAATAGAATTTAGAGCATAGATGGAGAAGAGTAGCTTTATCTGGGAGACAGGTCACTTTTTTCTGAGAAAGAAAACAATGAAAAGGGTAAATATAGATGTTTGTAGAGATCATATATTTTTGAGTGCCTCTCTGCTATCTGCTGTTTGTGTTTCTACCAGTCTGGATGGTTGTTGTCCTGTTCCAACCACCTCATCCCACCTATCCCCCCTGCTTATGTGCCACCTCACCCCATCTATCCCCCCTGCTTATGTGTAATAACAGAAAAAGATGAGTGGATTGATTCTGGGCTGAAATTTGCTGGGTGGAAGGTTAAAGAGTGGATGGAAATGCACTGCCTGGAAGAAGGCAGTTGAAGTGATGGAATTTGAGATATAGACTAGACAAGGTAATAAGTAAAGCCAGGAGATGAAAGACAGATTGAGAGAAAGGGGAGGGGTTAAGAGACTGTGCATGTAGGTGAGATAACACGGTGTAATGAAGTAAGAGACAGAGTGAAGAATGGTTAGGGATAGTGGTCAGAGATAGGAATTTTAGAGTTTTAATATTATAGTAACCAAATGGGCCCTGGCAATGTCAAAGTCCAAGTTGTGTTCTTGGGAGTTGGATGCTGAAGTGAGGTGATGGTGAGGGACTTGGTTGTTGAAAATGCCCAGGGTCAGGTAGACTTGGAGTATACAGGGAGCCTGTGTCAGACGCCAGTGACCTAGAGGACATAAGATAATGGTAATAACAGATGGAAGGTGATTTAGCTGGATGGTGTGGGCCTTCCTAAGACTGTTAAGAAATGTTCCAAAAACTGAAAGTGATGTGTGGGAGTACTTGAGAGAGCGGCCCCAGAGTACACATTTGAGAATTGGTGAATGAACAGCTGTACACTACAGTGACTTCCAGAGAAGCAGTGTCCTCAAAGGAATTAGCCTTAAGTTTGAGAGCTGGGGATGGAGGATCTCTTCTGTTAAGAGATTAAGACCAGAGAGGGGCCTGGTGGGAGGTGTCATCCTTGTTGGTAGCCTGATGTCTAGGGGAAAAGTGTGAAGTAATAAAGGATTAAGAAAAGAAATGGTATCTAAAAGAGAATGCTGGTTTTGGGAGAAATGGAGGGACTATATAGTACATGACATTTTTTTTTTTTGGAAATCATGGATCTTGGAAGCATATCGGTCAGCATTTGTGTCACTATGGTAAAGGACTTACTGATGTGGTTTATTAGATGACTACATTTATTTTTATTTTTATTTTTTATTTCAGAGAGAAAGAGTACATGAGAGTAGAGGAGGGGCACAGGGAGAGAGAGAATTTTAAGCAGGCTCCATGCCCAGCAGGGAGCTGGACCCTAGGTCTATCTCACCACCATGACATCATGACCTGAGCCAAAATCAAGAGTTGGATGCTTAGCCCCCCAGGCACCCCTAAGTAGAGGACTACTTTTAAAGTTCATGTATTATGCTTTTATTATTCTCTGATAATGTGCTGTTTTTTAAATAATGCAACTCTATTGTTGACTTAAAAATTATAGTCAATAGTAATACGTAGATTATTTGAGAACCCGATATACTTCTGTTCTGTTAAATGTTACCCGTATATTCAACATATTTTATATATATAAACATTTATTTGATGTCTGTTCCAGCTACAATGGCAGGTATTGATACAGATTGTCCAAAATCCTTAAAACAACCTTTCAGTGTAGATATTATCCTTATCTGGTGATAAGGGAATTGAAACTCAGATTAATTAACTTGATGAAGGTAAAGGTGCCTAGTAAGTGGTATATTTGACTCCAGAGTCAATGTTCGTCTGTCTGTCTTTCTTTCTTTCTTTCTTTCTTTCTTTCTTTCTTTCTTTCTTTCTTTCTTTCTTTCTTTCTTTCTTTCTCTCTCTCTCTCTCTCTCTCTCTCTCTCTCTCTCTCTCTCTCTCTCTCTCTCTTTCTTTCTTTCTTTCTTTCTTTCTTTCTTTCTTTCTATGTTTATCCACTTTTAAGAGACAGAGTGCTAGAAGGGCAGGGGCAGAGAGAGAGGAAGAGGCAGAATCTGAAGCAGGCTCCAGGCTCTGAGCTGTCAGCACAGAGCCCGATGTGGGACTTGAACCTACCAACCGTGAGATCATGACCTGAGCTGAAGTCGGAC
This sequence comes from Felis catus, assembly GCF_018350175.1. Classification (NCBI taxonomy): domain Eukaryota; kingdom Metazoa; phylum Chordata; class Mammalia; order Carnivora; family Felidae; genus Felis; species Felis catus. The sequence goes on from NC_058382.1 coordinate 43,484,677, forward strand.
GCTCAGCTGAGCCAGCCACCCAGGTGGTGCCTGAGTCACTGTTCTTCATTGTGTTTTTCTCTTTTGATTCCCCCTCACCTTGGACTTGTGTGTTAGCCTACACTACCTTCTAAATGATACACAATCCATTTTTTGTCTAATGTGGTCTTACTGTAGTCTGTATTTATGTTGTAATCATAATTCTATGACTGTTGCTTTCTCTTTGCTTTTTGGAAATTTTGCCATAGTTTTTCATAGTCATTTAGAATTTTGTCTTCTATAGTAGTTCCCATGCCATTATGTATAGTTATTACAAATGCAGCAAAACCTTGGTTTGCAAGCATAATTTGTTCCAGAAACATGCTTGTAATCCAAAGCACTTGTTTCAAAGCAAATTTCAAGAACCATTGGCTCAGTTGTGGTCATGTGACATTGGGCATCACTTAAGACTCATATTGCAAGACATTGCTCGTTTATCAAGTTAAAATTTATTAGAAATGTTTGCTCGTCTTGTGGAACACTCACGGAACAAGTTACTCGCAATCCAAGGTTTTACTGTGCTATAATATTTGGAAACATGAATATATATTATTTATTCATAAGTAATTTGAAAAGGACAAGTTGATATCTATGGGTCACTCACTGTTTCCAAAACAATTTATGTACCTAATTGCTACCATGATTTCTTGCCCTGTTGGTCATAATATCATATGTGATGGATTCAAACAAAGGCTTATTATTAAAATCTAGGTAGATTTCATTTTCTCCTAATTGTTTTCTTCTCATAGCCCACTATAATGGCTATTTTAGGAAAAAATTAAATTGTTCTGGTATTTTTTTTTTTTTTACAAAATCATTCTAGTATATATTCTGTATTTTCTTAGGTGACTATAAATTGACCTTACTTATTTTTTTCCTGTATGTGGATGTTCAGCTGTCATTGCAGCATCATTTCTTCATTGTTGACTGTGTCCCTGTAATCAAGTGTAATCGTGCTGAATGATTCTCCTGGTTTTTTCTTTTCATGTGAGAATTCCTTTGAGCAATTGTTCATTGTTACTATATTTTGTTTGTTTGTTTGTTTTTAGCAGTGATGGAACCTAAAGATAGGGAATCCTTTGCTTTTTAAAACTCTTCTCAAGGTATGCCTGGGTGGCTCAGTTGGTTAAGTGTCTGACATCCACTCAGGTTATGATCTCATGGTTCGTGGGTTCAAGCCCCGTGTCGAGCTCTCTGCTGTCAGCACAGAGCCCACTTCAGATTCTTTGTCTCCTCTCTCTGCCCTTCTCCCACTCATGCTCTCTCTCCCTCTCTCAAAAATAAACAGACATTTAAAAAAAAAAAACAAACCTCAGTAAGTATTTTCTTCCTGCTTTGGTGGGATATAGTATAATTAAGTACCTGTGTAAAATTCCACATTCATTCTAGCATACTGCTTCTTAATATGTTCTAGAATAAAGTGGATTTCCTTTGCTTAATGAATTTGAGGTATAAATTAGTTCACTTTCTCTTCTTTGCATTATTTTTTCAGATTCTAGCTGTGCTAATATAATCTCATTTTCAACATAATTTTCCCTTAAATTTTTTTTTAATGTTTGTTTATTTTTGAGAGAGAGAGAAAGAGAGACAGAGCACAGTTGGGGGAGAGGCAAAGAGAATCTGAAGCAGGCTCCAGGCTCTGAGCTATCAGCACAGAGCCCGACACAGGGCTTGAACCCATGAACCATGAGATCATGACCTGAGCCCATGTCAGATACTTAACGGGCTGAGCCACCCAGGCGCCCCTGGTAATTTTCCCCGTTTAAAATTACTTCTCATTTTTTGCAGTGTTCTGTTTTCCTTTACAAGTTTCTGAGTCGTTTTGAATTTAGCCCATAAATAGCTTGTTAACTCTCATTTTTCTTACAGAGTACTATTTCTTTTTTTAGTTATTACAAGTATTATCAAAGTGACATACATGCCTTTGTTTAAAGAATCAAATTGTTCAGGGGCACCTGGGTGGCTCAGTCGGTTGAGCGTTCGACTTCGGCTCTGGTCATGATCTCACAGTTCGTGGGTTTGAGCCCGGCATCAGGCTCTGTGCTGACTGCTTGCTTAGAGTCTGGAGCCTGATTCGGATTGTGTCTCCTTCTCTCTCTACCCCTCCCCCGCTCATGCTTTGTCTCACTCTGTTTCTCAAAAATAATAAATGTAAAAAAAAATTATAAAAAAAGAATCAAATTGTTCAGTAAAGCTAATTCTGGATAAAAGTAGTTCCTTGACTCTGCCTCTACCTTGCCTTTTTCCCTTTCATCAGTTTCTTTTGGTATTTACTTTCACAGCTCTAGGTAAAATGCTCATACAGCACAGCAATTGGTTGATTTTTCAGTTTTAGTCATTTTCTACTGACTTCCCATGATGGAAAATGAAGTTTTAGCACACAGTCATTCCCAATTACAATGGGCACATTTCTCATTCTTCAATGTGGTTGTATCATAATTGTGGTTAAATTAATATTGTTTATATTATAACTATATATTGTGCTATTCACAGTCAAGTCATTATAGTATACTATTATTTTCTTTCCTTGTACAATTTGTTATTGTTTCTAGAGTTAATGATTGTTGTTGTTAAAGTTCTGTGTACTTTTATGCTAATTTGTTCCTAAAGTCTCTTCCTGGTGCTTTTTTTTTTTTTTTTACATTTATTTATTTTTGAGAAACAGAGTGAGGCAAAGCATGAGTAGGGGAGGGGCAGAGAGAGAAGGAGACACAGGATCTGAAGCAGGCTCCAGGCTCTGAGCAAGAGGTCAGCACAGAGCCTGACGCGGGGCTCGAACCCACAAACTGTGAGATCATGACCTGAGCCGAAGTCGGAGGCTCAACCGACTGAGCCACCCAGGTGCCCCTCTTCCTGGTGCTTTAATCTCAATCTCAGTACTTGTAAATACATTAATTAGTCTGTTATTTTCTTGGAGATTTCTCTCTCAGAACCTTCTGAACTTTTGTAATCTGGACTGGTTGTTAACGAGGCTGTTGTACATGTCATTCTGAGATCTCCTCTATCATCTTGAATAGTGCCTTTTCTTTGCCTTTCTGTTGTGTTGGATCACCTGTTTCTTGGATATGTTCTCCTTTTGCTTGTTACTTTGCACTCTTTTTAGTAGAGTACTTCCTCCAGTAGCTTACTGAAGGTAATGGGAGGTGTATATTTTTTTAAATTTTTAATAATTTTTTTATTTTAGAGAGAGAAAGAGCATGAGCAGGGGAGAGAGGCAGAGGGAGAGAGAATCTTAAGCAGACGGCACGCTCAGCTCAGAGCCCAACGCAGGGCTTGATCCCACAACCCCAGGATCATGACCCCAGCTGAAGTCAAGAGTTGGACTCTCAACTGATTGAGCCACACAGGCACTCCAATGGGAAGCATATTTTAAGATGTTTTTGTTCTCCTGTCACACTTACTTGTTGCTGGCTGTAGAATTCTACATTAGATATAACATTTTCTCAAATTTTTGAGGTACTACTTTCCACTTTTCTTCTGGGATCCATTGTTACTTTTGAGAAGTCTGATGAAATTCTGATTCTTTCTTTTTTTTTTTTTTTAATTTTTTTTTAACGTTTATTTATTTTTGGGACAGAGAGAGACAGAGCATGAACGGGGGAGGGGCAGAGAGAGAGGGAGACACAGAATCGGAAACAGGCTCCAGGCTCTGAGCCATCAGCCCAGAGCCCGACGCGGGGCTCGAACTCACGGACCGTGAGATCGTGACCTGGCTGAAGTCGGACGCTTAACCGACTGCGCCACCCAGGCGCCCCGAAATTCTGATTCTTAATTCTTCATGTATAACCTGTTCTCTCCCAGTTTTTTAGATTCTTCTGTTTGTCATTTGTGTTCTGAAATTTCATGATAATGTGCATTAGTATGGATCTGTTTTTATCTGACCTTTAGTGATCCTTTATTTCTTCCTCTTCATTTTCTTTCTTACTTCTTCTTTTTTTAATGTTTATTTATTTGAGAGAGAGAGAGCACTTACATGCGCACATGCTGAGCTGGGGAGAGGGAAAGAGAGAATCCTAAGCAGGCTCTCAATCACATGACTGTGAGATCACAGCCTCAGCTGATATCAAGAGTTGGATGCTTAACTGACTGAGCCATCCAGGTGCCCCTACTCTTCATTTTGTATTCTCTTCTATTGGAACTTGAAGTTTCAACTCTTGAGATTCTAATCTTGGACAGATTCTAATGTTCTTTCCTATTTCCTATTTTTCTCTTTGCTTAATTCTTTGGAGAATTTCTTCAACTTGATCTTTCAGTTTTTCTTGGAGACTTCAATTTGCTTTCATTCCTAGGGGCTCTTATTTCATCTTTTAAATAAGCACATGTTCTTGTTTCAAGGTTACAGTATCTTGTTTTTTCTTTGAGGTTATTGAGGGTAGGTTTTGTTCTTATTTTTGAGGTTTCCATCTTACTGCATAGACTTTCCCCCCACTTCTCTTTTTGCCTCTTTATTCATCGTTGAACCTTTTCTCAGATATTCCATGACCTGTGGCTATCTGCTTATTTTAAAAAATGAGGTATCAAGGGGCACCTGGCTGGCTCAGTTGGTGGTGTGTGACTCTGTCTTGGGGTTATTTGAGGTTACCCCACGTTGGGTGTAGAGGTTACTTAAAATAAAATCTTAAACAAAAAAGAGGCACCAAACCTTAATAGCAATTTTGTGCTTAGAAGTGGCACTTGTTAACTTACAGGCCTCATTGGAGGAGTTTTTACTAGGTTACCTTGTGATGTCATTGACTGTAAGTCTTCTCTCTTAGGTTAATGAGGTTCCCAAGAGAAGAATTTCATTTATTGCTTACAGAGTATAAGCACATTGTACTGTGAGCCAAGGGAGAAAAGAGTGTTGGGGGCTTTAATATGCAAGTTTTAGAGAGACTTTTATTTCATCAACTCTGTTTCCAGTATGGTTACCCTGGTTCTCTTTCTCCTTCTGTTTTACCCCTTCAGAGAGTCTCCAGTGTTCTGCCTAGGGAGACAGTCATCCAGGAGCGCAAAGTGAGGTGGTTTGGGAAATTGGGAAGGTTAGTGACTCATTAAACTTTGTGCCAATCTTGTTTTCACTTTTTGCCTTCACTGGAAGTACCTGGTAGTTCATTTCCTGAGTGTTTAGAGTTCTTTGTTGGGAATCAGTGTTCACAGTTTTCATATGCTAAATCAGTTACCATGTGCTCTGCATTCCACCTTCTAAAAGTTTTGTTGCTATGACTTCATGTTTTTTGTGTGTGTGTGTCTGTGTGAATTTATACCCTTAAAAAATATCCTTTACTATCATTCCGTGGAGTTTCAGTAGGGAATGGGCAGATGTATGTCTTCAGTTCTCTGGCAGTTCTATTTGTTTTTGTTGTTATTGAGGTAAAATTTACACAACATGCAATTAACCATTCTAAAGTATATAATGAACTATTTTAAAGTATACAATTAAATGGTATTTAGTGTATTTACAATGTTGTACAACCACAGCTCTCTTTAGTTTCAAAACTTTTTCATCACCCTTAAAAACACCCCATAGCCATTAAGTCATCACTCCCCATTTCCTTCTCCCTGCATCCTCTGGTAACCTCTAATCTGCTTTGTGTCTCCATGATTTACCTATTCTAGGTACATCATATAAAAGACATCATACAATATGTGATTTTTTTGGGAATGTTTTCCATGTTCATCCAGGTTGCACATCTGTGAATACTTGGCTCATTTTTATGGCTTCCATTGTTTGTATGCACCATACTTTGCTTCCCCATTTATCCATTGATGGACATTTGGGTTGTTTCTGCCTGTTGGCTATTATGAATAATGTTGCTGTAAACATTTGTGTACAAGCTTCTATGAAGACTGTACATTTGCGTTCTCAGGTATATACCTAGAGGTGGAATTTCTGGGTCCTATGCTAATTCTGTGTTTACCTTTTTTTTTCCCCCAGTGTTTATTTTTTTGAGTGAGAGAGGGAGAGAGAGAGTATGAGCAGGGGAGTTGCAGAGAGAGAGGGAGACACAGAATCTGAAGCAGGCTCCAGACTCCGAGCTGTCATCATGGAGCCCTGTGTAGGGCTTGAATTCACGAACTGTGAGATCATGACCTGAGCTGAGGTCGGACGCTTAACCAACTGAGCCACCCACGTGCCCCGTGTGTTTAACTTTTTGAGGCACTGTCAAACTGTTTTCCACAGTGGCTATACCATTTTTACATTGCCACCTAATATATGAGGATTCCCATTTTTCTGCTTCCTCACCAGCATTGTTTTTTTGTTTGTTTTAAATTAAAGCCATCCTGGCGAGTGTGTCGTAGTGTCTTGTTGTGGTTTTGATTTACATGACCAGTGTTGAACATCTTTTCTTGTGCTTGTTGGCAGTTTACATATCTTCTTTGGAGGGATGTCTGTTTGAGTCCTTTGCCCATTTTAAAAATTGTGTTGTCTTTTTGTTTTTGAGCTGTAAGTGTTCTGTATATATTCTGGATACTTACCCCTTATCAGATATATTATTTGCAAGTAATTTCTTTCATTCTCTGGGTTGTCTCACCCCCCCACTGTCAATTTTCAGATTTTTAATTTTTTTTTAAATGTTTGTTTATTTTGAGTGGGGGGGGGGGCGGCACAGAAGATCCGAAGCGGGCTCTGCACTGACAGCAGAGAGGCTGATACAGGGCTTGAACTCACGAACTGTGAGATCATGACCTGAGTTGAAGTTGGACGCTCAACTGACTGAGCCACACAAGTACCCTTCTTTTTTAATATATGGAGGAAATCAAGTTTTGAAGGGAAAATGTCATTATTACAGAAAATCATCTGCAGAAGGGCTTGTTGGGTCTGACATTTTTCAAGAACTGTTTTTTAAATATTTATTTAGAAATTTTTATTATTGAGGTAGAGTTGACATACAGTGTTATCTTAATTTCAGGTGTACAACATAGTGATTCCACAATTCTGTACATTACCTCATGTTCACCACATAAGTACAATTACTCTGTCACTAAATAATGTTATTACAGTATTATTAACTATATTCCTTATGTTGTACTTTTCATTCTTGTGACTTAATTTATTTTATGGAAGTTTGTACCTCTTAATCCCCTTCATCTATTTTGCCCATCCCTCCGCCTTCTCCCTTCTGGCAACCACCAGTTTGTTCACTCTATTTATGAGTCTTTTTCTGGTTTTTGTTTGTTTTGATTTTTAGATTTCACATATAAGTGAAATCGTATGGTATTTGTCTTTCCCTTTTTTTCACTGAACATAATACCCTCTAGGTATGAATGGCAAGATTTCATTCTTTTTATGGCTAAGTAAGGGTTGTCCTTTTTTTTTTTTTTTTTTTTTTTAAGGTTTATATATTTGGAGAGGGAGAGGGAGTGTGCACGCACATGTGCATGGGAGGGACAGAGAGAGAAAAGAGAAAATCCCAAGTAAGTTCCACACTGGCTCTGTCAGCGTAGAACCCAATACAGGGCTCGACCTCATGAACTGTGAGATCATGACCTGAGCCGAAATCAAGAGTCGGACACACCACCAACTGAGCCACCCAGGAACCCCCTTATTCTCTTGATAGTATCTTTTGATTCACAAAAATTCATTTTTGTGAAGTCCATTTCATCCAGTTTTTCTTTTATTGCTCCTGCTTTTAATATCAAATCTAAGAAACTTTTGCCAAATCCCAGGTCATGAAGGTGTACACCTGTGTTTTCTTCTCAGAGTTTTATGGTTTTAACTCTTATATTTATGTCATTGATCCATTTTGAGTTAATTTATGTATGTGGTGTGAGGTGGGGTTCAACTTCATTCTTTTGTATGTAGTTATCCGGTTGTCCTAGCACCACTTGTTGAAGGAACTATTCTTTTCCCATTTAATCATCTTAAAAAATCAAATTGACCATAGATATTTTGGTTTTTTTCTGGACTCTTTTATCTTCCATTAGTCTATGTGTTTATCCTTATACCAATACCACAGTTTTGATTACTGTTGCTTTGTAGTAAGTTTTGAGTTGTGAAGTGGGAATCCTTTTGCTTTTGCTTTTTCAATATTATTCTGGCTGTTCCGAGCCTCTTTCAGTTCCATATAAATTTGAGCATTAGTTTTCTTGTTTCTGCAGAAAAAGCCGTTGAAATTTTGGTAGAGATTGCATTGACTGTAGATTGCTTTGTGGAATATTTCAGTGTCAAGAATATCTTCCAATCCCTGAACAAGGGAATTCTTAACCACTGGGGCACCTGGGTAGCTCAGTTGGATAAGCATCTGACTCGTGATTTCAGCTTCTGTCCTGATTTCATGGTCTTGGGATCTAGTCCCATGTCGGGCTCTGTGCTGGATGTGGAGCCCGCTTGGGATACTGTCTCTCTCCCTTCTGCCCCTCACCTGCTTATGCTGTCTCTTTCTGTCAAAAAAAAAAAAAAAAAAAAAAAAAAAAAAAAAAAAAAAAAGGAGGAATTCTTACCATTTATTTAATTCCTTAATTTCTTTTAGCAATATTTTGTAGTTTTTAGTGTACACATAAATTTATTCCTAAGTACTGTATTCTTTTGGAGGTTTTGTGAATAGAATTATTTTCTTAATTTACTTTTTGGATTGTTCCTTGTTGGTGTATAGAAGCGAAACTGAATTTTATGTGTTGATATTCTACCTTGCAACTTTCCTGAATTTGTTTGTTAGCTCTAGTTGTGTTTTGTGGATTCTATGGGATTTTCTATATATAGAATCATGCCATCTGCAAAGAGATAGTTTTACTTCTTCCTTTCCAATTTGGATGCCTTTTATTTCTTTTTATTGCCTAATTGCTCTGGCTGGGACTTCCAGTGCAATGTTGGATAGCACTGATGAAAGTGGCATTGTTGTCTTGTTCTTGATCTTAGGAAAAAAGCTTTCAATTTTCACTAATAAGCAAGATGTTAGTTTTGGGGTTTTTATAAATCCCTTGATCATTTTTAAGGAAGTTCCCTTCTGTTCCTAATTTGTTAAGTTTTTTTTTTCTTTTATCATGAAAGAGTGTTGAATTTTGTAAAATGTTTTTTTTCTGTATCAATTCAATCATTTTTTTTCCCTTCATTCTAGTAATTAATTTTCAAATGTCAAATCACCCTCGTATTCCTGGGCTAAATTCCATTAAAAAAAAAATAGGCTGGGGCGCCTGGGTGGCGCAGTCGGTTGGGCGTCTGACTTCAGCCAGGTCACGATCTCGCGGTCCGTGAGTTCGAGCCCCGCGTCGGGCTCTGTGCTGACAGCTCAGAGCCTGGAGCCTGTTTCAGATTCTGTGTCTCCCTCTCTTTGCCCCTCCCCCGTTCATGCTCTGTCTCTCTCTGTCCCAAAAATAAATAAACGTTGAAAAAAAAAATTAAAAAAAAATAGGCTGTTAGATTTGGTTTGCTAGTATTTTGTTGAAGGCTTTTAGGTCTATATTCATAAGAGATAGGGTCCGTAGTATTTTTTTTTTAAGTTTATTTATTTTGAGAGAGAGTGAACAAGAGAGAGAGCACGAGCACACAGGGAAGGGGTAGAGAGAGAAAGAGAGAGAATCCTAAGCAGGATGATCCCACAACTGCGAGATCATGACCTGAGCTGATATCAAGAGTTGGACACCTAACTGACTGGAGCCACCCAGGCACCCCAGGTCTGTAGTATTCTTATATCGTTGTCTTGCTTTGGTAATAGGGTAGTCTCGTGGAATGTTCTCTAAATGTTGGATAGAGTTCACCTGTGACGCCATTTTGTTTTGGACTTTTTTGTTGGGAGATTTTTTGGCTACCAGTTCAATATCTTTACTTGGTATAGGTCTGTTGAGATTTTCCTATTTCTTCTGAGTCTGTTTTGGTAATTTGTGTGTTTGTAAGAATTTGCTCATTTGTTCTACATTTGTCTAATTTGGTGGTGTTAATTTTGCATAGTATTATTATCATAGTATTCTCATATGTATTTTTACCACCAACAGTTATTATATATCCTAACAGGGTCCATTTAAGTTGTACTAAAACTGTTGTTTTCTCAACTTTTTCAGAAGTATTCTTGCCTGAAGGTGTTCCATGCAGACTATTCATAGAGGCTAATTCCTCAGGCACTTTTAAGTTTTGCCTTGACTCTTCAAATAAATAGTAATTGAATCTGTAACATCTGGTTACACATCAGGACCTAGAGAAAACCACTTGAAAACCATTTGCCTTGTTTTGTAATTGCCTATTGATGTTGCTACAACATTCTCAATTTTTAAATCAACCATTCTTGCTGAAAGGCTAATACAAGTTTATTTTCTCTGAGCTGGTTTCTTCAATTGTTGCATTCAATTTAAATAAATTACCATTAGTGCAGTTGGCTAACAAATGAGTCATTCAGAAACGTTTTTTGGTTGCAGCCTCATTTTTCCTTATTTTTGTGAAGAAATCCTCTTGTGATAAGGTATTATTTTTTTTTGTTTTCTAATTTTTCTTTTTTTTTAAAATGTTTTTATTTATTTTTGAGATAGAGAAACACAGAACATGAACAGGGGAGGGACAGAGAGAGGGGGAGACACAGAATCCGAAGCAGGCTCCAGGCTCTGAGCTGTCAGCACAGAGCCCTATGTGGGGCTTGAACTCACGGAGTGTGAGATCATGACCTGAGCTGAAGTTGGACGCTTAACTGACTGAGCCACCCAGGTGCCCCTCTAATTTTTCTTTTAGTTTTTCTGTGGGTTGGGTGTATTTTGTGTTTGGGTGTATTTTCTGTGTGGTTGGGTGTATTAATGCAGTAATGCTGATGAATAAGGTACTCTTACAGCACAGCCATAATGTCATTGCATGATAAATATAATGCTTTGCCATTTAATTTGATAACAAAATAACCCACATTCCAATGTGCCTTAGAAGTGGGATTTCAGTTTGAAGTCCCCTTTTCTCTGTCCTGTTTTGATTTTATAGGTGTGTACTGCTAAGTTTAAAACAGTGTTGCAGTACATCAATATGCATTGCACTCAAAATGCTGTTAAGTTAGAACTGTGTCACTGCAGTTTTGTTAGCTCACCAAGTAGCAGTGGGAAGCAGTCATTTCTCACAGCTGCTCAGCTCTACCCATGTAGTAGCAGAGTACCCATAGACCATACATAAGCGAATGAATATGAATATGTTCCAATAAACCTTATTTGTGGACATCAGAATTCGAACTTCATATCATTTTATGTGTCATTGAAACAGTATTACTTAATTTTTTCCCCCAAGCATTTGAAATTCTTCTTAGCTTGTAGGCTGTACAGAAACAGGTGGAGGCTAGGTGTGGTCCATGGGCTATATTTTGCCAACCCTTATAAGACATTGTATATTACCACATCCTTGTGTGGGGTCCTGTAATGGCTGAAGGAACAGAGCAAATAAGCCTTGAGATGGTCAGATTTCTGAAGCACCATGAATTTGAGAATTCTACAGTTGGAAATCTGGACCTAGAATTATTTATTGTGGAGAGATTATAGCAGATGCCCGTATTTTTCCAGAGCTGGGGCTTTGGTGATACTTGGGAAGAAGATGAAACATCACTCTCCCAAATTTTGTATTCAGATCTCTGCAATGCTTTAAGACATTTAAGACAACAATTTTAACAAATATATTATATAGACCTTCCAATTATATTAGAAGGTCTTTTATATAGACCTTCCATTAAACATCAGGAACTTTCTAGGTACTAGATAAGTAATGGTCCCTTATTCTCAAATATAATAGAGATCTTGTCACTCCCCTTTTAAAACTGATGGTTTCCATTATCCTTGGAATAAAATTTACACTTCTTACTGTGATCATTCTATGTTCTACTGCTTTTCAGTTCTCCTCCTTCTATTGTTAGCTCTAGCCACATATTGGGACTTCCACTTCCTCAAAGAAGCTAAGGTAATATCTGACTCAGTGTTTGCTTATACTGTCTCCTTGTGTTCTCCACCTATGCCTGCCCATACTCACCCCCCTTTTCATTTCTTTCTGGTTCCTATTAATCTTTTAGGTTTTAGCTTATGTACCACCTTCTCAAAAAGCCTTCCCTGTACTTTCTGTAAAATAGGTTCCTTCTTTAGTCTCTGAAACTTCTATCACCTAGTAGTAGTTTCAGTGTTTAATTTGTGTTTTTGTAAATCTCCTCTGAGATTGTATACTTTATGAGGGCAGGGACCATGCATGTCTTATTTTCTGCTTATATATTATTTACTATTCATTTACTATTCCAGATATCTAGCATATGGAACAGTTGCTAGAAAATAATGACATTATAAATAGTTGTTGAATGAGTGAGCGCTTGGTTTCTGGGATGCCTCCCTCTTTTGATTCTTCTTCCATTTAGGTGACTGTCCCTTCTCCTTCCTCATTTTTGTCTCCCTGATCCCTAAACTTGGAATCTCCTATGCCTCAGTTGCCTGCTTTCTTCTCCTTCTGCATTCACTCCCTTGTCCTCTCTTCTAGTCTTAATAACTGTAAATATTATTTATAGATTAATAACTCCCAAATCTATATGGCCAACCTGAGACTTTAGGTAGAAGTGTCTCCTTGATACCTCCACTTGGAAAGCTTATTAGCATCTCACATTTATGTCCAAAGTAGGATTTTCGATTTCCTGTCTCCCACATTTATCTCACTTTTCTTCATTTCAGTAATTAGGAATACTGATCTTATAATAGTTCAGGCACTAAACCTTGGTATCATCCTTGACTTTCCTCTCTTTCTCACATCCAGTCTAATTTCTGTCAGCTTTACCTTAAAAACAAAACAAAACAGAAACAACTCACTTCTTACTATTTCTTCTACCTTTACAGCCTACCACCACTCATGTCCTATGTTCCATTATTTTGCATCCAGATTATTACAATAGTTTCTTAAATATGTATAATATATCAGATTGTGTCATTCCTTTGCTTAGAGCCCTCCAGTATTTTCTCATCTCATAATAAAAACCAGTTGTAATGTCCTTACTTTTCTATGAGACCTCACTTTATGGTCAGTGCTGCTCTATCCCCAGCCCTAAACTGTACCCCCTCACTCAGTTCTCTTCCCACTGGCTTCCTTGCTTTTCCTCATAAAATCCAAAAATTCTGTCTTCAGACCTTTGCACTTGCTATTTCTTCTATTTGCAGTGTTTTTCCCGTAGATTTCATCATCTTTTTTTTTTAAATGTTTACTTACTTAGAGAGAGCACGAACAGAGGAGAGACAGGGAGAAAGAGAATCCCAAGAGGCTCCGCACTGTCAGCATGGAGCCCGTGCAGGGCTCAAATCCCACCAACGGCAAGATTGTGACCTGAGCCAGAATCAAGAGTCCAACACTCAACCGACTGAACCTCCCAGGTGCCCCTCCCATAGATTTCTGTATAGCTCAGCTCCTCATATACTTTTGGGGAAATAGTCACAGGTATTGGATAAAATCTTAACAAATATTGGAGAAAATACTTTTCTGACCCCCTTATCTAAATTAATTTCACTCCTTCCCTCACTTCTATTCTCCTTACCTGTTTGATTTTTCCTTATAGCAAATATCACTACCTGACATAACCTTAAAAATAAGGTTGGCTTGGGGCACCTGAGTGGCTCAGTCGGTTGAGCGTCTGACTTCAGCTCAGGTCATGATCTCACAGTTTGTGGGCTCGAGCCCCGCGTCAGGCTCTGTGCTGACCTTTTGCTCAGAGTCTGGAGCCTGCTTCAGATTCTGTTTCCTTCTCTCTCTGCCCCTCCCCTACTCGAGGCTTTGTCTCACTCTGTTTCTCAAAAATAAATAAATGTAAAAAAAAAATTAAAAAAAAAATAAGGTTGGCTTATTGGCTCAGTCGGTTAAGCTTCCCTCTTGATCTCTCCTCAGGTCTTGATCTCAGGGTGGAGAGTTCAAACCCCGCATTGAGCTCCACGCTGGGCATGAAGACTACTTAAAAAAAAAAAAAAAAAATCAACCAGTCAGTTATTTTACCAGCAAAAATGGGTTCGTTTAGAATAGCAGAGAACTGTGATTTGGGGCGAGCAAGCAATGGCAAAACCATAGGCAAATCTGAGAACAAAGGAGAGGAAAGCTCTTCTACGGAGTAAAGTGGTGGGAGTTAGGAGGGCTGTTTCAAAGGAAAAGTACTTTGACGTTAATTGGAGTTCAAAGTATACTAGCTTTTCATTGGCTGAGTTGTGACAGCCTCTCATTGGCTGGGTGGTTGCCTGGGGAGGAGAAAAGCTTTTCTTCCTCCTTGGGATGGTAAACTGGTATCCATTTGGAATGTTCCTAACTTCCCGTTCATTCTGCAATTGTGCATTCTCACACTTGTAGGGTGTGAGAGCTCCCCCTGCTGGCCTCCTGACTCCATTTTAAATAAAGTTTCCTTTTATTAATTTTCACAGTAGAATGAAATTTCTCTGAGAATGGGGACTTTGTTTTTTCCACTCTTGTGTTTTCAGTGTCTTGAACATGCCTTGAACCATTATATAGTGCTACTCAGAAAATGTTTTTTTTAAATGAATGATCACATTGCTTCTGGTTTCGGACAAAATACACATATATGGTTGAAAAGTGAAAAGCACAAAGTTAGCACCCCAGAAGTGGCAAAATGGGAATATACAAAGAAATTGATTTCTTGATGACCTTGTTGAACTGATGAAATAACCAGTTCTGGGACTGTCCTACCTTTGGACCTCTTGTTAATGTTGGATAATACCCTCCCCTCCCTTCAGGTACTTTAATTGGGTTTTCTGGTTTTTGCAGCCTAGAACATTGTATTTCATACAGAACCATTTAACTCTTAAATTACATTAAAATTAAAAATAATATCCTGATTGGAGAAACTAAAGTAAAACTGATACTTGTGTCCTGATGTTGTATATTAAAACAAGTCTTCTAAAACAAATGTTTCTACATAGTAGGAGTGCTAAAAATGGTTGCCCTAAGGTCTAGTATCTCTACCTTTAGGAATTTATTCTTGGAGAGGGATTCAAAACAAGAGAAAAAGCTGTATGTGTAGACATGTTCAATGCTACATTATTTATAAAAATAAAAAGTAGGAAATAGCTATGATCATTGACTTGACATTTTACATGGCCTTGAAAATTGCTTAGGAATTTCTTATAAGCTTCAATAAAATATAAAAAACATTAAAGGACAAGGTTGTATGTTATATAGGCAAAACATATCTAGGCTGTGAGAAGTCAGTATAGTGGTTAACTTTTGGTGGAAAGGTAATGATTGGAAGCAAGCCAAAAGGGGCTTTTAGGGGAGAGAGACACACAGTGCAAGCAGGGGAGGGGCAGAGAGAGAGAGAGAGATACGGAATCTGAAGCAGGCTCCAGGCTCTGAGCTGTCAGCACAGAGCCCAGTGTGGGGCTTAAGCCCATGAACTGCGAGATCATGACCTGAGCCAAAGTCGGATGCTTAACTGAGCCACCCAGGCGCCCCAGGATTTTTTTTTTAAGGGTAATGTTATAGGGTATGTCTTATGTGACAGTTTATTGAGCTATATATGATGTGTGCACTTTTATGATGTATCTTGTACTTTAATAAAAGGTTTTTTTAGGAAAAAACCTCCAAAATATTATGATCCATGGCTTTATAAAAATATATACATATATAGACAAATATATACATGAAAATATCAAGTGTTAGGTGATAGCACTTGTTTATGATTTTCTTAAAGTCAGATAAGAAACAAATGTTTTTAACTTTTAAAAAACATTTTTAATTGTGATAAAATATGCATAATATTAAGGATGCCTGGCTGGCTCAGTTGGTAGAACATGAAGCTCTTGATCCCCAGGTCATTAGTTCAAGCCCCACATTGGGTGCAGAGTTGACTTAAAAGTTTAAATATATATATATTTAATAATATAAAAATTTAATAAAAATTTATATATATATTTAAATAATGCAGCTATAAAAATACAAATAAAAAGCATAGCATTGTGTGTATGTGTATACACATACACATACACACAATGCTATGCTTTTTATTTGTATTTTTATAGCTGCATTATTGGGATACAATTCATATACCATACAATATTTACAGAGTAGTGTAACCATCGCTACAGTCAATATGAAAACATTTTCATCAGTACAGAAAGAAACCCAATATCCACTAGAAGTTACTTCCCATTTTCCCCAAACCTCTTCTTTTTGTTGTTTATTAAATTAATATTTATTTTTATTTGAATATAGTTGACACCCATTGTTACATTAGTTTCAGATGTACAACATAATGATTCAGTATCTCTGTACATTATGCTATGCTTACCACAGTTGTTTATTTTTAAAAGCTTTTTCCTCCACCTTTTGTTAATGTCAAATGTGGGTTTTCTTCTTTGGAGCTCTGACCTTCTTACTTATCTTGATTCAGTAAGTGGAGTGAGAGAGTTGACTGAGTGATGTACTTCAAAGGATGTTTCAATTTATTAGGAAATACTTCAGAGTTAAAAAAAATAATATAACATACCCATCTTAAATTTTAAAAAGGGAAAGATAAGGTTATTAGCAGGTAGTGAGTTCTTGCTAAATATTAGTCATTATATTAGGTTGCTTGTCTTCAAATTGTCTTGTGTGTTTTAGTTGATGTTGATACTCTCCTCTTGACAATTTTATAGAAAAAAAGGCTGCCTTAGAAAACGGAGGTTAAATAACTCGTCCAAGTTTGCACAGCTTTGGAATGGCAGAGCCAGGGTTTAAACCTAGAGGGTTTTGTTGTTTAGTACATGTAAAAACTCTTTACTGAATGTGTTCACTAACCACATTTTAAAAGTTCTGCCATTATGAGGTTTACTTTAATAATCTATCATAAGTTAAAAGCTGTGATGAGTTATTTTCTAATTGAGGTAAAGGATCCAGTGGGATCACGTGGCTCTTGCAACCTGGTTTGCTATATTAAAAGATACAAATTCTTGATGGTATGACAGTGGAGCAAAAAGCTGCTGTTAATCATAAAAATTTCTTTATCGAAAAGTTCTGGGATTACTACCAGGAGACCGAGGTCTTAGGTTAAATGATATGACTAAGAGCTCATAGAATCTAGGTCTCCTGAGTTGAGTCTGTAATTCTTTTAATTAGTAAACTTAGTAGTGTGTGTGCTTATAACTAAAAACCTTTCAAAGACTTTGTTCTATCCTTTATTCCATTTTGACTTGCAGACCCCAGATGAGGCTGAATTTACGTGATTATATCATTTTATAGTTCTATGAATGTTTTTTAGAATTATGGATATGATTATTTCTTTTATAGAAGCATTTGTTTTCAGATGGTTTCTGATTCTCATTTTAGAAAATGGAAACAAGAAGAGAAAAAAATTACATATATAACCACAAATATAAATATGTAATAATTACATGTATCTGTGGAAATAACCAGGTAACTTTTTAAAAAAACACACGTCGGGGCGCCTGGCTGGCTTAGTCAGTAGAGCTTGCGACTTTTGATCTTGAGGTTGTGAGTTCGAACCCCACGTTGGGCGTAGAGATTACTTAAAAAAAATTAAAATTGTTGGTGCTGGCAAAGAAGTGGTTTGAATGTAAATAAAACATACATGCCATTCTCTTAGTGGAGCTAATGGTACACATTTTATGTCCTACTTTTTTCTCTCAAGATTATTATTTACTTTCTCATCCAGTAATTTATACATCTAAATTTTCTAATTTCTTGTTTTGTTGATTTTTTTCTTTTTCTTTTTCTGTTCTTTTTTGTTTTTGTTTTGCTTTCCCCCCATAGATCTTGAGCCAGATGATTGTGCATCCATTTACATCTTTAATGTAGATCCACCTCCATCTACTTTAAACTCACCACTTTGCTTACCACATCATGGATTACCGTCTCACTCTTCTGTTTTGTCACCATCGTTTCAGCTCCAAGGTCACAAAAACTATGAAGGAACTTGTGAGATTCCTGAATCTAAATACAGCCCTTTAAGTGGTCCCAAACCCTTTGAGTGTCCAAGTATTCAAATTACATCCATCTCTCCTAACTGTCATCAAGAAATAGATACTCATGAAGATGACCTACACATAAATGATCCAGAAAGGGAATATTTGGAAAGGCCTTCTAGAGATCATCTCTATCTTCCTCTTGAGCCATCCTACCGGGAGTCTTCCCTTAGTCCTAGTCCTGCCAGCAGCATCTCTTCTAGGAGCTGGTTCTCAGATGCATCTTCTTGCGAATCTCTTTCACACATTTATGATGATGTGGATTCGGAATTGAATGAAGCTGCCGCCCGATTTACTCTTGGATCCCCTCTGACTTCTCCTGGTGGCTCACCAGGAGGTTGCCCTGGAGAAGAGTCCTGGCATCAACAATATGGACTTGGACACTCCTTGTCACCCAGGCAATCTCCTTGCCACTCTCCTAGATCTAGTGTTACTGATGAGAATTGGCTGAGCCCCAGGCCAGCCTCAGGACCCTCATCAAGGCCTACTTCCCCCTGTGGGAAACGACGGCACTCCAGTGCTGAGGTTTGTTATGCTGGGTCCCTTTCACCCCATCATTCACCTGTTCCTTCTCCTGGTCACTCCCCCAGGGGAAGTGTAACAGAAGATACCTGGCTTAATGCTTCTGTCCAGGGTGGATCAGGCCTTGGCCCTGCACTTTTTCCATTTCAGTACTGTGTAGAGACTGATATCCCTCTGAAAACAAGGAAGACTTCTGAAGATCAAGCTACCATACTACCAGGAAAATTAGAGCTCTGTTCAGATGACCAAGGGAGTTTATCACCATCCCGGGAGACTTCAGTAGATGATGGCCTTGGATCTCAGTATCCTTTAAAGAAAGATTCATCTGGTGACCAATTTCTTTCAGTTCCTTCACCTTTTACCTGGAGCAAACCAAAGCCTGGCCACACCCCAATATTTCGGTGAGTCGATGGAAATGGCTGCTGGTCATTTTTCATGCTTATGTGTTACTGGTGGCATGTGACTGCATTATATATATGGAATGGTTTGATGCCCCCCCTTTTTTTCTAGTGTCTTCCAGACAAATCAATTAAAGTCTGCATTTATTTTCCCTTTAGTCTTAAAAGAGCCTTCAGATAGGCTAGGCTTATCATTTTAGAAGTATATAGATAATGAATTGTAGATAATAATAAATTATATTGAAGATTCCCTAGAAAGAATTTTCTTATTTAAAAAGCTTTTTGTAAAACATTGATTACAGTATGAGTTAAATTACAAAAAAAAATACTAATGGGGAACATGTGTTTTATATTTTTAAGACCTTATACAAATGAAATTTGTTTATTGTGGCAAGTTCTTTTCATAATTTATTTTTTATCTTTTGATTTTATAAGTTTTGACTTTTTTATTGTAGAGAAATTTTAACATTTTATGTATTTAAATTTGTCTTCTGCATGGGTTTTGGATTTTGTGTTATATTTGAAAGCCTTACCCCAGTCTAAAATAATTACAAATAACAATCTAACTTGCACATGTTTTTAATAAAATTTTTGTGTATACATTAGCTTTATAATGTATATAATACATATCAATTATATTTATATGTACATGCATATATTATATATTAATAATTGTATATATATGAATATATATTTGAATTTTGAGTCTAGCTAGGAGCTGGAGTAGAGAACAGTTTAAAAGTAAGTAAGAGTGTAAGAGCAAGTAAGTAATTCTAGATAACTGGAGTAAGAACAGCATGACTCATTCCAAATGACTTCTCAGTTGTCATAATCCTGTTTTATAGAATCAATCTAGTCTATATAATTGTTTAGAAGAGAACTTTTTTTAAAATGCTTTTTCAGTGGTATGAGTGTTTATTTCTGGATCCAGATCTTTAGAAAAATATGTGGAATTATGGTATTGAAGATATCTTTGAGCCTATCATTCTCCTTTTGAAAAGTATCTTAATCTTTGTAGGGGTTTGCTTAAGTCTGCAGAACAAGTGTAGAAACTAGCTGAGAGTTGAAGTTGAGTTGTTTCAGACTAATAAAAATTAATACCTTTGAGCTTCATAATAAAGCTAGGCTGAGGACATTGAGAGAGGCAATTTAGGAATGTTAGGAGTGAATGAATGAAGCAATGTAGGAATGGTAGCATTTCATTGGTGAAAGAGACCTTAAAAGTCCAATTTCACCAGTCACTAAGAAGATTTTTTTTTTTAATATTTATTTTTTGGGAGAGCGCAAGCAGGGGAGAGGCAGAGAGAGGGGGACATAGGATCTGAAGCAGGCTTTGCGCTGACAGGCTGACAGCAGTGAACCCAATGTAGGGCTCAAATTCCTGAAGGAGATCATGACCTGAGCCAAAGTTGGACACTCAAGCAAATGAGCCACCCAGGTGCCCTAAAAGATGTTTTTAATATAAATTATTGTAGGTTGGGTCCTTTAATATTTGACCTACAGACATATAAGTTGTTTCTTTTTTAAATCCTGTATTTTCATTGTTAATATATCTAAATGAGGGGTGGTTGGGTGGCTCAGTCAGTTAGGCATCTGACTTTGGCTCATATCATGATCTCATAGCTCGTGAGTTTGAGCCCTGCATCTGGCTCTGTGCTGCCAGCTCGGAGCCTGGAGCCTGCTTCAGATTCTGTGTCTCCCTCTTTCTGCCCTTCCCCCCCCCCCCCACACACACACTCTCTCTCTCTCTCTCTCTCTCTCTCTCTTTCTCTCTCTCCAAAAATAAATAAACATTTAAAAAATATATATACATAAATATCTAAATGAACCTATATCCCTTTAAGCTGTTTAAATTATCTTATTGATCAATTGATGTTTTCTCTAAAATTGACATTTAGAATCTGCAATGATAGACCTTATAGTTTTTCAGCCAAATGTGTAGTGAAATTAAATTGTACCTCAAATTGCAGTATACTGCTGCCTATAAGCGGTGTACAGTATTTCAGAGAAACAAGAATAAGAAGGAAGTGGGTAAGCAACAGGTATAATAGACTAACTTCTATAGCTACACACCAGGGATGGAGACATATATACTGAGATACAGGAGTATTTGGATCCTTAGACACTGATAGCACATATACAGAAATGGACATTTTTGCTTAAAAGTTAAATTATTCTTTTGGTTGTTTTTTTTTTTTTTTTTTTTTATTTTTGGGACAGAGAGAGACAGAGCATGAACGGGGGAAGGGCAGAGAGAGAGGGAGACACAGAATCGGAAACAGGCTCCAGGCTCCGAGCCATCAGCCCAGAGCCTGATGCGGGGCTCGAACTCACGGACCGCGAGATCGTGACCTGGCTGAAGTTGGACGCTTAACCGACTGCGCCACCCAGGCGCCCCTCTTTTGGTTGTTTTTTTATAATTAGGTACACATAGTTGAAAATCATTTAGTTTTGCAAAATGTTAGAATTTGTCCTTTTTAAAAAATACAGGAAACCAAAATGTAAATGAAATGGATTTGAGTTAAAGAATTATTTCGTAAGTACCCATCATATCCAGTGTTATAACTTATTAAGTAAAATTTTATTTTGGAATACTCTGCTTCAGAGATCACAGGAGGAAAAAAATGTTGGTTGCTGGCAAAGAAGGGTTTTAAATCCTTGCTTGGCAGTAATAGCATGGTGAAATGCATTTTTTGTGTGTTTCGTTTATAGCACATCTTCATTACCTCCACTAGACTGGCCTTTACCAACTCATTTTGGACAATGTGAACTGAAAATAGAAGTGCAACCTAAAACTCATCATCGAGCCCATTATGAAACTGAAGGTAGCCGAGGAGCAGTAAAAGCATCTACTGGGGGACATCCTGTTGTCAAGGTATGAGTTGGGACTTATTTTGGAGATATCATACATTTTTTAATGATAAAGTCTGTTCATTTAGGTACTGCTGAGCACAAAAAGAAAATTCAAAGCTTAAAACTTCTGTTGAGGTTTTATGTTTTTGTTCATATGGCACTTCTGCATTGAGGTTATTTTTTTTGCTAAGTTGAAACATATTCTTTTGCTTGTGGACTGACTCTCCAGCTGAAAGGAAAGATTGTAGTGGTCAAACAGTTGTTTTTCTTATTAAAAAACCCCAAATAACAAAAACCAACTGTATTATAAACATAATACATGCTCGTTTAAAATCGAAGTAATACTGGGGCATCTGGGTGGCTCGGTTGAGCTTCCAACTTCAGGTCAGGTCATGATCTCTCAGTTCGTGGGTTCAAGCCCCACATCAGGCTCTGTGCTGACAGCTCAAAGCCTGGAGCCTGCTTCAGATTCTGTGTCTCCCTCTGTCTCTGCCCTTCCCCAGCTCATGCTCTTTCTCTCTCAGAAATAAATAAACATTAAAAAATTTTTTTTTAATCCAAATCCAAGTAATACCAAAAATAAAGCAATAAATTACCCCAAATACAAACCCCTCAGAAATAAGCAATTGTTAATATTTGGTTAACATTCCAGATAATTCTCTGTGTATATTTAGTGTAAGTCTGAATGGATGGCTAGAAAATAGATTGAATTTTTTTATGGATAGCATTATACTGAACATCTTTGTGATTAAAATGTTTAATTTATTTTTATTTGAATTTATTAGGAAAAACTAACATGAAATCATAAAAATATATAATAGTTGAGCATGTGAAATATACTTAATAGGTAAATTTTGAATCGTAATAGTTGAATGTTAACTTTAATATTTGAATGAAATATTTATAAAATGAAACAGAAGTAAAAAGTAACAACTTATACTGAATCTTAGATATTGTTCTTCCCGCTCAGAGATCCTAAGATCTAAGGTTAAAGATACTAAATTATTGAGAAACTGAATCACTGTTTTAGATGGTTTGAATTTTGACTCCCTGCTTTGAAAAATGAGATGATTGTCTTAAACTTCTCCTGCCCTACCCAGGTTCTACCTCCTGAATTTTGTTGCTTCTGTTATTTTCCCTTGCAGATCTACAGCCATCTTCCCACCCTTGTACCCTTCCACACTCCATTGTTTAGCTTTAGTCCTATGTCTAGTTGGATTCAGTGATTACTACTAATTTTTACATGTTTTATTGTTAAATGTTTTGTTTAAGGAGGGCTTTGGATTCTGTATTTGTTGGGTTCTTTCATGTTTGAGAATGTTTGTTGGCTTAAATACCCAAACATCAGAATGGCCTGTATATAATAATCTCGAGTCACCTATTTTCTCTCTCAGGACTTGTCTTAACAGCATTGTGTATTGAGGACGAATTAATTTTATCTGAAGTGAATTTGAACAATACAGGTTATGAACTATCATTTCCTGTATCAGCCATGATTTATGATTTATCATTATTATCTAAACAATATTTAATAATTCTTGACAAAGCTTTACATTTTAGGTGGGTTTTTAAATGACTTGTAGCGGGGCGCCTGGGTGGCTTGGTCGGTTAAGTGTCCAACTTCGGCTCGGGTCATGATCTCACGGTCCGTGAGTTCGAGCCCCGCGTCGGGCTCTGTGCTGACAGCTCAGAGCCTGGAGCCTGTTTCACATTCTGTGTCTCCCTCTCTCTCTGCCCCTCCCCTGTTCATGCTCTGTCTCTCTCTGTCTCAAAAATAAATAAATGTTCAAAAAATAAATACACGTTAAAAAAAAAAAAAAAGTGCCCTGCACAGCACGGGGCACGTAGTAAATAACTTGTAGCAAGAAATAGCAGTTACAGAAAGAGATCAGGTTTGTGGTTACCAGTGAGGGAACTGGATCAAGGTGGTCAGAAGGTACAAACTTCCAGTTATAAATAAGTACTGAGGATGTAGTGTACAACGTAATGATTACAGTTAACACTGCTATATAGTATATTTGAAAATTGCTAAGAGTAGATCCTGAAAGTTCTCATCACAAGGAAAACAACCTTTTTTTTCCTCTATCTCTGTCAGTTTTTGGTAAGTATATGAGGCGATGGATGTTAGCTAAATTTATCATAGTAATCAGTTCACAACATAAAAATCAAGTTATTTATATACCTTAAATTTATGTACTATTTTATGTCAGTTGTCATAAGAATTCTCTCATTTGTTTTTTTTTTTAATTTTTTAAATTTATTTTAATGTTTATTTTTGAGAGAGAGAGTGAAAGCATGCATGAGTGGGTGTGGGATAGAGAGAGAGGGAGACACAGGATCTGAAGCAGGCTCCAGGCACTGAGCTGTCAGGGCAGAACCTGATGCAGGGCTCGAACCCATGAACCACGAGATCGTGACCTGAGTGAAGTCAGATGCTCAACTGACTGAGCCACCTACCTAGGCATGCCCTACTGTTTGTTCTTAGAGTCACATTTTGCTCTTAAATGAGAGCTTATTTCAGTTTTATTAAGGAAGAAGATTGCTTCATTTACTGTATCTTTGAGTTTTCTTACCAGGAAAGAAATTATTTACAAGTCCTTAAGTGAACAAAAATTTTTTGAGAGTCCAAGTGGTTTGTTGCCACAGTATTCCTTTAATTACAAACTGGTTCTCTGAGGTGCCTGGGTGACTCAGTTGGTTAAGAAGCCAATCTTGATTTCGGCTCAGGTCATGATCTCATGGTTCATCAGATCTAGCCCTGTGTCAGGCTCTGTGCTGACAGTGTGGAGTCTGCTTGGAATTTTCCCTCTCTCCCTCTCTCTGCCCCTCCCCTGCTTGTATGGTTGCTCGCTCTCTCTCTCTCTCTCTCTCTCTCTCTCTCTCAAAATACATAAATAAACATTTAAAAGAAGAATTAAAAAAATAAAAAATAAAAACTGGTTCTCTTTTGGGGCTCCTGCTGGCTCCATGGAGCGTGCAACTCTGTCTCAGGGTCGTAAATTCGAGCCCCAAATTGGGGTGTAGAGATTACTTAAAAAACCAAACTGGTTCTCTTCTTAGGAGGAGACTAGCACTTCTGGTATTATTATCGTTGCTTTATATTGTCCTTGTGAGTGACTTTTTTTTTTTTTTTTTTATAACTTCTTACCTGAAGAATTATATCATTACACTTGAAGTTACTGACTTAACCAGAGTATGTCTGGATGCTGATTGTTCTTTATCAGTCTTTCCAAGTACCTATGATACTCCCTTTCAATCTGAGATTATTTCTTCCTTTGTACAAGAAAATCTGTATTATGTATCTGTATACCTTTCCTGTCCATTTGTTTTGTCCTTTACTTCAGGGACTCCAATTACTAGTCAAATGTCAACTTGTCTTTGTTTATCCCCCATGTCTTTGTGTTTTTTCCTCTGGTTATTTTAATGTCTTACTATTTAGTGTGTGTGTGTGTGTGTGTGTGTGTGTGTGTGTGTTTAAAGCTCTGCTCTGATGTTTTTGATCTATTCATCACTTGCTGTTTCTAATTTAGCTTCTAATTTTTTTTACGTTTATTTTTGAGAGAGACAGAGAGAGACAAAGTGTGAGCAGGGGAGGGGCAGACAAAGAGGGAGACACAGAATCTGAAACAGACTCCAGGGTCTGAGCGGTAAGCACAGAGCCTGATGTGCAGCTTGAACCCACAAACCGTGAGATCATGACCTAAGCTGAAGTTGGATGCTCAACCGACTGAGCCACCCAGGCGCTTCTCTAATTTAGCTTTTAGATCTGCAGTTGTGTCTTGAACTTTAATTTGATTCTTTAGGTCCATTTTCCACTCATTTGATATTTTATCATTATATTTTATCTCATGATTTATTGAATTTATATTCTTTGTATTTATATAAATATATTTATAAAAAAGAATTTATATATATATATTTTAATGTTTATTTTTGAGAGAGAGTGTGAGAGAGAGTGTGAGCAGGGGAGGAGCAGAGGGAGGTGGGGGACAGAGCATCCGAAGCAGGCTCTGCGCTGACAGCAGCTAGCCCGATGAGAGCTTGAACTCACAAATCATGAGATCGTGACCTGAGCTGACGTCAGACACTCAACGGACTGAACCCCTACTGAATTTACATTCTTAGATTTTTTAGTGTGGAACATTCGCTGGTAATCAATTTCTGGGTTTTGTCTTTGTGTGTATGTTTTTTTTGAGGGGGAGGTTTTGTTTTCATTTTTATTTCATTAGTCAAATGTCTTATATAATTTGTTCCATTTTTCATTAAATAAAAACAAGAACAAAAACTGCATACTATGATTGCCTAATTGTCATGCCTTTTCTCCTCCATTTTGTTTGAGAGCTTTGGTCTGTAGCCTGAGGAGATTGGGGTAAAGAGGTACAGAGTTACTTTAGGGTAGGCCTTGTTGGGTTTGGCTCAAGAGAGTGAACAATATCATGTATTATGGCCCACTCCCAGAACTCTGGTGTGTATCATATTTTCATGAGCTGTTCTTATTCCCCTAATACAGCACAGAGTCCTGGAAGATGGTCAGCACTCCTGACCTTTTCTGCCCTGCCAGAAGCCCTGGAGCATAATGTAGTATCTTTTATTCTTGAGGAAAAGTTTTTCCTTGACTTTTTTCAGAGCTGCCTACTTAGAACTTTGATTTACTTTGCTGTCAATTAGCATGAGTTAGTGTTTTCTATTTTGTTTTCTCATTTTATTACTTTTATACCATTAATGTAATTATTTTATTTTTATTATTTTTATTATTTTTTAAAATTTATTTTTAGGGAGAGAGTGAGAGAGTATGTGCCCACAAGTTGGGGGAGGGGCAGAGAGAGACAGAGGGAGTGAGAATCCCAAGCAGGCTCCACCCCAGTGCGGACCCCAACTTGGGGCTCAATCTCAATACCATGAGATCATGACCTGAGCAGAAACCTGGAGTTGGATGCTTAACTGACTGAGCCACCTAGGTGCCCCAATTTATTTATTTATTTATTTAGTTAGTTAGTTAGTTAGTTAGTTTATACTTACTAATTTTATTTACTGCTGTTGCTTTTCCTGGTGGATGAGGTATGGATTAGTTAGTAGTTGTGCCATATAAATCTTAATCCTCTGTTTCACATTCCTCGTACCACCACCACACACACATACATTTTGGTTATTTTGTTAGCTATTGAAGAAGCTTGTGAAGAAGCTATTGAAGAAGATTGTGATACTACTTCATTCCATTGTCTTTATGCAAAATCAGATAATCAGAGAAATCATTTTCCTCATAATCAGAGACAAATAAGCATTACATGATGAGAACAGGTCATCTCAAATTGGAAATGAAACTGATGCCTAACTCTATATACTCTACCACACTTGCAGGGTTGTGTGCTTTGTAGGGACACTCTTCATTTCTGTATGTCCACTTCTGAGACTTCATTTTTTCCATTAACAGAGGTGGCCCTTTTTCAGCAACTAAGAGGACTATTTGTAGATTTCTCTGCTATTCTGAGAATTTTGTAATGCTCGGGAAAGGATGGCATCATTTGCTATTCCAGACTGGTCTGAGCATCACACATAAGAGTGGCATGCTTGGTTCTCAAGACAAAAAAAAAAAAAAAAAAAAAAAGCCTTGATTTTGCTGAGTAGTGGCTTATTTTCTTTTAAACATTTGTTGCTAAGAACACATCATTAAAGTACACAAGTCTTAACATGTACAGCTCAGTGAATTTTTAATATACACATACCCATATAACTACCACAAAGGTTAAGATATAGAGTATTTTAAGCACCCTGAAGACTCCCTTGTGCCCTTCCCAGTTTGTATCCCCCAGCCAAAGTTAATCATGCTTCTGAACTTCTTCTCGTCATAGATTTGTCTTTTTATTCTTGAATTTCATATAAATGGGATCATATAGAATATCCTATTTTCTGTCTGGCTTCTTTTATTCAACACTATGACTGTGAGGTTCATCCATTTGTGGCGGGTAGTTTTTCTTTTTCTTTGCTGTGCAGTACTCTATTGTATTAATTTGCTATAATTTCTTCATCTGTCCTCCTATTCATAGACACTTGGTTTGTGTCCAGTTTTGGACTATTTTGAATAAAGCTGCTGGACTGTTTTGAATAAACCTATGTTCTTTTTTCTCTTTTTTAACACATCTCTTTTGTTTTTTATTTTAATTCCACTGTAGTTAACATATGGTGTTACATTAGTTTCAGATGTACTACACCTATCTTTTGATAGACAGGGCATTCACTTGTTTTGGTAATATGTCCGTTGAGTGGAATCGCTGGTATTGCAAAGTACCCATACCAGTTTTTACTTTTGACCAGTCATAATATGGAGGTTTCAGTTACTCCACATCTTCACCGGTACCAACACTTGGTTGCTGGTATTTTTTAACTATTTCAGTAGGGTTGTAGAAGAATCACACTGGTTTTAATTTGTGGTTTCCTGATGACCAGTGATGTTGAACATCTTTTCACGTTTGTTTTCAGACATTTGGCTGTCCTCTTCTGTGAAATGTCGGTTCACATTTCTTGACCAGTTTTTAAATTGTCTTTTTCTTTTTGATTTGTAGGTTTTTGTTTTCTTTTTTTTTTTTAGTGTTTTGAATGTAAGTTTTTTGTTAGGTATATGCATTGCAAATATAATTTCTTCTCATTGTCTTTTGCTTGCTTTTTCACTGTTTTGTTTTGTTTTACTTTTTTGTTGTTTGTTTTGAGAGGAAGCTTAAGTAGGGGAGAGATAGAGGGAGAGATAGAGGGAGAAGGAGAAAGAGAATTTTAAGCAGGCTCCATGCCCAGGGTGAGGCTCTGTCTCACCACTTTGATATCATGGCCTGAGCTGAAATCAAGAGTTGGACGCTTAGCTCACTGAGCCACCCAGGCGCCCATTGATGTGTGTTTTGATGAATGGAAGTTTTTAATTTTAATGAAGTCCAAATTATTAGTATTCTTTTTCCTGAATAGTGCTTTTATATCCTGTTCAAGAACCTTTGCTTACATACCAAGGTTATGAAGGCAGTCAGTCTCTTGTGTTTTATTCTGGACACTTTATTGCTTTACCTTTTATATTTAGGTCTATGGTCTTTCTCAAATTATTTTTTGTGTATGGACTAAAGAGGTAAGGATTAAGCCCCCCCTTTTTTATCGATAAAAGTTGACTCAGTACCATAATTGAAAGCCCATCATTTTTCTCTTGTGCTGCATTGGTGCCTTTGTCATAAATCAGGTGACTATATACTGTGGCACTCTTTCTTAACTCTTCATTCCATGCCACTGGACTATTTGGTCTATGTTAGTACCATCATTACAATGCCTTAATTAAAATGGCTTTACAATAAATCTTATGATTTGGTAGTGTGAGTCTTCTTTTAAGATTCTTCTGACTATTCTAGGTCCTTTGCATTTTTGTATGAATTTAGAGTCAGCTTGTCACTCTCCATCCCCCCTTAAAAAAAAAACAAACCCATGGGGATTTTGGTTAGGATTACCTTGAAAGTATAGGTCAGTTTGGAAAGAACTGACCTCTTAATAGTATTGATGCTTCCAGTCCATGGATATAGTTTATCCCTTCACTTATTTAGGTATTATTTAATTCCTCTCCACAGTGTTTTATAGTTTTCCAGGTAGAAATCTTTCACATCTTTTGTTATTTCCAGTTTCAGTGTTTTTAATGCTATTATTGTATTTTTTATTTTATTTACGTTTTTGTTTCTAGAATATAGAAATGTAATTGATTTTTTTTAATATTGACTTTATATTTCTTGACCTAACAGTTTATTTTAGCTTCTTTTGGGTTTTCTAAATAGTTGGGTCATCTTTGAATAATAACCGTTTTACCTCTTTATAATTTTTATACCTTTTTTCCCTAAAACTTTTATTGTGGTGAAATAACACTTAACATAAAATTTATCATGTTAATTATTTTTACATGTATGGTTTAGTAGTATCAAATACATTCATAATGTTGTATAACTTTGACCACCATCCATTTCCATAGCTCTTTTCATCTTATAAAACTGAAACTCTATACCCCTCTTTTTTGTCCCCTTAGCTCCCAGAAACCACCATTCTTCTATTGCCTCTACGATGATGTTGACTACTCTAAGTACTTTATATCAGTAGAATCATACAGTATTTGTCTTCTGTGACTGGCTTATTTCACTTAGTAATAGCCTCAAGTTTCATCCATGTTGTAACATATAACAGAATTTCTTTCCTCTTTAAGGCTACATAATATTTCATTGTATACACATTTTGCTTGTCCATTCATCCACCAATAGACATATGAGTTGCTTCCACATTTCAGTTGTTGTGAATAACATTGCTATGAACATGGATATGCATATATCTTTTTGAGACCCTGCATTCAATTCTTTTCAGTATATACCCAGAAGTAGAATTGCTGGATCATATGGTAATTCTACTTTTAATTTTTTATTTATTTTTTATTAAAAAAATTTTTTTTTTTTTTTGAGAGAAAGCATTAGTAGGGGAGGGAGCAGAGGGAGGGAGAGAAAGAATCTTAAGTAGGGTCCACACTCAACATGGAGCCTGATGCAGGGCTCTATCCCACAACCCTGGGATCATGACCTGAACTAAAATCAAGAGTGGGATGCCCACCTGAGCCACCAAGGTGCCCCTCTACTTTTAATTTTTAACCACCATTCCCACCAACAGTGTACAAGGGTTCCAGTTTTTCTACATCCTTGCCAATGCTTGTTTTCTGTTTTTTTGATAGCAGCCATCCTAGTGAGTGTGAAATGGTGTCTCATTATTGTGATTTGCATTTTCCTTCTGGTTATTGAGTTTGAGCATTTTTTAGATTTATTGACCATTTGTATAACTTCTTTGGGAAAATGTCTTTTCAAATTTTTGCCCATTTTTTGAAATAGGTGGTGTGTTTTTCTGTTGTTGAGTTTTAGGAGTTCTCTCTTTTTCTCTTCCTCTGTGTATGTATATGTGTATAAAAACACATGTTTGTGTGTGTGTGTGTGGGGGGGGGGGGTTGTGGAGGAGCAGAGAGGGAGGGAGACACAAAATCTGAAGCGGGCCCTAGGCTCTGAGCTGTCAGCACAGAGCTCGACGCAGGACTCGAACCCACGAACCACAAGATCATGATCTGAGCTGAAGTCAGACGCTCAACTGACTGAGCCACCCAGGGGCCTCTATATTTATGTAATTTATATATTTATATTATTAGATGTATGATTTGCAGATATTTTCTCCCTTTTTTTGGTTCTCTTTTTACTCTGTGGATAATGTCTTTTTTTTTAATCTTTCTAGTTTTTATGATTTTTATTAAAAAATTTTTTTTAATGTTTATTTTTGAGACAGAGAAAGAGAGACAGAGCATGAGCAGGGTAGGGGTGGAGAGAGAGGGAGACACAGAATCTGAAGCAGGCTCCAGGCTCTGAGCTGTCAGCACAGACCCCGAAGGGGGCTCAAACTCACGAACCATGAGATCAAATCCTCATGAAGTTGGACACTCAGCCAACTGAGCCATCCAGGCTCCCCTTATGATTTTTACTATTAAAAAGATTTTTTAGAGATAGAGCGGTGGAGAGGGGCAGAAGGAGAGGGAGGGAGAGAGAATCGTAAGCAGGCTCCACGCTTAGCATGGAGCCTGAGTTGGGGCTTGATTCCACGAGCATGAAATCACAGCCTGAGCCAAAATCAAGAGTTGAATGCTTAGCTGATTGAGCCACCCAGGTTCCCCTGGATAATGTTTTTAATGCTCCCAAATTCTAATTTTCATGAAGTCCAATTTGTCTGTTATTTTGTTGACTTTGTCTTCATATCCTAGAAAGAATTGTCAAATTCAGTGTTGTGAAGCTTTTGCCCTAGGTTTTCCTCTATGAATTTTGTAGTTTAAGTCATACATTTAGATCTTTTATCCATTCATGTTAATTTTTGATAAATGTCAAGTTAGATGTTCAGCATTATACTTATGCATGTAGATATCCAGTTGTCCCCACATCATTTGTTGAAGACTATCCTTTCTTCGTTGAATGGTCTTGACACTATTGTCAAAAATTGTTTGGCTATATGTGCAAGAGTTTATTTCGAAGCTCTTAATTTTATTCTGTGGCTCTATATGTCTGGCTTTATGTCAGTACCACAGTGTTTTTATTACTGTGGTTTTGTAGTAAGTTTTGAAATTTGGAATTGTGAGGCCCCGAATTTTGTTCTTTGTTTTTGAAGATTGTTTTGGCTCTTTAGGTCCCTTAGGTTCCATATGAGTTTCAGGGTGGGTTTTTCTATCTCTGCAAAAAATGTCATTGGGATTTACTTAGGGATTGCATTAAGTCTGCAGATTGCTTTAGGTAGTATTGTCATCTTAACAGTATAAATCTTGACTCCATGAACAGGGGATGCATTTCCATTTATTTGTGTCTTTACATTTTTCCAGCAGTGTTTCATAGTTTTCATTATACAAGTCTTTCACCTCCTTGATAAGCTTTTTTTTTTCTTTTCAAATTTTTATTTAAATTCTAGTTAGTTAACATGCAGTGCAATATTGGTTTCAGGAATAGAATTCAGTGATTCATCACTTACATATAACACTCATCATAACAAGTGCCCTCCTGATATCCATCACCCATCTAGCCCATTCCCCACCCACCTACCTCCATCAACCCTCAGTTTTTCTTATCTATCTTTAAGGGTTTCTTATGGTTGTTTCCCTCTTTTTTCCCCTTCTCCTTCCCTTCTCCTTCCCCTTCCCCTTCCCCTTCCCCTTCCCCAAACAAAATTCATCTGTTTTGTTTGTTAAGTTCCACATGTGAGTGGAATATACGGTATTTGTCTTTCTCTGATTTCACTTAGCATAATATGTTGTAACTCCATCCACGTCCTTGTAAAGGGCAAGATTTCATTCTTTTTGACTGCTGAGTAATATTCCTGTGTGTGTGTGGGTGTGTGTGCGTGCGTACGTGTGTGTGTGTACCACATCTTCTTTATCCATCCATGGACATTTGGGCTCTTTCCATAGTTTGGTTGTTGTTGATCATGCTCCTTGGTTAACTTAATTCCAAAATGTTTTATTCTTACTATTGTAAATGGAATTGTTTTCATAATTTCTTTTCTAGATTGTTCAGATTGTATATAGAAATACCAACTGATTTTTGTGTGTCGACTTTGTGTCCTGATACTCTGTTGAATTCTGTGAATAGCTGTGTGTGTGTGTGTGTGTGTGTGTGTGTGTGTGTGTGTGTGTAATCATTAGGGTTTTCTTCATATAAGATCATATCATCTAAGAACAAGGATAACTTCACTTCTTTCTTTCTAATTTGGGTGCCTTTTATTTCTTTTTCTTGCCTAATTGCTCTGGCTAGAATTTCTAGTACTGTTTTGACTAGAACTGGTGAAAACAGGCATACTTGGGTTGTTCCTGGTCTTCTAGGAAAAGCTCTCAGTCTTTCTCCTTTGAGTATGATGTTCATTGTGGGTTTTTCTTTTTCTTTTTTTTTTTTTTAATTTTTTTAGCGTTTATTTATTTTTGAGACAGAGACAGAGCATGAACGGGTGTGGGGGGGGGTCAGAGAGAGGGAGACACAGAATCTGAAACAGGCTCCAGGCTCCGAGCTGTCAGCACAGAGCCCGACGCGGGGCTCGAACTCACAGATTGCAAGATCATGACCTGAGCCGAAGTCGGCCGCCCAACCGACTGAGCCACCCAGGTGCCCCTGTGGGTTTTTCATATATGGCTTTTATTATATTGAGCCAATTTCCTTCTATTCTAGTTTGTTGAGTGTTTTTATCATGAAAGAGTATTGGATTTTGCTAAAGTTTTTCTGAACCAATTGAGATAATCATGTGATTTCCTCCCTTCATTCTATTAATGTAGTATATTATATTGATAGATGCTTATATGTTGAACTATTCTTGCATTCCAGGAATAAATCTCACTTGGTTACTGTATATAACTCTTTTAACATGCTGATTAATTCAGTTTGCTAGTATTTTGTTGAGGTCTTTTGCATCCGTGTTCATAAGGAATATTGGTCTGTAGTTTTCTTGTTGTGTCTTTGGCTTTAGTATCAGGGTACTGTTGACCTCATGGGATGAGTTAGGAAATGTTCAGTACTCTTCAGTTTATTTGAAAATATTGAGAAAGATTGGTATTAGTTCTTTAATGTTTGGTTGAATTCACTGAGTTCAGGACTTCCTTCTTGAGGTGATTTTTAACTACTGATTCAGTGTTCATACTAGTTATAGGAATTTTCAGATTGTCTATTTCTTTTTTTTTTTTTAAGTTTATTTATTTATTTTGAGAGAGAGTGCATGAACTGGGGGTGGAAGGCAGAGAGAATACCAAGTAGGCTCCACACTCTCAGTGCAAAGTCTGACATAGAACTTGATCCCACAAACCATGAGATCATGACCTGAGTCGAAACCAAGACTCAGATGCTTAAATGACTGAGCCACCCAGGTACCCCCAGATTTTCTATTTCTTCATAGTTTAGTCTTAGAAAGTTTTGAGTTTCTAGGAATTTGTCCAGTGTGGTTATCCAATTTGTTGGTATACAAATATTTATAGTACTCTTAATCCTTTTTATTTCTGTAGAGTTTGTAGTAATGTCCTCATTTTCGTTTCTGATTTTAGTAATTTGAGTCTTCTCTCTTTTTTCTTAGTCCATCTAGTGAATGAAAGGTTTGTCAACTTTGTTGATCTTTTCAAATAACCAACTTTTGGTTTCATTGATTTTCTCTAGTGTTTTTCTCTTCTCTATTTCATTTATCTCTGCTCTAATCTTTATTATTTTCTTCCTTCTGTTAGCTTTAGGTTTAGTTTGTCCTCCTTTTTCTAGTTCCTGAAGTTATAAAGTTATGAATTTACAACTAGAAATCAGATTCCCCCCCCTTCCAACAAGGATTGCTGTTTTTTATTATTGTTTCTGTTTTTTTTTAAGTTTATTTATTTTGAGAGATAGAAAATGTACACATGCTCGCAGGGAGGAGAGGTGCAGAGAGAGGGAGAAAGAATCCCAAGCAGGCTCCGTGCTGTCAGCACAGAGCCTGACACGAAGCTCGATCTTACGAACTGTGAGATCATGACCTGAGATGAGATCAAGAGTCGGATTCTTGGGGCGCCTGGGTGGCTCAGTCGGTTGAGTGTCCGACTTCGGCTCAGGTCATGATCTCATGGTCCGTGAGTTCGAGCCCTGCGTTGGGCTCTGTGCTGATGGCTCAGAGCCTGGAGCCTGTTTCAGATTCTGTGTCTCCCTCTCTCTCTGCCCCTCCCCCGTTCATGCTCTGTCTCTCTCTGTCTCAAAAATAAATAAACGTGAAAAAAAATTAAAAAAAAAAAAAAAGAGTCGGATTCTTAACCAACTGAGCCACCCGGGCACCCCTGTTTCTGGTGTTTTGATTGCTGTAGGCTGTTTCTTTACCAAGGATCAGCCTGAGGTGTAAATTTAAGATCTCTGGTCTTTTTTTTTTCCTGGTCTTTTCTGAGCCTTTCCCTAAGCATGAGTGTTTAGTTTCTAATTTTCCCCAAATATGCATTTGTTTTTTTAATATCCTAGTCTTAATATGTGTCTTCCAGAAGGGGAAAAAGAAAAATGTGGTGAATTTATAAATGGAGAGTGCAAAAATAGAAACTGAATGTTCTTTTATTATTAAATTGGTCTGGTAGATGTATGGTGTGTGTGTGTGTGTGTGTGTGTGTGTGTGTGTGTGTGTGTGTATAGTCTCATTTTTTTTTTTTTTTTTTTTTTTTTTAGTTTATGGTTAGGGACTATAGAATTATGCAGCACTGTTCTTCTTCCACATTACCAGTAGGGTTTTTTTGGGTTTTACACATTCACAATGTTTTTGTTTTGTGGGGTAAAAAATTTCTATAGTGCCTTTAGAATGCATAAGCACAATTGAGAAAGAGATGCAGTTTAGTCTGAAATGAAACTAAATTGTTTACTTGTTGCCAGGAAATTAATCTTTAATAAGTTTAATATAGTTTATAAGGAGTATTTAATCAGATTATTTTTCTTTTTAATACTTATCTAAATACGGGTAAATAAAGTCCATAGTTTTTTATTGGAGTTGTATAGTGAAAATGTACGTTTTCATTCACTAGGATTGGAAGAGTCTTGCAGTTCTTAACTTTCTGAATTTTATTTTAAATGTTTTAACATATTACAGATTCTCATTATCTTTTAGAGTAAGTTTTAGAACAGATATTTTAAAAGAATTTGGGGTACCTGGGTGGCTCAGTCACTTAAGTGTCTGACTTCAGCTCCGGTCATGATGCCAGGGTTCATTGTCTGGCTCTGTGCTGGCAGCTTGGAGCCTGGAGCCTGCTTCAGATTCTTTGTCTCCCTCTCTCTCTGCCCCTCCCCCACTCTTAGTGTCTCTCTCTCTCTCTCTCTCTCTCTCTCTCTCTCTCTCTCTCAAAAATAAATAAACATTAAAAATAAAATAAAAGGGGCGCCTGGGTGGCTCAGTCGGTTGAGCGTCCGACTTCGGCTCAGGTCATGATCTCACGGTCCATGAGTTTGAGCCCCGCGTCGGGCTCTGTGCTGACAGCTCGGAGCCTGGAGCCTGTTTCAGATTCTGTGTCTCCCTCTCTCTGACCCTCCCCTGTTCATGCTCTGTCTCTCTCTGTCTCAAAAATAAATAAACGTTAAAAAAAAATTTAAAAATAAAATAAAATAATTTGATTTTCAAATGGACATGTATCCCCAAAGTGCTAAAAGTCAACATGCAACTTCACAACAATGCCAAATTCAGTGACATGTTGCAGATTTGTGCTGATGTTAATTGCAAAAACTTGCTTTTTTCAGTGCTTTGTAGTTTATAAAATGTTTTCTCAGAGTTTATATTTAATATTCACAAGAGTTCTTGGTAAAGGGCAAGGCAAGTACATTGTGCAGATGATTTAAGATTACACATGATGTAATTGGCAGAGATCTTAAACCCAGGTCTTTTGACTCTGCTGCTCTGCTTTCTGTTTTACCATATTGCCTCTTAGACTGCAGCTATGTTATAATGTCATAGTTCTTTTTATTAAGTGCTTTCACATTCTCTCATTTAATTCTCCAGATAAGCCTTTTTAGAAACCCTGGTCTTTGACTTAAAGTCATGTGCTATTTCTACTACCTTTATATAAAGTCCTCAGTCAAAATCTTAGACTTTTGTTTACCATTATTATAGTTTAAACTCTCTTGGATTAATCATGTTACGCTAACTACTGTGACCAATACTTCCCAGTGCTCAGTGGTTGAGGACCTAAAAAAAGGAAGCTTATTTATTTTCTTTTAGATTGTCACTCATGAATTCAAGGTCTGTCCTCTTGTGATGTCATCATCTTCAACACATAGGCTCCATGGTTCCTGAGAAAAGCAAAGGGAGTATAGGGAAGGCACATAAGATGCTTGAACCTGGAAGTTACTACCAGTTGTTACAACTCACAAACCTCTGGCCAAAAGTAGTCATATGGCCCTACTTAAATACAAGGGGACTGTGAAAAGTAGTCCCTGTGAAAAGTAGTTGTTGTTGGGAGCCTTTCCTCAGCAACAACTCTATACTGTACTATACATCACAGCTCTGCATAAATCTTTGGTGTCAGTGTCTCCTCTGCCATATCCCCTATACGGTATGGTCTTTTGATTATATTCAGGAGTTTAATAGTAGCTAAATGACTAATATGGGTTCTTCAGTCACACTGCTTAGGTTTGAATCCTGGGCTGTACTGTGTCTTTGGCCAAGTAACTAAAATGTTGTAGATTTTTTTTTTTATTAAATCATTCATTGCCTAATTTATTCACCCATCTATCCTTTCGTTCACTGAATAAATATTTTTTGATTGCTTGCTACCTTACAGACAGTATTGTAGATGCTGGGGATCTAGAGATGAACAAAATAAAGTCTCTGCCCACATGGGCCTTTCTTACATTATTACTGAGAGGAGACAATGAGTAAGTAAATAAAATAATATTGTAATGTATTAGGTAAAATATTAAGAACTAGAATATGATATAAGAGGCTAATTATGGGAGGAACTTTACCTCTGGTTCCTTTTTTATAAAACAAAGATAATATCCTAAGAGCTGATATGAGGATTAAATGAAACACTGCATGGACAGAACATGGCATAGTACCTTACACATAGTAAATGCTCAGAAAATGTCAACAAATGTTGATCAGTATTCTGTGAACCCTGATGAAGAGTAAGTAGCCGAGTAAGATATCAACATTGGCATCCTAGAATTCACCTGGAATGATTAGTGTCATTTGAAAGAGTTGTGTTTGCATTCCATGGGCTAGTATTGTATCAAAATGAAAAGAGAAGGGCACTTAAGCACTAGTTGTAGAAATCTTTCTGGCATTTGTTAAAGGACAATTTCAGATGTTCTCAGTATACTTATACATTGAGAGCTAAGAAGTTTCTGAAGTATATATTTTTTGAAATTATGGAAGAACTCAAAACTGAAGCTTTTGCAAAATACCTCCTACCTTCTAGCCAACTAATAAGTTGATTTCTTTTATTTAAAGTAAACAACCTTAGTAATTAATGTGGTCTGCAACTATTTAATACATCCAAGACAGTCTGTTACTTAGCTGGGGATTCAATGGGGGGAGATCAGACATGTTTCCTACTCCCATGAAATTTACAGTTTGGTGAAGCTTGCAAATGAGATAACAATAAAGTATGATAAAGGTTTAAAGGATGAAATTCACATCTCTAAAAGAGGACATAGCTGAAGGGGTTGAAATGGGCACTGCTTATTTGAGGAAAGTTCCTAGCTAATTAAAAACATTAGCCAGAGAAAAGGTAGATAGTAAGTAAGGAAAGGTATGAAGCAGAGGGAAGAGTTTATTTATTTTAAAGTTTATTTTGAGAGAGAGAACAGGAGAGAGAGAGAGAGAGAGCAATGGAGGGGTAGGGAGAGGGAGAGAGAATCCCAAGCACGCTCCTTGCTGTCAGAGCAGAGCCTGATGCAGGGCTTGAAGCCACGAACCGTGAGATCACGACCTGAGCCAAAACCAAGAATCAGATGCTTAACTGACTGAGCCACGGAACCTCCTTAGGGAAGAGTTTAGAGCTGCACTATCCAATTCAGTAGCTACTAGCCATATTTAAATTTAAATTAACCAAAATTAAAATTTCAGTTCTGAGTTGCATCAACAGAACTTCAAGACTTGGTAGGCATGTGGCTAATGACAGACAACATTGTCTTTTTAACAAATGATGCTGGAGCAATTGCACATCCATAGGCAAGAAAATAAATTGGAACCTAAACCTCACATCTTACACAAGAATTGATTGTACATGAATCATGGATTTTTTTTCATTGTTTATTTATTTTTGAGAGAGACAGAGACAGAATGCGAGTGGGTTAGGGCAGAGAGAGAGGGAGGCACAGAATCCAAAGCAGGCTCCAGGCTCTGAGCTGTCAGCACAGAGCCTGATGTGGGGCTTGAACTCATGAGCTGTAATATCATGACCTGAGCCGAAGTCAGGCGCTCAACTGACTGAGTCACCCAGGCGCCCCTCATGGATTTTTTTTTTTTTAATACAGATGTAGAAGATTTTTATCATTGCACAAAATTCTGTTGGGCAGTGCTAGTTTAGAAGCCAGGGAACAGAGACAGGTTCTCTTTTTCAAATATGAAAGGCGTAGAACAAGAGAGTTGCTTTGTGGTGATGGAAGAGTTCCTTATCTTTTTTTTTAATTTTTTTTTTACATTTTTATTTTATTTTTGAGAGGCAGAGAGAGAGCACAAGTGGGGGAGGGGCAGAGAGAGAAGGAGACACAGAATCTGAAGCAGGCTCCAGCCTCTGAGCTATCACCATAGAGCCTGACGGGCTCAAACTCACAAACTGCGAGATCATGACCTGAACCAGTCAGACGCTCAACCGACTGAGCCACCCAGGCACCCCTCATGGATTTTTTTTTAATACAGATGTAGAAGATTTTTATCATTGCACAAAATTCTGTTGGGCAGTGCTAGTTTAGAAGCCAGGGAACAGAGATAGGTTGAACGTTGCAAATATGAAAGGGGTAGAACAAGAGAGTTGCTTTGTGGTGATGGAAGAGTTCCTTATCTTTTTAAAAAGAAAACTTTTTTTTTTTACATTTTTATTTTATTTTTGAGAGGCAGAGAGAGTCAGAGCACAAGTGGGGGAGGGGCAGAGAGAGAAGGAGACACAGAATCCAAAGCAGGCTCCAGGCTCTGAGCTATCATCACAGAGCCTGACGCGGGGCTCGAACTCACAAACCGCGAGATCATGACCTGAGCCGAAGTTGGATGCTCAACTGACTGAGCCGCCCAGGCGCCCCAGAAGAGTTACTTATCTTGATGGTGATGGTGATTACTTGAATCTACACATGGGATAAAATTACATAAAACCACACATACGTATATTATACAGTAATAATTTTACTAAGACATAAATATTTTAGGGCCACTTGGATGGGTCACTTGATTACATGTCCAACTTTGGCTCATGTCATGATCTTGTGGTCCATGAGTTCAAGCCCTGCGTCGGGTTCTGTGCTGACAGCTCAGAGCCTGGAGCCTGCTTCAGATTCTTTGTCTCCTTCTCTTTGCCCCTCCCCTGCCCTCTCTTTGTCTCTCTCAAAAATAAATAAACATTTTAAAAACAGACGTAAATATTTTAATTCAGTAGCTCAAAAGGTACTGAAATTTTTAATTTATTATTATTTTTAATGTTTTTATTTATTTTTGAAGGAGGGAGAGACAGAGCATGAATGGGGGAGGAGCAGAGGGAGAGGGAGACATAGAATTTGAAGCGGGCTCCAGGCTCTGAGCTGTCAGCACAGAGCCCAATGTGGGGCTTGAACTCATGAACTGTGAGATCATGACCTGAGCCGAAGTCGGACGCCTAACGACTGAGCCACCCAGGTGCCCCAAAAGCTACTGAAATTTTTAAAATGGGGATTGTAGAATTTTTTTCATATTTCGACTTTATATTTCATCATATACCAAGATCATTTTCCAGGTGATTTTTTATTATGATGTTACATGCACATTTTCAGTTTGAAGCAGTTTATATTATGGAAATTTAATTATTTTTAGTATCTGTATGATGTGTTCTCATGTTTCTGATATATTCAGATTCCTTCCCCCCAAGTAATTTAGCAGACCTGATAATAGAATTGCTCTTATTGAAGCTGCTCTAGTCTGTCCTATAGTGACCTTTCAGCTTTAACACTCCAGCTTTAGTTAAATTAAGCAGGCACAGACTTTTGCTATGGAAACGATACGGAAACATAACAAACAACTTGGCTTACTTTCTTCTACAAAGCAGAAGGTGGCCTGAAAAGAGGTATACTGATACTAGATGAGAGTTTTTTTAGAGAGTACTGTTAAAAGCAATAATTTTGTTTATGATCTCAACATAATGCTCATCTGGAAATGAGATGGGAAGACCGGGTAATTTATTTGATGTTGCTTTAGAATTCCTAAGATGCATAGGAAAAATGCTATTTTTCATATATTATATAGTACATATGTTTGGAGCATATGTTGGCTGAAGTATGTGTTATGAACTATGTTCCCTTTGAAATCTTATATGCATGATTACGTTCCCCCATCACTGGTTTATTTTACTATCGAAGTATAAAGGACAGGTGGCTTATGTCTTTGCCAAGCTGGTATTAAAGTGAGCTATCTAATATGACTAGGATACTTTGGTATATAGTACTTAGGTACGTTATGTGATATTTGGGTAGCTTAATAGATAGTAATAAAGTTTTTATTTGTATTTTCTATTTTAAACTTCATTTTGAACAGCCTACTTTAGTGGCTATAATTCTTATTTAAATAATTCTGTTGACAAACCTCATGAGTTATTTTTTGCCACCAAATTGTACTCTTATTCCAAAGTTCATTCATTCAACAATCATTGAATGCCTGTAATGTGCAAAGTACCATATTGGGCTCTGGGGATAACAAGATGGACCCTGTCCCCTTCACAGTACTTAGGGGCAAATTGTAAAGTTGTTGGTGTTTCTTCCTCCCCTAGATGAACAGTTCCATAGAATAATTTGTTCAATTTAGATTAGACATGAAAGAGCAACGGATATAGCAGAATAACCACTTGTTAGCCATGAGTTTCCAATTTCTTCTTCAGTTACTGACTTATTTAGGCTTTTTTGTTTTTATTGTGATCGCGTTGGCATTTTATTTTTTATGGAATATATTTTTTTCTTTTTAAAACATTTTTCTCAGTGTTTATTTATTTGTGAGAGACAGAGCAGGATTAG
The DNA here is from genome assembly GCF_018350175.1 of Felis catus. Classification (NCBI taxonomy): domain Eukaryota; kingdom Metazoa; phylum Chordata; class Mammalia; order Carnivora; family Felidae; genus Felis; species Felis catus. Next base: position 43,526,537 of record NC_058382.1, read on the forward strand.
GGGAGGGGCAGAGAGAGAAGGAGACACAGAATCTGAAGCAGGCTCTAGGCTCTGAGCTGTCAGCCCAGAGCCCTGTGCGGGGTTTGAACCCATGAACAGCGAGATCATGAACTGACCTGAGCCAAAGTCAGATACTTAACTGACTGAGCCACCCAAGTGCCCCTGGAATATTTTCAATTTAATTAAACCGATGCAAAATTTATTAACTTTGTCTACCAAAATATATAAAAAGAAATCACAACTGAAAACATTGAGGGGCACCTGGCTGGCTCAGTCAGTGGAGTGTGCGACTCTTGATCTAGTGCTTATAGGTTTGAGCCCTACATTGGGTATAGCGATTACTTAAAAATAAAATCTTTTTTAAAAGGGAAAATATTGATAGATTTTTTTGACTATATAAATATTTACAGAAAACTGCAACTTCCAGTTAAAGATAGTAAATTGAACACATGTGTTTACTCTCATTAGACATTAGACAGCTGTAACTTAACCTTGTTGGATAGAGAGAAAGAGTCAATAAAGAGCACAAGTAATTTTATATCAAAGAACCGTGGAAAGACTCAGGAATTTGAGGCACTGGGTATCTCTGAAAGTGGGGTGTGAGATGAAGCTGAAAACAGAAGGATTAGTTGAAAGTCTACAAAAGAAGCAGTTAGAGTTTGCAGATTTTTCTCTTATGTAGTATAGTGAAGTGATTATCACTGTCTTACCCTGGGAGAATATTGGAGATTTGCTCTTCAGCAGGAATGAAATAGACATCCTAGGTTCTAGAATACCTGAAGGCAGAGATTGAAGATCTGTACAGAAAATGGAGGGTGGATGGAGGGAGAGGCATAAGGAAAGTCTGCATACTGAATATGGAGACTTCTGACCCCCCCCCGCCTTTTTTTTTTTTTTAATGTTTTTATTTATTTTTGAGACAGAGAGAGACAGAGGATGAGCAGGGGAGGGGCAGAGAGAAAGGGAGACACAGAATCTGAAGCAGGCTCCAGGCTCTAAGCTGTCAGCACAGAGCCCGACACTGGGCTCGAACTCACGTACTGTGAGATCATGACCTGAACCGAAGTCAGACGCTTAACCAACTGAGCCACCCAGGCGCCCCTGACCCCTTTTCTTAACTCTCAAAATGTTTATGACAAGTTTATGCTCCCTAGACGAGACTGGAAGATTCGCTTTTAGACAGACCGGTCCAAGAGAAAATTCATATGTGCCTCGACTTGCAAATCTTCTAGACTAATGATTCTCAACTCTGTCATACCCAACCCCACTTTTTTGTTTTGAACAAATATTTTATAGTACTACTTCATTAACCTGAAATGGAAATGCAAAGATTATATAATCAACTTGCACATACAAATGTAAGAATATCAATATAATACTGTAATATTACAGGGAAATAAATTTGGAACTAAATTATAACAAAATAGTTACATTTCAAAATGAAAAGGCTTGACATTGACATTGAAAAGGCTTGACAGTGAAGCAGTTAGATATTTGTAGCTGCAGTATCACTGCAAGTGTTGCAGGTACAGAGGCAGGCATATTGATTAGCACCCTAAATTCCATCAATGAGTGGCATTACTGGCAATGACATGATTTTCTGAAATGATGAACTCTTGCTAAAGTTTTCTTCAGTTTATATGGTGGTCATATTCATTACAAATTCATGTGTTAAAACTGCAGTTTTTTTGGTACTTATTTATACTATGGAGTTGGGTTCTGAGTTCATAAGTTTCTCTGTATACATAAATATATGTGGGACATTCTGAAGTTCCACGTAACATAGGCTAGTTCTGTACTTTGAAGAACTAGTTATCCCATGCATTGATAGGAATTTCAGTCTTTGGCTCCTTGTCATAAAATGCCTGTAGTGTACCTCACTCATTGTGTTGCCATGCTCATTCATTTATGTATTGACTGTGACTGTTTTTGTGCAACGATGGTAGAGTAGTTAGAACATGTGTGGTACTCTTACCACTTCACACTTTGCTCAGGGCACTGTAAACCACAATGTTGAAGTTAAAACTCAGTAGTGTTTCAAGTCCTCTGAGTATTGCTATACTGGAACTTGTACAGTCCATGCTCATCATGTCAAAATAAGGAAAGGAAAATAGATAAATGTCATCCTTTAAAGACATCCTTTAATACTAGACTGTATTATTTTGTTATCAAAATAGATAGCAAAGCATTGTGTTTATTGTTCAGTAATTTTTTGGCTGGGCTACAAGGATATACATCTTATATAGCCTCATTATTTCCATCTAGCTGTCTCATTGTTACTTTGAATACTCCATGACTAACATTGAAAACCTTACCTAGCCTGTTTCCGATTCTGTGTCTCCCTCTCTCTCTGCCTCTCCCCCGTTCATGCTCTGTGTCTCTCTGTCCCAAAAATAAATACACGTTGAAAAAAAAAATTAAAAAAAAAAAAAAAAAGCGCCTGGGTGGCGCAGTCGGTTAAGCGTCCGACTTCCGCCAGGTCACGATCTCGCGGTCCGTGAGTTCGAGCCCCGCTCGGGCTCTGGGCTGATGGCTCAGAGCCTGGAGCCTGTTTTCGATTCTGTGTCTCCCTCTCTCTCTGCCCCTCCCCCGTTCATGCTCTGTCTCTCTCTGTCCCAAAAATAAATAAACGTTGAAAAAAAAAATAAAAAAAAAAAGAAAACCTTACCTTATCTCCCTCCAAACCTGTTCTGAATCAGTGACTTCTTCATTTATTTGCTAATGATACCACCATTCTCCTAGATACTGAAGCTCACAACTTCTAACCTCTTTTTTTCCTTTCTCATTATTACGTGTGTAGTCAGTTAAAAAAAATTTCTTTAGGGAAATATTTATTGCATTCATCCTTCTTCATTTCTATTTTCTGTTTATGTTCTCACTTCCACCCTAATTTAAACTTCCAATACATGTGATGTTAGTACCTAGTGCTTCAGCCTCTTAACTGATTTCCATGATTCTGTCCTCTCTCTCCTTCATAGAGCCTTCATTGATTTTTATCATATGCTTCCGTACATCCTTTTTATTATAAGTAAATTTCTGCCTTTTAGAGTCTTCACTAATTTCTTAAAGTTTAGTACATGCCGCTTTGTTCTTTATTTTATTTTTTAAATTTTACTTCTTAAAAATTCTTTTTGTTTCAAGTTTTTATTTAAATTCTAGTTAGTTGGGGTGCCTGGGTGGCTCAGTGGTTGAGTGTCTGACTTTGGCTCACATCATGATCTCACAGTTCGTGAGTTTGAGCCCCACATTGGGCTCGTTGTTGTCAGCACAGAGCCCACTTGGGATCCTCTGTTCCTCCCCCCACCTCTGCCCCTCCCCTGCCCACGCTCTCTCTCTCAAAAATAAATATTAAATAAGTTTTAGTTAACATATAGCATATGTTCTTTATTTTAGTGTCACCTATATAATATTGGCTGAAGCAGTGGCATTCAATATGGATGTTTTTATAATAGATCCTCAGTTAAAAAAGGAAAGGGTAGAGGACTGAACAAAACAAAGTTTCTGCCTTCTTGGAACTTATGGTACTGAGGGAAATAGATAATAAATACATAATACACTTTTCATAGTGATCCATACTATGAAAAATAATAAAACAGGATAAGGGGACAGAGATGTGGTATTTTAGGTAGGGTGGTCTTCTCTTAGGAGGTAACCTTTGAGTATGGAACTGAAGGAGTGAGGTAATATGAAGATCAGAGGGAAGAATATTCCAGAGGGATAAAATATCAAGTGTGAAATCCTTGAGGTTAAGGATGAGTTTGGGTGGTTCAAGCATTAAGGCCAGGATGGTCAGAGCAAATCATTGAAGGGAAGAGAGTTAAAGAAGGTAAGGCAACAAGTTGGCCAGGGATCAAATCACATAGGCCTTGTAAATCATCATAGGACATTTTAATTTAGTTGAGTGTTGAAAGGAAGCCATTAGAGAATTCTGAGCAGGGCTTGAAATTATCTAGTTAAAGTTTGCTCTGGCTTCTACACAGCGAGTAGGCTGTAAAGGAGCCAGAGTGAAAACAAGGAGAACAGTTATGAGGCTATTGCAATGGTCCAAGCTTTAATTGCTTCTTTATAAATGTTACAGTATTGGAAACCATCCTAGGTAAATTATACTACCCAATAATAGGCAGAAATCTTCATGTCCTTTCCTAAGTAGAGGATAATCACTGAATTATGATGTTGCTTGGTTACAAACTCCACTGTAATCTAGGGATGGGCAAGCAGGGGGAGTAAAGTGTTCATCTGAAAGACTACATAGTAGAAAAAAACTCTTTTTACACATGTGAACTCTGACTATATTACATACCTAGAATCATGGATGCAGAATAATAGCTAATATTTGTTTATCACTGCCTATATGACATGACTAGGCACTTTGTATTTGATATCATCTATCAGGATAACTTATAAGTCATAGTACAGAAATAGAAGATAATTTTTTTAAAGGGTATTATAAAATCTCAGGCTTGGAAGCTACATGGTCTAGAACATTGTCTAGCCATCCTACCCAGTACTGCTGTAGTGAAAACATCACTGACACTGTAACTCGTGACCACAACTTGTTCTGACAGTGCTAGGGACTGAGTGCCAGAAACTCCAGTACTGCCTTGAAGTGCTGGACACCTCCTCCACTCTGCATACTGAAAAATGGACTTCATGCAACCTATATTATCATGTCGCTCCCTTGTTGGTTCAATGGATTAAAGCAGCCATGGAACACATCTTTCTCCCAATTGTGGCTAAAAGTAGCAGTGGAGATTACTGAGAGAAATCTCTCTGAAGCTTTTAAGACCACCAACTATAAGGAAGCGACTAACTCAAAGCAGAGGAATGAGACTAAATCTGCAACAAAGACGAGACATAGCTTAAGAACTGTAACCTGACAAAAGAAATCACATACCTCTTTTTGGAGGTAAATACATTTCTACTTGAGTCTTTAGAAGTCTGTCATACAGAATGTTCAGTATATGCTCAACAGTACACACACACACACACACACACACACACACACACACACACACACGAAAGTGTGACCCACAGTGAAAAGAAAACAATCAGTAGAAGAAGACCTAGAGATGAGATGGCTTAGATCTTCTACCTCTTCATCTATGTTGGAGTTACCAGAAAGAGTCTTTCATTTAACCATAATAAAATACTAAACCAGTTAGTAGAAGTAGGCTAGGTATGTGAAGAGATGGAGGGATTTCTGTAGAAGCATGAAAAAAATTTTTAATCAGAAGGATAATAATGACAAAGATACAAGAAAACTAGAGATCAGGATTTCTAATGAATCTAAACACAAAAATTCTCAACAAAAAAACTAACCAAATCCGACAGCACGTTAAAAGGTTTATATAGCATTGCCAAGTGGAATTTATCCCAGAAATGTAAAAGGGGATTGAACATAGGACAATCAGTTGATGTAATACACCACATTAATAGAAGGGATAAAAAACACATGATCATCTCAGCTGACACGGAAAAGGCCATTTGACAAAATTTAACAGCCTTTCATTAAATTGTTTTTGTAATTTATTCATTTTTGAAAGAGAGCAAATGTGAGTTGGGGGCAGGGGCAGACAGAGAGAGAGCGCGCACAAGAGACACAGAATCCAAAGCAGGCTCCAGGTTCTGAGCTGTCAGTGCAGAGCCCAGTACGGGGTCAAACACACAAACTGTGAGATCATGACCTGAGCCAAAGTCAGATGCTTAACTGAGCTGCCCAGGTGCCCCAACAGCCTTTCGTTAAAAACAAAAACAAAAGCCACCAAAAAACCCTAACACTCAACACACTAGGAAAAGGGGAAAATTCCTTACCATGAAAGGTCATTTATGAAAAGCCCACAGCTAACATCATGTTTAATGGTAAAAGACTGAAAGCTAGGGGCACTTGGATGGCTCAGTTGGTTAAGCATCCAACTTGATTTCGGCTCAGGTCATTGTCTCATGGTTTGTGAGTTTGAGTCCTGTTTTGGGCTCTGTGCTGACAGTGTGGATTTGGATTCTGCTTTGGATTCTCTCTCTCCCTCTTTCTGTCCTCCTCTACTACTCACTCTCTACCTCTCTCTCAAATAAATAAATAAACATTAAAAAAAAAAAAGACTGAGTTAAGATTAGGAACAAGATAAGGAGGCTCACTTTCACCACTCCTGTTAAGCATTTGTGCTAAAAGTCCTAGCCAGAACTATACAATAAAAAGAAATAAAAGGCATTTGAATTGCAAATGAAGAGGTAAAATAGTCTCTATTCATAGATGGCATATTCCTATACATAGAAAATATCACATCATCCACAATAAAGCTACTAGAGCTAATAAAAGAATTCAGCGTTTCAGGGTAGAAGATCAAAATACAGGTACCATTTGTGGTTCTGTGTACCAGTGATGAACAACTTGAAGAGGAAATTTAAAAAGTAATTCTATTTATAGTAGTATCTGAAGGAATTAAATACTTAGGAATATGTTGAACCAAGTAGGTGTCGAGACTTATATGCTGAAAACTATAAAATACTGCTGAGAGAAAGAAAAATAGATGGAAACAAGTAAAATAAAAATAAAATGTAAGTACATAATAATAATAATAATAAATGGATATCTATGTTCATAGATAGGAAGACTTAACATTAAGCCATCAATACCCCCCCAAAGCAATCTAGAGAGTGAGTGCTCCTACCAAAATTCCAACAGCCTTTTTTGTTGAATGGAAAAGCATATTTTCAGATTCATGTGGGATTGCAAGAGGCCTCAAATAAGCAAGACAACACTGAAAAAGAAGAATAAATTTGGAGGGCTTACTCTTCCTAACTTGTAACTTACTACAAAGGTGCAGTGTTTAAAACACTGTGGTATTGGCATACAAACAGATTGACCAAATAGAATAGAAAGCCCAGAAATGAGCCCTCACACATGGTCAGTTCATTTTCTACAGAATGCCAAGACTATTCACTGGGGGAAAGGACAGTCTTTTCAACCAATGGTGCTGGGAAAATTGGATATCTACCCACAAAATAATATAGTTGGACCCTTACCTTACATCATAGACAAAAATACACTCAAAACAGATCAAGGTCCTAAATGTAAGACTTTACTAAAACTATAAAACTCTTAGAAGAAAACATTCAGGGAAGTCTTGACATTGGATTTGGCAGTGCTTTCTCAAGTATGACAACAAAAACACAAGCAACAAGACAAACTAGATAAATTGGACTCCCATGAAAGTTAAAAACTCGTGCATCAAAGGACACCACCAAGAAAGTGAAAAAAAAAAAAAAAACCCAACAACCTACAGAATGAAAGATATTTGTAAAAATCCTATATCTGCAAGGGATTAATGATTCAGAATATATAAAGAAATTCAATTCAAAACCAGATATACATATATACCCAAATGTAACCCCAAAGAATGAATTTTTTTGTTGTTTAAGCAGTCACTTAACTTGTTTAGAGTCAGCCTGTAAAATCTGTCTCTCTGGTTAGTGGGAGCTCATAGTCTCATTTCAGTTATATTAGCTTTAGACTCCTTGGGATCTGACCTGTTATGGATGGTTTCCAGGTCAGCCAAAGGACTGGACAAAGTTTATTTGTATAACTTGGAGCTCCCCTTCTCTGGCTGTCTCCTTTCTGGGAGTTCCCTTTTACTCTGAGGGAACTCAGAGTTCCTCAGAGGCTGAAGTTGTCCCAAACTCTGTCCTTGGTTCTTGAGGCCCTTCAAGACTAGATTTTGTACAGGAAAGTCAACCACTTTGTAAGGCATGGTCTGTGGCCTTCCCTCAGGTTGAAAGCCTTAAAAACAGGAAACACTGTTTTGTTACAATTCTAGCATGTGTCACTTTGCTTCCAGTATATGCTTATATTTGCTCTCCATACTTTGAAGTAGTTCTTTATGTTTGTTCCTGTTTGTCATTGTTACCTGCATAATGGTGGGTCATTTGGGTGCTAGTCAGCATCAGATTGGACAGGGGAATCTCCCTAAGTGCTATATGTGTACTTCTTCAGGCTCTATGTCTTTTATTTTCCTCCTTTTTTGGTGGTTGCTATTTTTACCTCTAGCACCTCCTGGTCCTAGTCCTATATACACATCTTAACCTCAAAAATAGTGAAGGACACCAGAGAAGGTCAAGTAGCCCAGCCTGTTAAGTCAGTTGAAATTTTAAGTTGATAACATATATAATAGGCTTTTTGAGATTTTTTTACTAAAACAAACTTTCTGATTTTAATAGCCTGTTAGAGGACCTTCCTGTACACCCAAGTCTTTTTAAAGTTTACTTGTTTATTTTGAGAGACAGAGAAAGAGAGAGAGAAATTGATTGAGAACTCAGTGGAGGAGCAGAGGGGGTGGGGGGAGAGAACCCCAAGCAGGCTCCACGCTGTCAGCATGGAGCCCGACATGGGGCTTGAACCCACAAAATGTGAGATCATGACCCAAGCTAAAATCAAGAGTTGGACACTTAACTAGCCGAGCCACCCAGGTGCCCCCTGTACACCCACGTCTTTTAAGTCTGGGCTGGATGGTTAATGTTGCCTAAAGTACAGAGTCAGTCTGTCCTTCCTTTCTTCCTTATTTCCTTTCTCTCTTTGCAGAGCACGAGTTGGGGAGAGGGCCAGAGGGATAGAGAGAGAATCTTCTTTTTTTTTTAATATTTATTTTTGAGAGAGAGAGAGAGAGAGAGAGAGAGAGAGAGAGAGAGAGAGAGAGAGTAAACTGGGGGAGGGGCAGAGAAAGAGGGAGACAGGATCTGAAGCAGCCTCTGCTCTGACACCAGAGAGCCTGGTATGGGGCTCAAACTCACGAACCATGAGTTGAAGTTGGACACTTAACTGACAGCCACCCAGGCTGAGAGAGTGAGAATCTTAAGCAGGCTCCCTACTCAGCCCGGAGCCCGAAACGAGGCTTAGTCTCAGAACTCTGGGTCCATGACCTGAGCCGAAATCAAGAGTTGGATGCCCAACCAACTGAGCCACCCAGGCACCTTTTTTTTTTTTTTTTTTTAATTTATTGTTAAGTAATCTCTACACCCAACATGGGGCTCAGACTCAATCCCAAGATCAAGAGTTGCAACTCTTCCAACAGAGCCATGTAGGCACCCTTTCCTTGTGGTTTTTCACAGTACTCTATAAGAAAGCTTTGCAAAATTTTTATTCCGGATGTATATACAAAAAACAAAAAAACCCAAAACCTCCTCATTCCTTTGTAACATTCCAGCATTTTACAACTCATAATCTTCTGAAATTTGGAAGATTGTTCACTTATTACATTTATTTATTTATTTATTTATTTATTTATTTATTTATTTATTTTTTAAATTTTTTTTTCAACGTTTTTATTTATTTTTGGGACAGAGAGAGACAGAGCATGAACGGGGGAGGGGCAGAGAGAGAGGGAGACACAGAATCGGAAACAGGCTCCAGGCTCTGAGCCATCAGCCCAGAGCCTGATGTGGGGCTCGAACTCACGGACCGCAAGATCGTGACCTGGCTGAAGTCCGGACGCTTAACCGACTGCGCCACCCAGGCGCCCCTTATTACATTTTTATTGTTACCTTCTTGAAATAACATTTTGTGTATCAATAATATATGTTACAGATATAATAAACTTCCTGTTGTAAGCTTATTATAAATATAATGGATAATTAATTGTATTTTTGTTTGTTCTTTCTAATTAGCTCCTGGGCTATAATGAAAAGCCGATAAATCTACAGATGTTTATTGGAACAGCAGATGATCGATATTTACGACCTCATGCATTTTATCAGGTGCATCGAATCACTGGGAAGACTGTTGCTACTGCAAGTCAAGAGATAATAATTGCCAGCACAAAGGTTCTGGAAATTCCCCTTCTTCCTGAAAACAATATGTCAGCCAGGTATCTGGAAACATACCCCAAAATGGGCAGTTCTTTTTTTTCCCCTAAAACAACTTTCGGAGAAAAACATACTTCTTTTTATAGTACAGAAATGAATTATTCATGGTTCTAAATTAACAGAATAACATTATGTAGATAATTGTAAGACATTAGCTAAAGTTGGTAGCAGATTTCCAGAAAGGAAATGCACTTCAGCAGAAGTTTATGAACCATGTGGTACCAGCCAAGCATTTTGTTAAATGTTAAAGATAAAAATATATGGACTTTTTACAAGTAGCTCACAGTCTAATAGGGTAGACAAAAGAACAGTTGCAATACAATTATTATGATTGTCAAATTTCCTTAAGGAAACTTTTACTGTCTCCAGGCTTACTTGTTTGACTCCTTTCCAAACAAAATGAGGTGGCTAGCTTCTGAATGAGAATGCTTTAGAGTTTTGTTCAGGTTAGGATTATATGTCACACAAGGAATGCAGTGGCTTAAACAGTTGACGTTTAGTTTGTTATTCCATAAAAGAAATGTACAAATAGGCATTTTTAGGGCTAGCACAGAAACTCTATAAGTCATTGGGGCCCCAAACTCTGTTTTTCTTCTTTGCTGGTCTTTTTTTTTTCCAATTAAAAAAAATATTTTTTTTGAGAGAAAGCAAGTGGGGGACGGGCAGAGAAAGAGAGGGTCTGGACAGAGGATCTGAAGCAAGCTCTGTGCTGACAGCAGAGAGCTTGAGGCGGGACTGGAATTCATGAACCATGAGATCATGGCCTGAGCTGAAGTCAGACACTTAACTGACTGAGCCACCCAGGTGCCCCTCTTTATATGTGTGTGTGTGCGTGTGTATACATTTTGAGAGAGATCAAAAGTGTGTGCACATGTGGGCAGGGGAGGGGCAGATAGAGCAGGAGAGAGAGAATCCCCAGCAGTCTCTGCATTGTTGGCACAGAGCGTGATGTGAGGCTCGATCTCATGAACCTTGAGATCATGACCTGAGCCAAAATCAAGAGTTGGACACTTCAGCTGAATGAGCCACTCGTGTGCCCCCTCTGCTATTCTTTTTTTTTCTTTTTTTAATGTTTATTTTTGAGAGACAGAGACAGAGACAGAGACAGAGAGTGGAGGGGTGGGGGCAGAGAGAGAAGGAGACACAGAATCTAAAGGAGGCTCCAGGCTCTGAGCTGTCAGCACAGAGCCCAACGCGGGGCTCAAACTCATAGACCGCGAGATCATGACCTGAGCTGAAGTCAGGCACTCAACCGACTGAGCCACCCAGGTGCCCCCCGCCCCCTTGCTATTCTTAACGTGTGATTTCTGTCCTCAAGATTGTCTCATGTTACAAAATGGCTGCTGGAACTCTAACCATCACAACCATAGTCCCAGAAGGAATAAGGAAAAGGGCTAAAGAAAACTTCCATCTGAGTTAGCCTCTTTATTTTACTGTGTTGTATTTGTTTATATATATTTTAAAGTAATAAGCTCTCTGCCTATTGTAGGGCTTGAACTCACAACCCTAAGATCAAGAGTCACATTCTCTACCAAATGAACCAGTCAGGTGCCACAAGTTAGTCTGTCTAGTCTGTCTTTATCAAGAGGCTTGTTACAGAAACCTATCTAGCATATCTTATTGTTCATCCTTGTAAATAAGGAAGGTCTGGGGTTGTTTTGTTTTGTTTTTACCTGAGCACATTGCTACCTCTAATGATACAGGGATCTATTACTAAGAAAGAAGGGGGAAATAGATATTTATTTAGTAGGCAACTGTTAATCCTCACAACTAGGTATTTGAAACTTATAGTGAGGTTTATTACAGAAATTGTTTCAAACTACCTTTCTTAAAATGGCAGTAACATCTGTCCCAGGCTATTCCAAGAACAGTTATATAAAATTAGATTTTGGTCTCTAGATCTCTTCCTTTAAATTTATACTTAAATAACTTTTTTAGGTAAACTGAATATTGTGATAAAATTATATTATTATAAGAATTGCCTTAAGAACTTACCTTGTTACCTACTTATTACTGGGAAAGACAAGTTAATATTGAGATAAAAACCTTATTTTTACCTGCTTTGTTCAAAAGGGCAGTACAGGAGAACCCAACCCAATAAGTCATCACACAGGGGCTACTACAGAGTTCTTTTAAGGCAAAGCAGATAGCTAGCTGATGGTCTCTACTCTTTTTTTTTTTTTTTAAGATTATTTATTTATTTTTGAGAGAGAGCCCAGGGGAGGGGCAGAGAGAGGAGAGAGAGAATCCCAAGCAGGCCCCACAAACTGTCAGTGAGCCCAGTGCGGGGCTCGAACTCAGGAGCCACGAGATCATGACCTGAGCTAAAGTCAAGAGTTGGATGCTTAACTGAGCCGTGATGATCTCTACTCTTTTTTTTTTTCTTTTAATGTTTATTTTTGAGAAAGGGGGAGGGGGGATGAATGGGGGATGGGCAGAGACAGAGACAGAGAAGGAGACACAGAATCTGAAGCAGGCTCCAGCCTCTGAGCTGTCAGCATTGCAGGGCTTGATCTCACGAACTATGAGATCATGACCTGAGCTCAAGTTGGTCGCTCAACCAACTGAGCCACCCAGGCGCCCCAGTGGTCTCTACTCTTAAAATTTCTGTGTTCTCTGATACAGAAAGAACTTTGGAATCTCAACCAATGCTTGTTTCCCACTTGAGCAAAGCTCTTTCTTGAAGAGAACAGTGATCTGCCTCCAGGCATCCATTTGACCCATTTTCTTTTCTTTTCTTTTCTTTTCTTTTCTTTTCTTTTCTTTTCTTTTCTTTTCTTTTCTTTTCTTTCCTTTCCTTTCCTTTCCTTTCCTTTCCTTTCCTTTCCTTTCCTTTCCTTTCCTTTCCTTTCCTTTCCTTTCCTTTCCTTTCCTTTCCTTTCCTTTCCTTTCCTTTCCTTTCCTTTCCTTTCCTTTCTTTTCCTTTTCTTTTCCTTTTCTTTTCCTTTTCTTTTCTTTTTTCTTCTTGCTTTCTTGCTTTCTTTCAGTTTATTTATTTGGAGTGAGGCAGGGAGGGAGAGAGAGAGAGAGAGAGAGAGAGAGAGAGAGATAGAGAGAGAGAGAACGAACACACATAAATGAGGGAGGAGCAGGGAGGGAGAGCAAGAATCCTAAGTAGGCTCTGCACTGTCAGCATGGAGACCAGTACGGAGCTCAAACTCACGAACCATGAGATCATAACCTGAACCAAAGTTTGACACTTAATGGCCCCTTGACCCATTTTCAAATAAGTGAGGTAGCCAACCATTGAATGAGAAATGCATGCATGTAGGTTTCTTTTACTCTAAGATCTTACTTTTTCATCTAGAATCAAAAGCATAGGAATATACTGGGGTGCCTGGGTGGCTCAGTCAGTTAAGTGTCCAACTTTGGCTCAGGTCATGATCTCATGGTTCGTGGGTTCAAGCCCTGAGTCAGGCTCTGTGCTGACAGCTCAGAGAGCCTGGAGCCTACTTCAGATTCTTTGTCCTTTTCTCTCTGCCCCTTCCTTCTCATGCTCTGTCTCTCTCAAATATAAATAAACATTAAAAAAAAGCATATGAATACACAGGTAGCTGCAGAGGGAAATTTAAAACTCAGTTTTGAATCATCTTTTTCTAAGACATCATAAAATTGATCCCTAGGAGATGGTTTATAGGCCATGTTTCCATTCATTCTTCTGGGTGTTCAAAGCACTAGACTTGAATCAAGTTAAATTTAAATAGAAAATCACCAGAAGCTTCTTATACTTCTTAACTTTGTTTGAAGGATAGAATAAGAAATATCCTTATGAATAACTCTTCATAATCTGAAAAACCACTATTAAAGATATTATCTCTTGGTCATTACACACACACACACACACACACACACACACACAGAGAGAGAGAGAGAGAGAGAGAGAGAGAGAGAGAGAGAGAGAATCTTTTCAAGTTAAAGGGAAAAGGCTGATGACATGGTAGATTTTGCTTTACCAGACAAGGAGAGACCTGTAAACTTTATCACATTTCCTTTTTGCCTTGGCTTCTGGGAAGTTCGGTCAAGTTCAGGTATAGTAATTTGTATACCCCTAGATTTGGAACATATTTATTTCCTGTTGCTTCTATTTAATTTTTTTTTTTCTGTTTTTCCTTGACCTTATTTGTATTTATGTTGTAAAATGCCTCATCCTTTTAAAAGTGATGTATAAATCAGTGAATTCAATTAAAAAGAGTACATGAGTTTGTAAGATTTTCAAGAAATTGGGAAAGCTGCACATATCAAATAAGGTGAAAAAATAAAAATAGTAGGATCTGAACATATCTACCTTCTCCTTTTCTCATCTGTTAGCACATGAAATAGGTTGTAGTCAGAATTCGTGTCCCTTGCCCAACCAGTTCTGGCATATACTGCCTACCTGGATAAATCCAGAAAGGACAAAGCTGCAGAAATATCATTGTTTCTAGTTAACAAACACAGCTACTGCTCTCATTCCACCCAGCTTAGAGACACACACGCCTGAAGTTTTTCTGGCCATTCAGTATGGATTCCAGTATTTACTGCCTAATCCTACTCATAACTCCTCCCTGTTTTTAAAACTGGATGAAAATGAATGTGGCATTATTATACTCTGATCTAAAATATACTCGTACTTAAAAAAATAAATGAAATATAGTTGTATCTGTAAACAGAATTAATAGTGATTTATTCCTACATGTGTAGTTTTCTTGTTGGTCTGGTCTTATCTTTTCTTGAAATTCATAGGCAGAGCTTTAAGATCGTCATTTCTGATACTCTTCTAACTCTTCTCTTAGAAACTTAGCTCTCTGCTAAAATACCTTCCCTCTCAGCACCTGGCTGGCTCCTCAGTAGAGCACATGACTCTTGATTTTGAGGCCATGAATTTGAGCCCCATGTCCGGGGTAGAGTTTACTTAAATAAAATAAAATACCTTTCCTCAAAACTCAATAAAATGGATGATCTCTGGCATTTCCCCCTAAAGGCTCATTGGCATGTTAGCATGAATAATCACTACTTGATACAATTTGATCAGTACTGCTTTGAGCTAAAGTGCAATTGTTCAATATTAATTAAGTATAATTCATTATCCATAAATGACAAATACTTTCAAGAGTGTTTTCCTTTTTTGGAAATTTCTTCTCCTGTGTCTTTCTGAAGGTGAAAATATTCACCCTTTGGTATTCTTTCTTGTGCTTTACTGGTTCTTAACTTGATAACCTAGTTTTCTAACACATATTGTCCTTTACAGCAACTTCTGTGGCCTCTGGACAGTTGAGCACTAGAGTTGGGACTATTGGTAGATAAGGCAAAGGGATGGATGACAAGTAATACCACAAGGGAGAGTAAACTTTAGGATGTTGATTGCTAGTTTTCCATTTGCTTTATTCTTTCAATGTGTGAATAACAAACACATGTTGTCGGTACTGTTTCCTACCCTGATTGTTTGTTAAGCAGCCATACAAGTAATGCATTTTGAAGATAATGAAAAGTTAGACCCTAAATGCCGAAACTTTAATCTTATATGTGTATTCTTTAAAAATAAAAGAATCTTAGCCTGATGGATTGTTTTTACTAATAAACCTATCACTAGAAAAGTCTAAATATGCTATTAATGACTGATTTAGAGTCCTACAGGTTAATCTTTTCTGGCTTAGTTACTTACATAGAATTAAGGTCTTTTTACTTTGTATTACTTATCTAGTTCTGTAAAAGCACTCCAAAGTTTAGTGGCTCAAAGTAATAACTGTTCATTATTTTCATGATTCTTAGGGTTGGCTGGACTCAGCTGGTCTATTCATGTGGTATCAGCTGAGATCACTCATGCACCTAAATTCAGCTGGGAGCTCAGCTGGATTTGGAACATACAAGCTGTCTGGGGTGACTGGAGTAGTTGAGGATTGGCTTGGCCTTTCTTTCCAGCTTCCTGGATGGACTTCATGGTGGCTCAGGGCTCCAAGAGAGCAAAAGAGGCTTAATGTTGGGCTCATAACTTACACTGCATCACTTGGTTACATTCTGTTTGTCAAATCATAAGGCCAGCTTTCGCCTCTTAATGGGAAAAGTGGCATGCAGGTGCAAGAATGGGGAATAATTGACAGCCATCTTTTTAGACAATCTACCATACTTACCATTATTACACTTTTGTCATTCAAAACATTTTTAATCTCAGAATTGAAATAGCAATCATACGTCTTTCTTTTTGGACCTTATTTTAGGTAGTGATAGTTCTTCCCTGCCACGTTTAGCTAAGTTGTTGGGAACCATTAAATATCAGTAAGCAAATAAAATGTGTATATTTTTCTCCCTAGTATTGACTGTGCAGGTATTTTGAAACTCCGCAATTCAGATATAGAACTTCGAAAAGGAGAAACTGATATTGGCAGAAAGAATACTAGAGTACGACTTGTATTCCGTGTGCACATCCCACAGCCCAATGGAAAAGTCCTTTCTCTTCAGACAGCTTCCATACCTGTTGAGTGCTGTAAGTGAGCTTGTGATGATGTTTTCAAATTTTGTTTATAATAGGCAATTTCCTATTTTGCTTTTAATGTAATATTTGGATTAAAAGTATAAACTGAGGCACAGAGTCTGGATAGCTGATGAGATTTTCTTGTATGGAAATAAGCTATGTGTTTAGGTGGAAGGAATACAGATCTTGGAGTTAGAAAATGGGTTCTCATTATAATTTGACCATAGGTTGTGTGGGACTATAAACACATTCTCTTGACCACAGGTTTTTGTTTTTGTTTTTTTGATGTTTATTTTTGAGAGGGGGGTGGAGGGCCAGAGAGAGTGGGGGACAGAGGATCCAAAGTGGGCTCTGTGCTGACAGCAGAGAGCGTGATGTGGGTCTGGGTATGAGCCCTGAGATCATGACCTCAGGGCTAAGGTTAAGTTGCATACTTAACCAACTGAGCCACCTAGGGGCCCCATTGACCACAGTTTTTTTTTAACCTATAAATGAGAAAGGTGGGCTTGATGACACCTGAGGACAAAATGAAGCTATGACTAAGTATCCCTTGGTCACCTTTGTTTCATTAAAACATGAGCCACCTTGTTGGAAGATGCCTATCTCTGCAAGCTGACACCTCAGCTAAATAAAGACTTAAAGGATTTTTTTTTTTAAACCATTAACCTGTTTACAACATCGGATTGAGAAAGTGAATGCTTTTTTCCCCTGATTTACAAAGGCAAGAAATGAGAACAGGCCCTAGAACATGTACCTACTTACACCCTGGAGAACTTTGGCCCTCTGGTAGGTTAGCTGGTAGTACTGTAGTATTGAAACTGCTGTTTAGATGTTTAGGGCATAGACTTATAAGTGTTCCAATTCATGTCTTAATTTTGTGTTGGAGGAAACTGAGGCACAAGTGTCTGAAGTACTCCTGCAAGCTTATTTGCTTGTTAGTGACAGAACTGTGCTTAGAACACAGGTTTTCTTAGTACTCTTTCAATTATACCATGTTATTTCTGTTAAACACGTGCATCTTTATTTGGGATCAAACCTACTGTAGTACCTTTCTGTGCCTCCTTTTGCTATTTATGAAATTGAACTATTACTTTATTATTTCACAGTTAACTGAGAAATCACTGAGTAAATACATAGTAATAGAATTCACTATAGAAATAGTTTTGTATTTTTAACAGACAATACAGGTACTTACTAAAATTCAAAAAGAATATAGAGTGAAAAGCAAATTTCCAGGTCAACTCTATTTCCCCTTATTAGAAGCAGCTATTGGGGGGCGCCTGGGTGGCTCATTCAGTTAAGCATCCTACTTTGGCTCAGGTCATGATCTCACAGTTGGTGGGTTTGAGCCCCGTGTCCGGCTCTGTGCTGACTGCTCAGGGCCTGGAGCCTGCTTTGGATTCTGTGTCTCACTCTCTGTGTGCCCGTCCCGTGCTCACGTGTGTGCTCTCTCTGTCTCTCTCTCAAAAATAAATGTTGAAAAAAAATTTATAAGCAGCTATCATTGCCAGCGTTTTTATTTTCCTGCCAGACTTTTCTATGCCCGTATAAGCATATATGCCTCTATTTTTTAGCAAAGTTCATTTAGATAATTTTTCAATTGTTTTGTTTATTTTTGAGAGTGGGGATGGGCAGAGAGAGAAGGGGACAGAGGATCTGAAATGGGCTCTACGCTGACAGCAGAGAACCCGATGTAGGGCTCAAACTCACAAACCATGAGATCATGACCTGAGCAGAAGTGGAAAGCTTAACAGACTGAGCCACCCAGGTGCCCCAGAGTTAATTTAAGTAATTTAAGTTAATAGAGTAGTTTGAGTTTTTGAGATGAAGTTATTCTAAAATGATTTTCTATTTTTTCTTTTAGTTTATTAAATTAATATGTGATTATTGTTGAGAATATAGAAACACAGAATGGAAAAAGAAGAAATGCAGAATGGTACAAGGAATAATAGCAAAATCTTTTGTAATCACTACCCTGTGGTGTAGTCACTATTAACCTTTCTTTGGATTTTCTTTCTTTTTTCTTTTATTGTTTATATGTGTATACACACACACACACACACACACACACACACACACACACATGAAGTATCTTCATATATATGAAGGGGAGTGGCAAAGAGAGAGGGAGACACAGAATCCAGAGCAGGCTCTAGGCTCTGAGCTGTCAGCACAGAACCTAATGCGGGTCTTGAACCCACAGACTGAGATCGTGACCTGAGCTGAAGTTGGACACCTAACCGACTGAGCCACCCAGGCTCCCCTGGTGAACACAGTTTTGCTGTTACTTTGAATGTGCCCATGATGGCTAGTTTCCACCATAAATATCTAAAACATGAATTAATGTATTTCCTAGGCCAGCCAGTGCTTGTCTTCATGCCCCTTCTCTGTGAGTCATTTGGAACATAAGTAGGGACATAAGTATTTTCTGAGATCTAGGTTGGTGCTTGATACTTTCCAAGTGATAGTTGGTCCTGAATCCCAGACCCATGTCCTATGAAAGGGTCTATTTTAGCTTTCTCTTTTTTTTCATTTTTGTTTATTTTGAGAGAGAGAGAGAGTGAGAGAGCGCAAATGCGTGTGTGCAAAAGGGGGGTGGGCAGAGAGAGAAGGAGAGAGGGAATCCCAAGCAGATTTCACATTGTCATCGCAGAGCCCGATGCTGGGCTTGAACTCACGAACCATGAGATCATGACCTGAGTTGAAACCAAGAGTTGGACACTTACCTGATGGAGCCACCCAGGTGCCCCTAGCATTCTCTTTGAATAGAGCATTGATCCCAATTTAAATACATTTTGTGGCTTGGTTTTAAATAGTTGGGAGAAACAAGAGCCACAGTGAACTGAGAATGTGTGCTTCCTAAAGGCATTCAAGTTTAAATTTCTTTAAAATGTTGTTCTAGTCAAACAAAACAGCTGACCCTCAGAGCTACCAGTTTTCCACCCAGGAAGTAGAAAAGTAGACCTATTTTCCAACTGTGAAGAAGAGAGCATAATCCACACTTTTTTTGTTTTAATTCAGAGAAAAACCTAACTATCTAGGCATTTGCAAGAAACCCCTAGAGGACCTAAGCCCTCAAAAGAATTGTAATGTGTAGCTTAAAGCTCAAGCAGTTAAAAAAAAGAAATAAAGAAAGAGAATCCAGAAATAGGATCTCCACAAAATATAACAACTTGGAATCAGGCAATATCAGAGAAAGGTGGCACCAAGGGTACTGTTTATAAAAGTTGATAATTTAAAGAATGGCTCTGAGGCATTAAAAATTATGTTCACATACCCTAGAAGGAAAAGTGCAGTGCACTGTAGAAACGTTTACTTCCATTTTTAAAAACTTAGTGTGTACTTCATGTGTACTTCAGTTATTTAGTTATTTGGAAAATTGTCCAGAATGGCATCTTGTTGTCTTGGTGATGATCTAGATATTTTCTTTCTTTTTTATTTAAGAGGATTAAAAAAACATTTTTATTTTTGAGAGAGAAAGAGCACATGCACTCACATGTGGGAGGGGTTGGGGCAGAGAGAGAGGGAGAGAGCTCGATCCCACAACTGACCGTGAGATCATGACCTGAGCTGACATCAAAAGTTGGATGCTTAACCGACTGAGCCACTCAGGCACTCCTGACCTGGATATTTTCTTGATGAAAGAGCTAATTCGTGTTTATCCTTCAGAAACTTGTCTTTTAATTGTACGCAGTATAATTACATATGTTTGGATTAATTTGCTTTTTATAGTTATATTAAATTCATCAATTTTAACAGTTGTAGGGAAGAAATACATTGAAGACTTAAGCTAAAAAGAGGAAAGTGGGTGAAATTAATGTTTTGGACTCAATATGAAGTTGCAAGCGTTGATTAATTTTTCGTCATTGGTTTCTTTATAGTTGTAAGAAAATTATTTAGAAATCACAAATCTAATAAGTCTTATTTTCTAAATAATGTGGTTATTTTAGTGGATTTTGTTACCGTTGTCTTGAATTTTCAAAGCCCAGAGTTTGCTTCTATTTTCATTGTATAGCTTGAATTTGTCATTTACATATGAAAGATTGTAAACTAATATTTTGTTTCTTCTCAACTCCTAAAAAAAAAACCAAACAGCTCAGCGGTCTGCTCAAGAACTTCCTCATATTGAGAAGTATAGTATCAACAGTTGTTCTGTAAATGGAGGTCATGAAATGATTGTGACTGGATCTAATTTTCTTCCAGAATCCAAAATCATTTTTCTTGAGAAAGGACAAGGTAATAACATAAGATTTGAGTTGATTGGCTTCAAAATAAGGGGCAAAATGAGTAAAATGAATTATTCCCATGTTTCATGGACAAAAACAAAATAGTTTTTCTAAAGCTACAAACATCATTTACACAGATTTTTTGATAAGCCGTATATTTCTTAAATTTTCCATATAAATGTTAAATTCTCATTAAGGGTATCTCAAAAGTAGAAGGATCCCCAGTATTTCTACTCATATATATATATATATATATATATATATATATATATATATTCAAGAGAATTGATGATGTGTTGCACAGAAAACTTACAGCGACATTATTCATAATAGCCCAAAACTGGAAACAACCCAAACAATCATCAATTGTTATATGGCTAAACAAAATGGGGATGTCCATACAATGGGATATTATTCAACCATAAAAAAGAATAAAGTACTGATTCATAACACAACATGAATGAACCTTGAAAACATGCTAAGTGAAAGGATTCAGCACACAACATCCAAAATCAGCAATCCATAGAGACAAAGTAGATTAGTGGTTGCCAGGGGTTGGAGGGAGGGATCAGTGGAGAGTGACTGCTGATGGGCACAGGGTTTCTAGAATTAGATAATGGTGGTGGTTGTACAGTTCTGTGAATATACTGAAAACTTCCTGATTATATAACTTAAAAGGGTGAATTTTATGTATTTTATATATAAATATATAAATTATATCTTCATTTTTGTAAGTGTAGAAGAATCCTATGTCTTTCAGGGTGTTTAAAACCTTTCTGAGCGTATTTAAAACATTTTTTCATCTATTATTCCTTCTCATTTTTTAAGCATTTTTAAAATTGTGAAATACCTTTTTATGAGAATAATATAAGAGATACTCACACACCTGATGCCCAGTTGAAGAAGTAAGACATTTATCTCTGAAAGGCCTTTTGATGTCCCTTCCCAAATGGATCCCACTCCTAAATCAATCCATGCTTTTCTTTATGGTTTTATGCGTTTTCTCTGGTTTTGGGCTATGTATATAACATTTCATGTATTCTTCTGAAAATTGCTTTTTTTTGGAAGTCAACTTTAATGTTTTAAGATCGATCCACGTAACAGAAGATCATTCACTTTTACTACTATATAGCTTCACTGTATGAACGTGCTACAATTTATTATCTGCTCTCCTACTGGACTTTTGGGCTGTGTCTAGTTTTTGGCACTACCAAACAATAGCCAATAGTGTGGCCATGAACATTTTGGTTCTTATCACCTGGTAGACATAGGTAAGAATGTCATAATTTTTAAATTTTGTTAATCTGGTAGATGTAAAATGTATCTTGAACTTTGGATTTGAATTTTCCTGATCTTATTGAGGTGATTATTAGTCATTCATGTTTCCTTTTTTGTGTAATGTCTTTATGTTTTTGTCCACTTTATCCCTTTGAATCAGTTTTCATTTTCTTACTACCTTATAGTATTCTTTATGTATTCTGGATATCAAAGCAAGTTGGGAAAGTGCCTCATTTTTTCCCACTTACCAAGTGTGTGCCCTGTAATTTCACCTTCCTTTGAACATGTGGCTGAGCTCATCTCTGAAACCTTCTGGGCTGGGGGCTTTGTGGTACTATTAATTTCTGATATAATTCTTTTCAGAGGTATGGGACCATTTAAGTAGGTATGGGCCATTTCATAGGTATGGGACCATTTCTTCTTGAGTTAATTTTCATGATTTTTATTTTTCCAGGTAAATAGAAAAACACACTCTGTGTTTCTCCTTTACTCTCACAGTGTTACCACACTCAAAACACTTCTGACACCAGATGTGTGGGTTTCCCATATATCAGCTGATTCTTTGATATGAGCTGGGTTGGGTGTTCTGAATGAGGTCAGTTCTGACACTAACTGGAGTTAGTGCAGACCCCACAAGTTAAGGGCTCAGTCCCTTAAGACTGCCCGCCACTTGAAATGACAATCCAAAGTAGTAGATGCCCAGGTACGCACTTCTGTCTGGCTTGGCTACAAATCAGAGGCTCCCGTGACTCACTTCTTGGTTTTGATCATTTGGTAGAGTGGCTCACAGAACTGAGGGAAACACTTAGGTACCATTACCAGTTTGTTACATAATAGAGGATATCAGAGGGTACAGATGAACATCCAGATGAAAGAGATACATGGAATAAGGTATGTGGGAAGGGGGTGTGAAGCGTCTGTGTCCTCTATAGACATTGCCCCTGTCCCAGCCACCTTCATGTGTTCAGCAACCCAAAAGCTCCTTGAACTCTACTGCATTTGGAATTTTCATGGAGGCTTCACACAGGTTTGATTGACTATTCCATTTCCAGCCCCTCTTCCTTCTCTGGAGAATAGGGGTAGAACTGAAAGTCTTTCTAGTGACCAGCCTCCATCCAGGAGCCTACTAAGAATCACCTCCTTAGAACAAAAGATAGTCTTATCACAGGAAATTCCAAGGGATTTAGACTTCTGTGTGTCATAACTGGGATCAAAGACCAAGTATAAAAACAAAAGGTACTCCTAGTGTTCTTCTTACCACTTGGAAATTACAAGAATTTTAGGAACTTTATACCAGGAGCCAGAGGCAGAGATCAATATATATTTTCCCTATTATTTCACACTAGGATTTTATTTATTTCACCCAAGTTCTCAAATTTGTTGACATTTATTCGCTTATAATACTCTATTTCTGCATTTGAATTATGTCCCCTCCCTTTTTATAGAGGGAGCAAGCGCACATGTGGGCAGGAGAGAAGGGGAGAGGCAGAGAGGGAGAGAGAGAGAAACAGTCCCAAGCAGTCTCCTTGCTGTCAGCGTGGAACCTGACCTGGGGCTTGATCACGACCCTAGGATCATGACCTGAGCTGAAATCAACTGTTGGGTGCTCAACTGACTGAACCACCAGGCACCCCTGGAATTATATCCCTTTTAAAAAATTTATTCCTGCTATTATTTATTTGTGCCATCTCTGGTTTTTTAGTCAGTGTTTCCATAGTACTTTGGCTTTATTGGTCCTTTAAGTTGTGTATTTGTTTTCTGTTTCCAGGTGTCTGTATTTTCTTTTCTTTTCTTTTCTTTTCTTTTCTTTTCTTTTCTTTTCTTTTCTTTTCTTTTCTTTTCTTTTCTTTTCTTTTCTTTTCTTTTCTTTTCTTTTCTTTTCTTTTCTTTTCTTTTCTTTTCTTTTCTTTTCTTTTCTTTTCTTTTCTATGTATTTATTTTTGGGAGAGAGAGCATGAGCTGGGGGAGGGGCAGAGAGAGGGAGACCCAGAATCTGAAGCAGGCTCCAGGCTCCAGGCTCCAAGTTGTCAGCACAGAGTCCCACGCTGGGCTCAAACTCACAAACTATGAGATCATGACTTGAGCTGAAGTTGGACGCTTAACCGACTGAGCCACCCAGGCGCCCCAATATGTTTCTTTTTCTTTTTTTCTTTTTTTTTTTGGTTTGCTTGTTTTTATTTATTTTTGAGACAGAGAGAGACAGAGCAGGGGAGGGGCAGAGAAAGAGGGAGACACAGAATCAGAAGCAGGCTCCAGGCTCTGAGCTGTCAGCACAGAGCCCGACGCACGGCTCGAACTCACGGTCTGTGAGACCATGACCTGAGCTGAAGTCGGACACCCAACCGACTGAGCCACCCAGGTGCCCCTGTTTCTTTTTCTTAAATGGTAATCTCATTTGTTTTTTATCCTTTTGAAACTTACAGATTTAAGGCTATACGTTGCTTTCATTGCCTATCTCTTATGATTTTATTACCTCTTTTTTCACCGAATACATTTTCTTGAGTTTAAGTAAGTTTAAATCTTTTCATACTAAACCATTTCCTTTCCCTTGACTCTGTCAACCTCATAAGCTGTTGTTTTATTTTGTTTTCATTTATCATCCAGCCTCTCAAGTAATCTGTCAACTACCATCTGCCATTTCCTTACCTGCTGTGTACTCTTTTGACTTCCATTATATTGAAATCATAACCTAAAAATTTGACACTCAGCTACCCACCCTCCTCCTTGACATTCTTTTCTTTCTTGACCTTTGTGTGATTGTACTCACCTGGTTTTTGGCGCATTTTTAAATGTCTCCACTGTTTTGTTTTGTTTTGTTTAATCAATTTTTCTGGCCCTTAAAAATAGATGTTTCCCAAGGTTCTGTGGTTCAGCTTTCTTTTCATTATATTCCCTCATTCTAGAAAATTCCATCAGCTCGTCAAATCTTTGTCTATAACTACATTATTTCTTTCAAACTTCTGACATGTGTTTTATTCTTTTGTTTTTGTTTTTTGTTTGTTTTAAATAGGCTCCATGCCCAATGTGGGGCTTGAATTTACAAACCTGAGATTAAGAGTCGCATGCTCTACCAACTGAGTCCGCTAGAAGCCCCCTAACACGCACTTTAAAGTACCCACTGAGGGACGCCTGGGTGGCTCAATTGGTTAAGCGTCTGACATCAGCTCAGGTCATAATCTCATGAGATTTACATCGGGTTCTCTGCTGTCAGTGCAGAGCCCACTTCATATCCTCTGCCCCCTCTCTCTACACTTACCCTCCCTCTCAAATAAACAAACATTAAAAAAAATTCATTTGTGCCTGAATATGTATGTATATAATGCAGTTTCATTATAGAATACATTTAACTAGAGCTTTACCTTTAAGAACTTTTGACTTGGGGCGCCTGGGTGGCACAGTCGGTTAAGCGTCCGACTTCAGCCAGGTCACGATCTCGCGGTCCGTGAGTTCGAGCCCCGCGTCAGGCTCTGGGCTGATGGCTCGGAGCCTGGAGCCTGTTTCCGATTCTGTGTCTCCCTCTCTCTCTGCCCCTCCCCCGTTCATGCTCTGTCTCTCTCTGTCTCAAAAATAAATAAACGTTAAAAAAAATAAATAAAATTAAAAAAAAAGAACTTTTGACTTAATACAATTACTGGTTTCAGATGAGATTGCAGTTTGTGACTGTGTAACTCCCATTCTGCAAGCACCTTTAGTAATCTCTTCATATTTTAGGTCCCTTCATGTGGCATTTAGGTCACAATCTGTTGCCTTTCTTTTCAGCCTCATTTCTTATTTTTCCCTACCTCATACTTTTTACTCCATCAACACAGCTGCTTATGGTTTCCTCTGTCGTGTAGTTTCTTGCCATCTTGGCTTTGCTTGTGCTCTTAGGCCTAGACCAACCTTCCACCCATATCACTTGAGTTCTACCTTCTTTTTCAGCCTCAGTTCAAGAACTCAGGAAGCCTTCCTTGTCTCTTATCCTTATGCCAAGAGTAGGGTAAGGACCCTGAACTCTGTCTTCTTGGCATATCTAGAGTACACCTTTATTAGTCATTGAAACCACCACGATTTATTATGATGAACTGTTTTTATTTGCCTTTCATAGACTGAAGGTAAGAGTATCTTATCTTCACTATCTCAGTAACCCAAAGTGCCTGGCATGTCAGGACCCAACGAACGATTGTTGAACTAAGCTGTATTTCTTTGTAGACATAGCATTTGTCTCTAGTGTCTGTTATACACAGGGTTAGATATTATCTATTTATTGGACTGAAAAATGAGAGTCACAATTTAGAAGGCATTGGATTGAGTCTTTTCTGATGTTTTCACAGACCAGATGAAGAAGTCCTGCAAGCTGTGAAGATACTTATATGGGTTTAGTCAATGGGCAGATGCTCATGACTTAAAAAGAATGCTTTAGAGTACTGAACATCAGACTGGAGTAAGAGCTATAGTAGCAGTTGGGGTTCTCCCCAGGTGACAATTCACTTGGGATGAAGAGACAGAAAATGTGCTGGCCAGATCTTTAGGTGACACAAATCTGGAAAGCCTAGCAAATATATTCAAAGACTGCCAGTAAAAAGATCCTGGCAAACCAAGTCTTGTAGGGAGAAGTTAACCTAAGAAGGGTTGGGGGAAAAACCAGGTAAGTGCAGCGTGGGAGTTTGAACTTGGCAGTAGGAAGTGTAGTAGACTGAGGGAATCTTGCTGACCGCACACTAAGTGTAAGGCAGCATGGTGCAGCTACCCCAAAACTTTTTTTTTAATGTTTTTTATTTGAGAGAGAGCAAGTGGGGAGGGGCATAGAGAGAGGGGGACAGAGGATCTAAAGTGGGCTGTGTGCTGACAGCAGAGAGCCCGATGCAAGGCTCGAACTCACGAACTGCGAGATCATGACCTGAACTGAAGTCCATGCTCAACTGACTGAGCCACCCAGGCTCACCTACCCCAGAAAACTTTTATTAATAGACTCAGCATCTTCACATAAAGTGGAAATAAGAGCCTTAGTCACTCTGTACCATGCTGTGTCATTTCCCACCTGGGCTATTCAGTTCTGGGCTTGATGCATTTGGAGAGAGATGTTCACACTGGAGGGGTGTTCATAGAAGAGTGGGCAGGAAGGCTAAATATTGTGTAAGATGTAAATGCAGAACTGGAGGTGTTAATCAGTAGAAGGAGACATGTAAACATAGCTGGGCTTTTTTTTTTTTTTTTTTTGAGAGTGTGCGTGTGAGTGGGGGTAGAGAGAGAAGGGAACAGAGGATTGTAAGCAGGCTCTGTGTTGACAACAGCAAGCCTGATGTGGGGCTCGAACTCATGAACCCTGAGATCATGACCTGAGCCAAAGTTGGGTGCGCAATTGACTGAGCCACCCGGGGCCCCCAAACATAGCTGTTTTTAAACATCTTAAATACTGTCTCAGAAAACCACTCAAAATATTTTGGATTGGGGGGCTGCAAAGAATAGTTCTTAAACCAGTGGTGGGATACTGGAAGGAGGCAGATTTCATCTGTCCTGAAGGGCTTTCGAACAGCAATTGTCCAAAGATCAAATGGGTTACTTGGTGAGAGAGTGAGTTTCCCATTACCTAAGGCATACAAGCAGGAGTTGGCTACCACTTGGTGAAGGTGCTCTCAGAGGATTTTCAAACATAAATAAACTGTGAGGCCTGCTAACTAAGGCAGCCCAAAGTCTTTCTCCCCATTTTTTCTCATGGGTACACATTTTATTTTCATAATAGAAGTCATTGAGGAAAAGATTCCCTTTGCCAATAAGCTTCTGATACTAAATACATTAGATTTTGTTTATATACTTTGTGACTTGAATTACTTTTAACTGTAAATTGTTTCTTTTAATAGATGGACGACCTCAGTGGGAGGTAGAAGGGAAAATAATCCGGGAAAAATGTCAAGGGGTAAGAAATTTATTTCTTCAGAAACATTTAAGAAGCTTAGAACATTGGATAGTGCTACTTTATATTATAGATGAGGAGTCTTTTATCTAATGAGTAATAGAAAAGTAAATTAGAATTTTTAGAAGTTTGGACATGAAATAGGTACTCTCCTTATTCTAAAATTAAAGTTTAGGAAAGATAAACAATTGGTGTCTTTGCCTTTTTTGTGTATAGGAAAGGAGAAATTAAAAGGTTCTTACTACTGTTATCATTAGTTTATTTCTCTGAATTCAGTGAAAAAATCAAATTCAGGAAAGCCCACATAGAATGGGAAAAAATAGGGAGAGAACAAGCCCTAAGGAGTTTGTGTATTTAGCACAATTTTTGCAACTTTTCAGCATTAAGCCTTCCGGGATTCAACACTAAACACTGTGGTCCCTTCATCCTGATTGGAATGGAGACAGAATTTTTTGTGGGTTAGAGAATAACACTTTCCACAGTGCTCTCCAGAGACCTGGAGAAATTAGATTAAGGATTGCAGTTTCACTCTGCTTATGTAAAATTATTTTTTATATGGAAATGAATTTTTTATATTGCTAGTTTAGAGCATTCTGAATATCAAATTTAAGGTAAGAAATCTAAATCATAACACAACTGAGGAAATATTAAACCTGATTGAAAACCAGGACAGACTTCCAGTTAAGATACATAGTAACGTGTAATATTCAGTAGTGCAGAATATCTCACTACATGGTACATAATAAGACTGTTTTTATTTCTGCTCCAACTAGAAACCCAATTGGATGACTAAAAGGCAATTTCTCCTTTAATGGTTTACTTTCAAGAGTTTATCTCTGTTGAGACTAGAGTTTCATAGAGTAAATCTCCAGATGACTTACATGACCAATTGATGTGCATAATGATCTATGATGGGAGACACTGGGTAGTTAAGCCTCATGAGTTGTGCTGAGTTTAGCAGGTGCATTTCATTTTTAGTTCTGAATGTAACACAATCTTACTACTTTCCATGCTCCTTAGGCTCACATTGTCCTTGAAGTTCCTCCATATCATAACCCAGCAGTTACAGCTGCAGTGCAGGTGCACTTTTATCTTTGCAATGGCAAGAGGAAAAAAAGCCAGTCTCAACGTTTTACTTATACACCAGGTATGGGGAGTTGTGATGGTTTACCACAGAGCTTGCTTTCATAGTGAATAAAAAGTTATTCAATGAAACCTGTATTAGAATGTTTACAATAGAGTACTTATAATCAATAAAAATCCTAACATATGCCTCGTCTGTAAAGTTTGTGTAGACTTTAAATATCAGATGTGATATTAGCTGTTATTTTGTAGTTATTTATTATAAGGAGATTAGAAGGTTGAATTTTGATTTTAAGTCTGTTTATCTGGAGCTACCAGAAATCCCCAGCACTACAGTAAGGGCAGGTGTTTGTGAATATGTGTGAAACTCCTTTGTGCCCTTAGCACACTGCAAGAAGGCAGTGTGTTCATCTCAAGCATTTCCAGTCAGATGAAAAATCTCTCATTAGATTTTCATTTGGCAAGTAGCAACTGTAGTATACTGTGGTCTGTGGGTTATATAAAGTCGATTCCAGAGTTTCTGGTTTTATAGATGTGCCCTAACAAAGGAGGCTGCCATACCTCTTTCTGCAGCAATTCAAATGCTGTAACTTTCCAGCTCTTGGTGGTAACACATAAATATTATATGCAGTAATTCATGCTGATGTTTACATAGTTAGAGAACAGATATTTCTAGAGGCCTTCTCTGTCCTAGGTGCTGTGTCAATGCAGGGCTTGAACTCATGAAACATGAGATCATGACCTGAGTTGAAGTCACATGCTCAACTGACTGGCCACCCACACACCCCTGTTGCAAAAACTTTTAAATGGTTTATAGTAAATGAAAAACAGAAACACTTAAATTTGAGAAGGTACTAGTTAATGATCACTTATTTGTCATTCCTATTCTTTAAAGCCTGGCTGTATTCCACTTTAAGCCTCTAAAGGCCATTTATATTCCCAGATCTGAAAATTAATATTACTTGATCATGTTAATACATTATTGGTAATAAAATATTTCTATTCATTTTCAAATAGAATACAACCCTTTTGAAAGATTTTGGTTAGTCATTTCAATATTAATTCAGTAAGTATTTGAGGGTGCCTCCTAAGCGGACAAAACCTCTCTCAGTTCCTTCTTTCATGGAACTTATAATCTAGTGAATCAATAAATTAATTACCAACAAATGTATAATTAGAAACTGAAATAAGGACTCTGATTAAAAGGGATACAATACTATAGGTAAAAATAACAGAGGGACCCTTGCTTGGGTTAACTGCTTGAGAAAACCAGGATATATGTGTATATATGTATGTGTGTGTGTGTGTGTGTGTGTGTGTGTGTGTGTGTGTGTGTGTGTACATACTCTATATATGGTATATATAATGTATGTAAAAATAATACTGTCTAAGCCCTTTGTGTATTTATTCTTTTAATCCACATAATAGACCTTTATAGTAGGTTATTATCTTATTTTACAGAAGAAGAAACTGAGTGGCTAATATGCCCAGAGTCTCACAGTCTTAGAACCACATGTCAAGCACAGGCAATCTGGTTCCAGAGTCTGGGCTCCTAACTGTTAAGCTAGAGTACATCTCAGATAAGTAATATTGCCCTCTCCATTTTGCAAATACATGAACCAAGGTCACTCAGCTAGTAAGTGGCAGAGGTGAGATTTGAATCCAGGCAATCTGGCTGTAGGGGGAAAACATTCCAATTAAAGGTAGCAACATAAACGAAGGTCGTGTGGTTGGTTGGATAATGGAGTATTAAGAGTTCTAAAATGGGGCGCCTGGGTGGCTCAGTCTGTTGAGCGTCCGACTTCAGCTCAGGTCATAATCTCATGATTCGTGGGTTCGAGCCCCGCATCAGGCTCTGTGCTGACAGTTCAGGGCCTGGAGCCTGCTTCGGATTCTGTGTCTTCCTCTCTCTCTGCTCCTCCCCTGCTCACACTCTGTCTCTTTCTCAAAAATAAATAAAGGTTTAAGAAAAAAAAATTTTTTAAATAAAAGAGTTGTAAGAAATGAGCTTTAACGGAGAGGTGACATGATCAAATATGTATTAAAATTTTTTTTTCGGGGCACCTGGCTGGCTCAGTTGGTAGGGCATGCAATTCTTAATCTCAGGGTCGTGAGTTTGAGCCCCACATTGGGTGTGGAGCCTACTTTACAATAAAATCATTTTCTCTACAATATATGAATGTATCAAATTAACATTTTGTACACCTTAAATTTTACACAATGCTATATGTCAAATATTTTCAATTTAAAAAAAAGTTAAAAATAGGGGCACCTGGGTGGCTCAGTTGAGTGCCTGCTTGACTTTGCTCAGGCCACGATCTCATAGTTTATGAGTTCAAGCCCCATATCGGGCTCTGTACTGACAGTGAGGAGTCTGCTTGGGATTTTCTCTCCTTCCTGCTCTGCCTCTCTCTTTAAATAAATAAACAAACAAACAAACTTCAAAAAACAAATAAAATAGGGGTGCCTGGGTGGCTCAGTCAGTTGAGTATCTGACTTCGGCTCAGGTCATGATCTCACAGTTTGTGAGTTTGAACCCCGTTTTGGGCTCTTTGCTGACAGCATGGAGCCTGGAGCCTGCTTCAAATTCTGTGTCTCCCTCTCTCTCTGCCCCTCCTCTCCTCACTCTGTCTCTCTCTCTCTCTCTCTCTCTCTCTCTCTCTCTCTCTCTCAAAAATAAAGAAACATTAAAAAATTAAAAATTAAAATCATTTCTCTCATATTTCTACTGTTTTCTTGTAAGGTGTCAATGACCAGTTTAGTCTTTCCTCAGATTACTATGGAGAGTGAGATTTGTATGGCAGAGACCCAAGAAGGTTAAAAATATGCTTCAGATAATTAGAGTGTTTTGAATATACAGAAGAGACAACATTAATGATAATAAAGCATATCAGGTTTCTGAGAAAGGTGGGAAGGAATATAATTTCAAATATAAAAGTTGGAATGGGCCTTAGTTGGGAGAAGGAAAGGAGGGAAGGTAAAGATGAAAAAGATGGATATATATTAGGTTTGTAAATTTAATAGTGGAGAGTTTAGGGAGTTTCCATATAATAGCATTGACTTTTTTTTCTTTAAAGAATGACATGCAGTCTTTTGTGAGTAGAGGGAACTGTGGGTGTTTTGGCAGTTTGAAGAATATGGACAAGTTTGAAATAGTTGTTGTAAAGAAAGGGGGGAGTAAGTTACCACAGAAATATAATTGGACTCTGGGCATGATCACAGGGTACCTTTAATGTTGATATTAATAAATTTATGAATATTAATTAGCCCGGCTGTGTAACTTTCTTAAGCAGCACTCAGATTCTTTAGGGCAGGTGGTAAAATATTAATAGTAGGGTTCCTCCAGGGTGATATTTATTAAAGACATACAGTCCAAGAATGTTATCAAATGCTGTGGAGATGAGAGACTATAGAATCTAACCTGAATAAGAAAGAAGAGGAGCTTCTGGGACTGTTGAAACAAAAAAGGCAGAGGTGTGCCTGGGTGGCTCAATCAGTTAAGTGTCAGACTTTGGCTTGGGTCATAATCTCACGGTTCGTGGGTTTGAGCCCTGCGTTGGGCTCTGTGCTGACAGCTCAGAGCCTGGAGCCTGCTTCGGATTCTGTGTCTCCCTCTCTCTCTGCCCCTGCCATCCTCCTGCTCTGTCTCTCAAAAATAAAAAAAAGTTAAAAAAAAAAAAAAAAGCTCAGGATAAGTGAATAGAAGTTTTGATTGCTACCATCATAGTGGTAATAATTGAACAAAGAGAATATAATGCTCTTACATTATCAGCTCATGAGTTGGGAGGACAACATAAAGGCAGAGTCCTGGAGGGCATTCTATATGAGAATGGAAATCATTGGGGCCCCAGAGTGCAGAAAGAATTTTGGATTGGACTACAACTGTCATCACTGGGCTTATGATTGACAAAATACAAATCAGGTGGCACACACTAACAGAAGGAAGAATAGATTCAAGAATTGTTTGGACAGCCCTTGTTCTGGTTAATTACTATCTTTTCTCTGTAGCATTTGGCTTTTTTCATTTTTTTCTAAAGTGAAATTTGGAATAAAATCTTTACAAAAGCAAATATATTCCTGTGAATTTATTTTTTAAAACAGACAAGTTGAAAATATAATTTCAAACACCCAAAATTGTCTTCCACTCTGAAATTGTTATTCTGTCCTAGATCCTTTTGATCCATTTATAGACACAATTTAAAATAAAAATTGGGGGTGCCTGGGTGGCTCAGTCAGTTAAGCGTCTGACTTTGGCTCAGGTCATGGTCTCATGGTTCATGGGTTCGAGCCCCATGTTGGGCTTTGTGCTGATAGCTCAGAGCCTGGAGCCTGCTTCGAATTCTCTGTCTCCCTCTCTCTCTCTGCCCCCCCCCCCACTCATGCTCTGTCTCTGTCTCTCTCTCAAAATAAACATTAAAAAAAGGTTTTTTAAATAAAAATGGGACCAAAATGTATACAGTATACTAATTTTGTAACCTAAACATTTTTATTTTGCTTCATGAACAGATAGAGTTTTATAGAATTTTAATAGCTTCTCATATTCTAGTTTGTGATACTTATATTAGAGTTGTTTGTTGTATTAATTTGTATGAACTATTTATATTAAAGATTTTAACCTTTTTTGTTTCTGACAATTCTTTTAAATTTTACTTACAAAAATTTTAGATATTCAGAAGTTGCTTCTTTATTATTCAAGGATTTGTCCATTTGTTACTTTTTTGACAACCCTCTAGCAGTAGGAGTCTGACCACTAGAAATATCCAATGAAAGAATAATCAGTTGCAAATGGCTAACTGTTCTGAGTTTTTTGTTTTGTTTTGTTTTGTTTTGACGTTTATCATTGAAGTATAGTTGATGTACAATACTTTGTCACTTTCAGGTGTAATAACTTATTTTTTATTAAAATTTTCAAAAAATGTTTATTTTCAGAGAGAGTGCATGCGTGTACACACACACACACACACACACACACACACACACACAGAGGCAAGTGGGGGAGGGGCAGAAAGAGGAGGGTGGACAGAAGATCCAACGTGGGCTCTGTATGGACAGCAGAGAGCCTAATGTGGGGCTCAAAGTCATGAACTATGAGATCATGGCCTGAGCTGAAGTCGGATGCTTAACTGACTGAGCCACCCAGGTGCCCCTGTTATAACTTTTTTTTAATTAGAAATTACATTTAGTGGGGCACCTGGGTGGCTCAGTTGGTTAGCATCTAACTCTTGATTTCGGCTCAGGTCATGATCTCATGGTTGTGGGATCGAGTCCTGCATTGGGATTAGTAGTGCAGAGTAGTGCAGGATGAGTAGTGCAGAGCCTACTTGGGATTCTCTCTCTCTCTTAGAAAAAAATAAAAAACAAAGAAATTACAACATTAAAAAAAAAAAAAGAAATTACATTTAGCACTATTTGTCCAATAGTCAAGTTTACTTAGTAATTTGAAGACTGTTCCCAGTATTATGTGTATGATTCACAAATTACCCTCATTACAGAACCCTTCCTTAGTGGCGTTACCTGAATTTCTGCCCAGCCACTAGCTTCAGATCTTCTGATGTGGGAGCCCTCTTTTCCACTCCAGTATCCCTGAAGTTCTTGAGGGAATATACCTCCCTCTGAGGCCTAGCAGTAGTTACTTGTGACTGGACGTACCATGTGATCTCTGGTTTTAGACTAGTGGGGCTTTAGGGGACAACATTAGAGATAAACTTTCATGTGTAATATTTTACCTGGAAAGTGTATTCTATGTTCTAAATAGTTGATTGGAGAGACTTTTGGATTGTGATTCTTTATTTGGGAGAGAACGCCTGCCTTACAGTTAGGTCACATTCAGCTCTGCCATAGACTGTACCCTCTTGGTTAATCTGTATACAATGAGGGCATAAGTCTAAAGCAGGGTTTTTCAAATTTAAATTGTTTTACTCCCCAAACAAAATCTTAGGCAAAAAGGCAATATATAAAAAGGATAAAATCTAGCTTTGATACTCTGGTTGTACTAGAAGGGGGAAATCCAGAGAGCTCCAGCTCTTTGAATGCTACTCTTCCACATCCAGTACTTGAAGAAGACAGTGAGGCTTCTTATGGTTTCAAAAGCACTAGACCAGGAGATTTTTTTCCCGAGAATGAGGATATTTAACACAAAAGGTAGAGTTAATCTGTTTCTAAAATTCAACTCATTCTAGTTATGTACGGTCTCTTTAACTGTACTTCCCTCCAAATAAGAATAAATTACTATAGACTGTCAATGAGGACTTCTTAGATTTGGTTGGAGTCTTAATCCTTTATAGACAAAAAGTGACAGTTGATTTGGCAGAGTGAAAGTATACTCAATTTAGGAAAGCAGAACTCTCAATCTGAGTACACAGATGTGGGTCAGGAACATAAAAATAAAGATTGGGTCATGCAAAAAAAAAGATACTATGTTACAGTTTTTAGTCCCTCTGTCTCCTTTTTAGTGCATGACAACCAACCACTTAGGTAACCAAGGGCCTTACCTGCTCCATTCAGGATTAATTAAGATGAGAATAGGCTTTTTTGCATATTCTCCCTCTTTTATATAGAAATTTAACTCTGCATATGGAATTTACTGTGACTTTCCTGGGACCGGAGTAGGAGCTGAAGTAGAAGAGGAAAAAAGAATCCAATAGTCCAGGGGAAAAGTTCTAGTTGTGCTAAAGTCAGAAAAAAAGTGAGTACGCCAAAACATTAGAGAGGTTGGAGTTGTTAGATATGGTGAACCACACTTGAAATACCTGAGCAAGAATCAGAAACTGGATGGAAGCCTAGTTTAGAATGTTAACTTTGGTGCAGAAGCAATAAGAAGACTCATGATACACTTTTTCTAAGTGTTGTCTCATTGTTAGGAGTGGGCTCACCAGTTGGCAGATTGTTTATTTTGTGTGAGAGAGAGAGAGGGGGAGAGAGGGAGGGAGGGAGGGAGGGAAGGAGGGAGAGAATCCCAAGCAGGCTCCATGCCATCAGCGCAGAGCACAACACAGTGCTCGATCCCACAAACCATGAGATCATGACCTGAGCCGAGCGACCTGGTTCGCTTAATTGAGTGAGCCACCCAGTCACCTCAGGGCTATTTTAAATCTTACTTACTTTCATTTCCTCAGATTGAGAACATGCTTTTGTGAGGAGACTTGTACTTGATGGGTTTGTTAAATGGCCAGATGAGGTTTGACCATGCTTGGCTTCTCACTGTTACTTTCTTTTGACATAAAATGAAGTACTTACATTTTAGTGAAGATCATGAAAATTTTAATTATGTTAGTTTAACTCATACAAACTTGGAACAATGAGATGTCAATTTAGGAAAATTATTAAAAAAAATTTTTTAATGTTTATTTATTTTTGAGACAGAGACAGAGCATGAACAGGGGAGGGTCAGAGAGAGAGGGAGACACAGAATCTGAAGCAGGGTCCAGGCTCTGAGCTGTCAGCACAGAGCCCAACGCAGGGCTCAAACTCATGGATCGTGATATCATGACCTGAGCCGAAGTTGGACACTTAGCCGACTGAGCCACCCAGGCGCCCCTAGGAAAATTATTTTTAAATGAATTATAGTACTTCAGTAGGAGGATAAAGTCAGTAACTTTTAGAAAAGTGGACTGGAAGAAGTATTGCCCAAGAGAAACAATAAAGTCCATTGCTTTGACATACAAAAAATTAACTGATGGTTCTTTTCTGTTTTGATAAACATATTAAATAAAATAAGCAAAATACATTGATTTCTATGTTAAGCAGTCCTTTCACCAGGTAGATCTTAAATCATCTTAAATACATTTTTTGATGTGATAAAGGATAGTGGTTGGTATTCATAGCCTCTGCTTGTATGATGGAATGATGAACTATAATCTTTCTTGTTAATATAGTATAGTGCAGTGATTAAAAGCATGGACTTTGAAGGCAGAAAAACCTGGATTCAGGTCCTTGTGACACCACTTTGAGATTTAGTGTCTTCAGGGGTAATAATAATCCTTGCCTCTTAAAGGTTGTTTTGAAGTGAATTAGGACTTTTGGGTACAAAGGACAAAAACTCCATTCAAGCTAGCTTAACAAAAAAAATTGTATTGGCTCATGTAACTGGACAGTTCATTGGAATGCTGGCTTTAGGCATGCTTCAGCTCAAGCAATGTGGTCCCAGGGCTTAGGCTTTCTCTTCATCTTAACATTGCTTTTCTTTCTGTTGGCTTTGCTCTAGGGCAGGCTTTACTTACATGGCATCTCTAGGTTTGTTTCATCTTCATAATTAGCAATCCTAGAGAAGAGAGCTGGTACCTTCCCCCACCCACACACACTTCCATCTAGATCAGTCCTGGGGTCACACTCAAGTCTTTGGTTCAGTCCTGTTGTTGGCATTTGTAGGGGTTCTTATGAATTTTGGATATTAAACCCTTTACAGAAATATTATTTGCAAGTAGATTTTCCATTCTGTGGGCTATCTTTTTTCTGTCTTGATAGTGTCTTTTCATGGTCAGAAGTTTTTAATTTTGATGAAGTCCAATTTATCTGTTTTTGTTGTGTGTACGTTCAGAGTATGTGATACTTAAGAAACCATTGCCAAATCCAATGTCATGAAGCTTTTTTTGCCCTTTGTTTTTTTCTTAGAATTTAGTTTTTGCTCTTATGTTTAGGTCTTTGATCCACTTGAGTTAATTTTTGTGTTTTTGTGTATGATTTTCGGATAAGGTTCCATCTTCATTACTTTGAATGTGATGTCCCATTGTTCCTGTACCATTTGTTGAAGAGACTGTTCTTTCCCCCAATGAATAGTTTTGGCACCCTTGTATGAAGAGCAATTAACTGTTTATGTTAGGGTTTCCTTTTGGGCTCTCTATTCCATTGGTCTATACATCTGTCCTTAGGCCAGTACCACTTGGTTTTTATTACTGTAGCTTTGTAGTAAGTTTTGAAATTAGGAAGTGTGAGCACTCTGTCTTTGTTCTTTTTCAAGATTGCTTTTGACTATTTGAAGTCCCTTGGGATTTGGTATGAATTTTTGGATAAGTCTGTTTCTGCAAAAAACATAGTTGGGATTTCATTGCATCTGAAAATTGTTTTGGAGAGTGTTGCATTCTTCGTGGTTAATTAAGTCTTTCAGTCCATGACCCCAGGGTATCTTTCCATGTATTTAGGTCTTCATTCATTTCTTTAGCACTGTTTTGTAGTTATCAGTGTATAAGTTTTGCCTACCTTGGTCAAATTTATTCTTTAGTATTTTATTTTTTTATGCTATTGCAAATGAGGTTGTTTTCTTAATTTCCGTTTCAGATTGTGTATTGCTAGTCTATAAAAATACAATCGATTTCTACATGCTGATTTTGTGTCCTGCAACTTTGTTGAATTTGTTTACTAGCTCTGACAGTTTTTTTGTGCATCCCAGTACTTTTTTGATCACTCATTATTCCTCTTGTAAATGTGCCTGATGATGGTTGAGGATAAAATGAGGTACACATGAGGTGCCTCAGATGAGGTTCCTCAGATGAGGTCCATGTGAAAACCGTTGTAAACTAGAAGCTCTATGAATATTAGATTCATGATCTCTGGTATATTATGCATTATGCAAAAACAGTGGACTGGTAGGTTTCAGATCAGAGATTGCAAATTCAAGCTCTTTTATTAGGCTGTAGAGTTTGGGGTATCTTAAAAACTCATTTATTTTTTTAAATATTTAAATTTTTTTAATGTTTATTTTTGAGAGAGACGGAGACAGAGTGTGAGTGGGGGAAGGGCAGAGAGAGAAGGAGTCACAGAATCTGAAGTAGGCTCTAGGCTCCGAGCTGTCAGCACAGAGCTCGACAAGGTGCTCAAACCCACGAACTGGGAGATCATGACCTGAGCTGAAGTCAGACGCTTAACTGACTAAACCACTCAGGTGCCCCTATTTATTTATTTTGAGAGAGAGAGAAGGGTGAGCATGGGAGGAGCAGAGAGAATCTCAAACACAGAGCCTAATGCAGGGCTCAATCTCACAAACCATGAGATGACCTGAGCCAAAATCAAGAGTCAGTCACTCAATCAATTGAGTCACCCAGGCCCCCCATAAAAATCATTTATTTTTAAATAGGTAATGTATATACTTGGTTAAAAACATTGAGATTGTGTATTGCTAGTCTAGCACAAAAATTTACATAGTAAAAACTAAATCTGCCTCTTGCTCTTATTCCCTAGTCACCTAGTTTTGTTCCCAGCAGTAAACACAGCAGTTACCAGGTTTGCGTATCCATACCTATATAAGCAAAAACATGTGTACGTGTATGTATGCGTATATATATATATATATACACACACACACACATATACATATATATACACACACACACATATATACACACACACACACATACACTGTATTTTAAAAGAATTGTGATATGTACACATTGTTCTGCACCTCACTTTTTTTGTTACTTAGGAACGTATTTAGAGGTCTTTCCACATCTCTTCATAGAGTTCTATGTGGTACTGTTTTTTTTTAATGTGAGTACTTTTAGAACAAGAACCACTCCCTGTTGTCTTTTGCTTGCTGACTTCACATATTTTATGTTATTTGCCTTTTCTGAAGGCATTTGAATTTTTGAAGGCATTTGAATTTTTAACCCCTGACTTGGATACATGCTATAGTTATGTAGCCTAGAATGAAGTCCTTTGATTATCATTGTATGTATTATGTAATAACGTTTGCTTTAATCATTTTCTTTTTAGTTTTGATGAAGCAAGAACACAAAGAAGAGGTTGACTTGTCTTCAGTTCCGTCATTGTCTGTGCCTCATCCTGCCCAGACCCAGAGGCCTTCTTCAGACACAGGACACCCACATAACAGTGTACTGTCAACACAGAGAAGCTTGGTTTGTCCCATCCAGCAAACATATGCATCCATGGTAACTTCATCTCATCTGCCACAGTTGCAGTGTAGGGATGAAAGCGCTGGTAAAGAACAGCATATGTTACCTTCTTCAGTCATGCACCAGCCTTTTCAAGTCACACCAACACCTCCTGTGGGGTCTTCCTATCAACCTATGCAAACTAATGTTGTGTACAACGGACCAACTTGTCTTCCAGTTAATGCTGCCTCTAGTCAAGAATTTGATCCGGTTTTGTTTCCACAGGATGCAGCTCTTCCTACTTTAATAAATCTTGGCTGTCAACCATCGTCATCCATACCTTTTCATTCTTCAAATTCAGGCCCAACAGGACATCTCTTAGCCCACACACCTCATTCGGTACAGACCCTGCCTCATCTGCAGTCAATGGGATACCACTGTTCAACCACAGGACAGAGATCTCTTTCTTCTCCAGGGGCTGACCAGGTCGCAGGCCAGCCTTCCCCTCAGTTACAACCCATTACATATGGTCCTTCACATTCAGGGTCTGGTACAGCAGCTTCCCCAGTAGCCTCTCATCCCCTGGCTAGTTCACCACTTTCTGGGCCACCATCTCCTCAGCTACAGCCTATGCCTTACCAATCTCCTAGCTCAGGAACTGCCTCATCACCATCTCTAGCCACCAGAATGCATTCTGGACAGCACTCAACTCAAGCACAAAGTACAGGCCAGGGAGGTCTTTCTGCACCTTCATCCTTAATATGTCGCAATTTGTGTGATCCAGCTTCATTTCCACCTGATGAGGCAACTGTGAACATTAAGCCTGAACCTGAAGAGCAGGAACCTAACTTTTCAACAATTGGTCTACAGGACATCACTTTAGATGATGGTAAGTTCATCTTTCTCTCCTTCAAGCAGTGAAGATCCAGGAACTTTCTTCTCTGATAGTCTTAAAAAAGTTACCATGGATTGCTTATTGGCATATGGCCTATGGTTGGGCTTTTTTTTTTTCTTTAATAGTTGTTGTCACTAGAAATATGTTAATTAAAGACTTTGAGAATAGACATGAAAATTTATACTTTGAAATCTAGTTTACCACTAATACCTACTGCAAAAGGTAAGACTTTGAATCATAGTCTCTTACCCATTTGTGATGGAACTAAGGACACGAGATTTATTGGGCATCTCTTCTTTTAGAACATACAGTTGGTCACAGTGTCTGGAAAATGGAATTCAGTAAATATTGCTACATGCCATCTATTTGGAAGGCACCAATTTAGATGCTGGGAATACTAGGAATATGTTTAGATAGAGTTCCTGTCCTTGAGACTCACACAAGTAAAGAACTTGTTGCTCTCTGGCTCTGCCAGCTTGCTGAGTCAGATAGTGGTGATGGTGCAAGACCAGATTGGTTGGCTGTAGCTGGTACAGCTGTTGGCACCAGGATAAAAAGAAGCTATTTATATAAATGTAGCAAGTTGGTATATAGACCTCTTTTTAAATTAGAGAACAAACTCTAGAATATTAATTATTTCAATAATTGAAAATTCCCCAAGATAGGATTTTCAGGTAATGACTTAGAGTTTATTCTTGGCTCTATCATTTATGTGGTAGTGAAGTTTTGCCTAAATAGGAATTTAGTGAAAGCTACCTGTAACTGTTGTTCATCATGAAAATTCTAACAATTCTAAAAACATCGATATAGAAATTTAATTCTCTCTCTGAATCTGTACTTTTTTGTATAGAAAAGTAATTCTTTGTTAGCCATCTCTTTTACACATGTGGAGGAACTGAGTTTACTGCTTAGTTGCAAAGCTGGTGTCACATCCCAGATTCCAAACATAAGGGGAAAGGAAGGTAAATAAAATGTGGCATCCCCACTCCCAGGGCTTCCACCAGATCAGTACATAGCTGACTTTATAGCACAGTGGGTCTGGGACACTTATAACCAAGATCTAAAAAAAGCATATTAGGAGATCATCTGAGAAATGTGACAGATTCCTTAAGAAAGATTCAGCAATGGGGCGATTGGCTGGTTCAGTCAGTAGAGCATGTGACTCTTGATCTTGCGGTTGTGAGTTTGAGCCCCACATCAGGCCTAGAGCTTATTCAAAAAAAAGGAAGAAGAAGGATTCAGCAAAGGTTCCCTGAGGAGATGATATTTGAGCCAAGTCTTAGAGGATTGAGTATATGTTTTCAGTAAATTTCAGAGGGCAAATCAGACCACATAAGCAGAAACAGCTGTGTCTGGGAAAGCATGATTATCAGTGGGTAAATGGCATAGTAAAAGATGGCTTTGAAAGCCACAAGGGGATGTGCCAGGTAATTTGTGTGTAAATATAAGATACAGTTGACGCTTGAACAACTTGGGGGTTAGGGGCACCTACCCTCACTCAGTCAAAATATCCACATATAACTGTCAATTCCCCAAAAACTTAACTAGTAATAGTGTGCTATTGATTGAAAGTTGATTGAAGGCCTTACTGATATCATAAACAGTTAACACATATTGGTATGTTATATATATTTTATATTATATTCTTATGGTAAAGTAAGCTAGAGAAAAGAAAGTGTTACTAAGAAAATCATAAGGAAGAGGGAGGGGCATCTGGGTGGCTCAGTCCGTTGGGCATCCGACTTTGGCTCTGGTCATGATCTCACAGTTCGTGAGTTCAAGCCCCATATCAGGCTCTGTGCTGACAGCTCAGAGCCTGGACCCTGCTATGGATTCTGTGTCCCTCTCTCGCTCTGCCTCTCCATGGCTCACACTCTGTCTGTCTTTCTCTTAAAAATAAGTAAACATTTTAAAAATTTAAAAAAGAAAAAATAATCATAAGGAAGAGAAAATACATTTACAGTTCTGTGCTGTGAAAAATCCACATGTAAGTGGACTCTTATGATTCAAACCCATGTTATTCAGGAGTCAACTGTATATGTGTAAACTCAAGTATCACCTACAATTTGAATAGTATTTTCCTATTCATTATTTCATTTGATCCTTATTAATCCTGTCTCTGACCTAGATAGTGATGATTTAAAGAATTGAGCTTTCTAAAGGTCACACGACTGTTAAGTAGGAGCTAAGACTGGAATCAGATCTTTTCATTCTGGTCTTTTTCTTGCAGCAGTATAGCTGCCTTCCAGCAACAGCAGGCCATGGTGGTTAGAACTCTACTAAAGAAGGTCCCTCAAGCTTTTTTTAATTCCTAGAGGAACATGTGTGCAGAACTTCACTACATGAACACATATTCACAACTGTACCTGATCTGTCACGTTTGTATTGGGAGTACTTGATGGCTCTTGTGTAAGTGTCTTGCTGTGCTTTTTCTGCACAGCTGGCATGAGTGTCATACTTTAGAGCACCAGGTAGAGAGGAGGCTTCTACTTTGATGCAAAACAGATTTGAAATAAGTAAAAGATTTTCAATTGAACATAGGCTTTTAAAAATGTTACCTATTCATTCTTGCAGCAGTTTTAGACTATTCATCATGCTTTTAGGGTGTATGTTTAGAATTTTAATCCCTAAAACAAGGGTTGAGACCTTGAATGATAACCTACCACCCATTTGTGATGGAACTGAAGACACGAGATTCATTGAACACATCTCAAAGTGCATTCTAGCTCATTTTCTTTCCTAATGAACCAAAAAAGGACAAAGGTGGTGGAACTTGCTCTATCACAGATGGAGTGATATTTTGGGGGCAACAAATTGGAACCTTCTAGAAAGGTTTTGTTAAAATTTTATTTCACCTTTTGAATATGTGAAAATGTGTTGCGATGAGGCCTATGAGGGTACGTATAAAAAAACCCTTCATTTTTGCTCCATTCATTGTATAAGCCACACAATCAAGTAACGTTCCCAAATTGTAGCCCTACAGAGGATGAAGACTAGTTATTGAATTCTTTGCCACCTATCATGAGACTTGACAGAACCTCAGTGGTGCTAGCAATAATTAAAGGGGGCAGGGACGAAAATGCAGTCCCGGGCACCTTGAATTGTTAGATGTAAGAGATTTGCCAACTAACTCAT
The DNA here is from genome assembly GCF_018350175.1 of Felis catus. Classification (NCBI taxonomy): domain Eukaryota; kingdom Metazoa; phylum Chordata; class Mammalia; order Carnivora; family Felidae; genus Felis; species Felis catus. Next base: position 43,570,170 of record NC_058382.1, read on the forward strand.
TGATAATGTTATTTTGATTTGCCTTTGAAGGTAAAATTCTAGGTACTTAAAAAATCCTACAAGGGTACCTGGGTGGCTCAGCCAGTCGAGTGTCCAACTTTGGCTCAGGTCATGATCTCACGGTTCATGAATTCAAGCCCCGGGTCGGGCTCTGTGTTGACAGCTCAGAGCCTGGAACCTTCTTTGGATTCTGTGTCTCCCTCTCTCTCTGCTCCTCCCCCACTCATACTCTGTCTGTCTGTCTCTCTCTCTCTCTCTCAAAAATAAATTAAAATATTTTTTTAAATGTTTAAAAAAAAAACCCTACAGTTCTGCAAAGTTTTAGTATAAAGTCATTGAAAAACAACAACATACCTCATAGGCCTGGCACTCCTAGCATTTTAATGTCCCCTTTCTGGCTACCTTTAAAAGGAAGCCATGAAACATCCCAAATAGGATTAGAAGCACTTAAAGTGAATTTAGCAGTTAGCCTAAGCTCAGATTTTATATTAACTTTTCTATATTGTGTTAAATATTAATTTCTACTCTACAACTAGAGGACACAAATAATTTTTCTTAATTTGTATTATACTAGTTAAATAACTAGTATTATACTAGTTAAATAAACTTAAATATACTAGTTTAAATATACTTAAATATACTAGTTAAATATACTAATCCTAAGAACTTTTTAAAAAGTGTTTGCTTATTTTTGAGAGAGAGAAAGAGAATCTCAAACAGGTTCTGCACTGTCAGCACAGAGCCTGATGTGGGGCTCGAACTCAGCAACTGTGAGATCATGACCTGAGCCGAAATCAACAAGAGTTGGGTAGTTAACCCACTGAGCTACCCAGGTGCCCCTAATCCTAATAACTTGTGTTAAGCATATTTCTGTTTTATATTTATTTAACCCTCATTAAAAAAAAATCCCATTAGAGATTTTAAAAGATTAAAGATAAAATATCCTTTTTATTTTATGATTTTTTTAATGTTTATTTTGAGAGAGAAAGAGGGAGAGAGAGAATCCTAAGCAGGCTCCATGCTGTCAGTACAGAGCCTGACACAGAGCTTGATCCCACCAACCGGGAGATCATGACCTGAGCTGAAATCAAGAATTGGATGCTTAACTGAGTGAGCTACCCAGGAACCCCTATTTTGTAGTTTTTAATAAGATGGAGTCAAGAATCATTCAGTCATTACTTGTGACTTTTAGAAATGTGGACATTCACACCGTAAGTTTTTATTATAAATTTAGTGACATTTAATAGAGAAGATATTAGTGCCCCTAAGCTCAGAAATTGAAGACTTACGGAGCTAGAAATACCTCTCATACAGCTCTCTCATTTTATAGATGAAGAATCTGAGTTTTACAGAGCCTAAGGTTTTCGTTCAGGGTAACACACAGTTAATAGCATATAAAGACTAAAGCCCGGGGCACCTGGGTGACTCTGGGTTGAGCATCTGACTCAATTTCAGCTCGGGTCATGATCCCAGGGTTGTGGGTTCGAGCGCCTCATTGGGCTTTGTGCTGAATGTGGACCCTGCTTACAACTCTCTCTCTCCCCCTCTGTCCCTTGTCCCCACTCTCATGCTCTCACTCTCTTTAAAAAAAAAAAAAAAAAAAAAGACATGACTAAAACCCAAGTCTCCTGGTTCCTGCTTCAGTATTTTAGGTGTTTTTCATGTTTGTTATCCGTCTGTGAATTGAGACTGCTGCTGTAGAGCAAGCCAAATATGTGAAAGAAACAGCATTTTCTCCATAGAGTTTCTGTTTGTGAGAGGGACCAGGGTAGTTTTAAATTCTCACTATAAAAGAACTTTAAAAGACTCTCTGACACTACGGTTCTCTCTCCTCCTCTTTGACACCAGGGTTCATACTCTGGTATCTTTAGTGATACTGTATTCCTGTTCGTCTCTTCCTTTTTACCTTCCTTGGAACATCTCTGGGCCTTTTGAGTTCTGGCTACCCTTATTTTATGTGGGCTCTGATGCCTCTGGAATCATGCAAAACAAACCTAATCCTTCTTGTAATAGCCCTTCACATTTGTGAAATCTGATCTCTTTCCCCATCTTAAAAACACTCCAGCAACTTCACCTTTCCCGCACCATCACCACCCTCTGCTTAACCCTGGTGTTTTAATTCCTTTTTGTTATGAAGTATCCAGAGGGGAGCATACTATAGCCAGCTCAGAGTGTATTGGGACTATCACCTTCCTTGTTCAGAAGTCTTTATTGTATCAATATGGCCTGAGGTCCGGGGATTTTCTTAGCTCCATCTTACTGTTGATTTAGTGAGTCATAAGTAATGCTAAATCACATCCTTTCTCTCCCCACTCCCTACCCCGTGGGTTTTTGCATATGTTGGTTTTGGAACCCAAGACTAAACTTTACAATTATCCTTTTTCAGTTTCGTGGAAGTGATTTTGGCCCCTCATATTCCATACTTAGAAGAGTCCATTTCAGCATAGAGTGGCTCTCTCCTCAAAGCATATCTTCGGGGGAATAACAACAGAATACTGATTTTTACCAAGTGATGTTTTCTTTCAAGAAGTCCTCTTGGAAGTTTGTAACATGTACTTACTCAATGAATTCGAACATTGTTCAAAACTCTTGCTACTTCTTTTTTCTTTGCTACCTAAATGTACCATTGCCCCTGCTTGAAAACTCTGCTCTTGGTGTGCCGGGGTGGCTCAGTCGGTTGAGCATCCAACTTTGGCTCAGGTCATGTTCTCATGGTTCATGAGTTCTCGCTCCACCCTTCCCCCACTCCCACTCTCTCAAAAATAAACATTAAAAAAAAATACATTTCCTATTTTTAAAAAAGTGTGCTCTCTACATCTATAAAATTATCAGTGAGTTTTTACTCACATATTACAGTTTGTATGTCTGGAGTTGTTATTTTTCCTAAAAATTCCTGTGCATTATAGGGTGTATGTCCCAGTCTTTGGACCAAATGATACATATTAAAACAGTACAGAAATATAGAAATTGTCACAGGTGTGTTTTAAGCATTTTAATTAAGATTATAGTATTGTTAAACTAGACTGTCTTTGACCTTTAAATACAGGCCCATTTAATTTCTGATTGAGCTGAATCCCGTTATAGCTTTCCATTAGAGTCCCTGAATTCCCACTCATCCTCCTTTGTTCACAAACTAAGAGAGCTGCAGCTGCAGCTTTTCAGCAGAGAAGAGGCTCCATGTTAAATATAGCCTGACCTACTGCTGTGGTGAAAACTGACACTGACACTTGCAGGCTCTGTGCAATAACTTGCTGATCCTAAATGTAGGGCAATTACTAACTTGACTGTAAACAGGAACTCCAGACGTGACCTCAGATACTGCAGTTCAGTATATAAGTGATAAGCAGAAGTGCCTACTTTTGAGTAGCAAGGGAATGATAAACACAAGATTAAGGATGGGGAAAGCAAGAGGCTGGTGTGAGAGCAGAGGTAAATATTGTCAGTGTTCTTTTCTACCTGTTGGATATTAATTTCACTGCTGTTTATTGTATTTAAGTAAAATGAAATAAAGCCATACATAGCCAATGGTGAGAATGGGCCACAAATGAGGTATTTAATCACTTTGGGGCACTGAGGTAAAAGGGAGGTAGAATGTACTGAATTTTCTCCTTTAATTTTTTTTTTTTAACGTTTATTTGTTTTTGAGACAGAGACAGAGCATGAACGGGGGAGGGTCAGAGAGAGAGGGAGACACAGAATCCAGGGCAGGCTCCAGGCTCCGAGCTGTCAGCACAGATCCCGATGCGGGGCTTGAACTCACAGACTGCGAGATCATGACCTGAGCCGAAGTAGGACGCTTAACTGAGCCACCCAGGTGCCCCTGAACTTTCTCCTTTAACTGGGACTCTGGATAACTCATGAGTCCTCGTGTAGGAAGCATGCATGTACTCCTGAACATCAAACATATTTATGATGAATAATTCCAGAGGTAGGAAAGTTCCATAAATAATGCCCAGGTAGGCTTTGGATAGTGGCTCATACAGAACAGACCATGCTGGGGATTCAGGACCTTAGACATAGCAACTCTTAGACATATGATAAGAAAGTTTAATTTCAGAACCAGTGAAGCAGCTGCAAGCATTTGAGATCTTTTGTTTATTTATTTATTTTTTTACATATTTATTTTTTTTTTTGAGAGACAGAGACAGAGCATAAGTGGAAGAGGGGCAGAGAAGGAGACACAGAATCCAAAGCAGGTTCCAGGCTCTGAGCTGTCAGCACAGAGCCCGACGCAGGGCTCAAACCACAAACCGTGAGATCATGACCTTAGCCTAAGTTGGATGCTCAACCGACTGAGCCACCCAGGTGCCCCAGAAAAGATCTTTTATTTCTTATGTCAAGTGTGTCTGTATATCTCCATAGACACAAATTAACTGTACTCTATTCGAACAAAAATTTTTCTTTGAATCAACTTGACACAAATTTGTACATAAACTAGGAAAAACCCAAGAGAGGCTACCACTAAATAACTGGCATATATCACAGCATATCAAAAGACTTCAAAAGGGCCTGCCTGGGTGGCTCAGTCAGTTGAGCACCTGACTCTTGATTTCAGCTCATATCATTATCCCAGGGTCATGGGATCTAGCCCCAAGTGGGGCTCTGTGTTGAGTGTGGAGCCTGCTTAAGACTCACTCTCTCCCTCTCTCCCTCCCTCAAACCCCCTCCCTCTGCCCCTCTCCCCTGCTCGCTCTCTCTCTCTCTATCTCTCTCTCTCTCTCAAATAAAAAATAAAAAAGCCTTCAAAAGGAGTTAACTTTAAGAACTATATTTAGGGGTGCCTGGGTGGCTCAGTCACTTAAGCGTCTGACTTTGGCTCAGGTCATGATCTCACAGTTCGTGGGTTCGAGCCCCGCATCAGGCTCTGTGCTGACAGCTCAGAGCCTGGAGCCTGTTTCAGATTCTGTGTCTCCCTCTCTCTTTGCCCCTCCCCTGTTCACACTCTGTCTCTGTCTCAAGAATAAATAAACATTAAAAAAAAAACTATATTTAAAAATAATTAATGAGGGACATCTGGGTGGCTCAGTCAGTTAAGTATCTGACTTTGGCTCAGGGCATGATTTCATGGTTCGTGAGTTCAAGCCCTGCATCGGGCTCTCTGCTGTCAGCACAGAGCCTGCATTAGATCCTCTGTCCTCCTCTCTCTGTGTCCCTCCCCCACTTGGGCTTTCGTTCTTTTTCAAAAATAAATACACTTTAAAAAATGAGTTATGGTTACTATTTCTTGATAATCATTTTTTGAGCTCTTTGGTAGTATAGTAGTAGATCATTAGTTCTTCCCAATAATTTATGAAAAGTGAATTATTAGCTTCATTTTTAGAGATGTGGCTCAGAAAGCTTAACTATTTTCCCATTGTTATATGGCCACAAACACTGGGACTGGCATTTGAACCCAAGTCTGCCTGAAATTAAGATTGTCTCATGTTCAGTGGTTTCTGAAATAGCTATGATTGATTATAATCTCACCTTTATAAAGACAATAAATAGTAACTCTTGGGGCACCTGGGTGGCTCAGTCAGTTGATCAGTTGAGTGTCTGACTTTGGGTCAAATCATGATCTTGTGGTTTGTGAATTCAAGCCCCACATGGGGTTTGCTGCTGTCAGCACAGAGTCTGCTTCAGATCCTCTGTCCCCCTCTCTCTGCCCCTCCCCCACTTGCACTCCTGTGCACATGCGCTCTCTCTTTCTCTGAAAAATAAACATTCAAAAACAAAAAATTCTAACTTCCTTGTGTCTTCCATGTGTAAGATACAAAACCAGTGTCTAAAAATGTGTTATGTTTTAAAATTTATATCTTGTTTTTGAGTTCCTTTGGAGATGGATCATTCACAAAGAGAAAAATATTTTAAGTGAAAGAAATAATTTTAGGCTGACCAGTTCAGCTTTTTATGGTTTGGTGGGAATTGATAGTTCTGTGGCTTTGTGTGACAGGGTTAACCTCTTGCCATGGATCTTAGCTTTTGATAAAACATAGATTAAATATACTCAAACAGCTTTTCTCTGTTTGAAGATACCTGATTTTAAAAAGGTTTTTTTTTTTTTTTTTTTTTTTTTTTTTTTTTTTTTTACATTACCTACCGTTAGCCTGTCTATCTGGTCAGGAAGAAAAGTATGAAACTCTTTAAGTTCTGGTGGAAGATAGGATAGGGTTGAGAGTGTTGGGTACAGGCAATCTAGCTTTACATCTTTAAGAATCATAATAAATTAAGTCCCTTATAATCATATTGTGTATTTAAAAGCATCTGTAGATGGTTTTATGTAGAATGGGAGTTTTAGGGTGCCTGGGTGGCTCAGTCGTTAAGCATCTGACTTTGGCTTTGGTCACGATGTCACAGTTCATGAGTTCGAATCCCACATTGGGTGAGCATGAGCCCCGCTTCGGGTGAGCTCAAGTCCCACATCATGTGAACACGAGCCCGTGAGCCCTGCTTCTCTCTCTCTCTCTCTCTCTCTCTCTCTCTCTCTCTCTCTCTGCCCCTTCCTCACTTGGGTGCATGCTCTCTCTCTCTCTCTCTCTCTCTCTCTCTCTCTCTCTCTCTCTCTCTCAAAAAAAAAAAATGCTAAAGGTACAACAAAGTACATAGTGAAAATTCTCTCTCCTAGGTACCTAATTGTCCTCTGTATGGACAGTTGGGTTACCAATTGCTTGGCTGTCACCAAAGGGGTATTTTATGCATTCGTAAGCAATTGTGTACATTTTTTCCTTATTTTTACTAGTATAGTATGTATATTGTTCAGCATTTTGCTTTTCCTATATGTTGACTCTTGGACATTTTTCAGAACTGTACTTTTATCTATTTAATAAGTATAATAAATAATTTTTTACAAATTTCATTTCCTACCTTTTTATAGACAACTGTGTATGTTTGTATATATGATAAATTCCTTGAAGTGTTTTGAGAAAGATTGCCAGGTTGTCTTTCATAAAAATTTTACCAATTTATAGGGCACCTAGGTGGCTCAGTTGGTTAAGCGTCCAACTCTTGGTTTCGGCTCAGGTCATGATCTCACAGTTTCGTGAGTTCAAGCCCTGAGTCAGGCTCTGTGCTGGCAGCATGGAGCCTGCTTGGGATTCTCTTTCCCTCTCTCTTTCTGTTCCTTCCCCACTTGCACTGTCTTTGTCTCTCTCAAATAAATAAAACTTTAAAAAAAATGTGGCACGTCACTTAAAAAAATTTTTTTTACATTGCCACTGTCATTGTAAGAGAGTATCTTCACCAGCACAATCTGCTGTCAGACATCTTATTTGCCAGTGGGATAAGTGGAAAATAGTTTCTTGATACAATTTTTTTTTAGTTTATTTTGAGTAAGAGAGAGCACGCACACAAGTGTGCACAAGTGGGGGAGGGGCAGAGAGCGAGGGAGAGTTAGACTCCTAAGCAGGCTCTGTGCAGAGCCTGATGTGGGGCTCGATCTCACCAACTGTGAGATAGTGGCCTGAGCCAAAATCGAGAGTCGGATGTTACCCCACTAAGCCACCCTGGTACCTGCTTCTCAGTATAATTTTAGTTTACGCTTCATTTAGGAGTAAGATTTGTGTACCTTCTCATGTGCTTAAGAGAAAATCTTTGTCACAAATCTGTGATCTCTGATAGTATTTATTTACTTTTCTATTTGATTATTAATCCTTTCTTACTCACTTATAGAATATAGAAGCTCTTTATGTCTTAGGTTCCTTACCTCATTGAGCCTAGGAGTTGACAAAAGTTTTTCCCCAAGGTAACATGAATTCTTTACATAAAGAATTTTTTTTTTGCATTTATATAACTTATAAATCATTTGTTTTGTCTCCCATAGCTTCTATGATGTTGTAAATCTTTGATCAGGAATTTATTTTGGTGGAATGTCTGAGAAATTGATCCTGGTTAGAAAAAAGACTGTAGGGAAGCAAGGGCAGCAACAAGGAGGCCAGGTAAAATGCTGTTGTAGTAATCTAGGCCAGAAATGATGTTTTAGACTGGTGGTGAAATAAGGGGTCTTCAAATGGTCTGATTTTGCATGTATTTTAAAGACAAAGCCAATAGCATTTCCTGAAAGATTCCATATAAAGTATGAGAGAAAAAGTTAAAGATGATACCAAGGGTTGTTTTGTTTTGTTTTGTTTCTGAGAAACTGGAAAGATGGAGTTGCCATCACCTGGTATGGGGAAGGCTATAGATGAAGCAAGCTTTGGAGAAAGATCAGGTGTTCGGTTTTGGTTGTGTTGCATTTAAGATACTTGTTGAACATTCAAGTAGAGAAATCAAGTACTCAGTTGGATGAATGAGTCTAGAGTTTGGAAGTGAGTTTTAGACTAAAGATACAAATTTGAGAGTTGAGGGCATGCAGATGGTATTTGAAGCCATGACACTAGATGAGGTCACTAAGTGATAAGTTACTTGTCTTGCTTTTATCAATCTAAGTACATTATAATTGTGTTTCTTTATAATGTTGTAGAGTGACTGCACATACCTTTCAGGAGATTCTACCTTCTTTGAGTAAATAAGTAAACAGATTCACAGAGATTAAATGACTTCCTTTGGGTCACCATTACTGTAAATGATGAAACTAGCATTCCAAAGCCTTTATTTTTACATGCCCACCAGGCCATGGCCTTGTTTGTATAAACCAGAAATGTCTATATATTGATTAGGTGGGTAAAGAAAGCAGCTTAGTCGAGAGGCAGCTTGGGCAAGTAGGAAATTTTGCTCATCTTTCCACAAACATATTTCAGGATTTGTAAATATTTATTTAATGTTTATTTATTTTTGAGAGAGAGAGTGCATGTGAGCAGGGGAGAAGCAGAGAGCAAGGAAGACAGGCTGTCCCGATGCAGGCTGTCCACTCACATCAGAGAACCCGATGTGCGACTTGAACTCACGAACTGTGAGATCATAACCTGAGCTGAAGTCAGATGCTTAACCCAGGCACCCCAGGATTTGTAAATAGTTAACTTGTTAAAACTTTGAGATGAAAAGGAACAAATTCTGTATTCCAGATTTTAAAATGGTAAGAGGAAGTTACATCTGTCAGGTCTTGCTTTGAGTTAATGGTTAGAGCTGTGAAAACCTGATTCAGTCTTTTCATACAGTGTTTTCCTATGAGAAAACCCAAGATTTGTGTTTGAAATTTATTTTAATGTGGTAAACTGTACATAACCAAAAATTTAGCATTTTAAGTGTACAGGTCGGTAGCATTAAGTACGTTCACAGTATGATGTAACTGTCACCACTATCTTGAGAACTTTTGCCTCACTCTAAACAACAGTTCTGTACCCATTAAGCAATTCTCCCCACCTCCAGCCTGTGGTAACTTCTACTTTCTGTTTCTATGACTTTACCTGCTCAAGGTATCTCATGTAAATAGTGGAATCATACAACTTTTTTCCTTTTAATGTTTGGCTTATTTCACTTGGCATAATGTATCCACAGTTCAGTCATGTTGTAAGCATATATCAGAATTTCTTTCCTTTTTATGAATAAATAATATTAACATTTTATGTATAATCACATACTGTTTATCCACTCATCTGTTGAAAGACATTCGTCTCTACCTTTTGACTGTTGTGAATAACTCTGCTGTGAACATTGGTGTGCAAGTATCTCTTTGAATCTCTCTTTTCAATTCTTTTGGGTACTTAGGAGTGGAATTGTTGGGTTATATGGAAATTCTTTGTTCAACTTTTTGAGAAATTGGTGTTTTTCCCACAGTGGTTGCACCATTTTACATTTACAGTGTATTGAGGGTTCGAATTGCTCTACATCCTTGCCAGCACTTACTAATTTCCATTTTAAAATAATAATAGCCATACTGAATGGATATTAAGTGGTATCTCTTTCTGATTTTGATTTGCATTTCCCTAGTAACTAATGATGCTAGGCACCTTTTCATAAGCTTTTCTTTCTTTCTTTCTTTCTTTCTTCCTTTCTTTCTTTCTTTCTTTCTTTCTTTCTTTCTTCTTTTTTTTCTTCTCATGGTCTTTTCTTGTTTAACCATTTCTATTTGTTCTCTGGGAAAACAGTCAAATCTCATTTTCTCATTGTTTTTTTGTTGTTGAGTTGTAGGAGTTCTTGATACATTTTGGATACTCATCTCTTACTTGATGTATTATTTACAAAAATTTTCTCCCACTCTTTGTGCTCTCTCTTCACTTTTTATTTTTTTTTAAGATTTTTAAAAAAATTTTTTAATCTCTACACCTAGTTTGGGGCTTGAACTCACAACCCAGAGATCAAGAGCCGCACTGTGTTCTACTGACTAAGCCAACTAAGTGCCCCTCTCTCCACTCATGATAGTGTCCTTTGAGGTTTTTAATTTTGATGAAGTCCTTGTAATCTATGTTTTCTTTTATTGCCAGTGCTTTTAGAGTTCTATTTAAATCTCCAGGGTCATGAAGATTTATTTACCCCATGTTTTCTTCTTCTAAGAGTTTTATAATTTTATTATTTTTTTAAAAAAATTATTTTAATAATTATAAGTTTGTTTTTATTATATATTTTATTATTTTATTATATATTTTATTTTTAAATTTATTATTATTTATTTTATTATTATTTTTTATTATTTATTATTTTAATGATCCGGATGCAATTTTAAAAAATTTTTTAATGTTTGAGAGACAGCATGTGAGCAGGGGAGGGGCAGAGAGAGAGAGAGAGAGAGAGAGAGAGAAGGAGAGAGAATTTCAAGCATGCTCCACACTGTCAGTGGAGAAGCCAAGGTGGGGCTCAATCTCATGAACCATGAGATCATGACTTGAGCTGAAATCAAGTCGGACCCTCAACCAGCTGAGCCACCCGGATGCCCCAAAAGTTTTATATTAGCTCTTAAGTCTCTGATCTATTTTGAGTTAACTTTGTATATGGAGTGAAATAGGAGTCCAGCTTCCATTCTTTTACATGTGGATATCCAGTGGAAACATGTATTGTGTGTTAAAAAGACTGCCTTTTCCCCACTGAATGTTTGAAAATGAATTGAGCATATATTGTGAGGATTTGTTTCTGGCCTCTCTGTTCCTTTGGTGTGTACATATGTCCTTATGCCAGTATCATGTTGTTTTGATTACTGTACCTTTGTAGTAAGTTTTGAAATGAGGAAATGAGACCCTTCTATCTTTGTTCTTATTTTCAAAACTGTTTTGGCTCTTCTTGGTTCTTTGAGATTCCATATGAATTTCTGGATTGGTTTTTCTATTTCTGTAAAGATGGTATTGTGATTTTGTTAGGAATTGCCAAAAATTGAATCTGTACTTGGAACAACAAATTGAATCTGAATATTGGGTAATATTATCATCTTAAAAATATTAGTCTCCCAATCCACGAACATGGGATGTTTTCCATTTATTTAGAAACCTTAATTTCTTCCACCAATGTTTAGTTTTCAGTGTACAAATCCTATTCCTCCTTGGCTAATACCTAAATATTTTATTCTTTTTGATGTTATTGTAAATGGAATTGATTTTTAAATTTCCTTCTTGGTTGTTCATTGAAAGTGTATAGAATACAACTCAATATTGTCTGTTGATTTTATATCCTGTAACTACTGACTTAGTTTATTAATGCTAATATTTTTTATATGTTGATTCTTTCAAGCTTTCTATGTGTAAGATCACGTCATTTGTGAACAGAGATAATTTTACCTCTTCCTTTCCAATTTGTATGCCTTTAAAAAATTTCTTTAGCCTAATTGCTCTGGCTGGAAATTCTAGTATTGTTTTGAATTGAAGTGGCAAAAGTGGACATCCTTATCATGTTCTTAATCTCAGGGAAAAAACTTTCAGTCTTTCACCACTGAGTATGATGTGTCATGTATGGCCTTTTTATCATGTGGAGGAAATTCCCTTCTAGTCCTAGTTTATTGGGTATTTTTTTATCTTGAAAGTGAATTGAATTTTGTCAGATGCTTCTTCTGTGTCAATTGAGATCATCTGTAATGTTTTATCCTTCATTCTAATACGTAGTAAATTACATTTGTTGCCTTGCATATCCTGAACCATCTTTGCATTCTGAGAATACATCTCACTTGGCCTTGATGTATAGTACTTTTTTTTTAATTTTATTTTTTTAATTTATATCCAAATTAGTTAGTATATAGTTTAGCAATGATTTCAGGAGTAGATTCCTTAATGCCCCTTGCCCATCCCCCCTCCCACAACTCCTCTAGTAACCCTCTGTTTGTTCTCCATATTTAAGAGTCTCTTCTGTTTTGTCCCCTCCCTGTTTTTATATTATTTTTGCTTCCCTTCCCTTATGTTCATCTGTTCTGTGTCTTAAAGTCCTCATATGAATGAAGTGGTAGGATATTTGTCTTTCTCTGACTAATTTTGCTTAGCATAAGACCCTCTAGTTCCATCCACGTAGTTGCAAACGGCAAGATTTCATCCTTTTTGATAGCTGAGTAATACTCCATTGTATATATACCACATCTTCTTTATCCATTCATCCATCGATGGGACATTTGGGCTCCTTCCATACTTTGGCTATTGTTGATAGTGCTGCTATTAACATTGGGGTGCATGTGTCCCTTGGAAACAGCATACCTGTATCCCTTAGATAAATACTTAGTAGTGCAGTTGCTGGGTCGTAGGGTAGTTCTATTTTTAATTTTTTGAGGAACCTCCATACTGTTTTCCAGAGTGGCTATACCAGCTTGTATTCCCACCAGGAATGCAAGAGATCCTCTTTCTCCGCATCCTCGCCAACATCTGTTGTTGACTGAGTTGTTAATGTTAGCTTTTCTGACAGGTGTGAGGTGGTATTTCATTGTGGTTTCGATTTGTATTTCCCTGATGATGAGTGATGTTGAGTATTTTTTCATGTGTTGGTTGGCCATCTGGATGTTTTTTTTGGAAAAGTGTCTATTCATGTCTTTCGCCCATTTCTTCACTGGTTTATTTGTTTTGTGGGCGTTGAGTTTGATAAGTTCTTTATAGATTTTGGATACTAACCCTTTATCTGATAGGTCGTTTGCACGTATCCTTCTCCCATTCTGTCGGTTGCCTTTTAGTTTTGCTGATTGTTTCCTTTGCTGTGCAGAAGCTTTTATTTTGATGAGGTCCCAATAGTTCATTTTTGCTATAGTACTTTTAATATACTACTGAATTCGGTTTGTTAGTATTTGTTGAGGAGTTTTGCATCTGTATTCATAGGGTGCATTGTGTAGTTTTCTTTACTTGTAGTGTCTTTGTCTAGCTTTGGCATCAGTAATGTTGACCTTGGAATGAGTAGGAAGTATTCCCTCTTCTTTAATCTTTTGGAAGAGTTTAAGAGAGGATTGATGCTAATTCTTCTTCAAGAGTTTTGTCAAAGTTTTTGTGATAGGAAAAAACGAATCAGGTATTTTTTGAATCTGTCAACAATGTTTCAAGAAATAGAAAGCTGTCTTAAGGACAGCTTTCCATAAGCACAGTATGAAACTACCATTGCATAAGCCAACTCATAGAAGTCACTAGGATCTGTTGGCCTCTTAGCTTTGTTCCTGGGCTTCTTTCTTCTTGTTTATGTGCTACTGTACCTTGAATCACATGGTCTATACCTTCATGTCTGTTTTGGAGGATTCAGTTGTGGAAATTGGGCATCCACAGAAAGGAGACTTTTGACTATACATATTCAGTCTCTAAAATACTTCACATGGGGCGCTTGGATGGATTTTGGCTCAGGTCATGATCTCACAGTTTGTAAGTTTGAGCCCTGCATCACTCCCTCTGCTGCCAGCACAGAGCTGCTTTGGATCCTCCAACTCCCTTTCTGCCTCTTCCCTGCGTTCGTTCGTTCTCTCTCTCTCTCTCTCTCTCTCTCTCTCTCTCTCTCAAAAATAAACATTTTAAAAAATAAATAAAATATTTCACATATACTGTAATCCTTAAATCCCCTTTGAAAACTTGGTGAATGATCTCAAGTTTAGTAATAAGCTTAGGAAAATTTTGCCTGTAAACACGAAGAATTTCTGGCTTTTGTGTTTTGTTTTGACTTCTTAATTAAGGCTGCATTTTGCACAGATTGCCTCCTCCTTTATTTTACCTCCTTTATCAACCTAAGACAAGGGTATTGATTATTATTCACAGAGACTATATACAGATTCTCCTCTGCTAAGATAAAATAAGCATTCTTCTAGAGTCTAAAAGGTTAGGTGCTTTTGCTTGAGGTTGAGCAAACAAAGGCTAAAAATAAATCCTTAGAGGCCAAAGGAAGAGGCTTCTCATCCCTTGTGTTGGGGCTCTCTAACTGGCCATCTGAATGTGTTAGCCATTATCACAAAACTGACCAGTGGTGACTCTTCTTGACTACAGTGACTTTTAAACATTTTGGATAGCTTCCTACAATAAGAAGTAAGTTTGGGGCACCTGGGTGGCTCAGTCATTTGAGTGTCTGACTTCAGCTCAGGTCATGATCTCACAATTCATGAGTTCGAGCCCCACGTCAGGCTTGGTGCCGTCAGAGCAGAGCCCACTTCAGATCCTCTGTCCTCTCTCTCTGCCCTTTCCCTGCTCATACTCTCTCTCTCTCAAAAATAAACATTAAAAAAGTAAGTTTTATAGCATGACCTAGTACATAACAAACAAAAATATATATATACAACTAACATAAAAGTCTCAAAGGCCAGTTATTTTTTTAAATTCTTTTTAATGTTTATTTATTTTTGAGAGAGAGAGAGAGAGGGGCAGAGCACAAGCAGGGGAGAGACAGAGGGAGGGAGACAGAATCTGAAGCAGGCTCCAGGCTGTTAGCACAGAGCCCAGCGTGGGGCTCAAACCCACAAGCCATGAGATCATGACCTGGGCCAAAGTTTGATGCTTAACCAACTGAACCACCCAGGTGCCCCTCAAAGGCCAGTTCTTAACTCTTATTAAAGAAGATGCAGCCTACTATGGTCTGTTTTGTTCTATTTCTTTTTAAAAAGATACTGATCTCAACTTGCTGAATTGATTTCATAATCTTGCAAATAAATGTGCACTTTAGTTTAAAAAATATTCCTCCATGACCCCTAAATTTACCTGTGCATGAAGTTTTCAGGGCTTCTGCCCTTACACATTTTGATTCTGTGGCCTAAAGTGGAACACAGGAGTTTCTGTTTTTATTAAGTGATAATTTTGATGTAGCCTTGGGCAAGTATTTGGGAACTACTAATATCCAATATAATATAAACTATTTTGTTTAAAACTAAATATGTCATATAAAATTGCAGAAAATGGGGCACCTGGCTTATTCAGTAGAGTATGTGACTCTTCATCTTGGGGTCATGATTTCGAGCCCCATGTTGGAGGTAGAGTTTGCTTAAAAAATAAATAAATAAAAATAAAATAAAATTGCTGAAACCATCATCATGACCTTTAAAATTATTGCCCTTTTAATTTTAGGAAATCAATCAGCCATTACCTAAATTCTCTAGACTCCAATATTCATATTATCTAATGTAATTTGGTGAGCCATTTTATGTAGTGATTGACAGACAAAGGATGATTAAATTCCTCTATTATAGAAAAAACAGGCTGGGCATGTAGTAGATTAAGTTACTTTCTGGTTTGTTCCATTCAGTAGTGATGTTGTCTTCTTTGACACAGACCAGTTTATGTCTGACTTGGAACACCAGCCATCAGGTTCAGCAGAGAAATGGCCTAACCACAGTGAGCTCTCATGTCCAGCTCCTTTCTGGAGAATCTAGAGGGTGAGTGTTGATTGAAATGTGTCATTGTTTTTATACCCAAGTCTGGTATTTGCATGCAGTGGCTGGATTTGCATGTGCTACAGAGGATGGGGTATACATGGGCATCTTGGTAGGTCCACTCATTATCTTTGGAGCTACACTTTGACTGCAAGACTCTGCTTTTTATTAAAAAAAAAAACTTTTTTAACGTTTATTTATTTTAAGAGAAAGAGTGAGAACTTGTGTAAGTGGGGGAGGGGCTGAGAGGGAGAGAGAATCCCAAGCAGGCTCTATGCTGTCAGGGCAGAGCCCGATCCCAGGAACTGTGAGATCATGACCTGAGCCAAAATCAAGAGTCAGATGCTTAACTGACTGAGCCACCCAGGGCCCCAAGACTCTGCTTTTTATTTATTTATTTAATTTATTTTTGAGAGAGAGAACGTGAGCTGGGGAAGGACAGAGAGAGAAGGGTACTGAGGATCCAAAGCAAGGTCCATGCTGACAGCAATGAGCCTGATGCAAGGCCTGAACCCATGAACCATGAGATAATGACCTGAGCTGAAGTTGGAGGCTCAACTGACCCACCCAGGCACCCCAAAACTACTTTATAAATCGAACCATATTCAGGCTTGTACACTAGTACTTATGAATTTAATCTGGTTTGAGTAGAAAGCAAGTGTTTAACTGAATTTATTAAATCAAAGCAGAGAAGCCCATCTGTAAGAATTCTATGGCTTGGGGGTGCCTAGGTGCCTCAGTTGGTTAAGCATCTGACTCTTGGTTTCAGTTCAGGTCATAATCTCACAGTTCATGAAATCGAAGCCAGCATCAGGCTCTGTGCTGACAGTGCAGAGCCTGCTTGGGATTCTCTCTTTCTCCTTCTTTCTCCACCTCTCTTTCTCTTTCAAAATAAGTAAATAAACTTTAAAAAAATTCTATGGCTTGGGTGCTGAGTAAACTTGGTTGTCAGTCAAGTGTGTAAGTCTGCTCATCTCTGGTCAATCAAGTACTCTTAAGTTTTGACGTGAGACAGTTTGGAATGAAAATAAAGCAGGACATTTTATCCATGTGCCAGAGGAAACCTGGATCCTTTACCCTTGAGCCTCCCCTGTAGACCCATGTGTGCATTACTAATAATTCTTCTGGGACCCCATTTGGAAAGAATCCATATAAGTGAAGTCTGCATGAGGGAGGGGGCTGGGCCTCAGGCCACTCTACCTCAGCCACCCACCAGGAACACAACTCTCCCTCACTATCATGCAGCTCCTTTCTTTGAAGACTCTGAAAGCTTCTGAGGGGTGCCTGGGTGGCTGAGTTTGTTTAAGTATCTGACTTCGGCTCAGGTCATGATCTCACGGCTCATGAGTTTGAACCCTGAGTTGGGCTCTGTGCTGACTGCTCAGAGCCTGGAGTCTGCTTCAGATTCTGTGTCTTCCTCTCTCTCTGCCTGCTCATGCTCACTCTCTTTCTCTCAAAAATAAATATTATGAAAAAGATTTAAAAATTTTTTTTCAACATTTTTATTTATTTTTGAGACACAGTGAGCAGAGGAGGGGCAGAGAGAAAGGGAGGCACAGAATCTGAAGCAGGCTCCAAGCTCCAACCTGTCAGCACAGAGCCCGGCATGGGGCTCAAACCCACCAACTGTGAGATCATGACCTGAGCTGAAGTCAGACGCCCAACCGACTGAGCCACCCAGGCACCCATGAAAAAAAAATTTTTTTTTAATGTTTTTATTTATTTTTGAGACGCAGAGAGTCAGAGCATGAGCAGGGGAGGGGCAGAGAGAGAGGGAGACACAGAATCTGAAACAGGCTCCAGGCTCTGAGCTGTCAGCACAGAGCCCAACGTGGGGCTTGAACTCACGGACTGTGAGATCATGACCTGAGCTGAAGTCGGACGCTTAACCGACTGAGCCACCCAGGTGCTTCCTGAAAATTTTTTCTAATTGAGAAATAGAATAAAGACTCTTAAAGCCACTGAGAACATATGTGATAGAAATTATAAATATATATAATTATAAATTATAAATTTATATAAATTATAAATTAATTAATTAATTGATTGATTGATTATAAATTTATATAATTATAAATATATAAGTTGTAATTCTCAACATGAATTTAAATTTAATGAATTTAGATTTGGAAGAGAACTACCCAGATCTTTATATATGAGATACTAAGCCTCCTGATTAGACAAGGCACCAAAACATTGGCTTCTCCCAGAAACTGAGCCTACCCTGGTCTCACATCACTCTTGTCTCTAGTCATGAGAGGAGTAGAAATAGCAACTAAATTCCTGCATCTGTCTAAGGAGAGTTATAACCTGAAGGTTTTTTTTTTAATTGAAGTATAGTTGACATATAATATTCTGTTACGTTTCAGTTGTCTATCACAGTGATTTGCTATTTTTTTGTTACCATTTTATTTTTATTTATTTTTTATTTATTTTTATTTTTTTTCAATATATGAAATTTATTGTCAAATTGGTTTCCATACAACACCCAGTTTGCTATTTTTATACATTACAAAATGATGCTTGTGATAAGGCTAGTTGCCACCTGTCACCATAAAAAGTTACTACAATATTATTGACTATATTTCCTATGCTGTACATTACAACCCCATGACTTGTCTGTTTTATAGCTGGGAGATTAAGTAATTCACCCTAGTTATATCTCAGCTGAACCAAAGATTAAAGTTTGCTCTCTTTTAGAGTTTACCCCATAGCTCTTCCTTGCATGAAGCAATAAGTAAATTGGTCTTAGTGATCTTGGTAAGAAGCATTTCTGTGGAATGAGGGGATCAATGTATGACTAAGGGGTAAACAGGAAGTAAGAACATAGAAACAGCAGGCAGTGTAGATAACTCCTTTAAGATATTAAGCAATCATAGCACCTGGGGGTGGTTCAGTTGGTTAAGCATCTGACTTCAGCTCAGGTCATGGTCTCACAGTTTGCGAGTTCAAGTCCTGCATCAGGTGAACACAGGGCGTGCTTCAGTTGGGGCCTGCTTTGGGTGAGTCCTGCTTCTCTCTCCCAGTCTTTTTCTCTGTCCCTCGTGGGATATTCTGTCTCTCTCTGTCTCTCTCTCTCCCTCTCTTCCCTCTCCCCCCGCCCCCGCTCCTCACTCACTTGTTCCCTCTCTAAACAAACAAAAAAGCTTTCTTTGCCAAGTCCTCCAAAAAAAAAAAAAAAGTTAAGCAATGAAAGAAAAAAATAGATATAGAGGGTTACATGGAGTCTAGGGTTTTTATTTGTTTGCTTGCTTGTTTAAGATAGACATACCATACTTCTCAATGTTGAGAAAGATCCAGAAGGGAAGGTAGGTAGATCAGTTGAAGAGCTGGAAGAGTGAAGAAAAATTCTTGGAGCGTGTCTTGAAGAGGGAAGCATATAGCATCTGTAGCTCAGATGGTGAATGCGCCATGTAGATTTATGGCTTTGGAGCTCAGGTTAGGCCCCTGGAGGTCAGAAATTTGGGTGTCAACAGTATGTATTTAGAAATGGACAGGGGGGCGCCTGGGTGGCTCAGTCGGTTGAGTGTCCGACTTCGGCCCACATCATGATCTCACTCACGGTCCGGTCCGTGAGTTCAAGCCCCGCATCGGGCTCTGTGCTGACAGCCTGGACCCTGGAGCCTGCTTCAGGTTCTGTGTCTCCCTCTCTCTCTGCCCCTCCCCCACTCATGCTCTGTCTCTCTCCTTCAAAAATAAATAAACATTAAAAAAATTTTTTTTAAAGTGGACAAGACTATTCACAGAAAATGTACAATGTGACAAAAAATAGGTATAAGGAAGGAATCTTCTTATAATCTTAAAATTCTTCTGAATCCAACGTCTTAACGCAAAAAAGAAGTGGTTTTTGATTTGGGGGTTTTATTTTTTCACATTTCACTTTTTGCTGATACAAAAGGATACATGCTGATACTTGAATACACTTTTAGGTACCTGTGTAGTGTTTACTCAGCTGGAGATATATTGTTTTTCTTTGAATAATGTTTTGAGTTACCTTTTTTAGAGGAAAGGTCTGTATGACACTGAGTATAGCATCACACACATAAGAAATTTCTTAAAAAAGAAAGGACTCTCAGTAACAAGACTGATACCCCTCTAGTCAGGTTCATTGAAAACAAGTGTCATAATTTTCCTGTACTAGTATTAAAAGCTAGTGTGAAGGGGCGCCTGGGTGGCTAATCGGTTAAGTGTCCAACTCTTGATTTCAGCTCAGGTCACGATCTCACAGTCCATGAGGTTGACCCCCAAGTCAGGCTCTGCACTGGCAGTGCAGAACCTGCTTGGGATTCTCTCCCTCTCTCTCTACCCCTCCCCTGTTCATGTTGTCTCTTTCTCTCTCAAAAACAAATATATAAACTTTTTTTTAAAGCTAGTGTTAAAAGTAAAAGATCTCTTTTGATCTGTATATATATATTCAGGTTGTCCTGTGGTTGGAAATTGTCTAGTATTCAGGGTGAATTTTAAAATGACTTAGTTAAAAACTTGGTGTGATAAAGCTCAAACTGGTTATTTTGGTTCTTAAAATACTTAATTATTCTTTCTGTGTTACTTTATGGTGGTGAGTATTATTTTTGTTAACAGTATAAGCTAGGTTACTATAATAGAGATTCCAAATACAGTGGCTTTACCACATTGGAAGTTTCTCTTACACCACAGGTTAATCCAGAGATAAGGATTCCTTTATTTCATTGTTCCTCTATTTCCTTAGGTATTGTCAGAGTAGAGTCACCACTTTGAAGCTAGAGGTAGGGGGAAAGGAAGGGAAGAGGTTATTGAGTCTGCAGTGAGTAAAATACACTTTTATTCACATTTCATTGGAAAAGAACAAATTATGTGGCCATACCTACCTATGAAAGGGAAGCTGTGTGGCCATGTGACAAGTTAAATTCAATTACTTAAGAATGAATTAGGACAGTTAGCAGTCTACTATATAGACACCTTCTAAATTTTCAGGAACTTTTTTTTTTCTTTTTTTTTTTGTCTTTAGCTTAAGAAGGTATGTTAATCAAACTTTGATAAATACAGATTAATTCTTCAGGTCATGCCATAAATCAGTGAATTCAGTTATTTAATGTATTTAGTTTAGATGGTATTCTTACAACTCATCAAAAACCTAAGTCTATCTTAGCAAAACTGTTCTAGTATTACTTTATGGTTTATTATTCTATAGTTCTCATCCATTTAAAATCATTTCTATTTATTTCCAAATTTCTCATTTTTTCATTTCAAGTAAAATTCAGAAAATGATTGCAATCTTCATTTTGTTTTTTTGTTTTTTTTTTCAACGTTTTTTTTATTTATTTTTGGGACAGAGAGAGACAGAGCATGAACGGGGGAGGGGCAGAGAGAGAGGGAGACACAGAATCGGAAACAGGCTCCAGGCTCCAAGCCATCAGCCCAGAGCCTGACACGGGGCTCGAACTCACGGACCGTGAGATCGTGACCTGGCTGCAGTCGGACGCTTAACCAACTGCGCCACCCAGGCGCCCCTGCAATCTTCATTTTGTAAAAAATAACTTCTCCAGGGGCACCCGGGTGGCTCAGTCCATTAGGTGTTTGACTTTGGTTCAGGTCATGATCTCAAAGTTTGTGGGTTCAAGCCCCGTGTCAGGCTCTGTGCTGACACCTCAGAGCCTGGAGCCTGCTTTGGATTCTGTGTCTCCCTCTCTCTCTGCCCCTCCCCTGCTCATGCACTATCCCTCTCTCTCTCTCAAAAATAAATAAAACATAAAAAAAAAAAAAAATTAAAAACTAAAAAAAAACCAAAAAACTTCTCCAGGGGTGCCTGGGTGGCTCAGTTGTTAAAACATCCCAACTCTTGATTTCGGCTCAGGTCATGGTCTCATGGTGTATGAGTTCAAGCCTGCATTGGGCTACACACTGGCAGTGCAGATCCAGCTCCCCAGTCTGTCTGTCTGTCTGTCTGTCTGTCTCTCTCTCTCTCTCTCTCAATACATAAATAAATAAGCTTAAAACAATAATGTCTCCATAAAATTGTTCACCAGACAGTACTTTTAACTTGGGGTACAGGGAAGGGAAGAAAAGGTGAATTTGCCAAACTTGGATGAATGTTCATTGCAGTTTCAAGTTGAAATAACACATAAATGGAGTCTAATTATACCCAGAAATACTTTACAAAAATGCTCCAAGATGTTCGGTTGCTTGTTAGAAAGGCCCTTTGGGCTTTTGCATATATGACTGTGTATCTGCCTACTCCAGAAGCAGTGTCTTGGGTTACCCTGCCCCTCTCCCCCGGGTGGTGAGATTTCATACCATACCATGCTTGTCAGCTCTAGCTCTGAAACCTTAAGCTCTAAATAAGAGGCCTTTTGTTACTCAGACACCATATTCTTTTGTGGAGAAATAGTATTCCAATGGACTGGTAATTTGGATAGCAATTTTTGTATAAAAAATTGTTCTTACAGCAAATATTGCTGATGGTTCTGACTGCTTCTGTTGTGGTGGCACAGACAATCCAGGTGTTGGGTTAGTGGGAGTTGATGGCACCTGTCACAAGTGGGCCAAATGCTGTGACCCATATAACCTGTTCACATGGGTGTTGAGGGTTGTTGACTCTTGTTCTATGTTTTTAATTCAGTTTACTCTTTAAAGGAGAGAAATAATAAAATTGTATAGTAGGGGTGTACAACTCTTTCTGCTCTTAAATTGGTGGGAAAAACAAAGCCATCTCACATGCTTTCTAGACTAGGGTTTAAATAAATATATATAATTTATATATATAATTAATATATATATTAAAAGAAAGTGGAAAATGAAGTTGTAAGCCTTAGTATTTTTGAGAAATAACTTAATGTCAAATCACTTAAGTTGTTCACTTGAAACTAATGCAACATGTCATCTATACTCAGGAAGCCCCGCAGCACGCTCTGTGCTGACAGCTCGGAGCCTGGAGCCTGCTTCGGATTCTGTGTCTCCCTCTCTCTTTGCCCCTCCCCCACTCACATTCTGTCTCTCTCTCAAAAATAAATATTAAAAAAATGTTTTTAAAAAGTAACTTAAATATTGTTTTGTAAATATTGGTGATAATTTACATGTAAATTACACCATAAGTTTGTTTACCAGTAATAATTTTAACTTGCTTAAGTTGACACTCAAATTTTGATCACAATGGAAAGATATTTCAGGAATCTAGAGGTAGGCGCCCAAGCCCAAAGCTCCCAGCCTTAGGGAGAAGTGAAAAGCAAAGAAGAGCAGTGGACTCTCTATACCGCACTGCGCTCGAGTCATTGCTAAAGGATGGCAAAAGGACTGCTTTGTTGTAGTTCTGACTCCTTGTCCTAAAATTCATATTCACTATTCACCTGTAGCAATTATTTGAGCATAATTCTTGTTGTTGTTTTCCAAGTCCCCAAATTATATTAAAAGATTAACTTGGCAAGTTAATTTTACTCAGCACTCAGAATGTACCAAGCTCTAAGGGTTTGGTGGAGAACAAGATAGATAATGTCCCTGCCCTACTGGAACTTAAATCTACTGACTAATTATTATGTATTAATATTATGTGTTAAAGTATGTTTGAGTATAGTCAGCTTGAGTGCTTTTTTGTGCAAAATCTTCTTAGCTTTATTATAGTCTTAAATCCCAGTCAAGGAACCTTCCAGATTGCTTCAACTGTGTGAGATTAGGCACAACAGGCAAAAGAACAACAGAACTTTGATAAAGGGGAGCAGAAATAACATAGCTTTGATCAGGCTTTTGCTATAAACAGCATCACCTGGCTACCTTAAAAAATGATGTGTTTATCATCAAAGTGTACTTGGTAAGTGGGTGGATAATGCTGGATATATACCCTCATCCTCAAAATGTAAGCACTGACTTTCTCATAAAGACACAGGAAAACAATACATTGTATTGGGGGGGGTGTCTTTTTATTTTTTTTAATGTTTATTTTTGAGAGAGAGAGAGTGTGTGCACACAAGCAGGAGAGGGACAGAGAAAGGAAGACAGAATTCGAAGCAGGCTCCAGGATCTGAGCTGTCAGCACAGGGCCTGACGCAGGGCTCAAACCTATGGACTGAGATTGTGACCTGAACCAAAGTTGGATGTTCAACTGACAGAGCTACCCAGGCGTCCTGGTTTTTGATGATGATAAAGCACCATTTGTAATCACCTTGTAGTTTTAAAACTTGAACAGTGAGATAATTTAACAATGTTACATGGCAGCTTGGAACATCTCTGAAGTCACCATCCTTGGAAGGGATAAGTGTTGGGAAAAGATGACTGACAGCTGGTACTTGCTTCTAAATTTGGCTTGTTGCCACAGCTGGGAGACCTGTCTAAAATAGACACATAGAGACTGTCAAAATCAAAATCAGATGTCATGTGTTAGTTTTAATAACATTCTCTGGTCCCCTTCCTATCCTATCACCTAGTGAACTTTCAGTATACTAGTTCCCAGTAGTCTCCAAGTAATTGTATTGAATTAGGATCCATTTATTCAGTCATCTGAAATTGATGTTTCCTCATTAGTAAGGTCCTTGCCCTTCAGGAGCTCACAGGCTATTGGAGAGACAGATAAGATGACCCCTACTGATAATCTAATGTGATGTATTATGTTAGAGGTTATGCATGGAGATCATGGGCCATCCTTGGGCTCCCTCTCAGCATGAGACTAGCCCATTGACTTAAACATGGAATCCACACTGAAAACACTGTTCCTTGCTCGCTATGTGGCTTGGAATAACAGGTGGCAACGGCTGCCTTGTCTATTTATGTCCCGTTTATATTCTCTCTTTCCTGACTCCCTCTCCTCTCTGTTAACACACTCATTCTCCCTCCCCTGGCATCAACACATGTGTCTGGATCTTTTGCATCTTCTTTGTCTAAATGATTCCCCCCTCCCCCCCACCAGGTTCTCTACTCTTGGCCTCCAAGAAGTGATAGGTTTTTGGAAATTGATCCCACTATTTACTGAGCAAATTAGGTGAACTGTCAAAGCCTCAGTTAACTGATCTGTAAAGTGGGGTAATAGTTATCTTAAGATGTTGTGAAGATTGAAATAAGATACAAAATTTCAGTTGCAAACTCTCATAGATGCTCAATAAATATGAAGTGAATGTTCCCTTCTGATAGCCATGAGTATATGAATTTGAAAAAAAATTTTTAAATTACCTAAACTGTAAAAAGATTGGATGTTAATATTTGAAAGGGGCGCCTGGGTGGCTCAGTGGTTGAGCATTGTACTCTTAATTTGGGCTGAGGTCACTGTCCCAGGGTCATGGGATCAAACCTTGCATTGGGCTCCTGCTCATGCTGTCTCTCTCAATTCTCTCTCTTTAAAAGAAAAAAAAAAGCTGTTAATACTTGAAGTTTTTTTAAGTGACTATTAGTGTCTTCTTGGCTCTATGATCACATCACATTCTAAGTATAGAACTTTTTTTGTCTTGGCCTATTTTTGTTTATAACAGCTGAATTGAGATATAATTTATTGCTATAAAATTCACCCTTGAGAATATACCATTCAGTGGTTTTAGTATATTCACAGAGTTCTGCAGTATCACCACTATCTCATTTTAGAAAATTTTTATTACTCCAAAAAGAAATCCCATACCTGTTAGCAGTCATCCCCCATTTCTTCCTCACCATAACTCCTCTGTCAACCACCTATTTTCTGTCTGTGTGGTTAGTCAGTCCTGGCTGTTTTATACAAATGGAATCAGACAATATATGATCTTTTGTGTCTGATTTCTTTCACTTAGCATAATTCTTTCAAAGTTCACCTATGCTGTAGCATGTATTAGAATTTCATTTCTTTTTATTTTTTTCTTTTTATTTTTTTAACGTTTATTTATTTTTGAGACAGAGAGAGACAGAGCATGAATGGGGGAGGGGCAGAGAGAGAGGGAGACACAGAATCAGAAGCAGGCTCCAGGCTCTGAGCCATCAGCCCAGAGCCCGATGCGGGGCGCGAACTCACAGACCACGAGATCGTGACCTGAGCTGAAGTTGGACACCCAACCGACTGAGCCACCCAGGCACCCCTTCATTTCTTTTTAAAGCTGAATAGTATTTCCCTCTATGGATAGCCCATAATTTGCTTATCCATTCATCACCTGGTAGGTATTTGGGTTGTTTCTACTTCAGGGCTATTATGAAAATGCTGCTATGAATTTGTATTCAGGTACAAAGTTTTTTTGTTTTTTTGTTTTTAATGTGTATCTTGAGAGAGTGTGCAGGCATACAAGTGAGGGAGAGGGGGAGGGAAACTGAGAATCCCAAGCAGGCTCCACACTCAGCTCAGTGTGGAGCCTGATGTGGGGCTCAATCCCACAACTATGAGATGATAACCTGAGCTGAAATCAAGAGTCAGATGCTCAACCAGCTGAACCACCCAGGCGTAAGTTTTTATGTGGACGTATGTTTTCAGTTCTTTTGAATATAGGCTTAGGAGTATAATCTTCAGTTGACAAAGCAAAGAATTTTCATTTCAAAGCAAAGAATTCTCATGATGAGAGAACTGAAGGTTCTTACTGAGGGGGACTTCGGGGTTTTCTTTCCATACTCGTTTCTTAAGATTGGAGTTTTTTGTATTAGACCTCACAGAGCACTATGCTTC
This sequence comes from Felis catus, assembly GCF_018350175.1. Classification (NCBI taxonomy): domain Eukaryota; kingdom Metazoa; phylum Chordata; class Mammalia; order Carnivora; family Felidae; genus Felis; species Felis catus. The sequence goes on from NC_058382.1 coordinate 43,596,386, forward strand.
TAGGAATGCTTGGCTTGTCACAGAAACCAACAAAAAGCAAGGTGCTCGCTTCAGCAGTGCATATACCAAATTTGGAACGATACGGAGAAGATTAGCATGCCCCCTGCGCAAAGATGACATGCAAATTCACAAAGTGGTCCGTGTTAAAAAAAAGAAAAAAGCAAGGTCTTTGCTGAAAGGATGAGAAACAATAAAAAAGGCCCATATAGTAAAGAATGGTTTATTAGCGTAACAAAATAACTCCCAAATCTCTTAGTCTCACCAAAGTATTTATTTTCATTCACTTTTCATACAGGGTACACTGCAGGAATCAGAAAGGGAAAACCCTCCTGTAGAGATGTAAATTAAGGAAAAGTTAGGTGAATGTTAACACATTTCAGATATATCCTATCCTTTGCTCTAGAGCATAAGCTTTTAGAGGGAGGGTAAAAATGTTTCCTATTCTCTGAGCCATCTCCCTTCCCAACCCAAACTGAACTGAAAGGGAAAGAGGTGTCTGGAACAGCTTCTGGAAGGAGGTCTTCATTCCATCCAGGAGCAGGCTTTAAAGCACTGCATTTACCTTTATAGAAAACCATGGAGAGGGAAAAAATGTCTTTGAAGTGGAACTCGCCATTAAGCATCATATGGTCAGTCACACAGAGGTCACTAATCACTCTCCCTTTTCTTGTTTTTCAGTGAACGAGATAATTGGGAGAGACATGTCCCAGATTTCTGTTTCCCAAGGAACAGGGGCGAGCAGGCAGGCTCCCCTCCCTGGTCCCGATTCCCTGGATTTGGGAAGATCCGATGGGCTCTGACAGTGCTCCCTGCAGCCACGTGTCTACCACCGTGTACTTCTCAGCATGTTTCTCTCCTTGGACCTTGGGTTTCCAACTCTGTGGCCTTCAGGACTGGCGCCAGGAGTTGGGATCACTATATGTGGGGAAATCAGCATTCCTCCACCTCAGGCCTTGGGTAGATTGTGAAAGAACAAGAGCAGCATAGACTGAGCTTTGGGGAAATGAGCTTTGCTTTTTATATTTAAATAGATACTTTTATATGATGGGTGCTTTTGAGTGTGAATGCAGCAGGCTCTCGCATTTCAGAGGTGCTGCTTTTGCAAGTGACCTGGTTGCTTAGCTATGATTGGTGATTTGTACTCCTTTATGGTCATTTGAAGGACTCTTTAGCTTTGATGATTATTTTTAAAGTAGGAACTTTTGATAAAACCTTCCAGAGGCAAACATAATAGAAAAAAAAAAAAAAATCTCCTAAGCCCACACCTATGCCTCAGAAACAGCATGTCCTAAAGCCTTTCATAGATTTATAGGAAATAAAGCCAAATGTAGCTCATACCTCTTTATAAAAGTAAACTGTTAAAGTAAGAGGAGACCATTCCAATCATTGAAGTGTTGGAATATTAAATGACATTCCAGAGCATAGCCTTTTGTAACTTTCTAGGTGATCTTTCTGCAATCTCTCCATACTGACTCCATGTTGAAATTGCTTTTTTGCCTCAGGGCCTTGGGTAAGATAGCTACGCGTAAGGTGACTTTGAAAGGTGGGTTGTTTTAGCTTCGTAGCTTTAATATCTTGCCATCCTGCAAACAAGTAGGCTGTGGACTGCTTTTCCCTTTTGTGCCCTCTGGTCCCAGACCTTTTCCACATGGGAGTATCCTCATTTGGCTGCTCTGTAACCTTTGAAGCCACAGTCTCATGATGGTTTAGGCAAATTTGCTGGTTCTAACTAATTTCTAGAGGCCATGCTGTGTCAGAAGCTAAGCACAAATGAGCTATGCTTTAGAACAGTAGAGAAAATGCAGGACTCCAGATGGGAAGCTTTTAAGATTCACAGTGGCATGGAAAGCTTATCCCTCATTCTGTTTACAGTCTAAAATGATTCTGGCCTACCGTGTCCCGTCTACGTGGCCTAAAACCAGCCTTTTCCCCCAAAGGCTTTGGGGCAAACCCAAACATGCAGTAGCATCACAGACCTGACCCTCCACACCAAAGATACCCTGGTGCTGCTGCTGGTGAGGCTAGTGCCCAAGGCCGGGGCCAGCAAGAAACTCCAGCCTGCTGTCTACCAAAGGAGGTGCCCGAGTTGGGTGCTTTTTCCAAACCCCCCTTTATCCCTCCCTTTAATGGGATTAGGTACCTGTTCTAAGGCCGGGCCCATTGCAAAGCCCCTGAAGCTTGCAGTATGTTTTCAAACGAAATCATGTAATTTCATTTATTCAGGAAGCAAATTTTTTGAGTGCCTATTATGTGTGACAGTGTGCTGAGCTGGTCAAAGGGCTTGATGTTGTTACTCCTGGGGATTAGGAGTTCTGGATGCCAGGACTCTCTATTGAAGCCAAGTGGGGCCTAGGCAGCGGGAGCCAGTTCGTTGCCCACCACCTCTAGTCAGCCGGGTAGGAGCTGTTGACCTCCTACAGGATGAAGTATGGGTTGTTGTTTTTTTTCTTTTTCTTTAAACCATGATGATTTATATTTTTTCCTTAAAACTAGTTAGAGAAAAATGTCTGTCCTTCAGCAAATCACTCTGGTCCCTCCTGGAGCTGGGTGTTTTTAGATTTTCTTTTTAAAGTAAGTTTTATGTCAGAGTGTGGATAGTGAGATTTGCTTCAGGGCCTGTAGTTGGAAGCCCACAGCTTCCTTTGGTTTGGAGGGGTTGTGGGAGGCGGCCCCTGACTTGAAGTTTCAGACAGCTGGTCAGACTTGCCTCCGCCCTCTTGCCCCTGGGGTAGCTGCCTCACAGGAGGTTCTTGTAAGAGTTCCCCTTACAAGACCCTTTGGGGGTTGCTCTGCTGCCCTCAAGAATAAAAGCCTCTATGATCCAGAGTTGCTATGCACCAAATTTTGATGCCTTTTAAATACCTTGATGCCTGTAGCACTAGAAATGCTTTCCTATTTAAAATAAAAGTTAAATTTTAAAATAGAGCTTTATATACTATATGAGCAGTCTTGTATCATTTTGTAAAATCTTTGGCTTACGAGTCAATATTTTTTGGCTTTGGAGGTAAAGACTTTAATCCTTTGTGCAACATAAGTGGTGTTAAAGCACACATCCACTGAACTATGCAAGTTGACTTCAGTAGCAACGTTTAGCAACTGGGCATGTCCTAGCACCCACTCCTACCCCTTCCAGCCTGTGCTAGATCTTGAATTGAGGCATGGGTTAAGCAGTCTTCTGCTTACTAGAGATACACACAGAAACATGGCTGAAAACAGCTTGAAAGGGAACAGAGGTCTTGTCTTCAGGTGCACATGTGGTGTTACTGTCTGAAGGGCAACCTACCCTGCCCAGGGCTAACCACTATCACTAGAGCTCTGCTGGGTCTGCCTATGAAGCCCTGTTTTTAATACTCTGAACAGATGGTAATCTTTAAGGCTCAGGTGAGCTAAAGTTTGAAACCTTATATTTTATAAAATGGGCAATGTTCAGTTAAGGAACTGGATCTCAGTTGTGTTTACAGCACTTGGGATTGTTTTCTTACATATTTTGTATTTTAAAACCTTTTGTAGGAGTATAGTGCTCCTTACACAAATAACAGAGAAGAGCCAGCAATTCAGGTTCCTCAGTTACAGTGCTGAAATAATAAATGGTGATCGGTCAACGGTGTCCTTGAAATCTGCCTGAGTTTTCCTCTGCCTGGGGCAGGTGTGGAGCCCCTCACTCTGGGGTCCAAAGCTAAGGAGACTTTGGCTTTTAAAAAGTCCACTTGGTTAGAACCTTTGTTTATTTTACGGAGGAGTGAGTAGAGTTCCAAATTCCTTCCGAAGCTTCAGTTCTGTACCCTCTAATGGGTGCAAAGGACATTCCACGGTGTCTGCTGAGTTCAGGACAACTGGCCTGCCCAAGGTGTGCATGAAAAGTAGGCAGAAAGTCCCCTTTAAAATTTGAGCCTGAGTTTTTGTGAGGGCCTCCTGCCCCCTAGTGTCCTCTGGGGATATTGCAGTATAGTCCATCAAAACAGCTTGTGATTTTGCCACAAAGCTTGTGCCAAGCTGGAGGTCCCTTAGATGGGACCACCTGGCACAACGTGGCCATTGAGGTCCAAGTATCATGGGAGCTGGGGCCAGCACTCTCTGCCTCCCTGCCCCCTACTAGGAGGGATAGGGGAAGGTAGAACATTGGGATCTTTACTCAGAAGTTCCCAGGAGTCATACGTTGAAGGCACCAGGGCTTACATTTTTAAAAAGAAAACAAGCCTGCTGTGGACACCAGCCCCACAGAATCTGAGGGTATGGGCCATGGCCAAAGCTGACCAAAGGCTCTCGGTGCTACTCAGGAGGCCCAGATCAGGCCGTTGGGAGCAGGGTAACACAATTCCACCCCCAGTCCTGCATGCAGGGTCCAGCCATCATCTTTGGGGTGAACAGGCAGGGCAATAAGTGGGAGGTGGAGCTAGGGCTTGAGCTCCTCTAGGTGCTTTCTGAGAGCTTGGACAAGCCAGAAAGAAGCCACCTGGTTGAGGGTGCTGGTTTTCTGGATGCAAGAGAGTCATGTTAGACATCAGCCAGCTCTTACCTCCTGGCTCCCTCACCTACAAACACACCCACTCTTTGGGGGCCTGTAGCACAGTGCGAGGTGGGTCACCAACAGGCATCAAACTGGTGTAGTCATCAGGGGCTAACTGCAGAAGGGAAAGAGATTTAGGGGAGGAAGCTCCAGCCTCAATCAGGTTCCCAAGCCCTCCAGCCACACCTCACCTGATAGGCCTGGAAGATGCTGAGCAGATCCTTCATACCAGTGGTATATGGGACACCCTGCATACGGACCAGGGCTCCTGGCTGGGACAACACTGAGGTGGAAGCAGAGGCCAGGGCAGCAGGGGGCGTGGTGAGGTAGCCCACAGTGGTGGGGGAAACGGGGGGGCTAGGATGGGAGAGGCAGGAATTTAGGAAAGCAGTCCCATTTATGGCCTAGACCAAGACCTGCCTCCCTCTTCCTTTGCCTGTGCCTTGTTTAGTTCAGTTCTTCCTGCCTAAAACCTCTGCCTCTACAGAGTCATCTCCATTCTGATTTGTAGATGGCATCAGCCAGGCCACATCTGTCACTCCCGTGTCCATCTTAGTATAAGTCTGAGCTCTAACAGACCTTGGATTATCTGGTGCAGGAAGGGGATCGTGACCCTCCCCCCCAAACCAGGATGGGGACAAGACTGGAGTTTTCTTAGCAGCAGATACCTGGGGTAGTAAGCTGTGTAGTTCATGTAGAGTTGAGTGGCTGGCCCTGGGTAGTAGGCAACAGGGGTGGGGGCAGCAGGCACCCTAGCAGCCGGGAGCAGTGCTGAAGAGGGATATAGAGCTGCCGTCTCAGTGGGAATTAGTGTTGGGGTGGCCTGGAAGGTGGCGTAGGTGGGTGGTGAGAGGCCTGGAGGCAGAAGTAGAGAGTGCATCTGCAGGGAGCCCAGCACTGCCCTGGATGAGGCAGTCAGAAAGGAGTCCCCACTGTAGAAAGTGAGAGTTATAACAGCTTGGCCCCCACATGCCTCCTTTCCCCAGCCCCTGAGACACTCACAGGGCAGCTTGCAGGGTGGAGGGGACAAGCCACTACGGCCCAAGGTGCCTCCCATCAGCACACGGCTCATCTCCTCTGTGGAGCAGGGGACCACTTCCACGTAGCGTTCCTTCATCACTTTCTTATGGCAACGCTGAGCAGCAGCTAAAGCCCGCTCTGCTGATGTCATCTGGATGAAAGCATCACCTGACGGCCGGCCCTGTACACATGGTGGTCTTGTAAGCAATCTGTTGTATGCAAGAATGCCTTACTCCCAACCACACACCCCTTCCTAGTTACGTGTGTCTCCCCACTGGCAGCAGCCTCACCTGCTGATTGAGCACCATGTGCACACCGTGGGGCCGGATGTCAGCAGCTGCCTCCCCCAGAAAGCTAAGGATATCTTCAATGGTGGCTGTGTAGGGCAGGCCTCGAAGGCGTACACAATCTCTCCCAGTCCCAGCTGCCAGTGGAAAGGGGATGGGCAGCAGTGGAGCAGTGAGTGTAGGAAGGAGTGGGCTGGATGCATAGCGGTTGAGGACCTGGTAAGGAAGGCAGCAACAGGCTGGTCACGCCGAGTAGGGCCGGTGCACAGGGGACGGAAGGGGCACCCTGGAGAATCACACAGAGGGTAGGGAAAACCCTGGGTGCTCACCTGCTGCACCTCGGCCGCAGTGCTCCGGAAGAGTTCAATGTATCGCTTACCCAGTATGCCCTTGTGCCTGCGCAGCGCAGCCTGTGCCAGCTCCTCACAGGCAAAGAGGGCAAAGGCATCACCAGTGGGCCGGCCGTCAGGGTGGCGCACAAAGAGCAGCCCATCAGCACCCCCAGTCACCGGGCACTCTGGCCCCAGAAAGCCTAGCACATCTGCAGGCCCAGCTGAGAAGGGCAGTCCCCGTAGCCGCAGAATCACTTGGTCTTCCCGTGACAGGAAACGAGCCACCTCTAGTGATGTGCCTTGGTGGGAGGCATGGGAGTCACCTACTGACTCCATTTGTGCCCTTCCAAATACCCACCTACACCTGGCACAGGGGAGGCAGAAAGGCAGGGGGTGGTGGGCAAGTGGGACATGGATCAAGAACCAAGGGAACTAGGCGCTGTTGGGAGCACACTCACCCCCTGCAATCTTGACAAACTCTTCTCCTGTTGCTTTATATACCTGTGGGTACAGTGGGGGCAGCCCATGGGTCTCCAGCCTGGCTGGCCTCAGCTCTGTCTTTCTTCACTCCCAGCCCAAAGCCCCACCTCAATATAGCGGACACCCATGTGGTGCTTGTGTCTCTGCAGTGCTAGGTCCCGCTGCTCGCTGTCCACAAACCGGATGAGAGCCTCGCCATTTCTGCGGCCCTGGGCGTTGAGGCAGAGTGCTACACCACCCCTGCGGAGCCAGTGCTGGGTTAGTGCTTCCTGGGCGGGCCTGCCCTCCTGAGCCACCCATCTTGCCTGCTGTACCCACCTGGCAATGTTGAGTCCTTTGAAGAATCGAGCCACGTCCTGGTCTGATGACTGCCAGGGCAGCCCACGGGCCCGAACTACAGTCTCACTGTCCACCACATCGGCCTTGCTGCTGTGGGGGCAGGGCACAGAATCAGAGCTGTCCAGCTATTGTCACCCCCACCCCTGCCCCCACACTCACCAAGGACCTGTCTCATATTTCTGCTTTACCACCTCTGCCTTCGAAAACAATTGACCTGAGAGGAGATGGCATGGGGGTCAGCAGGGTCTGGTGGAGGGGGTCTCCCCACCAAGCTCTGCAAAAAGAGGACAGTTGAGGGGGATGAGGTGACAAAGGAGCATCTACCTGTGGTCTCAAAGAAAGTAACAAGTGGGGAGGGGGACTTTGAGAAAGTTAAGAGGTAGACATTCACCCAGTCCTGAGAGCGGGTGACAGGTGGCGAGGGGAACCTTACCACTGGGCCCTTTGAGCAGGTGGAGGATGACAGCTACCATTGTCTTCACTTCCCAGACCCCAAAGTCATCCTCTGTGGCATCTGTCTCCAGCCCCAGGTCTATGAACAGGGAAGTAACAGTGAGGAAATCCCAGCATGAGCACCAATCTTGGTCCCACCTAGGTCCAAGTCCCCTACATGGACAAATGCAGAGTCCCGGCAAACATTTGTTTGGATCCAGGTAATATATGCCCTTACAAGTCCCCATCCCAGACATATGCAAACATATGTCCATATTTCAAGTGCACCCCAGCACAGACACAGAGGCATGTGCCCTCAAGGACTCAGCAGATAATGTAAACTTGCATGTGTTCACATAACCCTCTAGGATGCACATAATCAAAAACTGCCTGCGGCTTCCCCTCCACCCTAACCCTGCTGGGGTCACAGATACCCTGTGCCATGGTGGCCACGGTGAGCTCCCTGGCAGGGCAGGCACTTGGGTGCTGCACATGGAATTCTCTGCGGAGGTCGTAGAAGGAGAAGAAGGTGTCGGGGAGCACCAGGTTCTAGGGGCACATGGGAGTGGGCATGAATGGAGGGAACTGAGCTGCCCTGCCCACCCCCACGATGGGGGTCCTGGGAACCCTACCCCCTGTTGTGCCCTCAGTGGCATACCTTCCTGGAGGCCTCAGGGTGCAGGACCTGTCGCAGCAGCTGCTGCCCATCAGTGCATAGCATGTAGGGGCCCCCGCCCAGCAGAGCCACATCCCCGCTCACCAGCTGTGAGAACTGGGGATAGGGAGTGGGGAGAGAGACAGACAGACTCACAGCTGGGTGGGCAGGAGGAGGGAGGGCACAGGCTGCAAAGCTGGTTCAGCTAGATGTTCAGCCCTACCCTGCCTGGGGAGGAGTTGGCCACACCTGTTGGGTCTGGCTCTGTGTCCCTTTTCTCCCCCAGTCCACGGTCACTTCTTCCAGGCCAAATGGGGGTAGTCACATATCACCCAAGCCCCCATCACACACACTCCAAGAGTCTGGAGTGGTGCCAGAGCAAACACCTGGTGGAGTGGGAGAAGCAGGTGGGAAGGGGCGGGGCAAAGCAGGTTAAACCTGTCCCTGACCAGGCACCACCCTCAGACAGGTGGGGGAGGCCCAATCCTGCCTGAGGCCCAGCTGGCTCATGGTCAATGGCAGCCCCGCCTCTTAAGTCTGACCAACCAAGAAGCAGAGAAAATCCAAGGACAGAGCCCCATACCTGGACACCAGGGGCAGCATGAGCTTTGACCCACACCCTATCGACCGGCTGGCACGGGCTTGTTTACTCATGGGGGGGGGGGGGGCGGGGGGACTCTTCGCCCAGTCTCCAGCAGCCTTACTACCTCTGGAGAACAGGTATAAGCACTAAGCGGGGGCCCAGAGCAAACCAACCCAGTTCTCCTTCAGCACACTCCCCAAGTAGGGGCTAGCCTGGGAGCCCTTCAGGAGCAGGCTCAGGTTCAACATCTTTGTACCTAAATCAAGAACCACCGGAGGAGTTGTTGAGAAATGAAAGTATTTGTGCGTGTAAAGCACTTAAACTCATTACACTTAAGAGTCAGGCACAGGGTAAGTACAGTAGTGAAAAGAAAACAGCAATGGGAACCGCCTCCCACTCCAGCCAGGGCTGGGAGGCACCCCGGGCCTTTGCACTCAGGAGTCAGGTAGCCTCCAGGCGGGGTCCGGACAGCGCCCACGCCTGGCCAGCCGGCCGGGACAGGCCTAGACGAGCAGCTTCCACCTGGCGGCGTCTGCCTCTGAGGCAGACCCCGCCCTACGCCCCCGCTCCTGCGTCTCCTAGGAGGGTGGGTGGGCCGAGGACGCAGGCGGCAGGGACCGTGACCTATGGCCAAGACCAGGTCCCTCGGCCCTTTTGGCTTCCGACTGCTTTTCTGGGAGACCTGGCCAGGCAGGTCCCCAGAGGCGTCTCAGCCTCACAGCCACGCCGGCCGGGACCCTAGCAGGGGTCTCGTAGCCTCCATCCCGCGGCTCAGTAGGAGTGGATCCCTGGAAAGGCTGAAAAGTAAGGTGCCCCCAGGAATGGCCGGCACACGCGGGAATCTCTGAAATTTTTGAACAACAGGAACTCGTCCTACCGCCCAGGCCAGTTGGTCGCAGCATGCCAGGCCCTGCCGCCTGCCTCCTCTCCCGCCAAGAAATGTCCCGCGGCCCGGCCATGTCTCCACTCACCCGGGCCCCAGCACTCACCTGCTGCAGCACCTTGTCCAGCGGTTCGGCCCGCGCCAAGCTGTCGGCGCTCAGGCCGCTCGCCTCGCGGCACTGCGGACTCAGTGCGGCCGCCTCAGCGCGAACCAATGACTTGTGCAACGTCCCCACCTACGAGCGGCGGGGGTAACCGATCATCCACTGTTCGCCTCAGATCCTGAAACAACCTGGACACCCTGCTGCCCCCTTTTCATCATACCTGACGGCTCCTCGGCTCCACCACTTGCCAGACTAGGAGGATTAAGTCGGTCTCGTCGGAGCCCAGGTCCGGCCCCATCGCACCGGCCGTGGCTCCGAACAGTACGACTAGGGGTCCAGGTCCTGGGCGGGGGTCGGTGGCGGAGTCTGAGGCGGGGTTCGAGCCCGGGGGCAGTGGCTGGGGAGGCGGCGGAGTCATGGCCGCAGAGGAAGGGGGAGCTCGGCCAGATACACGCGGACCGACGAGGTGCACGCACGCACCGGCCGACGGCAGACACGAATCAGTTTGGGCGGGACACCGTGTGTCGGGGGCGGCACCTGCAGCCCGGCTGGCGCAGTGGGCGCTGCTGAGACCCGCCCGCGGCGCCCCGAGGGGCGGGGCGGCTACTGGCCCCCGCCCCCTCTGGGCGAGTTACCTGTCCTCCCCGCCGGCCACGTGACCGAGGGCGTCTTGGGGAACCGAGGGAGAAGGCTGCTAGAGCCTAACGCAGGGCAAGCGCGCTCTGACGCCGGGCCGGGATTCGCGCTCATGGCCCGGACTCCCGCTCCACCAGCGTGCTCTGCCTAACTACTGGGGCGATCTCATCTTCCTCCAAGTCCCTCCCCACCATGAGGCCTACGCCAAGAAAAATGCAAAGCCAGGGGCTTTCTGCAGTCCCTAAGGGTCACACGGGATTTGTGAAAATCACCAGAAGGCAGTCTAGGGGCTGTGGGGGTCGCGACGGCCGTCTGGGGATGGTAGAAGTCACCAAAGGTCAAAGAGGGCGGTGAGTTATTGGATATCACCCTTAGGCGTGGGGGGGGGGGGGGAGTCACCATAAGCCAATGGGATTGGGGGGAGGGTCAGGGATCAACAGAGGTCCTAAGAGCCACGGGGTCGAGAGACCAGAAGTCACAGGTCAGGGCTCGTCCACACAGGTGTGAAGACCTGGCCTTAGCCTGGCTCCAGGAAGTGCCTTCGATGCCAAAACCCAGTAGGAGGTGTGCAGGCCTCGGTATTTGGTAAGCAGAAAGCGCCCCGTTCCAACTCCAGAGAGCGCCACTGGGAGACGGGGCTAAGCTGGATGATCTGGCCCACGAGCCTCACCTCTACCCCAGGTGGAGACTCCAGCCTGTTTTCGTCGCCCTCCCAGCTTGACGACGGGCCTGTTGCCTGGAGATGTGAGCGCACTGGCCGTGTAATGGGGGCGTGAGCGCTGCAGATCCTCAGTCTCTTCTCCGTCCGAGACAAGCAAACCAATAAGGACCGTCGCGCGTGGAGGGCTCCCAACACCCTTTCGCCCGATTGTGCTTAGTGAGGCTCCTTTACGGCGCGTTTCCAGACCGCTCCGGACTACCCTAAGTTCTCCCATTTATATGACTGAGAAACTGAAGAGTCCGGCGGGAAGAAGGGACGTGGGATTGTCAAGCCCGTGCCAAAACTGAGGCGAGAGCCGCGCCTCGCGCTTTCGTAAGGGCTGGGCTCTGCGTGGACCTTCGGACGACGGAGAAAGAGCCCAGGGTGGAGGGGGCGCTTCCGAGACCTTGACCACTGAACCCACACTTCAATGCGTCCCTACTTAACAGATAAAGAGACTGAGGTGTCCAGTACGGAAGTGACTCGCGCCGGGACTCGGCGGTATGGAGGGAGTGGGAAGTAGACAGGTATTCCAGCCTCTAGGGGCTACGGGCGATTAGTGCTTCCCCCTGGTTTGGGCAGGTATCCGCCCCTTTGGGGACCGCCCACTCGGGCGCCTGCCCGCTGGTCCCCACTGGCGGAAACGCTAGGCCAATCAGGCCCTGGGGGAGGGGGAAACGTCGCTCTTCGGGTCCTGCACCCTTTTAGATAAGCCTGGAATGTCAAATATTTGTTCTCCGGGCAGGGCCCAACAACGAAGTAAGGCTCCTCCCGTACCCTTCCTGGAGCGCGCCTGCGCCTGGCGGAGTTGGGGCTTCCTCTATCCAAGCCTTTGCAGTAAACTCTTCACCCCAGCGGCACTCCTAAACTCCCTTGAGGTACATTGTTCCTTGTCGGGCTCCTGTCTCCCGGAGTCACCACCCTGCCATCTGGGTGCTTACTTGATTTCGGTCTGACCCTTCCTGGCGCCCCCATCCGTTCAACCTTCGCGCTAGGCCTTTCCGTATTTTTCCTTCTGAGTGGGTCTCGACGTCGCCAGCTCCTCAGAGAAGCCACCCTCTTTAAATAACTTGTCCTTGGGGCACCTGAGTGGCTTAGTCGGCTAAGCTTCCGACTTCGGCTCAGGTCATGATCTCACGGTTCGTGGGTTCGAGCCCCATGTTGAGTTCTGTGCTGACAGCTCAGAGCCTGGAGCCTGCTTCAGATTCTGTGTCTCCCTGTCTCTCTGCCCTTCCCCCTGCGCGCGCTCTCTCTCTCTCTCTCTCTCTCTCTCTCTCTCTCAAAAATAAGTAAACACTAAAAAAAAAAAAAAAAAAAAAAAAAGAAAAAAAAAGAAGTAACTTGTCCAGTGTGGCAGCTCTATCCGTCCTGGCAGCGTGGGGCGGCTCCCCTAAGCTCCTGCACGCCCATCCGCCCACGCCCTCCTGCATGACAATTTATAGTGCTTGGACTCTTCTTGAAAAACTAAATTCTTTAAAATAACGTTAGAGCCCCTGCGTTGCTGAGCTCCTTTACTTATCTTCAGATGGGTCCTCCCAGATCATACCACTAATAGTAAACAACCTTCACTCCTTTCCCCCAACACTAAAGTAACTTCTAACACAATAGAACGTTTATTGATTGTCTCCCTACATCACCCCCACCCAAACATCAGATCCTAAAGGACAGGCTCATCCCCAGTGCCTATCAGTGCACCTGGCACATAGTACTTGCTCAAGACAATGAATGAATAAATAGTTGTCTAAGTGCTTTGCACCTTTAGCCTTTGGCTATTTCAGAACTAGTAACCTTACCTGGGGATAAGGGGTTTTTCCTCGAGAGTCTTATCTGTGTGTGCTATTTCCTCTCCTACCAACCCAGCCCTTGCCCTAGTTAACCCCTGCTCTTCCTCCAGATTTTCTCCTCTCAAGTCCCCTCCCTCTGTAGCAGGGTCCCCCACTGTAGTTTGAGATTTCTGTATTTCACTGGGAATGTCTCCCATCCCAACCCAGCTACTAGAGTTCATGAATCGTTAGTGAATGAACTGGAAATCAGGTGGGTGAAAAGGGTAAGGCTCCAATGGTCCAGCCTATTGCATTTCCCAAACTGTAATCCAGGTACTTGGGGGCAAGGAACTTGGTCCTGTGAGCTAGACCACAAGCTTGTGGAATCCCATCCTTACCTTGGCTCTTTGAGGCCTGCTACAAAGGCCAGTGGCACTCCAGCCTTTGGTACGTGAAAGTTGGGACAGATACAGAGTGGAGATCCTTACATGGGACCGGGAGTGTGACCATCCTTGTGGACCTACAGGGCGTCTAGGAGTAGTGTAAAAGCACCCTCCTCTCTCTCTCTCTCTCTCTCTCTCTCTCTCTCTCTCTCTCTCTCCCCCAAGCCAGAAAATATCCCACTGCGGAGACGATTCCTTTTTTTAAAGATTGTATTTTTAAGTAATCTCTACACTCAAAATGGGGCTGCAACTCACAACCTCAGATCAAGAATCACATGCTCTACTGACTGAGCCAGGCAGGCACCCCTCTAGGAAGGATTCTACACTGGGGTGCCTTGTGGTATCCACAGAGGCGATCCACACTCCCAAGCTCAGACCCATCCCCACCCTCCGCAGCCCCTTGGCTGGCAATTGGGTCAATCGCTACTACCCTATCTTATCTCCTGGGCCTCCAGGGTAGCCAGTGCATTGCCCCTCCATACAGGTTCCCAGCTACGCGCCTTTGCCATATAGCTGTTGAGTACCCACCAGAGGGCGCACTGACTCTGTCCCCTGAACAAGGTGTTGAGGCTGGAAGGAGGATCTTCCACTGGAGAGCTCCACCTAGGGAGAGAAGTGAAAAGGGAAGACCCTTGATCCTGCCTCCCTCCAGCTTGAGCATCTTTGTGGCTCCGGGCTTCCTGGACATACACCAAGTTGTTAAGCTTGGTTTTCAGAACCCTCAACCTCTCTTCCACTCCCACCCACCACGTACCCCAGACACAGTGTGATTGTTCAGGTCTTCAGGCTGCTGCACATACTAAGCTCCCTGTCTGGACCACCCACCTACCTACTCCTATTGTTTTCCTGGCAAATTCTTATCCTTCAAAACCCATCTCTAATAATTCTTCCTCCAGGCAACATTCTTTGATGCCTAAGCCAGGTTAGACACCCTGTTCTGGGCCCCTGTTCAGAGCCCCAGAGTCTGGCCTCTCATGACCTCAGAGAGGCACTAGGAGCAGAAGAATAGGAGCCTCATGAGCCATGAGCTTTAAGGGAGAATCAGTTGGCCTTCAAATGGGCTCAGCTCAGAAGCCCTGGTCTTGGTTGGGTTGCCCTAAGCCCAGGCACACACCTGGTCCAGATAGGGGAGCTTGGAACTTGGGTGAGCAAGAGGGAATGCAAAGGGCCCAGTAAAAGAGAAAAGGCAAAGGCTGTTGGCTGGATTCTCTCCTGAGAAAGATACCACACCTGACCTGACTCCCCAGTCTCTGGGCTTATTCCCACATCTGGCCTTTGCCCAGAGTGTTCTCCACAGGAATATTATCCTTCTTTCCCAATATTTTCCAGAATTCACATCCAGCCCTGTGGACCTCTCAGTTCCTTCTCTCCTCCAGGTCTGACTGGCACTAGGACCATATCCTGGAAGGGGGAAGGGTTAGAGAAAGCGGTGGCGGGAGGGGGGGGGGTGCAGGGGGTGTATCACTCATTCATTAAATATATGTTAAGCACCTGCTGTGTGCCTGGGACTGTGCTGGTGGTAACTAGTAACCAAAGAAGGCAATAGCCCCAGTAATGGGCAGGTGAGGGGCTTGCTCTTCCGGTGATTATATTCTGATAGGAGCCAGGTAGGGCCTGCTTCAGAGTCAATCAATGGTCATGTCTGGGCTGAGACCTAAATACAGAGCTCAATTAAGTCCCCCAAAATGGGGGCTGCAGAGTGATCCCAATGCAACAAGTGCAGAAGTCCTGAGGGAGAATGAGGTTATTTTTTTTTTCAAAACTGCATTTATTGTCATATGCATAAAAGCAAATGGTGAAGCATGCTGAAATATCTTGCATTAAGCCCCAGTCTTGACTGCCATGGGGTAAAGAACACTAGATTTTCAAAACTAAATAATCAAGTGTGTAAATATGCTTACATCTTAAAATTAATTCATGTAATGTTTCTTGCTAGCTCACCCATAAGCTGACAGTTGGAACAGTTTGCTGTATAAAACTGAAGTGTACAGCATCACACTAACATTTGTATCATTCATCTACTTTAGGAAATAGTTTCTGAATTCTTTCCCCTTTTATACTGTATCAGTAAGGCAAAAAACAAACCTTTGAAGCCATAAAAAAAAAAAAATCTTTACCCAAATAACTATTCGTAACTTGAGGGATTTTTCAGTTGTCTTACGCAAGGATGAATAGATCCAACGAGCTATTGAAGCTGGAGATGAGGGACCTGGGAGAGAGGGGAGGTGGAAGTTGGGGGAAAAGGTCAGAGTCCCCTGCAGGGTCCTCACTCACTATGACTGAGATGCATATGATGCATGCAGTAGGAGGATTATGTGTGGGGTTACGCAGACAGTGATGGACCTGATTTAATGTTTAATGATGACAACCTGACACAGGGAGAGAAATCCATAGGAATAAGGGCATAAATTGGGATATCAGCAAGGAGGCTACTTTGGCGGTGAAAGTTTGGCATTGGGAAGGTAGAGCTGGCAAGACTTGGTGACCACCTGGTTGTGGGTCTGAGAATCAGGGAAGTATCTAGAGTCCAGGATGAACCCAGCTCTGCAGCTAGGAGGTTCATGTGGATGACAGGGTCATTGTGAGAAAGGGAGACCCTTACCTTCTGACTCCTCTCCTCTCCACAGTGCCAGCACAGATCATTGTGACTAGGCCTTAACATCCTCTCCCCGATGGCCATGGTTCCTATCATCTGCAAGGCCTGTGGGACTGGGGCACCACGGAACTGCTCCAGAGGACAGGGCCACCCTGTGAAGGGTCCATGGTCACCTGAGGCTGCTGGGTTAACAAGACATTCAGACTATCCAAAGTCCAAAGCAACCCAGGCCATCCTGATGCCTACCCTCCCTTCACTTAACTCTTGGCCGTGGACTCTTGCCTGTCCCTCGTACTGACAAAATGATCTCTATGGTCTCCCACCGTGGGCCTGCAACAGATTGGTCCTTGGCAACCCCTCTTCTGGGTTCTAGGATGGAGGGAGGCAGAAGTTTTGGGTCCTTGCCAGGGCCTGAGGTGGGAGATAGGTGGACCTTAAAAGAGTAAGCTACTCTAGGGCCACCTGGGTGGCTTAGCTGATTGAGCATCCGCCTTCGCTTCAGGTCACGATTTCACCGTTCGCCGACTTCAGCTCAGGTTATGATTTCGCAGTTTGTGAGTTCAAGCCCCACATTGGGCTCACTGCTGTCAGCGCAGAGCCTGCTGCAGATCCTCTGTTCCCCTTTTTCTCCCTCTGTCCAACTTGTGCAATCTCTCTCTCAAAAATAAATTAAAAACATTAAAAAAAAAAAAAGTAAGGTACTCCAACCACCAATGTTACAAGAACACAGAAGGGCAGGCCAAAATGGTGACTACTAGCAGCACTCTGAAAGGCTAGAAAGTGTTGCCATTGACCAAGAGGAAGGAAGGAAGGAATGGGTGGGCTAGAGGTCTTGAGACCAGCCAGGGGATGATCAGGGTGTTGTCTAACCCTCAGGAAGAGGTGTGTGGAGGATCAAGACTTCCAGTTTCCAAACATGCTGGTCTCCCTATCATAGGGTGACCCATGGTGCTGGCCATATTGCCAGCCCTCGGATCTACCCACTCTGTTCAACTCTGATTCCTCTAGCAGGGAGCCTCTGCCCTCTCTGGATCCCCAGTTTGCCTGGGATGGGAGGTGGACTCCGAAGTCCCTGCCCTGCTCTGCTGGGAAATTTGCTGATGGGCCATGGTGCAAGGTTGAGGTTCAAACCCACTTTCAACTGGGCGCGAGTACCGCTCAGTCTGATGTTGTGGCTCCATACTGCGCGCAACTAAAACAGGAGGGGAGCCCTCTCACTCGGAAACGAAACACATTGACCTAGCCTCGACCTGTCCTGCCCCTCTTCCTACACCCTGGACAGACGCAGGGGGGTCCCTGAACCCGTTGCCTGAACCCAGGTGACATCGGAACAGGGTGTGTAGAATCGGTGTAGGGTTTGCACAAAGGTCCTGGTCAGCTCCCGGTCCCCTAAGGCCCAAGAACTTTCCGAGACTCACTTCTCCCCTTCTTCTTGCTCTGACCAGGGTTTCTCAGCAGCTGCAAGCACTGGACCCTGAATCCTCCCTCGGCCCAGCCCGTTCCAGATCCCAAAGCAGGGACGCACCAGGAATCGGGCTGCGCAGCGTGGATTGTGGACACTCAAAGCTGTGCTGGGTCTCCAGCAGCGGCGAGTTGGGTGCGACCGGTCGGGGACTCGGCAGAGAAACCAGGCTGAGCCCGGATCGATCGATGCGCTCGGCGCGCAGCAAGGTCCAAGGAGCTGGCAGGGGATCCGCAGGGGCGAGGCAGCGAGCTCCAAACGGGAGGGACGTGTCTGGCGGCGAGTTCCTATTGGCAGGCCGTTTGGGGAAGATGGATCCTGATTGGCCCGGCGGCTGTGGTCTACTGCGGGCGGGGGGGTTAAGCTCGTCGCCGCCGCCCCGGCCTAGGCGCCCCCCCAGGGCGCTGAATCCGCACCTTGGACCTGTAGCGGCCGTGGCACGCAATGGGTCTTCGCCTCTGTCCCTACTCTGCGGCGCTGCTCCTGGGTGGCCTCCTGTTCCTCCTGCTGCTCGTAGACCCGGCGCTCCCAGTCGGACGTCCCCCTCCTGTGGTGCTGGGTGAGGAGCGCGTACAGTCGTGGGTCGGTTTGCTCGTGCATCCGGCAGGACGGGGTGCGGGCGGAGCCGTCTTCCAGATCTGCTGTGCTCTAAGCGTGGAGTGGGGGAGCATATGACTGTCTTGTCACCTGGTTCGGTCCGTCCACCTCTCGCCATGCTGGGCGCGGGTGTGGTCAACCTCTCTTCACCTTCCCCTGTAGAATATGGGGTAAATGGGAGGGCTGCTGTTCTGTTGTCTATCAGTATTGCTATCTACGTCAGTCCCAAGCTTTGCCTCGCTTTATGTCCATTTTTTAGCTGGAGAGACCGAGATCCTTTGGCCCCACTCCTGAGGGTCGGCAGGGGGAGAGGGTGTTCTCGGAGTTGGTCTCCAGGGTCCTCAATTGTTGATTTGGGAATGGCTAGGAGGCTGTCTCTCTCGACTCTTCCAGCCCCATGTGTTTCAGGAGGCATTATTGAAAGGAAGCTTTTGGGGGAAAGAATGACTCTCCTATCCTGCCACCAAGACACCCCCCTCCCCAACTTACCAAATGAGTGGCATTGGCCTGAGGGAGGAGGCCTAAGGGAATCTGAGGATGGCTAAAGACAGAGGTAAGGGTTGGGACAATGGCTATGAACAGATGTCAGGGAGCATCTTACCCTTTCCAGACCAATTTGGACTGGGCTATGTTGGGTCTAGATGACCTTCCTGGCCAACCCCTTGGCCCTGGCCCCTGTAATTATACCGTGTTTCCTTGTGGTGGTGGGCAGAGATGAGATTTCTCTGTCTTGGGGGCCTTGGATGCCTCATTCAAGCATTGAGTTGGTGGCCAGCTAGGATTCATAAGGGCAGAGACATGCTGAGGTATATGTCACATGCTGCGTGTGCTGCAGCATGACCCCCATGTTCTTTCTGATGGGGGTATTTTAATGGGGGTGATGCAGATCACAGAAGGGTAGGGTTGGCTGACAATGTGGTCCCTGAGGGTTCCCACCATGAGTTCTAGGCCAGGAAATACTCCAGGGGGATGCTGGGTTCAGGTTCACCATGGGATTTGGGCAGACTAGGCCCTGTGTTCCCTAAGTTTACAGGGATCCCTAGAGATGAGGTCTGTATTGGGTAAGCACAAAGAGTCTACCAATCCAGTTAGGGAAGGCTGCCTGGAGAATGTGGCTATAGGTGAGGCCAGGAGAGAGTTCCAGGCAGAGGAAATTACATCTCAGAGGGAGAGAGGTAAGCAATCCAGGATGTCTGGAATGGAGTTAGGGGAGGAGTGAATTGTGCAGGGCTTGTGACTGGTTGGCTCATCTAGACTTTATCCTGTAAGCACACAAGAAGTCACGGGTAGGCCTAAGGAGTTCTGAGTATGAAGGGTATGACATCGGGAAATGTGTGGTCCCTGATGGGGTCCCTGATGTGTGGCAGCCTTTTTGCTTGGATTGATGCTAACTATACTCAATTCATTCAGTTCAGTTCTTGCTTATCCTAGGTCACAGCAGAGGAGCCTTACGCCACAGCCAGAGTCACAGAATCCTAATCTGCCCAGCTTCTCAGAGAGTGAAGCTGTTGGCATTAATCCTGGGAAACCCCATGGTGGGCAGTGGAGGAGCTGTTCCTGGACACACAGCAGGGACCATCAGAGGATCAGCCTCCAAGGGTGACCACCTTCTATGAGTGAGACCCAAATTGGTGGTAGAGACCAAAGAAGTGATACAGAAGACTTTGGGCTGGTGGAGGACTGTAACAAGTCATATCTACCCCAACCTCAGTCTCCTCATCTGTAAAGTGAGCATAGTAAGGATGTTCTCTCCCAGAGTTATTTGAGGTGAAAGTTATATGGATGTCTTTTGTCCTAGTTTTAGGCAAAAAGGGGCTTAGGAAATGACCACTGCTATTTTTAGAGGCCACACAGCCTATCCAGGACAAAGAGCATTCAGGCACAGCAAATCTGGTGACTTCCTCCTTTAGCCATTTCCTCTTTGCTGGAGACAGTGACCAAGGTCTCTGCACTGTCATGCTGAGGACTCCCCATTTCTGCATCTGTGTTGTTAAGGGAGGTGAACGCAGGTGAACTGGAGGTTAAGGGAGGTAAACTGCATCTCATGGTTGTCCTGAGGACACTGTGAGATGATGCAAAGGGAGGGCATGCCCTGTGCAGGGCTAGGTTTGTAGAACCCAAAGAATGCCCAGGAGAGCCAAGAGCTGATGGTTCGCTCAGTGATCATGGATCCTAAATGGTGATATGCTTGGAAGATGCAAGAGCATGGCATGTAGAACCAAGTGAGGCCTGAAAGGTCAATGGGAACAATATTCTGGGAAGGGCCTTGAATGTTGGGTGATGAAGCCATGGGGATGGGTTTGAGTGTCACAAGGGCCTGAGGGCTCTGTGTGTATAGACTGACGAGACTGGCTTGGGCAGAGAGAAGTTATCCTTGGGCCTTGTCACACCCTCCCCTACCTGGCTGTGGCTGGACTGTTGTGTTGTTTCAGGGTAGCCATCTCTGACACAGGGTCCAGGTGTGCTGAGAGCCTAGGGCCCTCCAGATGATCTGCCCTCTGGAAGATTACTGGGGGGGCTCTCAAGAGGTTGGCAGGTACCATTATGAACTTCTCTCAACTGTGTTTCTGTTCATTGCCACCCTCATCCACAAGCCTGTCCTAGAGTGCCTTCTCTGGATTCAGTTTTGGCTAGTTAAGTGGCCCAGTGCTTTGTCCTGTTTGCCTTTCCTTTGAATAAACAAGGGCCTACTCTGTAGCCTGGGACAGCTATAGTAGGAGGCCTTTGGGTTCAAGTCTCAAGGATCTCCAGCCTGCCGGTCCAGGGCCTCATGACTGTTCTGTGTCCCCCTGCAGTGCCTGGTGATTTGGGCAACCAGCTGGAGGCAAAGCTGGACAAGCCAACGGTCGTACACTACCTCTGCTCCAAGAGGACGGACAGCTACTTCACCCTCTGGCTGAACCTCGAGCTGCTGCTACCTGTCATCATTGACTGCTGGATCGACAACATCAGGTGGGGGCTGGGGCACAGATGGGGTGCTGCTCACCGAGCCTAAAGAAATTTCTAGAACCTATTTCTGTCTCATCCCTGCTTCAACAGACCCTGAGGTCACTGACCTCTTGCCCTTCTCATTTCCCCTGTCTAGTCAGCACCACCTCTGCACTCTCGGAGACAGAACTTTCTTCCTCCCTTTCTTGCAGCTCTTGGCTCTACTCTGTCTAGTTCATGCCTTGTGCTTTACACCCTATGCATGGATTCTTTTTTTTTTTTTTAAGATTTTAATTAATTAATTAACTGACTGATTGATTTTTAAATTTCCATCCAAGTTAGTTAGCATATAGTGCACCAATGATTTCAGGAGTAGATTCCTTAATGCCCCTTACCCATTTAGCCCATCCCCCCTCCCACAACCCCTCCAGTAACCCTCTGTTCTCTGTATTTAAGAGTCTCTTATGTTTTGTCCCCCTCCCTGTTTTTATATTATTTTTGCTTCTCTTCCCTTATGTTCATCTGTTTTGTATCTTAAATTCCTCATATGAGTGAAGTCATATGATATTTGTCTTTCTCTAACTGACTAACTTCACTTAGCATAATACTCTCTAGTTCCATGCACATAGTTGCAAATGGCAAGATTTCATTCTTTTTGATTGCTGATAATACTCCATTGTATATATACTCACCAATTCTCCTTTATCCATTCATCCATCGATGGACATTTGGGCTGTTTCCATACTTTGACTATTGTGAATAGCACTGCTATAAACATTGGGGTGCACGTGCCCCTTCGAAACAGCACACCTGTATCCCTGGGATAAATACCTTGTAGCGCAACTGCTGGGTCATAAGGTAGTTCTATTTTTAATTTTTTGAGGAACCTCCATACTGTTTCCGGAGTGACTGCACCAGTTTGCATTCCCACAGCAGTGCAAAAGAGATCCTCTTTCTCTGCATCCACATCAACATTCGTTGTTGCCTCAGTTGTTAATGTTAGCCATTGTGACAGGTGTGAAGTGGTATCTCATTGTGGTTTTGATTTGTATTTCCCGGATGATGATGATGTTGAGCATTTTTTCATGTATCTGTCAGCCATCTGGGTGTCTTCTTTGGAGAAGTGTCTATTCATGTCTTGCCCATTTCTTCACTGGATTATTTGTTTTTTGAGTGTTGAGTTTGATAGGTTCTGTATAGATTTTGGATATTCACCCTTAATCTGATATGTCATTTGCAAATATCTTCTCCCATTCTGTCAGTTGCCTTTTAGTCTTTCTGATTGTTTCCTTTGCTGTGCAGAAGCTTTTTGTTTCGATGAGGTACCAATAGTTCATTTTTGATTTTGTTTCCCTTGCCTCTGGAGAGGTGTTGAGTAAGATGTTGCTGTGGCCAAGGTCAGAGAGGTTTTTACCTGCTTTCTCCTTTAGGATTTTGATGGCTTCCTGTCTTACATTTAGGTCTTTCATCCACTTTGAGTTTATTTTTATGTATGGTATAAGAAAGTGGTCCAGGTTCATTTTTCTGCATGTCGCTGTCCAGTTTTCCCAGCACCTTTTGCTGAAGAGACTGTCTTTATTCCATTGGATATTCTTTCCTGCTTTGTCAAAGATTAGTTGGCCAGAAGATTTTACTTATTTTTTTTTTTTAATTTTTTTTTTCATTTATTTTTGGGACAGAGAGAGACAGAGCATGAACGGGGGAGGGGCAGAGAGAGAGGGAGACACAGAATCGGAAACAGGCTCCAGGCTCCGAGCCGTCAGCCCAGAGCCTGACGCGGGGCTTGAACCCACGGACCGCGAGATCGTGACCTGGCTGAAGTCGGACGCTTAACCGACTTCACCGACGCCACCCAGGCGCCCCATTTTACTTATTTTTTTTTTATTTACTTATTTTTTTTATTTATTATTTTTGAGAGAGTGAGCAGGGAAAGAGCTGAGAGAGGTGGGGGGGCGGGGACAGAGGATCCAAAACAGTCTCTGTGCTGACAGCAGAGAGCCCGATGTGGGGCCTGAACCCATGAACTGTGAGATCAAGACCGGAGCCGAAGCTGGACACACAACCAACTGAGCCACCCAGGCATCCCAGAAGATTTTATTTTTAAATAATCTCTACATCCAACGTAGGGCTCAAACTCACAACCTTGATATAAAAGTTGCATGCTCTACTGACTGAGCCAGCCAGGCACCCCCTTACATGTGGATTCTATGCTTCGGCCCCTATTCATAGCCTCAACGTGGCCTCCATCCCTTCCCTTGCTTCTGAGTTGACCACTCACTGGCCCCTCAACTTCTTGTTCCTCCTGGGACATACTATGTCTCCATGTCTTTATACTTTCAGCCTGGAATCTAGCTCTATACCCTTTGCCTGATAAATTCCCTCCTTTCACTCTTTAATTTTTTTTTTAATGTTTATTTGTTTTTAAGAGAGAGAAGGAGAGAGTGAGCAGGGGAGGGACAGAGAGAGAGAGAGAGAGAGAGAGAGAGAGAGACAGAGACAGAGGATCCAAGCAGGTTCTGCACTGTCAGCACAGACCCCGAAATGGGGCTCGAACTCACAAACTTTGAGATCATGACCTGAGCTGAAGTCAGACACTTAACCGACTGAGCCACCCAGTTGCCCCCCATTCACCCTTTAAAACCTGAGCTTGGTCCCTCTGTAAAGTTTCCCCTGCCACTCCCCCAGAACTCTTAACCTTTCCTTCTTCCTTGCCACATGTCTATTCCCTTTAATCCTTATCAGTTGCCAAACTTTGTTTCCAAGGATGTTTCCCTGATAATAAAATAATACTGTATTGAAAATTATCACTTATTGAATATAGGCACAGCCTGTGCTACATACTTTCTTTCATTTAGTCTTACAGCAACCCTATGAAACAGGTACTTTTTTCAACCTTGTTTACAGATGAGGAAACCTGGAAGCTCAAAAAGGTTACAAAGTTGCCTAGGGTCACTCAGCTAATGAGTGGCAGAATCAAGATTTGAACCCAGAATTATGTGACCCCGAGCTAAGACAGCTCACTGAAGGCAGAGGTTGCATATCTCTTTTATCTTTTTTTTTTTTAATGTTTACTTATTTTTGAGAGAGAGAGACAGAGACAGAGTGCAAGCAGCAGAGGGGCAGAGAAAGAAGGTATATTTCGTTTATCTTTATAGCGGTAGAACCAGGAACAAATTGGTGCTCAGTAAATGTTTGAGCTGAATGGAGTCTCACAAATTAAAAATTTTTTTCTGGAGATATATTAGTTAGTTCTTCAGGTGGCTTACCTTTCCCTGTTGTTTCTGATGCCTGCTTTGTTGACTCTTTCCTCTTTTGTATGTGATCAGGGTTATTTCTGGGCTGTTGATCTGCAATTCTATTTTTACACCAGAGACGTGGTCTCAGGTACTGCCAATCGGAGGTGCAGGCTGATACTGAGAGTGGCTTGTCCACCTTCATGGGACATCTGACTTGTTTAGACTTTCATCTGGCACAGAGCTGCTTTGTCCTTGTAGAAAGTTTTCAACCCTTTTCTGTAGGGATAATCTACACATCACCTTAGAGAAAGTGGGCCCCCCAGACCTATTATTTAGGTCTATATTGGGTATCTTGGTCAGCTTTCTGTGGCTGATCTTATGGGGATTAGGACTCAGGACCACCAAGGACTTCAGGTCTAGCCACCTGTGTTTTCTTGGGCACATTTGCCTCCTTGGTATCAGGGAGGCCAGAACCAAGTTCCTGGCCTAGTACAAAGCTTTCCTTCTGTCTCCCACCACCCTGTCCCATCATTTTTCCAGACCTTGCCCACCCACCCACACAACAGTCACAGGTGTTCAGGCCCTAAGGTGGTGGTTTCTCTGTTTGGGTCTGTATGCTGCACTTACCATCTCCTTTGCCCTGTGATGTATTGTGGTGGGTGGTAGGAGCTAAATCCATGGAGATGGGGAATGGGAGCCTGTAAGATTAGGCTACCTGCCTTTTGGGTCAAGCATGATGTTGATGGCAGAGCCAGGCCTGGTACTTCCCTTTTCCAACCAAATCCAAGACCTGCATTCTGAGGTTGATGACATTGAGGAGAAGAAAATATTGCCTTGACAGGGGCCCTGGGTTTAATCTTTGGAATGAGTCTTGTTCGGGGTCCTCTGTTGGACTTTGTTACTCTGATTTGTGCTTTATAAAGTTTGTTACTTTTTATATACTTCTTATCAGACATGAGAATAGTAAGGGAGTGTGGCTTAGGATACAGGGAAGTATTAGGACACACTATGTTCAGTGTCATCTCTGGATCACCAGCTCAATATCCCCACCCCCACCCCCGACAGGCTGGTTTACAACAGAACATCCCGGGCCACGCAGTTTCCAGATGGTGTAGATGTGCGTGTTCCTGGCTTTGGGGAGACTTTCTCACTGGAGTTCCTGGACCCCAGCAGAAGCAGTGTGGGTATGTAGCCCTTCCTCATGCCCTCCAGGGAATGGGGCTGGAAGTTCTGTATTCCTAGAGTGGGAGGAATGCTATTAGTTTGAAATGAGCCTGTAAACTGTCTCTAATCAGTGTAGGCACAGAGCCTTATAGCACTCCTTCAGGGATCTTCCTACATTAGATGTCACAGTCTCCTTGTTGGGTGTGGTGTGGGTGGCTGGCACTGGCTGTCCTTTCTACAATTCTCATACATTTCTGTCTACAGGTTCCTATTTCCATACCATGGTAGAGAGTCTTGTGGGCTGGGGCTACACACGGGGTGAGGATGTCCGGGGGGCCCCCTACGACTGGCGCCGAGCCCCAAGTAAGTGGTCACTCTTGCTTCCTCTCTGAGGTCTTAGGAGGTGGGGACGAGGAGGTCACAGCCCCCAGGGGCCCTGGGCTCTCCCCTGTCCCCCAGGGCCTCTGGTGTCTAGCCTAGCAGTCACAGCTACCACCACTGGTCAATCTGTCCTGTCCTTCTCCACCCCTCACCCTAGGATTTCTGGGCCTCTGAGCCCTGGGGAGAGATAATGAGGCTGAGGAGGGGGAAAGGACCTCCTACATTTCCTCCTTTCCTGGAAAAGGAGGGAAAACCAGACCACTCCCAGTTGGATTTTAGCATTTTCCCCACCCGCCTAGTCCTGGATCTGGCCTGAAAAACATTCAATGGTTCAGGCCCCAGGACCCTTCCTTCCTGACCACCGCCTGGCTCTGGCCTACAGATGAAAACGGGCCCTACTTCCTGGCTCTCCGGGAGATGATCGAGGAGATGCATCAGCTGTATGGGGGCCCTGTGGTGCTGGTTGCCCACAGCATGGGCAACATGTACACACTCTACTTTCTGCAGCGGCAGCCACAGGCCTGGAAGAACAAGTATATCCGTGCCTTTGTGGCACTGGGTGCGCCCTGGGGGGGCGTGGCCAAGACTTTGCGTGTCCTGGCCTCAGGTAAGACCCTGCCTGACCCAGTTTGGGGGGCTGATGTCAGGGATGGTGCCCTCTCTTTCCTTCTACAGTGTCCTCCTGGGCCACCCTCATGTCTCTTCTCCAGAGTGGGATGCTTTTTTAAACACCTCCTTTTCCAAAAGAGGATCTATCATTAATTAATTTCATCTCTCTAGTGGATGGCTCTTGTTATCTGTGTAAGTTTTTTTGCGGCATGTACACGGAGTGGCACAACTGTCGGTCACTCAGGTATTTGCTTGTGCACAGGTGTACACACGTACACTATGCTCTGGCCTGGCTGGCCTAACTTGGTTTGACCCAAAGTTCTTTGAGGGAGCCTTCTCCCTTTCTCTTACCCTCATCTTTCCTTCTTCATGCCCACCTTTGCCCCAGGGAAGGAAGGTTGGACTCCAGTTTCCTGTTTATGAGTCATACGTCCATCTGTGGCAGCGGGGAGCCTTTGTGTGTAACACAGGGAGGAAGCAGGTGCAGATTTCTTTGGGTCTGCTTGCCTGGCAGTTGGCAAAGTCACCTCCTTCCCTGTTTCTCCCCAATCCACCTGCCTTTTCAGGGCTATCAGAGCCTGCCAGCTATAGCCATGGGGCTTTCCTCCCTCTGCTAGGACTGGGACTGAACCCGTGGCCCCTCATTTTAGGAGCCACGAGCCACTATGCCAAGCGTCTGAGGAACTTTCTTCCTCATGTCATCAACACTGCCTGACCTACTTGCTGGACAACTGATGGTTGCAATCAGGTCAGACACAGTGCCTCTCCCGGTAGTGACCTTGGATTGGCTGGACAACGAGTCCGGATATAACAAGGACTCATGACAGCCATCTACTCTGTCCAACCTGGACCTAAAAGGACAGATGTGGGCCCGCGTGAATTTGAGACAGGGAACCGTGGTGAGGTTCAGGTCTCAGCCTTTCAGAGCTTCCCTGTGAGTCTCCTTAGATCTCTGCCTCAGATTCTGGGAAACTGTTCTGTCAGGTCCCGGCAGTCTGGATCAGGGGTAGGGTAGGGGGTGGGGTGGTAGTCATGGGCCCCTAGCTAGGGGCTTTCCTTTCCTCAGGGGTCCTACAGCCAGATCTCACAAGGCAGAGCTGAAAGTCTGTTGGTCAGTCAGAAGGTGGGTTGATGGATGGCCAGGGTCCTGAATAGGTCAGAGGGCCCCTGTTTCCAAGTTCTGGCTCACTCCTCAGAGGCCTCCCTGGCTCTGTGTTGTTGGCATTCCTGTGTGAGAAGGACCCTCGCTCTGCCTGCAGCCTCCCCTCCTGCTGTGTCTCCCGAAGGCCTGGCTGCCCAGGTCAGTGACATGTAGGAGAGTGGGGTACGACCAGGGCTGGCTGGCTGCAGGTCTGAGCCTAGGAAAAGAAAAATGTTTTTGTAACTCAGTGTAAGAAAAGAGAAAGATGAATGTGTCCCTGGGCTGACAGCCTGCTGATTCACCTTCCACAAGGTCAGTGCCCACAAGCCTGGTAACAAATGCTCAGAGGAGGGTACTGTTTACACAATGAATCACCTTGTGGGTATGTGCTGCCTAAACCTCTGGTGAGGAAATGCAGAAGGAAAGAAACAAGTCATGGCGGTGTGCTTCCCAGATAGAGCAAAAATAAAGGGAACCGTGGGGGAGTTATAATGAGGACGACAGTGTAGAGGTGCTGGAGTGCTGACTGGGCCCCTGACTGGGGCCCAGCGGGGGGCCTGGTGGGGACCGTGCTGCCCTGCCAGCTTGTCCTGAGCACAGACTGAGAAAGCTGTCTCCCTGCAGGAGACAACAATCGGATCCCGGTCATTGGGCCCCTGAAGATTCGGGAGCAGCAGCGGTCTGCCGTCTCCACCAGCTGGCTGCTGCCCTACAACTATACCTGGTCCCCTGAGAAGATCTTCGTGCGTACACCCACAGCCAACTACACGCTGCGGGACTACCGCCAGTTCTTCCAGGACATTGGCTTCAAAGATGGATGGCTCATGCGGCAGGACACGGAGGGGCTGGTCGAAGCCACAGTGCCCCCTGGCGTGCCGCTGCACTGCCTCTATGGCACTGGTGTCCCCACGCCAGACTCCTTCTACTATGAGAGCTTCCCAGACCGTGATCCCAAAATCTGCTTTGGTGATGGCGACGGCACTGTGAACTTGCAGAGCGCCCTGCAGTGCCAGGCCTGGCGCAGCCGCCAGGAGCACCAAGTGTCACTGCACGCGCTCCCGGGCAGCGAGCACATCGAGATGCTGGCCAACGCCACTACCCTCGCCTATCTGAAACGTGTGCTTCTTGGGCCCTGATTCCTGTGCCAGGCAGGGCTGTGGGATGGCGTGGCCACACCTGCTTCTCTTGGCTACCGTGGCCCGTGAGGTTAGCAGTTTGTGACTGACTGTCTAATGTCCTCAGTCTGGGGTTGTGAAATATCTGCCATTGGGAAATGCTGTTTCTTATCCTTTCCTCTGTGGATGTGAGGAAAGAAGAAATAGTCTGGACTCACTTGAGGGATCCTTGCTGAAAAGAATGCTGCTGCTGCTGCTGCTGCTGATGGAATTGCTGTGACCTCAGGACTGGCTCCGCAGGTGGACTGGCTGGCACCTGGCCTCAATCCTGGACTGAGGGGTCATTTGTTTCTCCTACCCCTGTGGCCTTTTCACATTTACCCCCTGGGCCCTGGCCCCTTAGCCTTCCTGTGGGGGATATTACTGAGGTGTGGTTCCTGTCCCTAAAGATCCCCGGGATGGTCTGGTCCCTAGGGGATCCTTCCCACACACTGGCCACAGGTAGGCTTGCTAGTGGCTGTGGGTGGCTGGAGCTGCTGGCTTCCCTGTGGCCTAGTTGCTCAGCAGCTTGACTGTGGCTTTCTGGAGGCAGCCTGGTTCCTCCTGCAGGCAGGGGCGAGTTGTGTTCTCCATGGTTCCCAGGTCCTGGGACATTCACTCCTACCTCCCTCACCTCCAAGAACAGCCTAGCTCAGGATTGGGCAGCATATGGCCCTCTAGTTCTTGGGGGCTGCGTTCCAGGAGCCTTGACTCCTGTGGTTGGGCTGTTACCCACAGTATTGATGCTGGCTCCCTTCCCTCTGGGAGTGTGGTTCAAGGATGAGAGCAGGGCCAGTGCCATGGCCTTTTAGGTATTCATGAAGAAAGAGAACTCAAGGAAGCAGCTAAGGCAGCTCGGGGTATCCCTGCTAAATCCACCACCACGTTGCCACCCAGCCCTAGGGTTTTTCTAGCACCCGTGTGGGCTGGTGCAAAGCTGAGAGGAGGTAGGACTCTTTCCCACTTTGCCCAGCACCTACTCCCACCAGGCAGCTCAGTGGTGTTTAGTCTGCAGAGACTAACCCAGAAGCTTGAGTCGCCCCTGAAAGAGCCAGGTGCCCTGGGGCTCCCCTGGTAATTTCCTTCCTTTCCAGAGGTGCTGCATGGATCTCCCTATAATAGCAGGGATGCAGAATCTGGATCTGCCTTGGTGGCAGTGATCTCCAAGTGGTCAATGGCTCTAGGCCAAGACTTGAGTCTAACCTCTAGGATGGGACCCCAGAGCCACAGTCAGGCTGGACTGTGCTGCTCTCCCACAAGATTTCTGTGGAGCTGGATTTTTTTGTATTGTGAACATACCCAGCATCTCTCTCCTTTTATTCCTGAGTGGTGTGCTCCGTACTGGGGCTCTGAGCAGGCTGTACCTTGATTCTGGCAATAAAAATACTCTGGATGCTGTAAAGTGCCCTGGCTTAGAGTCTCTTCTGAGCATGAAAAGAGGGAGGTAATGGAGGGGTGGAGGGGTGAAGACCCTAGAGTGGTAGCGTCCTGCCTCCCTCTACTCCTGCTTGGTGTATAAACCCCACATGCTACCCCACAGCTGGGGGCTGAGGACGATCCTGCAGGTCATCCTGGCTGGACTCTCGTTCCCAGCCTTTTTGTCCTCTCTCATCTTTCAGGTCTCAGTGTCTTTTGACCCTAGAGTTCTTTTTAGGATGCCATCCTTCTTCTTTGTTTCTTCAGTTTGCCCACTGTCTGTCCCTCTCTGGGGACAGACACTGACAGAAGAGGAGAGACTAGGCTGAGACTAGGTGTGGACAGAGACAAGGAACAACACTGGGAACCAAGTGGAGATGGATAAAGACAGAGAAACAGAGCTGGAGACAGGGAAACATGCATAGGGATGGCATCCAAGCCTTAATTCTATGGTGCAGAGCCCAGAGTGGGGGTTGGCGGCAGTGGGGTGGTGAGAGCCCCAGTTCCTGCCCTGGGCCAGCCTGGGCTTCAGGCTTCAATACACCCTGGGCCACTAGAGGGCACTCTGAACCCTCTCACAGCACTATTTATTGGCAAAACCTGGAAGAAATGTGGCCCAAAGAGGGGGAGGGTGCCAAGGGATACACAGGTCCAGCTGTAATTGCTGGCCTTGGTGAAAGGATGACAACACAAAAGGTCCTTACCTCCAGGTCCTGCCCAGCCTGACTCCCAGCTCTGCCCTGACAGCCACCATCCCCTACTCCCCCTTGTGGTGGCCTTACAGCTGCCTACTCACCCCTGACCTGTTTCAGCCCCACTGCCATGTTCGATTTCACAGCTGCCGAGAGAGGGCATGGAGTCATAGCAGGCTATAGTTCACGCTACTGGGGTCCAAATCTGAGTTCTACCAGCTCCAGGCTACTACATACGGAGTCTCCCAACTTTTCTGAGCCTCAGCTTGCTTATCTGCAGAATGGGGCCGAATAAATGTATCCTGCAGGGTGGTCCTGAGGAACACTGACAGTGCTGGAGAACATCCAATTCGGTGTTTGGTGCATAATGGGCTTTCAGATGGTGGGTTGTTATAACTGGGTGTGAGCAGAGCCAGAGATCTGGATGCTGGCAGGTCATGTATGTGGCTGTTGCAAGGGTAAGTGGACTGGCTGCCACCGAGTGACACATATGAGCAGAGTTCTTACTTTGCCTGGCCAGAGAAGCAGAAGGAATGGATCCAGGGGACAAAGGGTCAGATTCTAAAGACTCCAAATATGCACATACTCTCATTCACACTAAAGGACGGTATTCCAAGCAGAGAGCACAAGGAGGGCAGTAGCAATGAGGGTCCTTCAAGGATCACTGTCTCAGGTCTATAAGAGAATGGAAGTGTTTTTAGGCAGAGGAGATACAGTCATTCCCATGTGTATTTTAGGAGCAATCCCTACCCTATGGGGATGGGTTAGAGGGAGGAGGGTAGGGATTGGGAGGCTACTATAACTGGGGAGAAGAAAACCATGAGAAAACCTGCAGGTCTTTGGGGGGCAGGAGGAGGAAGCTTCCAGGGTGCTGCCCATCTCTGGCTGCGTCATTGGGTGATGCAGAGCAGGAGATTGGGTATAGTCAGTCTCAAACTATAGGATGTGCAGGTGTAAACACGTGTCTGTGGGAAATGACTCTATGGCCCAGGAGAGAGCTATGGCTTGAGGTTGTGGACAGGAAGCTAAGGGGGAAGGCTCAGCTGTCCAAGAGGTCAGAGAGACCCTAGAAGAGCCCCAGAGCTACCAGAAGGAAAGGACCCCTAGAAGGAGATGGTGAAGCAGCAGCCGAGGTAGAGGAAGAGGATAGGAGGGTGCAGCTCCCCCAAGAGAGTGTCAGTAGGGTCAGACAAGATAAGGATCAAAAAATGTCCCCCAGCCTGAGCCCTAGGGAGGCGGGGGGTTGGTTACAGAAGCCAGTTAGTGTCCATGTGTTTGCTGACGGTTCGATGGACGGGAGCTGGGCTGAGCTAGGAGTTTGGGAGAAAACGTCTTGGGTCTGTGTCTTCCTAGGGTGCGTAGCGGAGGGGTTGGCTGAGAACGAGGTATGAAGGCTATCTAGCGCAACTTGTGTAAGCTGTATGGCCAACAGCCATAAAGGAACGGGCTGCGGGGGCCATTTAGAGGGAGGGTGGTTGGGCCCAGGTCACGGCCCGCCTGGGGACAGGCAGCCAAGTGCACGCAGACGTTGGGACGGCACACCGAGCAGGGCCTTCTGATCCCTGGGGCCGCCGCGATGCCCCCCAGGCCCAGAGGTGCCGCCGCCTGCGGACTCAGCACGGAACTAGGCGTCCTGTCCCGACGCGGCGCGCGCTGTCGCGATCCGGCGGCGCGTGACGTGGCGGGGGCGGGGCCTCAGCGGCCCGGGCGGCCGTGGCGGTCGAGCTACTGAGCATCCTGTCGGCGCTTGGCTACCGCGAGGTAACGGGCCGCGGGCGGGCGCGCGGGGGACGCGGGGCCGGGGCCGGGGGCCGCGTCCTGGAGGCCGAATTCTCCGCGCCGCCGCAGTCGCCGCGTGCGGAATTCAGGCCCGCCAACCCCGGCGCGGGGCGGGCGGGCGAGCGGCACGTGAGAGACGCCGCGGTGAGAGCGTGCCAGAGGGTGACGCTGTGCGTGTAAGAGGGACCGCGAGCGTGAGGGTGGCTCCAGGAGTGTGGGGGAACCCTGAGTGTAAGACTGAGCGTGTCAGACTGTGTCTGTGTGAGTGTGTGTGTGTGTGTGAGCGACCCCCGTGAGTCTGAGGGTGACTGTGAGTGTGAAAGAAAGACCCTGAGTGAGAAGATGACGCCGAGTGTGTGTGAGATGATGCTGACAGTACGGGAGAGACTTTGGTGTGAAGGAGACTCGGTGTGCGTGAGGCACCCCCCCCCCCCCCAGACTAGCGGGAGGCTGTGTGTGTGAAACCCAGAGCCTGAGGGTGATTCTCTGAGCGTGTGAGGGTGGTTCCAGGAGTGTGCGAGAGACTGAGAGGGAGACTCTGGCGACAGAGGCCCCGAGTGTGACGCTGTGTAAGAGACTGAGAGGTGCTCCAGGGTGAGCGTGACGGGAAGAAAGCGAGCCTGTGCTGTGAGAAACTCTGCAAGCGAGAAAGACGGCGTGCAAGATTCTGAGGATGTCCTGCAGGATCAGAGCTTGGATGCTGCGAGATTGTCTGGGGGGGGGGGGGGGGGGCTTGCAGGGCTAGGGAACCGCGTGCTGCTGCCATGAAGGCTCCTCCTCCCGTCTCATGTCCTGTCATCTTGTTTGATCATCTCACGTTGTAAATGGAAAGAGATATTTGTAAAACATTCTGAGAATTCTTCACTAAGCGCTAGGCAAACAGTGTGGGTACCACGTTGTGTAATGGTCGGTATAAATACGAATCAATATTTAACAGACGTTTTTGAGTACCTCTTGTGTGCACTGGGCTGTGGGCTTGGTGACACAGTTCAAAAGAATTCAGTCTCTGCCCTTGATGGGGGAAAAAAGCACTGCCAGCGAATCTAGCATCGTGTTAGCAGAATGCTCAGCCATCTGGTGCTTCTCTGAGAGCTGCTCCCTGATTTGAAGATCTGGGGGCAGCAGACTTTTGAAAGTCCGAGTGCTTCCTGAGCTCATTTTCGTCTCTCTTTGCTTGCTGTGAAGCCCTTAGGAGGAAGCTGCCCAGGCTGCCTACTTTGCTAAGGTGCCGTTGTGCGCTCACGGCTTTTGCTTCCCAACTTTGGTCTCAGACTGTCATTTGAGTTCTTATATTTGATTTCCCTCTCCTGACAAGTATGTGGAAAACCACAAACCCAGTTTTTCCCTGTCTTTGTTCTTCTCTCTCTGGCTGCGGACATATTTTTGTTGCAGACCAGCAGTAAATACCAGTTATGTGACTTATCTCCTTGGCACTTCTTGGTACAGGAAATTTCCTGACCTCTGTCTTGTGCGCTTCCTGCTGTAGCCTCCAGGATGTGGATACGTTTCTACAAAAGTGACGCAAACAGTGCTCACAGGACCTGGGACTCTGGGAGCAGCAGCAGTCTAGATATGCATGATTTGAGATGACCGAGCTACTTCTCTGATACATGTGTGGGCTGGTGGCTTCAGTTACGCTCCACTGTGAGTGTGATGGAACTTCTCAGTTGAGAATGCTGTCCCTGCCAGGCATATAAAACATACATTTTGCAAAGGGAGATATCCAGCTGCTTATTAGGCTCGTTTTTTGATAAGCTGCCTCTTACTCTTTGTTGCAGAGGTTAAGTGGCCAAGACAGACAGGTGGAATTAGGCCTTGATGTGGAGGCTTCATTTTCTTCTCAATACCTGACCCTTCATAATGAGGCAGCTTATGGAAGTGTGATGTTTGTTCATTTCCTCACAGGTGAATGTTGTTGCTCTGTCCTCTTGTTAACTTTCTTGGATCTTTGTGATTTGTAAAGAATTTCAGTTATTTTTGCACACTATGAACAGGATACTAGTGATGAGAATGGCTCATATATAATTAAAAATTATATAACACTGTATTATATAAATTGTATATATATTAAATTATATCTCTTTCTAAAGAGTAATTGTGGTGGTTCATAATGAAAGATACTTGCAATGAGGTTGTTAAAAAGAAATTGAAAACCAAAGTCATGGAAAAGAATAGATACCATGTACTGTTGAAAGTAAGGTTATCTGTTCACTGTGATTGGAAACTGAATTGGATCTTGAGTTTCCTATTTTCTTAGGTAAAAAGATAAATATAGAGTCACATCACTTTTTTGTTTTATAGGAGTGTAAGTATGTGTGTGTATATTATATAGATACAGTTAAACATTAAGAAAATTAATGTATACTAATTGTGGAAAATATATAAAGCTCAGAGGTGTATAGAAAAGAGAGTCCTCTATATTTTTACCACAGTTAAGATTTTGAGGGGTGCCTGGGTGGCTCCGTTGGTTGGGCGACCGACTTCGGCTCAGGTCATGATCTCACAGTTCGTGAGTTTGAGCCCTGCGTCGGGCTCTGTGCTGACAGCGCAGAGCCTGGAACCTGCTTGGGATTCTGTGTCTGCCCTCTCTCTAGCCCTCCCCTGCTCACGCTCTGTGTCTGTCTCTCAATAGTAAATAAACGTTAACAAAATTAAAAAAAAAAAAAGATTTTGATATTTTTCTCAACAGCATTTTCCCTCATAGTTACCCATTGTAAAAGAGATTTTAAATCCAGCTTATAAAGTATTCCTTGTAATTGAACGCTGAAAGATTCTTTTTTCCCCCTGAAATTGCATGTGATAGTTTCATGGTTAAGTTTTCATGAAGCAGTTTTAGTAGTCTGATGAATTCCTTTATTATCTGCTTAGAGGAGCCTGTAAAATAGTATGAAAACCTGCTAGAAAACTGCATTGTGCCCTTACAGGCAGGGTTTAAGACTAGTTTTTCAAAACAGGAACTTATAGGGTACACTGAATGATTTAATGGAAATTGTCTTAGGTAGTGATTTTAGAGACTGTGTGAGAGAGACTGAGAATCCGATACTGTTTGTGATCTTCACATACCGATTTTTCTTATCAATTGGATAAAAACTGAAGACAGAAGGATAGCCAGTTCAGAGAGGGTGATCTGGTAAGATTTTGTTGTACACTCTTCCCCCCAGATACCAGGCTACTTAGCTGGAGATAGTGGCTTAGTTATGAGCTCCTTGATTTTCATCCCATTTCTGTGGGGATAGGATAAACAATGCATCTCACAGATAAGGATTGCCTTTTTGAGAATGTATGTAGATACTGTGGCAACTAATTAAATGTACTTGAATTCAAAACCATTATTGTAGTCATAGTTGCTTTTTATCCTTTTTTTCCTCTTTCATCATCTAAAGAACAAGCACTTTGACAAAATGATAAGAACCACCATCTCAGACTGAATTCTCTGAATGATCACTTCATTTAGTTAAGCCTTGTTTGTTTGTTGTTCTGGCAAGCAGGTGAGTAGGTGGCTCAAGGTGTTAGACTTTTAGTAGGGTTTGTTGTGTATTTTCTCTTTTAGCTATTTTTTGTCCTTGGTATTTATTTATTTATATTTTTTGTGGGGGGAGAGAGATAGAGAGTGAGCGGGGGAGGGGTAGAGAGAGAGAAGGAGATAGAGAATCCCAAGCAGGCTCCCGGCTGTCAGTGCAAAGCCCATTGTGGGGCTCAAACTCACAAACCACGAGACCATGACCTGAGCTGAAATCAAGAGTCAGATGCTTAACCGACTGAGACATCCAGGTGCCCCTGTTCTTGGTATATTTTTATGGAGTGATCACAGATTGAGTACCAAGCCTGTGCTGGGCCTTGTACTGGGTGCTGTTAAAACAGACAAGGAACTTACTAACTAGTTGGGAGAGACTGAAGGTAAGTAAATGCAACAGAATGAGGTGGCTGCTAAGGCAGAAGTATGTATTAGAAACCTTACAGACACAAGGAGATAGGTGGAGAAAGATGGCAGCCAGGATGTTGGGGAAAAGGTGAGAGAAGTAGGGTGTTAGAAGCAGAGGCTCAGTACGAACAAAGGTGTGTTTGTCTGATGGGCTCTAGGAACCCTGGACTATTCCAGGTTCTGGAAGCTGCAAGGAATTTAGTGTGATAGGACCTTGGGTGGGACAGCGGGGGTTGGAGGTAGGGGTGGGTGTGGGAAGGTGTAGTGATAAGGACCTGATAAGTAGGTTGGAATTGGTCTTAAAGGCCTCAGGTAGCACCTGAGGGAGGGTTCCTAACTGTGCTCTGATACCAACAGAGTAGATAGTAGGGTTGATACTCTGTTGTGAAATTTGAGGAGCCAAAGTAGTGTTTTTCCTGCTAGAAGGCTGCCTCCTACCCCTAGCCTGCCCCCTGTCTCCTGGATGGAGGTAAACCCTATTGCAGTTGCCAGTTTTTGTTTGTTTTTCTCAGAAGTCACATAATTACTTAGACAAGAGCTATGTTGTTGGCACATTCCATTTTCAGGTCTTCGAGATCTTGCTGATTTTTTTAAAGTAGGCTCCACATGCAGTGTGGGACTTGAACTCATGACCCTGAGATTAAAAGTCGAATGCTCTACTGACTGAGCCAACCAGGTACCCCTCGATCTTGCCAATTTTATGTCTATTCTAGTGACAACTGAGAGAGGTGCTTTGAAGTCTCCAACTATAATTGTAGATTTGTGTATTTCTCTTTTTAGATATATATCACTTTATGTATTTTGAAACTTTGTTGTTGGAGGAAATATATATTTAGAATTGTCTTCTTGATTAATTGACTTCTTTATCCCTAGCAGTATTTCTTATTCTGAAGTTTATTTTATATAATGGTACTATAGCTACTCCATCTTTCTTTTGATTAGTGTTTGCATGGTTTATTTTTTTCCTATCGTTTTACCTATAGTTTACTTATGTCTTTATATTTAAAGCAGGTTTCTTGTAGACTACATGTTGGGTTTTGCATTTTTATCTGTCAGTATCTGTTTTTTAGTTGGTATGTTTAGATCATTTATATTTCATGTTATTATTGAGATGGTTGGATTAAAATCTTCCTTCTTGCTACTTGTCTTCTGCTTCTATTAGTTCCATATGTCTTTTTTTCTGCTTTCTTAAAAAATGTCTATTATTTAAGTATAGTTGACATACAACATTATGTTAGTTGCACAACATGGTGATTCCACAATTCAATGCATGCTCACCACGATAAGTGTGGTTACCATTTGTCACCATACACCATTACTACAATATTAACTATATTCTCTATGCTGTACTTTTCATCTGCGTCTTATTTATTTTATTATTTTTAAGTTTATTTATTTATTTTGAGGGGGGGAAGTGGGGAGAGAGAGAATCCCAACCAGGCCCCACACTGTCAGTGCAGATCTTGTGAAATGATGACCTAAGCTGAAATCAAGAGTTGGGTGCTTAACTGACTGAGCCACCCAAGCACCCCTGGAAGTTTGTGCATCTTAATCCCCTTCACTTGTTTTGCTTATCCCCTCACTTCCCTCCCCTCTGGCAACCACCAGTTTGATTTCTGTAGTTATGAGTCCCTTTCTTTGTTGTTGTTTGTTTTGTTTTTTAGGTAAGTGTGATAATATGACATTTATTTTTCTCTGACCTAGTTCACTTACTTTTGGTTTGTGTATTTTTTATGTTTTATTTCCACTGTTGGCTTGTTATTTACACCCCTTCTTTTAATCTTTTTAGTTTAGTTTTGTTTTTAATATTTACCTATTTTGAAGGAGAGAATGCATGTGGGGGAGAAGTAGAGAGAGAGGAGAGAGAGAATCCCAAGCAGGTTCTGGTGCTGTCAAACCAGAGCCCAAAACAGACCTCAAACTCACAAACTGTGACATTATGACCTGAGCTGAAATCAAGAGTCGGATGCTTACCCAACTGAGCCACCTAGGTGCCCCTTTAGTTTAGTTTTTTTTAAGTAATGTTACATTATTTCACATATGAGAACCTTACAACAGTATAATTTCCAATTCTTCGTTGTCTTTGTGCTGTCATTGTCATACATTTCACTTTCATATATGCTATAAATCCACAATTCACTGCTAGTGAATTTTTACTTGAGGCAGTCAACTATATTCTACAGCAATTAAATGGCCCCCCAAAAGAGTTTTTTTTTCAAAAAGTATTTTTTTTATATTTACCATAGACCATTTGATACTGTTCTAGGTTTTTACTTTTTTTCCCGTTTTGACTTTTGTGGTTTTCATCTCTCTGCTGAAATTTCACCTGTTTATGTATGCTGCCCAACTTTTCCGTTAGAGCATTTAATGTATTAATCATAGTTATTTTGTATTTTATATTTTTATGTTTTGAGAGAGAGGGAGAGTATGCGGCACGCGAGCAGGGGAGGGGCAGAGGGAGAGAGTATCTTTTATTTTAAGTTTATTTTTTTTTTTTGACAGAGAAAGAGAGTACACTCACAAGCACTCATAAGCAGGGGAGGGACAGAGACCGATGTGGGGTTCGAACTCACAAATTGTTAGATCATGACCCTAGCCAAGATCAAGAGTCGGATGTTTAATGGACTGCGCGCCTAGGCACCCCAAGGGAGAGAGAGAATCTTAAGCAGGCCCCATGCCCCGCGTGGAGCCCGAGGAGGGCCTCAATCTCTTGACTGTGAGATATGACCAGAGCCTTAGATGCTTAAAAGACTGAGCCATCCAGGGGCCCCAATCATAGTTAGTTAGTTAGTCAGTTAGTTATTTTCAGGAGTAGAATTCGGTGATTCATCACTTTCATACAACACCTAGTGCTCATCATAACGCGTGCCCTCCTAATACCCATCATCCGTCTAGCCCATCTCCTACCCCCTTCCCTCCATCAATCCTGAGTTGGATTTGGGTTTTGTTGTTCTTGTGGTTACCTTAGGTGCACACATGGCTTCAAATTCCTCTGGTGTTTCCTTGCGCTTAGCATTGGTTTGCTGGAGGGAGGGTTTTTCT
The DNA here is from genome assembly GCF_018350175.1 of Felis catus. Lineage (NCBI taxonomy): Eukaryota > Metazoa > Chordata > Mammalia > Carnivora > Felidae > Felis > Felis catus. The sequence continues at coordinate 43,635,668 of NC_058382.1, forward strand.
TCAATGTTTATGCTTTGCCCTCAGCTTTAGGTCTTTTTGTTGTTGTTGTTGCTGGGTGCTTGCATACCTGGTGGTGGGGAGCAGGGATTCTCTGTTGTCTTGGTTCAGCCTCAGTCTTAGGCAGGCCCTGTTTTTCTGGATCTGAGTGGGGGGAGAAAAGGGAGGAGTGTGGATCTTTTTGGTGATCCTGCTCTTGGCCCAGAGGTAGGCTATCATTAATGGTCTGGATCAGAATGTCCTGCCTTCCCCCAGGAATAAAGGGTTGTTTTATTTTTCTTTCACCCTGCCCTAACTGCCTTGGGAGTGGCAGAGTTTTGCCACTCTTTCCCCAGCAGTGTTAAGATTTTTATTCTAGGGGCGCCTGGGTGGCTCAGTCGGTTGGGCGCCCTACTTCGGCTCAGGTCATGATCTCTGTCTGTGAGTTCAAGCCCCGCGTCGGGCTCTGTGCTGATAGCTCAGAGCCTGGAGCCTGTTTCAGATTCTGTGTCTCCCTCTCTCTGACCCTCCTCCGTTCATGCTCTGTCTCTCTCTGTCTCAAAAATAAATAAACGTTAAAAAAAAAAAAAAAGATTTTTATTCTAGAGAGGGCACCTGGTGGACCTTTGTATTTTTCCTGGAATACTGATTGCTTTCCTTCTCCGGACTAGCACTACGGAGAGGCTATCTCTGGCCTCCTGTCTAGTATTTTTTATGAGCATCCAATCCACAGAGATCTGTGGAGAAAAAACGTCTAAGTGTCTATGCTCTTGCTAACCCACACTAGACCTTTATTATTGTTTTTTTTTTTTTAAGTTTTATTTATTTATTTTGAGACACCGAGAGAGAGAGCAAGCAGGGAGGGACAGAGAAAGAGAGGGAGAGAGAGAATTCCAGGCAGGCTCAGTACTGTCAGTGCAGGTGGGGCTTGAACTCCCAAACTGTGAGATCATGACCTGAGCCAAAATACTGAGTCAGACACTTAACCGACTGAGCCACCCACGTGCCCCTAACCTTTAGTAATTCATTAAAAATTATACCTGAATTCTACTTACCTGCCCGTATATTGGTCCCACCATTCTCCCTCTGCCACAGACCAGCCAGACCTTACATCTCTCCGTGGAGGTGCCTTGTTTTCCTTAAATTTCAGTCCACTTGGTTGCCCTGTAACCTTAGCTCTCTGATGGCTTCAAGAAAAGTCACAGCTTTTGATGTAAGAAACAAAGCTGAGGAACTGTAGATAAAATTAAATATATAACCCACTGCCCATTGACTGATATTTGAGATAGGCAGAGTATGATATTCTTTCAGGAACTCCCAACTATCTTAATGTTTATACTTTGCTAGAGGGAAAAACAACCTTAGCTTGACAATACCTAGGCCCCTAGGATCCTGTGTGTCTTTAGCATATGAAAGTCTGTTTGGAAACCTCCAGGTACCTTTTACCTTCCCCAACTCCCAAGTATAAGATTGGTTCCTCCACACAACCCCAGTGCAGCTCTTTCTGTCCACGGGTCCTGTCCCTGTGCTTTAATGAAACTACCTTTTTTGTACTGAAGACATACCAAGAATTCTTTCTTAGCCGTCATCTCCAAACCCCAACACTCCAAACCATATCAGTTATGTAGATTATTTGGCTTTTTCTTGTCGTTGGAGTGGGAGTGATGCTTTCACTATCTTTCTACATCTTAAATCTAATTTGTGATTAAATATATATTTGGTCTTCATCAACTGTTTCTAGACACAGCTCCTATAATTTCCTATATAAGAGCCATAGGGGCTTTTTGTTATAATATTTGTGTTTGTTCTCAATTCCTGAAATAGTTCAAGGGCAATAAAGGTGAAATGGATGTCTTTTGTTATTTATATAACAATCCCCTTTCAACCATACCCTTGAGTTTATGTTAATGAAGTGATTTTTGGAAAACATCTTGATCTCCTAAGGATGGAGGTTGGTTGCTAGAGGAACCAGACCTGTGATTAGGAGATTGGTAACTTAGGTTCAGTCTGACCTCTGGGGAGGGGAGAGGGGCTGGAGATTGAGTCAATCTCTAATGGCCAATGATTTTCATCAATCATGCCTTTGTAATGAAGCCTCCTTAAAAATCCCATAAGGAGAGAGTTTGGAGAGCTCCCAGGTTGGTGAACAGGTGGAGGTGCTGGTTGAGTAGCGGCTTGCTCAGAGAGAGCATGGAAAGTCCACACCCCTTTCCATATACCTTGCCCTAAGCATCTTTTCCATCTGGCTGTTCCTGAGTTATATCCTTTTTATTTTTTTTATTTCTTATTTTTTTTAATGTTTATTTGTTTTTGAGGGAGAGAGAGACAGAGCATGATGGGAAGGGGGCAGAGAGAGAGGGAGACACAGAATCTGAAGCAGGCTTCAGGCTCTGAGCTGACAGCACAGAGCCCTACCTGGGGCTGGAACTCACAAGCTGTGAGATCATGACCTGACTGAGCCACTCAGGTGCCCCCCCTGAATTATATCTTTTTTTAATAAACTGGTAATCTAGTAAGTAAACTGTTTTTCTGTGAGCCACTCGAACAAATTAATTGAACCCAAGGAGGGGGCAGTGGGACCCTTCAATTTATAGCCAGGCATATTGGAAGCCCTGGTAACAACCTGAACCTGCATTTGGCATTGGAAGAGGGGAAAGTTTTGTGGGACCGAGCTCTTAACCTGTGAGATCTCCAGGTGGATAGTGTCAGGAGTAAGTTAAGTGTTGCAAAATTGCTTGATGTGTGGAAAACCATACATCTGGTGTCAGAAGTCCAAACAAGAATGTGTGGGAGCCCCAGCCTCCTCCCGCCAGCTAGCTAGGGTTTGATGGAATAGGGGAGAGGCTGGAATGGGCACTGGGACCACGGACCAGGTTTCTCTGCTTGCCCTGGGTTGAATTGGGTGGAAAAAGGCAATCTAGATCTCTCTGCACCTGACTCATGGGAGAATATAAGCTCCTCTGCTATTTTCAAGTTTGTTTTCATGGTTGCTTTGGCTCAGCTGACAGACACGTGAAAACAAGTATGTTCCCACGTGTCTGTGCCTGCAGAGGGAAACCTGCATGGCTTGGTGCCAGGAGTGAAAGGAAGAGTGGTGCTGCCTTAAAGCCAGTTCTCATCTAAGCGGAGGTAGGCTGGCTCCACTCTGGGAGTGAGAGAAGGCTTATCAGTGCCCAGAGGAGTTTTTTCACTTCGCCTCCAATCCAGACTCTGGAAGGGGACCGGAACAGGTAAGGCAGGAGTTTTGGATGGAGCTGTGGAGACTGGAGTTTTCCCTGAGAACTACTTACTCTTGAGTGGCTGTGGTTCCCTTACTCTGAGCTCCATGAGGTAAGGTTCTGGCATCTCCGTCTTTGTTAAGTAGATGAGAGGCTTCTGGGAAGATGATGTACTGATCTCATTCTTATCCCTGGAAATTATCTCTGTGACCTTAAAAGACTGACTCCTGGGTGGGAATCAAACGGCGTACAGGATTCCTTTATCCAGAACATGAGGGGGGAGTAAGTAGGTGATCTGAATTCCTGATTCCTGGGGCATAGGAAGGTTCTTGTCTTCCTCTGACAGATTCTGGGTTCTTTATATGAAGATTGGTGTGGAATCTAATTTTCCTGAGGTTTCTGGACTGGCCCAACTCTAAACCAAAAGTATTAGTGTGTGTGCCATCTCCATATAGGATGCCTTCCGATGCCAGGTCTGTGGATAAGAAAAGTCATGTAGCTCCGATTGAGTGTCAGAATTCCTGGGTCCTATTCTGGGAGAATCTCTTTGCAACCCAGATGGTAGTGAGAGGCACATGCTGAGAAGGAAAACAAATAAACAGATAGCAGTTGAGCCCCAGGTTAGGGTGCCCTCTGTGTGTTCTTTCTCCATCTGGTCTTGTTGTCTCTTTTTCTGGGCACTTTAGAAAAAGAGATATGTTGAACGGGGAAAGCAGCAATGAGGGAAGTAAGGTGGAAGTGGTGGACTTAGCAACACACAGGTGTGTATTTTCATGAAGATCCTCTCCTTGGTCTAGTCTTTGTAATGGCCCTGGTCTTAGCATCTTCCTAGTCCTTCTCACCACCTGCTCATATTCTTTCGTATTTTTTGCTGGCCTGAGAGTAGCTACAGACTTCTCTGCATGTGGCTAGATACTGCAGGAGTTCCTGTTTATGTTTGGATGGAGGTGAGTGGGTTTGGGCAGTGAGGGACCTATCAGGCTGGCTAGGGCTATGTACCTGGTGCTGGGAGTTTGGTCTCTGCAGGTCAGGTTTGCAGCTTGTTGTTGTTGTTGTTGTTGTTGTTGTTGTTGTTTTCAAGTTTATTTATTTATTTTGAGAGAGAAAGAAAGAGAGAATCCGAGGCAGGCTCTGCACTGTCAGCACAGAGCCCCAGAGCCCAATTGGTGCTTGAACTGATGAACCGTGGATCATGACCTGAGCCGAAATCAATTGCTAGATGCTTAACTGACTGAGCCACCCAGGCACCCCTGGTTTGCAGGTTTTAAACTGACCAAACTAGATTCTGTAGCTCAGGGGTTAGAGCACTGGTCTCATAAACTAACCAGACTAAAACCTATACCTTAGGGAGAATCTGTGCTATGGCTAGGCCTAATGCCAACCTAATGGCTGGGTGTCAAGCCAGGTACCTCTTGTTGGAAGTTGCCATCGCCTGAACCCTGTCATTGTCATCTTTCTTGGGAGCACTAGATGTCTGCCTACCTCCATTTATTTCTCTGTGTCCTGTGGTGGGAACTGATACAAGGTCATTGTATTTAGATCTATGTGCAAGGCATGCCATTCCTACAAAAGAGGTTGGCTTTGCAGTTCTCTAAACCAGAGACTCACCAGCTCCTGCCCTAGTCTAATACATTTATATTCTTTGCCAGGCCACAGGAAACATAAGTGTGAAGGAGACATTTGCCATGGAAGCCAGGGAGCTGGAGAGCCCCACGCCAACCTACCATCTCATTCCTGAGGCCAGCCAGCCCACAGAGAAAGATGTCAGCATGCAACCTCAACGGACCATGGAAACTATGCAGCTAAAAAAGGAGATCTCTCTGTTGAATGGGGTCAGCCTGGTGGTGGGCAACATGATTGGCTCAGGAATCTTTGTCTCACCCAAAGGCGTGCTGGTATACACTGCCTCCTATGGGTTGTCACTAGTCATATGGGCCATTGGTGGGCTTTTCTCAGTTGTTGGTGCCCTTTGCTATGCGGAGCTGGGGACTACCATCACCAAGTCTGGGGCCAGCTATGCTTATATTCTAGAAGCTTTTGGGGGCTTCATTGCCTTCATCCGCCTTTGGGCCTCCTTGCTAATTGTTGAGCCCACCAGTCAGGCCATCATTGCCATCACCTTCGCCAACTACATCATCCAGCCCTCGTTCCCCACCTGTGATCCCCCGTACCTGGCCTGCCGTCTCCTTGCTGCTGCTTGCATATGTAAGTCTGGGGTTTAGTGGGAAAGTATGTTTGAGGATGTGGGTTCCTTTAATAATGCTAATGGTACCTCATATTTGAACAGTATATTTTGCTTTATGGGAGGAAGAGAGGCATCTTACCTTTTGAAGAAGTAATTTCACCAAAGCCATTTAACCCTGAGAGAGATAAGTAAGGATAAGGGATAGAGATGAGAGAAATTTGAGTCTGTTTGTGGCTTTTGGTGCCTCACATTCCTTCAACTCTTGACTGTTACAGAGTTCTGTGCTCCAGTCTATGTGACAGGTTGGTGCATGTCTTATTTTTGTCTTATCAGATGTTTTGATTGGAGTCAATAGCACTACTTGTGGCTTAACCCAGAAAAAAACCTCAGTGCTGAGGACTTTATTTTGCTTCCCAGGTTTTTATCTTAATCCAGTTAAAAAAAAGAAAACAAACCAGTTTAGAGGCTGAGAAAAGAGCTTCTCTAGATTGTTGGGGGTGGGGGGTGAGGGGGTCCCAAGGTATTACCCATCAGGCCCACAGGACTACTGCTCCCTGCCACTTCCACTCTTTGCAGCCCATTGTGTTTTGTTTTGTTTTGTTTTGTTTTTAATTTTTTAAATGTTTATTTTTTGAGAGAGAGAGACAGAACATGAGCATGGGAGAGGCAGAGAGAGAAGACACAGAATCCTAAACAGGCTCCAGGCTCTGAGCTATCCGCACAGAGCCCGACACGGGGCTCAAACCCACAAACTGTGAGATCACGACCTGAGCTGAAGTCAGATGCTTGACCGACTTAGCCACCCAGGTGCCCCTCTTTGCAGCCCATTCTAAGCAGCAGGCACCACACCAAAATGGCTTTTTCCCATTGGTGTTTCAGATTTCTTTACACTGACTTTGTAAACAAGCTCTGCTTGTGGCCAGTGACAGGAAGGTGGCTTCTAGCCCATATTTGGGTTTCTGAGGACAGAACCTGAGAGATTCCAGTTCATCCCTCTTTATTTTCCTTTTTCTCTTACGAGGTGGTGAAGAGTGATTCTGCCTAAAGTCACTGAAGAGAAAGAAGATTGCTGTGAATTTACACAGTCTTGTAGAGCTAGTGTTTTAGCTGAGAAGTGGCCCAGAATTCCCTGTGTTCCTTAAGCACTGTGCTGCCAGAAGCACTTAATTATACTCTGTCCTTTCCGTATCTCTGCTTGCAAAAGCTTTGGCAGTGTGTGTAGTTTATCCACAGTGTTAAAAATAGGCTGAGAGTACCTTGGAGTTAGCAATAAAGGATTGTACTGTACACTGGGCCTCCTGACTTTAAGGATTTGTTAACGACAAATGTTAAAGGGAACCCCTCCACATATAGCCCCAGGAAGAGGGAAAGTGGGTACTCAGCTGTATTGTATGTCTGGTAGGGTCTGGCCAGGGGAACTCTGGCCAGACTGAGTTGTCTAGAAAAAGAATAATTTTCTGGGGTGCCTGGGTGGCTCAGTCAGTTAAGCATCTGACTTTGGCTTAGGTCATGATCTCACAGTTCCTGGGTTTGAGCCCCACATCAGGCTGTCTGCTGAGAGAGCCTGCTTCAGGTCCTCGCTCCCTCCTGCCCTCTCTCTGCCCCTTCCCTGCTCTCAGTCTCTCTCAGTTTCAAAAAATAATAATAATTTTCTGATTACAAAATATGTTAGGGGGTGCCTAGGTGGTGGCTCATTTGGTTAAGTATCTGGCTCTTGATTTCGGCTCAGGTCATGATCTCATGGGTTCATGAGATTGAGCCCTGCGTTGGGCTTTGCACTGACAGAGTGGAGCCCGCTTAGGATTCTCTCTCCCTCTCTCTCTGCCCCTCCCCCTCTCTCAAAATAAATAAACATTAAAGAAAAAATAAAATAAAATGTATTAATTAAGAGAAAATTAACTTGACCACAAATCACCCATAATCTACCACCAAAAGATGAGCACTTTTAATAGTTAAATCATGTCTTCATTTCTTTCTTTTTATAGAATTGGTATCATACTTTGCATATAACTTTATATTCTGCATTTTAAATTTAGTATATCATTTTTTTTTTCGTTTTGTGGAATGTTCTTCAAAAGAAACATTTTTTAAAGTAGTGTCTCTTTTACCATTATTGTTTAGAGGTAATATGTAATGTTACAAGCACTTTGAAAATGCAAAAAAATAGAAAAAAGAAAAGAAAAATCACCCATAATTTTAACTCCCAGAGAACTATTGCTGCTATTTGTGTGAAATACCTGTGGTATTTTTTTTTCCCGTGCTTATCTCATTTTTTACAAGTACTTTTGAGATCATACTCTGTGTGGTTTGTATAATACTTTTAAAAATTTAATATTTAATCCCTTTCATGATATATTCTTAGAAAACATAGTTTAGGGACACATAAGTAGGTTCCTGGCAGTGTGGTATAGTGGTTAAGTTCACAGGCTCCCATGCCAGACTGGGATTGATTCCAGCTTTACCAGCTGTTTTTCTAGCTGTTAACCTTAGAGTAGTTAGTTAACTGTTGCTTTGGTCTTCTCATTTGTAAAATGGAAATATCAATTGTACCTACTGAAAAGATGGTTGTGAGGAGTAAATGAATCAATACATGTATAGTACTTCTCTGTGTCTGGCATATAGTAAGTGTTCTGTAATATCATTATAAATAATATTGCTGTGGGAGTCTTTGTATATATAGTTTCAGAGTTTCTGCATCTTTTTTTAGGGTAGAATTATACAAGAGAAATACTTGTGTCTAAAGAAATAAACTGTTTTAAGATTCTTCATGTGTTACCCAATTTTCTTCTAGAAGGTTTTGTGAGTTTGTGCTCTTATCTAAGCAACTGAGAGTGCCTGTGCATTGGTCTCGTGTTGGCCTTAGGGTGAATTCCAAAAATAACCAAGTCAAAGGACACCTCTATATATAATTTTTCATGTGCAAAAGATTTTTATTTGCTAAATCCTTTTTCCTTTATGATTTTCCTCATTGTTTTTGTGCTTAGGAAGCCCATCCCCATATCAGGAACTGCTCTTTTGATTGGAGAAGAGACCTCACTTCTTAGAAGTGCATTCATAGCATCTGTAGCTGCTTTTATTCAAGTGTGCTTTTACCCAGAGTACTCAGGATCAGAATTCCTTCAAGCCCCTATCCTAGAAGCCCAGGCTTTTTCACAATGCATGTCTGTAGGCAGGAAATTGTCAGAGACGGGCCGAACTTATAAAACCATGTCTCATTCTAACTGACAAGACTTTGGAGTTCAGCTTGCTCCTCTTCTTGGAACTTAGGGTGTAGAATCAGGCTGATGCATCATCTAACAAATCTGGAATGTGCTGAAGGGAGTCTCTTTGGGCAGGGGTGGCAGTGAGAGCGACGTGGTCTTAAGAGACAAAAATTTGGAAGAAACCAATTAGGTCATAATTAAGGGGGAAACCCCCAAAATCTGCACTTGTAACCATGGTGAAATTTAGGTGGGATAGGATAATTAAGTTAGTCTAAAATTGAGATATGAGAGGGGTCCACGTTGTTGTTTGGGAGACTGTCTACAGAAATTATAACCATGCCAAGCTAGACAATTAAAGTTCCATTCTAGAAGAAAGGGCCCAGATAGTCTCCATATAACAACTCCAGGTCAGAGCTGCAAGCTGGTGCCCCATGGGCCAGACTTGACCCACAGATATATTTGTTTGGCCTCGTGTTGTAAGCAATTTTGAATTACTTGCCAAAATATGAAAATCAGGACTGGACCTTTCTTTTGAAAAACCAAAAGTTCTGGTAACCTTGGACCCACATTCTTTACTGACACAATCAGCTGCCTTTGAGTAGTGGTTGCTGTCTTTAAAGGAGCACACACTCTTTAGTCTGCTACAGCCCTCCACTCCCTCTTGTTTAATACCCAGACATTCTTACCATTGCTCACTTGTATTACCTACTTGGACTTTGAAGGTGTTACTGATTCAAATCCTGGCTTTATAGCAGCCCCTTACCCTATTCCCAGATTACACTGGCAGAGAGATCCTAGCAACTTTTTTTAAATTGCAGGCTATTTTAGCTACTTACTATCCTAGGGCAGTGGTTCTCAACCGGAGGTGAGTTTGTCCTCCAGGAGGCATTTGGCAAGGTCTGGAGAGATTTTTGGTTGCCACACCTGCTGGGAAGGGGTGCTACTGGCATCTAGCGGGCAGAAGCCAGATCTTATAAAGTACAAGCATCTTATAAAGTATAAGACAGCCTCATACAATTAAGCCTTTTCTAGCCCCAAATGTCAATAGTGCCGAGGTTGAGAAACTCTATTCTAAAGGTGCATTCTACTCATATCTGTGCTGGGAGCTTGGACTCTTCTGTGGTAGGTGGGGCCTCAGGCTGCCAATTGGACTCAGTATGCTTAGAGGCTCTTACTCACTTATGGGACTGTAGGGGAAAATGGCAGTTCTTGAGGTCCATAGGTCCCTTCTCTGGCCAGGTGACCAGCAGTATTCTTGATAACTCAGGTGCCCAGGAGTACTTGATTTGATTGCGATGTTTCTGTCTTAGGTGTTGTCATTCTGTTTATCTTTGTGGGATCCTGCCTGTTGTGTAGGCTCACACGTATCATTGGAGATTATTTGCTGTAAAGGTTTCAGTATAGAAGTCATTTAGCATTGACACTGGCATCAAAGCAGAGGCTTGCTCACACTGAGATCCATTTCCCCCACCCTCCACCCCCCATGGTTTGTTTGGCAAGGCCCACAGTGAAGAAGAGCTGGAGGAGGAGGAGCAGGAGCTGGAGGAGATGGGGGAGGGAGACTGCCAAGGGGGAGACGAGTGAAGAAACACCGTATAATTCCTGAATAACTTTCTGTTGTCTCTTGCTGTCTTAGGCACTGGCATGGCCAGGGTTCTGAGAAGGAAGGGTATGCTCCCCTTTTTTGGTCAGTTGTTGCTATGGATAGACAGCTTTCATGTTCTGAAAGTGACAGGCCTCAGAAGGACTGGGTCTTTAGCAGTACAAAGACCCTGGAGTCTACCCCTGTATAGAGCATGAATGGTTTGATAATAAGAGTAAATGTGTATATCTGTGTAATTAAAAACAAGGAGGGGGTGCCTGAGTGCCTAAGTTGGTTAAGAGTCTGACTCTTGATCTCAGCTCAGGTCATGATCTCAGGGCTTGTGGGTTTGAGCCCTGCATTGGGCTCAGTGTTTACAGCCTGGAGTCTGCTTGGGATTCTCTCTCTCTCCCTCTCTCTCTTTGCCCCTTCCCGCTTGTTCATGAGCACACACATATATTCTCTCTAAATAAATAAATAAATAAATGAATGAATGAATGAATAAACTTTAAGCAAACGAACAAGGGGGTTTCTTAACAAGGCATATACCTGCCATATTCATATGCATCCTGAGAGGTAGCTCCAGATTCCAGGATTTACATTTGGAAGGGTTTTTACTTCTCCTGGACTGTTGTACATTTTTCTCCTAATATATTTGTAGATGGTCTCTCCCCTGCTTTTTTTCTTCTTCTGCCTTGTAGCTGCTGTTGTTAAGGATTGCACTCCTGTGTCCTTGAGTGCCCCTTAGTAACACCCAGCTTGTTTGTGGGAGGAATTGGAAGGGTTCCTTCCTTTCCCTGTTGCTGTGGGAAAAGGGAGCTGTGACTATCAGCATAACTGGGACTATAGCTGCAGATTGCCAAGTCATCTCCTCATCAGAAAGAGAATATGAGAGGCACAGTTCTGTTCTAGGGCACATGTATTATCCAGGATGAATTTCGGCTTCAAACAACTGAAAACCGAAAGCAGTATGGCTCAAATATATTGAAGTTTATTTCTCTCACATATTAAAAGTTTATTTCTCTCACAGCATTGTGGGGCTGGTAGGATGACTTTATAGTTTTTCGGGGAGCCAGGTTCCTTCCTTCTGCTTTACTGCTCTGCCATCTTCAGCATGCGACTTCTACCTAGCTGGTGGTCCAAGATGGCTACTCACGCTCTAGCTGTCAAGTCTGCACTGTAGCTGATACGGAGAACAAAGAAAGGCATGTGCTGCCCTTCAAACAGACTTCCTGAGGTCTTATTTATCTGAATGTTTGCTTACATCCCTGGGGCAAGAACTTAGTTATCTGGCTATACCTGCCTGCGGAGAGAGGCTGGGAAATGTCAACTTTATTTTGGGCGGCCATGACTACGCTAAAATTTCTATTACTAAGGAAAAAATGGAAGAAGAGATACTAAAAGATAACTAGCAGTTTTTGCCACAGAGAGACTTTAGGGATTTGTTTCTGCTTTGGGGTTGGGTATGGATCCGCTAAAGCCCCTAGAGACTGAAGACCCTCACATGGACCCCACACTTGCTGGTACAGGCTTTCCAGCCAGGAAATGAGATCGGGAGAAGAGGGAAGTCTTGGATGTTGTAATTGTGGTAGTTGCGTCTAAGCACCTGGCCTCCAGTCTCAGCTTTGTGCTTAAGCCCTGACAGAATCTATGGTGCTAGATGGGGTTGGGAATTTGGGGAGGCTTGAAGGGGTGGGGTCAGATAGTGATATGTTTCTTAATTAAAATCAGGAAAACCTTAAGGGGACTTGGCTTCTGCATGGTAGACTGTTCTTGGAGCTCCCTGTTCTCTGGCAGGGCTGAGAGTATGGTGAAGCAAGTAAGGCTCCGGGGACAGCATTTAAGGATGCACTCACTCTGGGGGTGAGTCCCCCAGACACCTGGGGGTGTCTGGGTGGTCCATTGGTTAAGAGTCCGACTCTTGGTTTTGGCTCAGGTCATGATCTAGCAGTTGGTAAGTATGAGCCCCGCCCTGACGATGCAGAGCCTGCTCAGGATTCTCTCTCTTTCTGCCCCTCCCCTGCTCCTGCTCTCTCTCTTCCCTTCTCTGTCTCAAAAAATAAATAAATAAACTTAAAAAAGAAAAAAAGGGGGCGCCTGGGTGGCACAGTCGGTTAAGTGTCCTACTTCAGCCAGGTCACGATCTTGCAGTCCGTGAGTTCGAGCCCCGCGTCGGGCTCTGGGCTGATGGCTCAGAGCCTGGAGCCTGTTTCCGATTCTGTGTCTCCCTCTCTCTCTGCCCCTCCCCCGTTCATGCTCTGTCTCTCTCTGTCCCAAAAATAAATAAACGTTGAAAAAAAATTTTTTAAATTAAAAAAAAAAAAGAAAAAGAAAAAAAGGATGCATTCATTCTGAGGTTCTCCAGGCGATCCTGAAAGTGAGCACCTCCTTAAATTTTGTGTCCCAGACACCCTCCTTACCTCACCCTACTTCTGGCCTTGCTCCCTGGCTACACGTTGTTTTAGATTAAGTATTTTAATTTTTACTGAGGAAGAAGCATTTATGCATGGTAAATAACAGTGTAAAACAGTGTACAATGGAAAAAGTGTCTCTCCCTCACCAGAGCTTTGGTCTTCTTCCCCAGAGGCAACCACTGTGACCAGGCTCTTTTGTATCTTTCCAGCTGTCATTCAGAAGGGGCTCTGAGGGGATTTCCACGAAGAGCTGCCTTCTTTCACTTATTGGCAGGAGTCATTGAATTGCACTATGTGCAGTATTTACTTCTGTGCTGAGAGGATCAAGCCAGGAGGGAGATTTGTAGCAGGATGGAGGGAAGGAGAAGGAACAGGAGTGAGAGGGAGTGCCTGTCAGTGGGGCTGTGGAGTATGTCTTCTTTTCTCCCCCATCTTGCAGCCACATCTTGGTGCTGTAAGGCACAAGCACGGTGAGCACAGCTAGGGCATCGTGAGATAGTCTCTTTCTTTGTGTGTATGTCCGTCTTTTTGTCTGTCACTCTTTTTGTCCCTTCTCTCTGTCTCTCTTGGTCTGTCTCTTATCTCTCTCTCCCCTGTCTTCTGTGTATTTCTGCACCTTTCTCTGTTAGTCTTTTTCTCACAAGCTGCACACCCTCTCACCTCTGCTTCTTTTCATAGTTCTGTTTCCTTCCTCTGCTTTTTTGTGGTTTTTGTTCCTCTGTTACAAGGGCCCGTATGTACCTTCGACTTGCTGTGTCTCCCAACTCTGCTACTGTTAGATAGATTCCATTTCTTGCTGCCCCACTCTGTGTTCCTGGGAAAGACAATTGAATAGGTTCACCTTGGGTGATCAGCTGTGATAGGTGAGGGGGGGGGGGCAATTCCCAAGAAGGGGCCTGGCAGATACCTCAAAATATGCTTACTGTGTTGGATAGGGGTCTGCGGATTACTGGTGGCTATTAACTTGGTAATCCTTATGCTAGCTGATCTAGGCTTAACCCCCACAGAGAACTTGGATTAGCAGGGCAGGTCCCTGGGAAGACCTGCCAGCAGCATGCATTCCTTTGGCCTTCCCTCCTCTTTGACCATTGCCTTCCTCCATCCCCCGTATGACTAACTAGTGAGCACCTGTATCATTTGCCAGAGTACTGAGTGAAAGGTCTTTAAGGGCTATGGAGGCTGTTTAGCCACCATGTTTGTTTCCACAGGCTCTAGGCTTCCTCACATCTGAGTAGAGAAATGTCAACTTTCTGACAAGTGCCTCACTCTAGGGAATTGGTGATTAAGTGAAAGTCATCACCATCTTTTTTTTTAATGTTTATTTTTGAGAGAGAGAGAGAGTGTGTGTGGGTGCGTGCAAATGCAAGTGGGGAGGGGCATAGAGAGAGAATTTCAACTGGGTCCGCACTGTCAGTGGGGAGCCTGACATGGGGCTTGAACTGATGAACTGCAAAGACCATGACCTGAGCTGAAATCAAGAGTTGGATGCTCAACCGACTGAGCCACCCAGACACTCCAAAGTTCATCAACATCTTGATTCCAACCAGAGTTTATCAGTTCCCCTCTTTGCTTGGCAATAAGCTTAAGAAAACAATATGCTTTTGTTTCCCCCTAATAGTTGTGGTCTTCTATGGGCACATGCCCAAGGGGGAGACCTTCATGAGACAGATGTCCGTATGACCATAGCATGAGTTACTAAGCTGTGCTGTGAAGTGGGAATGCCATAGGGTTCAGGGAGAGAGAGCTCAGTGAGGGGCTGCCTGGTATATTTGGGGAAGGTTTTACAGAGGAGGTGGGGATTTAGCTAGATCTTGAAAGTGGGAGTTGTTGGCTGTGGCAGGAGGAGGAAGAAAGGACATTTCTTTTAAATGTATATATGGCACCAGTAAGAAGAGAGTCTGGCTGAAGGAGAGAGTGCAAAATGGGTAGGAGTAGGTGGAGGCAGCCTGGAGGATGAACCCAAAAGATTTTGTAATAATGTTTGAGGTGCACATAAAAGTTCTATTGTTGGAGGCTTAGAGCAGTACTTAGCAGTGTCACTGTGGAGCCTCTTGTATTCTGTTCTTGTGTCTTCCTGGTGGGTCAGAGCAGTCCCTGTTTAGCAACAGTAAGGTGCTGGGACACTGCATAGGGCCCAGATATCACTGAGGTCCACGAAGAGCTGGAACATAAAGCCAGTAGTGCAGACAGGAGCCTAGAGAATGTCCAAGCAAGCTTCGTTTTGCGTGGGCCTCACTGAGAATCAGGAGGTTTGGATAGAAATGGAGGGGGTGGATGGGGAGGGTGTCCTTGTAAGCTTAGGAATGGTGGTTAGCCTTATCTATAAAATGGGAATAGGAACACCTGTATTTTAAGGTTGTAAGAATTAATCGAGAGGATGCATGTGGAATTGTCAGGTACATAACAGGCTTTTAAAAATACATACTTACATGCAAAGTATTTTAAGGTTGTAAGAATTAATCGAGAGGATGCATGTGGAATTGTCAGGTACATAACAGGCTTTTAAAAATACATACTTACATGCAAAACATTGTCTCTCTAATTCCTAGGTGACTTGCCACTTGTATTTAAATTCACCTCATTTATTGATGGACCTCTCTTGTCCCCACTTTCTAATGTGGCCATGGAAATGTTTTGTGCCTTGGGTGGCTTGGAACCTTGGGAGTCTGAGTGGGGAAGGGTGGGTGAAATACATTATTTCTGGGCCTGGGGGCAATTTCCAAAAATGATTCTGGCTGTCAGAATTAATGAATATGTGTTAATGCATGCCTTTGTATCTTAACTTGTCAACAGTGATGGGCAGATTGTAGATGTCCCTCCATTTGCCTGTTCTTGTGGTTCTGACTCGATCATTGGCCCCTTTGGTTTTAGTTAGGGCAGAAGTGATGCTCTCTAAGGAGAGGTTGGGTCACTGTGCCCTCAGCTCAAGCCTGCCAGTGATTTTATGTTTTTCCTTCTAGGTCTGCTGACATTTGTCAACTGTGCCTATGTCAAGTGGGGCACACGTGTGCAGGACACGTTCACTTATGCCAAGGTCTTAGCGCTCATTGCCATCATTGTCATGGGCCTCGTTAAACTGTGCCAGGGTAAGATGGGCCTGGGCTTGGAAGGAGGGTGAATGACTCCAGGAATTTGTGTGGATTTCCTGAGGAGGACATGGGAAATCTTGGCTTAACTGATCAGCTTATTCTATGTATATCCTAGACTGTCATTGAGAGTAAGACATCTGTTGCTGGGCTCCTTGGACCAGGCTGGCTTGGCCAACTGAACATGAGTCAGTCCCTCTCTCAGGGCTGTTTTCCCTTTGTGGAGGCTGGGAACATTGCAAGAAGGCAGCTGAGAGCCTAGGAATTCTTGAAACCTGGGTCGTGTGTAATTGGGTCATAAATGTAGCTGATGGGGTTAGAGTGAGCCCTGCTGTGGCCCTGTTTTTGGTCTGTGACTGCCAGGCAGCAAGTAGGAAGACTTGGCCCTCCTTGAGAGGAGTGGGAAAGTGTGCATAGAAGGTGGATGGAATGTAGAAATGAGTGGTTATTTTGGAGTCTTTACTTTTTGCTTTTATTTAGCATTTGAACCCAAAGTCGGCTCTCAGCAAAATATTAAAATAGTATGAAGCACTGGCTTTCCTACATGTTGGCTTTAGAAAGCTTTTCATTCCTGAATCAGAGTAAACTAGCAGGGAGGGTAAAAGGCCTCATGAGGTCTCCTGAGCTCTTAGGGAAGTCCCGTGGTGTCTTTGGCCAAGGATATCTCAATCACTTACTTAGCAACCCAGTTCTATATTGTCTGTCTCTAAACTCAGCTGTGTTTACATTTACCAGGGAGAGGTGAGACCCCCTTCTCAGATCTATTGGTTTTGGAATTCAGAAAGCTCTGTTTTCAAGTGCCTTCGGTGATTCTGGTCCAGTACCTTGGCATATGTGCCAAGTTAGTACAGCCAGCCATCTGGATGTCCCTGGAGTCTCAGGAACATCTCAGGTCAAATTGGGTAGCTGAATTAGCCTCCTACCAAGATCGGTGCCTTAGGAAACCACTGCTGTGAATGATGACTGACACCTCTCGGGCATGAAAACCCCTATTTTCCCTTCTCTTGCTGCACACCCATCCCTTTTTGATACATTGAAGGAATAGATCTGCTTTTTGCAGGGGATTACAGCAGGCTTCCTTAGAAGTATGGATCTTGTAAGAAAAAAAAATGTGGATCTTGTTTAAAAAACCTCCAGTGTGTCTAGAAGGTCTCTCTTCTGGGCAACTGGGTGCTGCTCTTTCAACTGTGCGGGCTCCAGATGCCTCCAAGGAGAATGACAGGTGCCTAGGCTGGCTCTCCACAGGTGGAAGTGGCTTAGGCCTACCCCAGGCGCAGTGAGAAATAAGAAGACCCCAGTTCCTACATAGCCTGTGATTTCCTGCTGCATGCAACCGCAGCCCCTGCAATTAGAGCAACAGAGTTCCCTCCATGAGAATGAGAAAACTGTTTGACCACATTGTGCAGTGGTCTTGGCCAAAAGAGATAGTTCCACAGGAAGGTCTAATTGTTAGTTAAAAATGTAAAACAGGGTTATTTCTAAAAATAGGAAGAACTCTGGCCTACCGTGAGGTCACTTGGAAATTCAGCAGAGCTTTGGAAAAGGTGTTGTCACTTCAGAAGGCAGCCAGGAATGTTTTTGTTTTTCTGAGATTGTGTAATTTTGCTAAAGGAATATGAACTTTCTTGAGGGAGTGGGTGGGGTGATAAAGTACAGGGAGCTGGTGGTTGTTCTTTTGGTGTTAAATTATGTTTTTTTTCTTCCCTCTGCCCGCTTGCTTTTCCCTTCTTTTCTTGACCCTCCTCTTTTTTTCTCCCCTCTTCACTTCCTCTTTCTTACTGCCTCTCCCTGTTCTTCCTCTTCTCCCTATACCTTCCATCTCTCCCCTCCTTCTTCCTCTTCCTTCTCCCTGAACCCCTTCCCCTACCTGCCTTTGCCCCCACAGGACACTCTGAGCACTTTCAGGATGCCTTTGAGGGTTCTTCCTGGGACATGGGAGACCTCTCTCTCGCCCTCTACTCTGCCCTCTTCTCTTACTCAGGTTGGGACACCCTTAATTTTGTAACAGAAGAAATAAAAAACCCAGAAAGGTAATGGTGGGATCACACTCTTTCCCCCCAACTTGGCTGGAACTCCTGCTAATAGTGGGCACACTTGCCCTCCTCCCTCTCCTCCTTTCTCTTTCTCTCATTCCTTCTTCTTCTCCCTACTGCCCTTTTTCTAGCTTGGAGGAATTAGGGGGTAAGCTGGGAATGAGTGAAGGTGGGAAAGCCCCTGGCTCCTCACCCTCAGGTTTACACTGAAGGATCCCCAGGGTCCTTGCTCAAGGAG
Organism: Felis catus; assembly: GCF_018350175.1. NCBI lineage: Eukaryota > Metazoa > Chordata > Mammalia > Carnivora > Felidae > Felis > Felis catus. Next base: position 43,653,603 of record NC_058382.1, read on the forward strand.
AGGTCCTTCAGTGGGCAGTAGCTGACCCAGCTGGGGCTAAGGTGTTAGAACCTCGTCTCTGGTGCTGACACTGAGGCCTGAGGAGCCAGGAGCTTATTCTGGGCAGCCAGTTCCCCAGCCTGACCTCCAGTCCCTGGAGGACACTGCTCCTCCTTCAGTGGGGTCCATTGGTCCTATTGTGGTGAAGATCAAATACTGATCCCCAGCTATCCTCACAGAGAAGGGTTTCTCTCCCCCCCTTTCCTTCTCCCTCTCTCCCTCGCTCTCTCTGTTTCTCCATGGAAAGGGCATGGGATTCATATCCAACTTTGACCATGTGGGGAAGAGGAGCGTGCCTCAAAGATTTAGAACCAGGGAACTGTTAAACTTCAGAAAAATCCTTGGGTTAACTTTTTTTGACTCCAAGGATAGTTGATTCTAGGTAGTCCTGTCTCACTTGTCCTGACAGAAATTTGCCCCTGGCCATTGGGATTTCTATGCCAATTGTGACGCTCATCTACATCCTGACCAATGTGGCCTATTACACAGTGCTGAGCATTTCAGATGTCCTTGACAGTGATGCTGTGGCTGTGGTGAGTACCCATTTGCTCATCACCTTTTCATACTGAATGGCTCAATCTTTCTTTCTGCAGCCATTCCAGTTCTGCAGGGTGGGATGATGGGTCTAGGTTAGAGGGTGGGTGGGCTGCTCAGTAGTGATGGCATTTGTCCTGATAGCATAGGTACAGGAGGCTTATGAAAGCCTGTCCTGTGCTGAGTGCCTTCTGTGCTCTGCCCTCAGACATTTGCTGACCAGACATTTGGCATGTTCAGCTGGACCATTCCTATTGCCGTTGCCCTGTCCTGCTTTGGGGGCCTCAATGCGTCTATCTTTGCTTCATCAAGGTACTGTGTTTCTGCCTTACCAATAACAGACTGCGGTATTTAATCCCCTCAGGCTCTAGGTGAGCCTGTAAGAGCCCTTCTTTCTCTTGGATACATAGGGTGTATGTGTGTGTAAGCTAATGTGCATGCATATGCTTGCCTTTGTGCAAACATTGTGTGCTTGAAGCTCACACTTCCATCTGAGACGAGGACAAACTGGTTAGAGGTAGAGCAGAGGAAGGTCGTAGCTTGGAGTAGTGATCCTGTCAGGGACTATACTCTAGGCTCCTAGAGTGGGTTATCTGCAGCCCCAGGATTCATTCCTTTAGAAGATTATTATTGAGCACTTGCTGTGTACCAGGTATTAGTACAGGATAACTCTGCCCCTCATTTCAAAAACACTAAGGCTGGCAGGTAGGCTCTTGCTCTCCTCTCTGCATAGAGACTTATCTATAGGAGCATTTGTCCTTCCTCCTGTTTCAGAGAAAAGAGCAGTTCTGCTTTTCCAGGCTCACTCTGGGTTCTAGTACCACCCTCTTCTTTAGCATTTTGCTTCATCACTTGGCCCTTCTCTTTGGTGGATGTTCAGTTGGAGCCAGCTCTGCGCTTCTCTCATCTCTACTTAGTGAAATCACAAAACAACTTTTCTTATCTCCCTTCTTCCTTATGGACACACTTCTTGAGGGAATAGTATGCATTTTGACTGTCAGCCATTTTTCTAACCATTATACTTTGGCTTCTACTACCTAAAAAAATGTTCTTATTACCAGTGTACCTGTGTACATTGTGTACCAGTGACCTCCTTCTTAGCCTGCTTTTAGTCCTTATCCTACTGGATCCCCAAAGCAAGTGATGCTTACCACCCTCTACTTCTGAAACTATTCCTGTGACTCTGTGACTCTCTGATATCTGAGAGAAAGGCTTCTTTCCCGATTTCTCTTCCACTCACCTTATAAACGTTGCTGTCCCAGGACTGGGAGTGTAATAGATATTCAATAGATATTTTTTGCATGAACAGATAAGCTGAACTAATAAAATAGTTTCATCCTGTTTATTTTTCTTACTAGTTTTGACACCCCAGTCCATGTACCTGGGGTCTCCCTAGGGTAACCAGAATAATAGAGAAATCAAAGTCTTGTAAAACAGTATGGTGTCATCTTCCCTTGCTTCAGCCTGGTGTGGCCAGGGTTGCACCAGATGTGACTCTTAACAAGTTACCCCACCCAGAGATGGTGTTTCCTATAGCCTTACCCTTACTGATTCCTAAGACATCCCAATTGGCTCTGTCAATCTTCTTCTTCTTTTTTTAATTCTTTAAATGTTTTTTTTTTATTTTTGAGAGAGAGAAGGAGTGAGAGAGACTGAGCATGAGAAGGGGAGGGGCAGAGAGAGAGGGAGACACAGAATCTGAAGCAGGCTTCAGGCTCCCAAGCTGTCAGCACAGAGCCTGACACAGGGCTCAAACCCATGAACTGAGATCATGACCGGAGCCGAAGTCAGATGCTTAACCAACTGAGCCGCCCAGGCACCCACCCTTCCTTCCTTCCTTCCTTCCTTCCTTCCTTCCTTCCTTCCTTCCTTCCTTCCTTCCTTCCTTCCTTCCCTTTTTAGGTTATTTATCTTTGAGAGAGAGAGCATGAGCAAGGAGGGGCAGAGAGAGAAGGAGAGAGAGAATCCCAAGCAGGCTCTGCGCTGTCAATGCAGAGCCCCAGGTAGGGCTTGAACTCACAATCTGTGAGTTCAGAGATCATTACCTGAGTGGAAACCAAGAATTGGACACTTAATCAACTGAGCCACCAGACACTGCTCTTTTTTTTTTTTTAATGTTTATTTACTTATTTTGGGAGAGAGAAAGCAAGAGAGAGAAAGAGAGCAGGGAAGGGGCAGAGAGAGGGAGAGAGAAGGAGAGAGAGAGAGAGAGAGAGAGAGAGAGAGAGAGAGAGAGAGAATCCCTAGCAGGCTCCACACTGTCAGCACAGTGCCTGATGTGGGGCTCAATCCCACAAACCTTGAGATCATGAACTGAGCTGAAATCAAGAGTCGGACACTTAACTGACTGAGCCACCTAGGTTCCCCAGCTCTGACAGTCTTCTTAAAATACTTATGTGGTAGGTGCCTTTTAACCTCATTCAGCTATATTGTGGCATTGACAGGATGGGGGTGGGGATAGGGGATGCAGAGAGTAAGGGTCTGCATATAAAGGGGACTGCAGTGATGTCAAGATAATGCACAATTGTTTCTGTCTTACCTTCTCACTTTTTCTTTATTACCTGTGTAGTTGTCTTTGTCTTTGTACTAGACACTTTTGCTGCACCAGGACATTATCTCCCCTTCCAGCATCCCCTCTACCATATTTCTTCTCTACCTAGCACAAATTATTAACCTCGTGTGAGCCAACTCCCAATATCTTGCCCTATTACCCTTCCAGATGCTATCTTCAATTCCTGTGGCTCCACCTGGATGGCCCACAGATATCTCAATGCACTCCACTTGTGCTTTGTCTCTAGTTGTGATATTATGTGCTATCAGTTCTCCTTGTGTGGCCTCTTTATTTTTCCTTTGGTGTCTACCCTCTTCTTCCAACTCAAACATGTACATGCATGCACACACATATATGCACACACACATGTAATGTATCACCAAATTTAGTTGAGGTTGTCACATATGTCTTGTTCTCTCCTAAACCGGGGTGTCTACCCTCATTCAGGCCTCTTCTCTTATGGGACAGTTGTCACAGATTGCTTTCTTGTGTGGCCTTCTCCCTATACCCTAGCCTCTCCCTCCTTTAGTTGGCTTCCATGATGCCCCCAGAGTCTCTGTGTCAAATCCTGTCAGGCCTTTACTTCAGAGCCACAGGTGACTCTCAGTGTTTGTTTAGACTCCACAGCATGGCCTGTGTGCAAGTTCTTTCCAGCTGTCTCCTCACACACCTTATCCTGGGACTGCAGGCATCTAGTACCAACCTTCAAGGAGGCCACCCTCTTCCACTCCTCCAAGCTTCTTTTGCCTTTGCCTATGCTGTTTCCCACCTACCCACTCACCTTCTGGCAAACTCCAACTCTTCTTCCCAGCCCAGATATGGTTATCTCTTGTAAGGTTTTTTATTCCCCCAGCCCACCCAAGCCTGGTGAATGCCATGTGCTCCATGATGATGCTGTACACCCTGGTCTGTGGTTCATTTCTCTGCTGCTCTGTTTCTCAATCAGTAGGGCTCTTTGGGGACAGAGAGGAAGCCTGGGTTGTCTCTTTGAGCCCCAGGCTTGTCCTGTCCTATCATATATCAGGAGCTCGGGGAAGATAGAGCTGGCTGCCCTTCTTTAAACAGCCATTGTATTAAGTATGAAATTTGTGGGGTGATAGAGTGGAGGTACCCTTGGTGGAATGGATTGGTGTGCCAGTGAGTGATGGGAGGGTGAGGCATTCATTGGGTGATTGGTGGGTTTTATAGCTGAGGGGTTGGCGGCTGTCCATGGCCAACAGTGAAGTAGGACGTGCCTGGATAATGTTGAAGTACCGTACCCATGGTTGGAGGTTGGAAACATCTGTGGGTAAAGTTGGGGTGAGGGTGAGGGTAGGTTGGGTTGGGCATGCATAGAGAGCATGTGATGCTCTTGAGACACTGCCTCCTGCTTTTTTCTGGAGCTCTGAGCCTAGTTTGTCTGAGGAGTATGGCTGCATGGCTAAGTGAAAGGATCATCCTGACACACTTCTTGTCCTTTTAGGTTGTTCTTCGTGGGCTCCCGTGAGGGCCACCTCCCAGATGTACTGTCCATGATCCACATTGAGCGTTTTACACCCATCCCTGCTTTATTGTTCAATGTAAGCTCTGCTGGGGCGGGTGTGGGGATTGTAGTCCCTTGCTGACATTATGAGAAGACTGGGTGGGAGGTATAGCAGCTTCTTAAGACATTTCCCAAGCCAAAGGGCACCTGGGTGGCTTGGTCAGTTAAGATATTTTCCAAGCCTCTTAGTGTTTATTCTCTTTTCTTAAACTTTTTAAAAAATATAAAAGTAAAACAGGGCACCTAGGTGGCTCAGTTGGTTGAGCATCCGACTTCAGCTCAGGTCATGATCTCATAGTTCGTGAGTTCGGGCCCCACATTGGGCTCTGTGCGGACAGCTCAGAGCCTGGATCCTACTTCAGATTCCATGTCTCTCTCTCTCTCTCTGCCCCTCCCATGCTCACACTCTGTCTCTCTCTTTCTCTCTCAAAAATAAAAACACATTAAAATTTTTTTTAAGTAAAACAATTATATTAGAGAAGGAAACAGTACAAAAGAATATAAAAATGAATTTGTAAAATTTATCTATCTTTTCTGTCAGTAGTTCTTTTCTTCTCCTTCTCCTCCTTTCTAGCTCCTTTTTTTTTTTTTTTTTTTTTTAATTTAATGAAAGCATATCTAGAAAAGCCAGTCCAGTTGTATACCAACTACCTAGGGGCCTCTATTCATACCATAGACATCATAGATTTATATACAGTAGATAGCAGTAAAGCATTTTATTCTAACAAAATCAGTAAATTATGAAAGTATTCTAACAAATGAGAAAAGACCTGAAGTAGGACTGCCATTTTCTCATTTGCACTAAGGTATTATATATATGAAGGCCAACAAAGGCCTTGAGAAACCTTACTCCAAGATTTGGTGGACAGTTTATTTATTTATTTATTTTTGTCATTTAGTTATTTTCTGGTTTCATTACTTAAGTTTAAATTTTGGATTCATCTGGAATTTATAGTGTATGGAGTGAGCGGGGGGAATTCACTTAATTTTTTCTCAAATGGCTAGCCAGCCATACCAATATCATTTATTAAATAATCCATTTATCCACAGTTTAAAATTATTCTCGTATAAAAATAATAGCTAATTTTTAGGGTGCTTCATATGTACCAAGTACAATTACATACCCCTTAAGTAGTATCATCAGCTCAACTTATCTTCTCCATTAACACCAACCTTCATTATTTAGCTTTGTACTGAATTTCTAAAAACTATTTTTTTTAATGCTTATTTATTTTTGAGAGAGAAAGAGAGAGAGGGAATGTGTAGGGGAGGGGCAGAGAGAGAAGGGGAGAGAACATCTGAAGTGGGCTCCCAACTGACAGCAGTGAGCCTAATGTGGAGCTCGAACTCATGAACCACGAGATCATGATTTGAGCTGAAGTCGGAGGCTCAACTGACTCTGCTACCCAGGCGCCCTGAATTTCTGAAATCTAAACAGGGACTAAGGATACTTCTATAGTTTTTTCTTCCCCCCTGAAGTTTTCCTGGCAATTACATTTGTATTTCTTTATGAACTTCATTATTTTGTCAAAATAACATAAAATCTTCTCAGTATTTTTATTGGGATTGCATTGAATTTATAAATTTAGGGGAGATTTGACATCTTGTTTTTGAATCCTCTTTCACCCCAGTTTTTTCAATACAGTCCCCTTTCTCTCCCCAGAATGGGCTCTTTTTGTTTTAAATCCTTTGTTGATAATAGGTGAAAAGATTAAATGGGGAAACTCCATATTTTTGAAGTTTAAGTAAATCTGACCTTTCCCAGGACTCTAGTCCCTGATTCTGTCTTCTAGGACTTTTTTGTTCCAGAGGGCAAATTCTGTCATACCTGTTTTATCAGGGGTATAGATCCATTTTGCCAATCTACATTTCTAAGACCCCAGGACAGTGAGTTGGTTCTGGAGGCATTTCCTCCATTTATAAGCCAGGTAGTTGGGACTCAGGAGTGATGGTCTCCAGAGGGCAGTGTGTTTCATGTTGAGGTTGATGCATCAAAGTGAGGAGGGCCTAAATATCTGCCATCAGAAGGGGAAAGGAGTCTGGCTTCTTATTGAAGTGCTTGCAAAAAAGAAGGGAGGCATTGTGTATAGGAAGAGCCAACAGAAGAGGGAGAGATGCCACCTTGAAGGTTAATGCAGAGAATTGACCTATCTGATGCCAAGGGGTCACTGAAAAGAGCTGGAGGTAGTCTGGTAAGCTAAATCAGCAATGAATGGCAGATCTCGTATTGATTGCTGGGTGGTTGGAGTCTCCTGGGATGGCCTGTTAGTGACAATGCCCACTCCTTCCCATCCCCTCCTCCTCCAGTGTACCATGACACTCATCTACCTCACTGTGGAAGATGTTTTCCTGCTCATCAACTACTTCAGCTTTAGCTACTGGTTCTTCGTGGGCCTGTCTGTTGCTGGACAGCTCTATCTTCGTTGGAAGGAGCCTGAGCGGCTCCGGCCTCTGAAGGTCAGTGACTGTGGACAGACTAGGAGGGGTGGGCCATCTCCTGTAGGTGACTTCTCTGTACCCTGTTCCCGCATAGTGCTTTACCTCGTATCTCACCTCCCTCCATTTCAGCTGAGCCTGTTTTTTCCCATCGTGTTCTGCACATGCTCTGTGTTTCTGGTGATTGTGCCTCTATTCAGTGACACCATCAATTCCCTCATTGGCATCGGGATTGCCCTCTCCGGGGTTCCTGTCTATTTCGTGGGTGTTTATCTGCCAGAGTCCCAGAGGCCACTACTTATTCGGAATGTCCTGGGTAAGTTTCTTTGCCCATCACTCACTGCCTGTGTGTGTGTGTGTGTGTGTGTGTGTGTGTGTGTGTGTGTATGCGCGCATGCACACACAGATGTGTGCAGAAGTGGGAGTGGTGGCTAAAAGCTTCCCCTGTACTGGTGATGTACTGGAGACCACGTGACTTCTCAGTGACATGAGCACTTTAGTTCTAACTTTAGAGTCCTATTTTTGGGTTAAAACACTCCCTCCTGAAAGTGCAATCCATGTGGGGAGATGGGGAGTCATGCATCACTTTCTGGTTGGGCATGGAATGGAGGACAGTGAGGCTTATGGGGTTAAGAGGCAAAGCCTGGCACAGGATACCCAAGGGACAAGTGGGAGGGGGCCATAGATATGCTTTAATCAACATTGTGGTGTTCTTATTGGGGTTGTAGCTAACCATCAGTTTGCTGAATTCTGTTCTCTATTTTCATTTAGCTGCTATCACCAAAGTCACCCAGCAGCTTTGCTTTTGTGTCCTGACCGAGCTTGATGTAGCTGAAGAGAAAAAGGCTGAAAGGAAAACTGACTAGAGGCCAGAGGTGATGTCCCTTGAGGCCTGGAAGACCAGCCACAGCCACCAAAGTCCAGATGACAAGACTGTACAGGCCCAACTCTCTTGTTCTAAAGGATCTTGTGGGCCACATTATGTAAGGGGGCTCAGGGCCAATGGCCTGCTTTGGTGGTCACTCTCATTGGGAGCAGACTCAGGGTCTGAGGCCAGACTGAAGGTGGGAACTGTATAGAAAGTGGTGGTGGGAGGGCTTGGGGTCAGGGGAATAGTTGTTTAGTTTTGTTTCTGGTGAGTAGGTACAGCTTACCAAACACTTGGCGAGTTGCACTGGGGAAAAGGAAGTGCTAGGTTAATAGCTGTGGCTGGTGGTTCTGAATTTGATATTTGAGGTTTGAATCAGAAGTCTCTACAAAAGGGGCTGCTTTATGGCAAGTTTTCCTCTGACCAGGTCCAAGCATCTGACTGTAGAGGCCTAAAATGCTATCATTTCTTCCTGTGACTCAAAATCTTTCCCTGGAAAGACGGCTGTATTCCATTATTTATTGATATTATTTAATCCAGAACCCCAGTTCTAGCAAAGCATTGGTGTTCATTCATCTACCGAATGCCATAGACTGATTGTGTTTAAAAATTCAAAGTTACTCCAAACTGAGTCCCTCTGCCCTTAGAGGTGTCTCTGTGTGGTGGTGGATCAGACTCAGACCACAGATTTTTTGGTTTTAGCACATTCTTCTGTTGAGTCTTAGCTGCAAAGGTGAACTTTAAAGATTTTTTTAAACTCATGTATCAATTACACGTTAGTCAATAGGTCACAGATTACAAGCACCTGGCTCAAATCAGCAAGGACAAATGAACAAATTCATGAGTCAGAAGTCTGGTAATACTGCTATTTTGAAGGATAATCCTTTATTTTACTTGAGACCTTAGGTCTTTGTTCTAGATGATAGAAGGTAAATTTCTGGGTTTCTGGTATGAACTTTAAGAGGACATGAACTGTTCTAGAATTCAAGTGGATTACCTGAATTCTCTCAGCTGTCAATGGCTTAGAGACCATCTCATGGACCCAAGCCACCAAATAGCTTGTTTCTTTCTGTAAGGGCTGGTGTGAGGGATGCTGTGCAGACCCACACAAGCCCACCTTGGTGCTAGAAGTGGTCATTTCCCTTTTCTGAAAACCTCACATCACGCTGCATGCTCCTCTTCTATCCCTAACACTGGGCTCTGTTTACACTCCGAGCTGTCTTGGTGTGGATCATCGGGATAGTGCATACCTGTCCTGTCTGCCTCCTCTTGCTGGAGGTTTGGTGGGCCTGCAGTCTCAGGAAGAGCTTGGTACTTCTGTGGACCTCTATTTTCTCCCTGTGGAGATAGTGAAGACTTAGGGGGGAAAAAGCTGCTTCATCCTCAAATCTGGCTCCTCAGCAGACTGCGTGATTGGAAGCAACTAATTCTGGTGCTCAGGCTGTGCTTTAGCATCCAGGTCAGGCCAGAGCAGATTTGGCCTAATGGATGTTCGTTCCCTCATGGACAGCCATGGTTGCGGTGGACTGTACATCTGTCCTGTGATGTGTCCAGACACTGTCATCCTGGGTCCAGAGGAACCTGCAGACTTGGCTCATCCCCTGCCTGGACTTCTTATCCTTTGGTTTTAGAATTGGTCAATTGTAAAGACAAGAATGAGGCAATCTCCCTTCCTGATCATTCTTTTCCACCAAATGGCCCCAGTCGCAGTCAGGGGAATGGCCTTGGTCATACTTGCTCAATAAAGACAATCAGGGGAGCATGAGCACAGCTGTCTTCGGTTCAGGGAATGCACGGATGAGAAAATGAGAGGACATTCCTACTGTCATGGGTTGGGGCAATAGGGAGTCTGTGCAAAGGCTGACTTGCCTAGACTGTGTAAACTTGACTCCTGTCTGAGGCAAGATGGCACTTTTCCCAGGGATCCTCTGGAGCCAATCATTGAAGTGGTGTGTGCTTGTCTTGAGGATCCCTGACCAAGGTTTTAGCTTTCTCCACTGAAGTAAGTGACCAGCTAGTCCCAAGAACTTGCTGCCCCCCACTGGCTCCTGGGGGAAGCATGGGCCTCACACCCTAAGTGACCCCATACAAGCTTAGTGAGCCATGTCATCCCCCTCTCATTACTGGATGGCACCTGCATTTTTCCCCTCTGTGCTGGATACAGACTTCACCCAAGAACCCATCTGTGGGAGGGAAGCCAGACTCCCTACAGCACTCAAGCTTTGTGGTGGAATTAAATTTCTGCAAGGTCTTTGTTGTTCATCTCCTTCAATCCTTCTCCTGGTGTGCTAATCCCTTTTGCAGTAGGCACAGTATGTGAGGTTGTCAGCCCTTTAATGTTGGCAAACCTTAATGAGTATAGAAACAGCAGTGAGCACATTATAATGGCACTGAGTAGTTTTTAAGCCTTTGTTTCTATGCCTACAGGAGACTAAGATGACTAGTATTACACATGTAAATTGCTGCCTGTTACTTACAGCACTGAATTGTACCTTTGTGGATAGTTAGGATGGTAAACTAACATTTTGTTGGTTTTGTAGCCACAAGAGTACATATGGAATTTAATCACTTTGGCAGGTTTAACATAAATCTAGGAATATAGGAAAGACCTACAAATGAACATAAAGTGAAAGAATGGGTGGAGGCAGGTTAGAAAAAGAGAGATACTTAAGAAATTATAAAAGATGTGGGTAGAAGACATCCCTGTGCAACTCATCTTTCCATGTGATGGGTGTTCGTGCCACAGGGCAAGAAGGCACATTTTGAATCAAAATTTCTGTGTATTATTTTCCTAGACCTGTACTATCCGGTAAACTATTAGGCACATATAGCTAATTAAATTTAAAAATATTGATTCCTCAGTTGCACTAATCATAAATTTTAAGAGCTGAGCCACATATGGCTAGTGGCTACTATTGTACAGTACAGATATAGAACATAATTATTGTGCATGAAATTCTATGGGATAGTGTTCTCTTAGAAGAATAAATGCCAACTCAGAGCAAAGATGTGTGGTATGGAATGAAGTAGGGACAGAGTTTGCTTATAGAGTCCAAGTTCTGTTAATCACTTTTTAGTGAGTACTGTGCATAAACATTTCTCATTGGAAAGCTAAGTTCAGGATATGCTTTTCTTTTCCTCACTTGCCTGAAGTCCTTAGTGTCTAAGGTCAATCCTGAAAGCTGTCTCACTAACCCCCGCCCATTTTTGGTCGAGGGTGGGGATAGGAGATAGGAGGTACAGTGGGAAAACATGTAAAGCCATTCAGATTTAAAAGGTTTTTGAGGAGGGACAGCTGGGTGGCTCAGTTGGTCAAGCATCTGACTTCAGTTTAGGTCATAATCTCATCGTTAGTGAGTTCCAGCCCTGCGTCTGGCTCTGTGATGACAGCTTGCAGCCTGGAGCCTGCTTTGGATTCTGTGTCTACCCATCTCTCTGGCCATCCTCCACTCACCCTATGTCTCTCTCTCTCAAAAATGAATAAAAATTTAAAAAATATTAAAAAAAAAAAAGGTTTTTGAGGAGTGTCTGGGTGGCTCAGTCCATTGAGCATCCAACTTTTGATTTTGGCTAAGATCATGATCCTAGGGTTGTGGGATCAAGCCCGCATTGGGCTCTGCGCTGATTGTGGAGCCTGCTTAAGTTTCTCTCTCTTCCTCTGTTCCTCCCCTACTCACTCTCTCTAAAAAAATAAAAACTAAAAGGTTTTCAAGGAATGACTTGCTCCCATTTTTAAAGTTAGTTTTTATTAAACATAAGAGTATCACATTCATACATATCCTGTTCTTTCTGGCACCACTGCCAAAGGAAGACAGCAGTCTTTACAACCATTATCAGAGTCAGGAAACAGGGTGGTAGAGACAGCTGTTAACTTAAAACCTCTCATAGCTCAAGCAGATTCTACTTCCATCTCTATGGCCACAACTATCCAGTCTTTGCTGCTATAAGGGACCAACTATAGCCCTTCTAGATTCCATCCAAAGAAAGGCTTTTACTGGAGGCAGGTGGCCGGGTGGTATGAGAAAGCTAAATCTTAGTGTTGAGGAAACAGGAGGCTCTCCTCCACTTACTGGCCTTAGTGTAGGAGTAGAATGGGAAAATCCCCAGGCCAGGAAGCATCATTTGTACAGCATTTTTTCCCCCCAGACTATAGAGTCACTTGATTGAGGCAAAGGGGCCCTACTGTTACTGAAAAAGACACACTCCTTTAGCACAGGTTTTCAATGGTAGGAGGGTGCTGTTGGACATGGGTTTTTCCCTTCTACTTGTTAAGCTAAGAAACCCAAGGATGTTACTAGGGTGGCTGAAGCTGCAGTTAGAGCCCTCAAGGGCCTGTGATAGAATCTCATGGGATCATCAGTCTGAATCCAGGTCATGGAGACTATCATAGCCAAACTCCTTCTGCACATCCAAAGGGTATTTGCTCCACATCTGTGGTCTGCTGTTGCCTCTTTCCTCTTCACTGAAGCTGTCGTATTCATCAGAGCCTAGAATGATAAAAGAAATGGGCTGTTTGAGTTTCTAGGTGGCCACGACAACCCTTTACCATCTCAAGAAGGTCTGGGTTTTTTGTTCTCTATTCTAAAATACTTGCTTAGTGAAGAGAATTTTGAATTTAAAAAAGCAGGGGAGGGGCGCCTGGGTGGTGCAGTCGGTTAAGAGTCCGACTTCAGCCAGGTCACGATCTCGCGGTCTGTGAGTTTGAGCCCCGCGTCGGGCTCTGGGCTGATGGCTCAGAGCCTGGAGCCTGTTTCCTATTCTGTGTCTCCCTCTCTCTCTGCCCCTCGCCCGTTCATGCTCTGTCTCTCTCTGTCCCAAAAATAAATAAACGTTAAAAAAGCAGGGGAGGGCACCTGGGTGGTTTAGTCAGCTGAGCATCCTACTTCGGCTCAGTTCATGATCTCACGGTTTATGAATTTGAGCCCCTTTGGTTTCTCTGTCCCCTTCCCCTGCCCTGCTTGTGCTCTCTCTCTCAAAAATAAACCAAAAAAAAAGGCAATCCTATTTCTCTACCACCTAAACCAAGTCCCTCAACACTGGAATATTTTTTCATTTCTCCCCCTAAGTATAGGATTTTTTTTTGTTGTTGTTATAATAGTTGTAGTCATACTGTAAATATAGTTTCATGTCTGCCCCTTTCAACATATCACAGGCACTTCCCCAAAAGAATATTCCATAGTTTAATTGTTCCTCCATTAACAGAGACCAAGAAGTTCTTTTTGTTGGCACAAAGAACATAATCACTGAAGGAACTTTATCATCAGAGTATCTCTCCTTCTTCCTTCCCCAGGGTACCATGCCTGTGTTGCAGCTTCCTCAAAATGGTATAAACACAGCAACTTCTTTGAGAAGTTATATAACTGATTTGTCAAAATCCTAGCTCTGCTCCTACTGGCAAACCTCTCCAATACTTTCCTGACTGAGCGAGAGAAGAGACACTGAGATAGATGTTTCCCTTAATCCCAATCACTAAAGTTAGTGCAATACTGTTCTGGAGACAGGATGAGGCTCAGTGAGCCATTAACTATGTCCCCAAGACCCACAGACAGGCCATGAAAGAACCAAGGGTTCAAACCCAGCCCTGACTGACATTAAAACCCCAGTAGGCCCCCTGGAAACACTGGTCTTTGGGGTTCTTAGAGCTCCAATGGCTTGTGGGTGAGCTGCTGGGAATGGTAGAGAAGGAAAGCCAGTTAAGATGTAAGTGAACCGTGCTCACACCTCAGTCTTAGATGCCACCAGTCCCTTCCCATCCAACACTGCCACCCATGTACCTCTGGAATCTTCATCTCCATCACTGTTCTCCTCCTCTGGGTACTCATTGCGCCAGTTACTCTCACTATTCTCATCATCATCATCTTCATAAATGTCTTCTGGTTGCCGGTCATCATTCACCTGCACATCTCAACACAATCATGAGTATAAATCAAAACCTCTAAGGTTGTAGGGGGGAAGCTATTAGCAGACCAACTTGGAGAGATCATTTAAGAGCACTGTGTGAAAGGGGCGCCTGGGTGACTTAGTTAAGCGTCCAACTTCAGCTCAGGTCATGATCTTACAGTGAGTTCGAGCCCCGTGTCGGGCTTTGTGCTGACAGCTCAGAGCCTGGAGCCTGCTTCAGATTCTACGTCTCCCTCTCTCTCTGCCCCTCCCCTGCTCATGCTCTGTCTTTCTCTGTCTCAAAAATAAATGAAAAAAAAAAAACATTAAAAAAATTAAGAGCGCTGTGTGAAAATGAGGCAGCCTAGGAGCTGCTTTGAATCTGCTGCACAAGAGGCTATAGTAACCTTAGGCTACAAGATAGTGACAACAGCCCTATTCCCCACTCAGAGTCCAGCTCCAGGCATTACAGTCCTGATAGGATGAACTCCACCAGAAGGGAACACATCAGGCTGGGGAGGACAGACAGCTCTGAGCAGATGATGGCAGTGATCTTCAAACTTTAGGATAGCCAGGTGGGAGAGGGATTAAATGGATTATGGGTGATGCCAAAAATCAGAACCAAAACTTGAGTGTAAGGGCAGGAAGAGGGGCTATGCAATGGTCCAGGGTGGGTTTGTGACTATGAGACTATGGTTGCAGTGTAGGTATGGGATAAATATGCCTTTCACCATTTTAGAATTTGTTTTAAGAATAATGATGTCTGGAGCGCCTGAATGGCTCAGTTGGTTATGTGTCCGACTCTTGATATTGGCTCAGGTCATGATCTCATGGTTGTGAGATCAAGCCCTACATCAGGCTCTGTACTGAGTATGGAGCTTTCTTGAGATTCTCTCTCTGCCTCTCCCCTGCTTGCACATTCTCACTCTCTCAAAATAAACAAACAATATCAACAAAAGAGTTGGAATGCCTGGGTGGCTTGGTTGAGTATCCAACTTTAGCTCAGGTCATGATCTCATGGTGCCATGATCTCATGGGCTTGATGCTGTCAGTGCAGAGCCTGCTTTGAATCCTCTGTCCCCACCCTTTCTGCCCCTCCCCCGCTGGTGGAAAAAAATAATAAGGATGTCAGGAGCACCTGGGTGGCTCAGTTAAGAGACTGACTCTTGATTTTGGTTCAGGTCAAGATCCTGCGGTTCATGAGATCAAGCCCCATGGCAGGCTCTGTGTTGACGGTAAGGAGCCTGTGTGGGATTCTCTCTCTGCCCCTCCCCTGCTCATGTGCAGGGGCACGCCCTCTATCTCTCTCTCAAAGTAAACAAACTTAAGAAAAAACAAAACAGAATAATGATGTCAAGGGGCGTCTGGCTGGCTCAATCAGCAGAGCATGTGACTCCTGATCTTGGGGTCATGAGTGTGAGCCCCACGATGGATGTAGAGCTCACTAAGAAAAATAAATAAAGATGTCAGGATGTTAGTTTTCTTCTTCTTTTTAAAAAAAGAATTTTTTTTTTAACATTTATTTATTTTTGAAAGACCAAGAGACAGAGAGTGAGCAGGGGAGGAGGAGGAGGAAGAGGAGGGGGAGGAGGAAGAGGAGAGGGAGGGGGAGGAGGAAGAGGAGGAAAAGGAGGAGGAAGAGGAGGAAAAGGAGGAGGAAGAGGACGAAAAGGAGGAGGAAGAGGAGGAAAAGGAGGAGGAGGAGGAGGAGGAGGAGAGAGAGAGAGAGAGAGGGAGGGAGGGAGGGAGGGGGAGAGGGAGAGGGAGGGAGGGAGGGAGGGAGAGAGGAAGAGAGGGGGAGAGAGAGAGAGAGAGAGAGAGAGAGAGAGAGAGAGAGAGAGAAAGAGAGAGAGAGAGAAACAGAAACAGAATCTGAAGCAGGCTCCAGACTCTGAGTTGTCAGCACAGAGCCTGATGCAGGGCTCGAACCCACGAACTGTGAGATCATGACCTGAGCCCAAAGTCGGACGCTTAACTGACTGAGCCGCCCAGGTGCCCCAGGATGTTAGCTTTCTTAATCCAAGGATCCCCCCCTTTTAAGATATAATTTTAAAAAAAGCTTTTATTACCATTCATGTTTAAGAATTTCTGGTTTATTTTCTCTTTAAGTCCCCATGTTTTTCCCCAAGGGTGGATGGTATAAATGTTAAAAATGATATTGCAAACCTTATAAAAGATGTATTAAGAGCAAACATTATCAATGTAGACCGTCGTTCCCAAAATTTCTTGCACTAAACCCAGGTTCCCAGGAAGCATTTAGAATAAATGTTTCCATTTAAGCAAGAACAAGAAGAGGTAAGAACAACATTGAACCCAGTGGATGCAAAGCATCCTGACCAGAGAATTGCTTAGGCTACCTCATGCCCCTCATCCTCATGGGTCCCCTTACCAGCTCCCACTCCTGGCTATAGGGCTGCACGGAGAGGATGTTCTCAATCCATCCTGGAGTGGCCATCTCCAAGTAGTAAATGTCATATACATAGTCATCCTTCTGTTCCTCCTGGTGCCCAATTCTTGGTCCATCCTCAGATACAGCCAACCGCTCACGGATCAACTCTATAGAATTGCAGAGGATCACATCTGGGTCAGAGATCTATAAAGAAATCAAGAGATAATACATACATGATCTAAACCATCGATGTTCCAAAAGGAGGAATCTAAGATTTGAGTGAAAGAAGCCTCTCTATAGTTGTCTATGTTAAATTCAAGATTCTTATTCCCATGTCCTACTAGTTTCTTCTTAATTAGCAATGAAATTAAAAACTCAATTATCTCTAAAAACTTAATGTGTAGTTTTTCTTTTGAAATAGACACTTATAGGCTCCTGTCCTTTTGTGCTTGGCTGACAGAAGAGAGCACATGGAAAGATGGGCCTGAGAAGAGGGCCAGCAGAGCTGGCTGGTCTTGTCCGCACGTCTTCTAAGCCCCTTCAGTATGATGTTCTCCCCTTCGGGATCTGCATTTTGTGTGGCCTCCTACAGGGGTCTAAAGGCGATTCCTGGACTCATGACTACCACCACCTGGCTTGCCCACAATGATGTCCCACTTTTTTTTTCAATAAATATTTTTTAAGTTTCTTTTTTAAATGTTTACTTTAGAGAAAGTGTGTGTGTGAGGCAGGGGATGGACAGAGAGAGAGAGAGGGAGACAGTGGATCTGAAGCGGGCTCTGCATTGACAGCAGAGAGCCTGATGTGGGGCACAAACTCATGAACTGTGAGATCACGACCTGAGCCAAAGTCAGACACTTAAGTGACTGAGCCACCCAGGTGCCCTAATGATGTCCCTCCCACTTTTAATCACAAACCAGGAGTGAACTCCCCTATAATCCTACTGCTAGAAAGAATAGCTCAGGATAGATTGCCCCAGAATAGAACTGGCCCAGGGAAGAGGTACTCCAGGGCAACAGGCTGTGTCATCCAGAGTAGCATAGGTCAATTTGCAAACCCAGGGGGGCATGCTACAAATGACCCCTCTCAAAGGGTTCATCGGAGGAGGCTGTGTAGCTCAAACCAGATACCATATTGGGAGGAATGTTGCATAGCTAAGGCAGATAAAGGGAGACCAGACTTAGAAGATGAAGGGAATTAATTCTTTCTTGCTCCAAAGTCAAAAGGAACTAGAGATGTCACTTTTTGTGCAGGCTGTTGACCAACCTCAAAACTGTTCACAAGTGAAGTTCTGGCTCCCATTTATAAGCCCCCCACCCTTAGTCCAGCAAATCATGCAGCCATTAAAATATTTACAAAGACTAGCAAACAGAAAAATGCCATACTCTGAAGACAATAAGCTGATTTTATACTCTGAAGACAATAAGCTGATTTTACTCCAATTACCTTTGTGATGGGGGTAAAATAGGTGATTTTTTCCCCTTTTTACTTTCCTGTATTTTTTCTTAAAAAAAAAAAAAAATTTTTTTTTTTTTCAAATGTTTGTCTATTTTTGAGAGAAACAGAGAGCACAAGCCAGGGAGGTGCAGAGAGAGGAGACACAGAATCCGAAGCAGGCTCCAGGCTCTGAGCAGTCAGCACAGAGCCTGCTGTGGGTCTCAAACCCAGGAACCGTGAGATCATGACCTGAGCTGAAGTTAGTCGTTTAACCAACTGAGCCACCCAGGCACCCCTCCTATATTTTTTCAAAATTTCTATAAGGAACATCTATCATTTTTATAAAAGAAAAATTATTCTTTTTTTTTTTCAACTTTTTTTTTTTTTTTTTGGGGACAGAGAGAGACAGAGCATGAACGGGGGAGGGGCAGAGAGAGAGGGAGACACAGAATCGGAAACAGGCTCCAGGCTCTGAGCCGTCAGCCCAGAGCCTGACGCGGGGCTCAAACTCACGGACCGCGAGATCGTGACCTGGCTGAAGTCGGACGCTTAACCGACTGCGCCACCCAGGCGCCCAAAGAAAAATTATTCTTTAGTCTATGTGTATGCTGGTATAAACATACATACTATCTTGCCAGTCGTCATGGTTATCACTTTAATGGTGCAGGCAGTTGTGTATGTCAATTTGTCAGTTTTTAGCCTATATCTACAATGCTGCAATGAATGTGTTTCCTGCATGTGAAAAATGGGGATAAAACACCTACCTCATAGGGTTTGCATGAGGATTAAAGGAGTTAAATTAAAAGAAAACACAACAAGGCCTTAGCATAGTACTTAATGCACAGTAATTACTTAGTAAACCAACAGTAGCTTTTGTTAAGACCATAGCTGTTTGCTTCTGAATTATTTCCCTAGGATAAATCCTGGGGTTGAGATCACTAGATAAAATGAACTGAACTTTTTCACTTTAAAAAATATATATAGGGGCGCCTGGGTGGCTCAGTTGGTCAAGCGTCCGACTTCGGCTCAGGTCATGATCTCGCGGTCTGTGAGTTCAAGCCCCACGTCGGGCTCTGTGCTGACAGCTCAGAGCCTGGAGCCTGTTTCAGATTCTGTGTCTCCCTCTCTCTCTGGCCCTCCCCCGTTCATGCTCTGTCTCAAAAATAAATAAACGTTAAAAAAAAAAAAAAAGAAAAGAAAAAATATACACTGTATAAAAAATATATACGGTTTTTATTTTTTTAGAGAATGCAAGAGAGGAGGGAGAGGAGCAGAGAGAGAGAACAAGAAAATCTTAAGCAGTCTCCATGTTTAGCGCAGGGCCTGACCTGGGCTCTTCGGTTTGATCACATGACCCTGAAACCATGACCTGAGCCAAAATCGAGAATCAGAAGCTCTACCAACTGAGCCACCCAGATGCCCCAGAACTTTTTCACTTTTTAAGATTTCCTATTAAATAGTACTTTATTTGCTTAAAATTTAAATGGTGTCAAATTAATGAGAAATGTAATGTGGCAAAAAATACTGTCACTACTTTTGTTAAATTTCTTTATATGTTTGGATGACTTTAGAATCCCAACAATAAAATAAATTTAGGTAGGGGTGCCTGGGTGGCTCAGTCAGTTGAGTCTCTGACTTCGGTTCAGGTCATGTCACAGTTCATGGGTTCAAGCCCCACATCAGGCTTTGCTCTGACAGTGCTCTGGATTCTCTGTCTCCTTCTTTCTCTGCCCCTCCCTGACTTGCACACATGTACATGCATGCACACTTTCTCAAAAATAAAAACATTAAAAAAATAAAAATAGGGGCACCTGGGTGGCTCAGTCGGTTGAGCGTCTGACTTTGGCTCAGGTCATGATCTCGCGGTTTGTGAGTTCGAGCCCCGTGCTGGGCTCTGTGCTGACAGCTCAGAGCTTGGAGCCTGCTTAAGATTGTCTCTCTCTCTCTGCCCCTCCTGCATTCACACTCTGTCTCTCTCTCTCCTTCAAAAATAAACATTAAAAAAAATAAAAATAAAAAAATAAATTGAAGTAGTTTTAAAATAGGTCCCAAGCTATTTTTAGGATTGCTGATAAAGCCATGCTGTTTTCCAAAAGCCTTGCATCAATTGTAAGCACTACAATTGTGTGCCATTTTATTTTTTTTAATTTTTTTATTTTTTTTAATTTTTTTTTCTCAACGTTTATTTATTTTTGGGACAGAGAGAGACAGAGCATGAACAGGGGAGGGGCAGAGAGAGAGGGAGACACAGAATCGGAAACAGGCTCCAGGCTCTGAGCCATCAGCCCAGAGCCCGACGCGGGGCTCGAACTCACGGACCGCGAGATCGTGACCTGGCTGAAGTCGGACGCTTAACCGACTGTGCCACCCAGGCGCCCCCAATTGTGTACCATTTTAATCTAGCCTTGCCAGCAGTGCTATCAATCTTTCCCCTGCTAGTCTAGTAGACATAAAACCCCAAGTTTGCTTTCAGTTTAAATCCATTTTTAAAAAGATAATTACTATGGACAAGCATTTTTTTAAACCTGTGATTAATTCTACAGCTGTGTTTTTGAATAGCTGTTTAAAAGACAATCCTGAGGGGCGGTTAAGCGTCTGGATTTTGGCTCAGGTCATGATCTCTTGGTCTGTGAGACTGAGCCCCCTGTTGGACTCTATACTCACAGCACAGAGCCTCCTTGGATTCTTTCTCCCTTTCTCTCTGCCCCTCCCCCACTTGCACTCCTCCCCTCTCTCCAAATAAATAAACATTAAAAAAATATTTATGGTACATATAAAAAAAGACATGAGACATTTTTGTTTTGTAATACATAAGGCGGTGGCCAATTACTACTCCTTAGTAGCTCTTTTTTTGAGATAAGCTATCAAGTCTGTCCTTTTCTCTGTCTTCTTAATGTCAGTGAAGATCATTTTTGTTCCAGGGATGTACTTTCTGGGATTATCTAAATACTCTATCAGTGTCACCTCTCCCCAGGGGTTCTTTGTTCTTGTTGGCATCTGTGTAAGAAAATCCAGGGGCCTGACCTATCTTGCACACACTGGACCATGGAGATCTGGTTCAGTCTTGTGTTTGCCTTGCCTCTCGTTTCGACAGTATGGCACGGGGCATTCTTTTGGACAAAAATCTTGCCTTTCTCAATGTCACCCATTTTTAAATTGCTTTCTTCACATGGAGACTGAAGATGCCCACTGGCAAGCCGGATGTCCCGCTCTCTGATATGCAAACATTTTTGATGTGTTTAGTTTTTATTGCATTGTCGGGAAGTCTGTGTTCACATCCTTAATCAGCTTATATACTAGTTTTTCTTTTAAAATTGAATGAGCTCTTTGGTTGATTCAATTCCACCGAACGTTGGTTTACTTTTTAAGCTATTTGACTTATAACTCATAAATCAGTTTTCAATTAGTTTTGGTAAAAGATGTGGCTGTCATCATCATGCACAAATTGTTATCCAAGTATACCAGCATCATGATGAAATATTTTTTGCTTGATATATTTGGAATTAAAATTTCAGTTTTTAAACTTTAACTTTTAAAAGGAGTGAAGAGTGAAGTTTATTAAGTTTTTTTTAAGTTTATTTTGAGAGACACAGAAAGAGAGTGCAAGCAGGGGAGGGACAGAGAGCAAGGGGGACAGAGGATCTGAAGCAGGTTCTATGCTGACAGCTGAGAGCCTGATGTGGGTATCAAACTCACGAACCATGAGATCATGACCTGAGCCAAAGTGAGAGGCTTAACCAATTGGGCCACCCAGGCGCCCCAAGTTTTTTTTGTTAAATCAGTGGGGGGTGAACCTTTTAGTTTGAGAGTTTTCTATTTCTATAGTCTGAATACAGGTAGCCTTTGTTTTTTGGAACTGAAGTACAAAACAAATTTAGTAAATCTAACAATGGAAAGACCACTGGATTAAACGTGAAGAGACTTGCATTCTAGACTTAAATCTGCCTCAAACTTGATTCGCTAGGGAGAACTAGTCCTTTAACCTTCCTCTGATGAGTTTTTCCATCTGTTTTATCTTTACATTGCTCAAAACCCTCCAGTAATTACCCAGCTAAGGGTGAAGGCAATGTGTCCCTGAAAGCATCTTCAAGGGGAGCCTGGGTGGCTCAGTCGATTAAACGACCAACTTCGGCTCAGGTCATGATCTCACGGTTTGTGAGTTTGAGCCCCCGTCGGGCTCTGTGGTGGCAGCTCGGAGCCTGCTTTGGATCCTGTGTTTCCCACTCTCTCTCCCCCACCCCCGCTCACACTTTGTCTCTGTCTCTCTCAAAATTAAATAAACATTAAAAAAAATAATAAAAAAAAGTACCTTCAGGGTCGGGGTATCTGGGTGGCTCAGTCGGTTAAGTGTCCAACTCTTGATATCAGCTTAGGTCGTGATCTCGGGGTTCATGGGTTTGAGCCCCACATAAAGTTCTATGCTGACACCTCAGAGCCTGGATGGAACCTGCTTTGGTTTCTGTGTCTCCCTTTCTCTCTCTGCCCCTCCCCTGCTCCCGCTCTCTCTCAAAAATGAACAAAAATTAAAAGTATCTTCAGGGTCTAACAGGAATCCTTTCCCAAATTCCTTATTATTCTTCGAGAGTTCACTGAGCTCCAGGCACACTGGTCTTGAAAACACCAAACTGCCTTTTCTTCACATATCCACAGTACTTTGCCATTCACCTCCTCCAAGTCCTCACTGAAATGTCATTTTCTGAGACCCTCTCTGTAATGGAACCAATCTTTTCCTGCCCCCCCCTTCCCTGTACAGCCCTTATTAAATTTGTTTTCTGTTTCTCTCCTCTACCTGAACGTTAAGTCCTCAAAGCTATATCCACAGAACCTAAGAACAATGCCTGACACATAGTGGGCACTCAGTAAATACTGTTGAATGAATAACTTAATCTGTAGAAAGAGGTTATCTCGGCTGATAGATCATTCATTCATCAGTAAGGCGAAGCTGTGTGCCTCCTCTTGACTGTGTGCTAAGTGCCCAGACCCTGGCACTATCTGTCCGCGGGAAGGCCAGCGCTCTGCTCCCGGCGGCTACTCACTTTGGAGGAGACTGCGGCGGGGGCGGCGGGGGCGGCGGCGGCGTCGGTCTCTGGGTCTCCTTCCTCGTGGACTAGGTCGAACAGCTGGAAGCTTCCGTCCTCGGTGGCTTCTGGGTTTCCCGGCACGTCTTCGGACTCTAGGCTACCCGATGGAATTCCTGAGGATCGGCGGCTAGAAATCACCCTGTAGCGGCCCTCCTGTCGGATCTCCCGAGCCGAAGCGCGGAGTTCTCGGCGGATACGCTGCTGGCTGCCCCGGGAAGGGCGCAGGGCGGCTCGAACGAGCTCCTGGACTGGCTCCTCCTGGGAAGTGGTAGGGAAGAGCAGCCGGGGTAAGCAGGCGACTCGTCAAGGGGTCAGGGATACAATTTCCCCCCATTTGCGCCCTAAGATCCCCTTCAGACATCGGCTCCATCCCGCCCAATACCTGGGAGCGCACGGTGGCCACCAACTGGAAGACGTTATTCTCTGGCCCTCTCTCCACATCCTCTGGAGGTGTCTTTTGGGCTACCGACTCGACGCCGCCCCTCCGCAGGCGCTTACAAGAGAGGACAAGAGCTTCGACAGCCTCTGCGCTACGCTTCCGCTTCACGCGAAGCACTGCAGTCCTCCCGGCCTCCATACTGGCTGTCGCGGAGGACTCTGGGAACCCGTGGGGGTACGACGGAAGAGCCTTTAAGTTCCGCTTCCGGGCCTCGCTCCCAGCATTCTCAGCGGGCCCTGAGAGATCCCGCCCCCGTACGCCGGCTTCGGCGTGGTTGAGGTAGCGGCGGAAGTGAACGGAGCGGTTCCCGCTGCGGGTGAGGCGCATGGGTAGGTAGGGAAGGTGGGGTTGCAGTTAGAGTCCCGGGTGCCGCCATCATCCGGCCGTCAGCCCAGCGGCTCTGGCCGACGGACCTGATGTGGGCTTTCTAGGCCACCGGGGTATGCGTCTCTCGAGGACCTTTCTAGAGTCTGCACTGGGCGGCGGTGGGGAGAGCCTGGGCCGGCAAGAAAACGGATACGGTTGGGCCCCGACTCTGTAGGGTGACCTCTACGGGGACCTGGATTTTAGTACTTGGCGTCTCCCTTCAGCTACAGAAATTCGAACCGCAGTCATATGGAGCTCCAGCCATCACATCCTTAATTGACCCACGCTTCTCTGATTCAGGGAACTGCCGATGGGCTCGCTTTTCCCAGTTACTGTGTTCTGAGTAGTTGGAAACCAGTCCATTCACCACACGCTAGTCAGAAGGGTCTTGTAAAAGCGTACATCTGACGCGGACGTTTTTGTCCTTAAGACCTTGAGTGGTTTCCAGCGAGTGAGAGCAATATCCAAACGCGTTTCCGAAGCCGGCATGGTCCAGTGTGATTTACAGTAGCCCACGCTTAATCTATCGTTCTCAATACTTTTGCTGGAAGTGCTTCAGTCATTCAGGCTTTTGTCAGTCTTGCTTATATACACAGGTCTTTTTTCCCTTAGGACTTTTTCTTGGAAAAGTAGGGGTAAGGTTTCCAGAAACATAGGTACTACTTTTCTCTCTTACCTTGTGGCATCTTAATTGCCACCTTCCTCAGAGAGTCTAACAATTAACCTTGTTAATTCTCTTTCATAGCACCCTGCCTGTTTCCTTTCTTGCACTCACATAGTTTGTGATTGTATATTTAGTCTCTCCCTTATTAGAATCTAATCCCTTGAAGGATAAAGATCTTCTTTATTTTACTTATGGGAGTTCTCCAGTCCCTAACGCAGTGTCTGATTTTGTATAAATTTTACTAAAATTTGAATGAATGAAGCAGCTATCTGCTCTGAAATCTGATTGGTAACCCATTTAGGGCTTGGCATGGTGGTTTCCATTCCAGCCTTATAAACTATCATGTGAGTTCACAGGTCTTTTGAATGAGGAGGGGGTCAAAATAGCTCCTGAGTCTGGAGTGTGAGGTCCTTTTGGGAGAGGACAAGTCATAATAATAAAAGGGATTTATCCATAGGAGATGTGTAGTACTCAAAGAGGTTACAGGACATGGTTCCCATCTGCAAGCTTTATTTAAACTTATATGAAACTAGTAACTTCTCTAAGTTATGAAAAAACTATAGTCCTATTTATAGCCTAAGCAACAGCACAGACAAAAAGGAAATTCCATAGATTAGAGTTCTGTATTACACTCTTAGCCTTTAAATAACTTCAGAATTGATCTCACACGGCCCACAGGATAAGGGTTTTAGGACTCTGCACAGTATGTACCTTACTGATATGTTTGACCTCTTGTTCAGTTTCACTTCAGTTAAACTGGTTTATTAACTGTACATGACTAAGTCTTTCTGATCTGGTGAAGTGCCCTCTCCCTCCCATGCCCATCTAAATCCTAGCCATCTTTTAAGCCTTCCCTGAACATTCAGCCAGATATGGTTATTTCTTTCTACTGTGGCATTTTTTGGACACACTTCTTTAAAGCACATTACAGATTCTGATAGTTGGAGATACTCTTTAAAAAAATTAACATAGGAGAGGTTCACAGCTGATTGTGGCAAAACTTTTTAACCTGTGGGTTGCAACTCAGTTAAATTGTGAAATCGGGCACCTAGGTGGCTCATTTGGTTAGGCTCAGGTCATGATCTCACGGTTCGTGCATTCAAGCCCTGCATCAGGCTTTGTGCTGACAGTGCAGAGCTTGCTTTAGATCCTCTGTCTCCCTCTCTCTCTGCCTCTCAAAAATAAATAAACATTGAAAAATGCTTCTCAAAGTAAAAAATAAAATAAACATTGAAAAAGTTGTGAAATCAGTTTAGTGGATCATGATCAATTTAAAAAGAAGAATCAGGGCGCCTGGGTTGCTCAGTAGGTTGAGCACCTGACTGTTGATTTCAGCTCAGGTCATGAGTTTGAGCCCTGCATCGGGCTCTGCACTGACAGTGCAGAGCCTGCTTTGGATCCTCTGTCTCTGCCCCTTCCCCACACATGTGTTCTCTGTCTCTCTCAAATAAGTAAACTTAAAAAAAAGAAAAAAAAATACAGTAGAATGTATCAAAGGAGTTTGCCCATAGGAAGGTGCAAGTTTGTATGTACGCGTGTGTGTTGTGTCTTTATGTAAAGTATATTTCTTTCTGGTGTTGCCAGAAAGTTTGGGAGCCACTTGAAGAGAGGATGAGTAGTACTGAGATTTTAGAAGTAGAGTTTCACTGAAGGACAAATTGACTACTTTGAACCAGACCACTGACTGCCTGAGTCTTTTAAGAAAAGATTTGTCCCCATCCTCTTTTATGAGAATTAAGTGTTTAGTCTAAATAACTTTGAGAGAAAGGCAATAACTCTGGTCAGTAAAATGCCTCAGGGATGTTTAGGGACCTATGGAGTAGGCATTTTTTCTAAGGTTTCCTGAAGATAGATCAGTGTTTAACGAGAAATGAAGGGGAGTGTAGAACACTTGAGGTTTTCTGAAGGTAGGTGGGAGGGTGCTGGTAGAGCCCATACCTGCTGACAGGTGCCTTCAGACTTTGAGCTGTGGTGTTTCTCTGTCAGAAATAGATCTCTGCAGAAATAGGGCATACAAGATGAATCTGGAGAATTTGAAGGATTTTTTAAGATGAAGAATTTTTTTTTAATTTTATTTATTTAATCTGCACCCAATGTGGAGCTTGAGCTCACAACCCCAAGATCAAGAGTTGCACACTCTTCCAACTGAGCCAGCCAGACATCTCTCGATGAAGAATTTTTAAAAATTACTTTTAAAATAAAATATTGAGTAGGTAACAAGTAATCATTATTAAAAATTGTAAGTCATAAAGAAGGACAGTATCATGAACATCTTTCTTCCCACCACCCAGTTTTATTTATTTTTTAATGTTTATTTTTGAGAGAGAGGGAGGGAAGGAGCCTTTGCAAGTTGGGGAGGGACATAGGGGAACAGAGGATTCAAAGTGGGCTCTCTGCTTTCAGCACAGAATGCAGAGGCTTGAACTTACCTGACCCAAAGTTGGATGCTTAACCGACTGAGCCACCCAGGTGGCACTTCCCCATCCTGTTTAAGAAGAAACACTATTACTTTGAAGCCCCCTGTATGGCCCTCCTTGATCCCAGCCTTTTCCCTTTCCTGTTAGGGGTAACCACTACCCTTATTCCCTGCTATGCTTTTTAGTGTGATCCCTGAAGAATATATTGTTCTTGGGGCACCTGGGTGGCTCAGTCAGTTGAGCCTCCAACTTCGGCTCAGATCATGATCTCAGGGTCTTTGAGTTCGAGCCTTACATCGGGCTCTGTTCTCACAGCCTGCTTCAGATTGTGTCTCCCTCTCTCTCTGACCCTCCCTCATTCATGCTCTGTCTCTCTCTGTCTCAAAAATAAAAAAAATAAACATTAAAAAAATTAAAAAATATATTCTTGTTTGGCATCATTATAAATGTTATAAAAATGTTATCATTACGTATTCTGTGATTTGCTTATTTATTTATTTTTGGCTCAACATGATATTTTTGGATTGTCCACACTTATAGCTGTGATATATTTGTTTAGATGAAAGTTTTCCTAGCTTGTTTGAATTGCTCTTTGTATTTTTCCTTAAACTAAGTGTTTAAAAACTTTATTTTTGAGAGAGAGAGAGAGCGAGAGCGAGAGAGAGAGAGCAAGCAAGCAGGGGAGGGGCAGAGAGAGAGAGAAAGAAAATCCCAAGTAGGCTCTGAGCTGTCAGCACAGCCTGATGTGGGGCTTGAACTCACAAACCGTGAGATCATGACCTGAGTCAAAACCAAGAGTCAGATGCTTAACTGACTGAGCCACCCAGGCACTAGTGTTTAAACTGTTTAATATCCTGAGGCAGTATTGGTGGCACTCTTTTGCCACTACCCCAGCCTCTTTGTTTCTTCTTTCTGGTTAACCACCTGTTTCCTTTGCTTTATTTCTCTTCTCATCTGCCTTTACCTTGAGGCTGCGTCGAGTTGCACCTGTGAGGCTCATTTAACCTGAAATCACTGGGGACTGCCAAAGTTTCCAGATAGCTTTAGGAATTTATGTTAATTACAGTTTTTTGATGTTACATGCTGAATGTAAAACCAAATAACTTGTGGGAAAGATTAAAATACTAATTTTTTTTTTAACTTTATTTATTTCGAGAGAGAAGGGGAGAGAGAGAATTCCAAGCAGGCTCCATGCTGTCAGTGCAGAACCCAGCTTAGGCCTTGGACCCATCCACAAACCGGGAGAACGTGAAGTGTGCTGAAGTCGAACACTTAACCAACTGAGCCACCCAGGTGCCCCTAAAATACCGATTAACAAATAATTTCATTGGCTTTGATGCTTTTGTTCATTTTATGATTTTTTTCCTTTTTTTTGTCTTTAAAATTATTTCCTTCTACGTTTTGGGCATTATGATGTGAATAGATTTCTGATGATTAGACCTGTCCACAAGAAGTGAGCTGGCAAGACTGGTTTTCTGTGGTGAAACTGAGAAGCTGATTGGCGCCATGAAGGTCTTCTGCGGGCGGGCCAATCCAACCACTGGCTCTGTGGAGTGGCTGGAAGAGGATGAGCACTATGATTACCACCAGGAGATTGCAAGGTAACAAGGGCGTGTTCACTATTGGTTGCAGCTGGGTGGGGACACTGGCTCTCAAAGTAGGAGCCCTAGAATCCTGTCCGAATGTGGAATAAGCTTTACCCAGTGCTTCTGATCAGGGCAGATGTTGGTCATGAGCAGGTCTGCTCAGCCAGGTAGGTTTGTGTGGGAATTAGGCAAAGTCATTTCTGTGTAGAGAGTCAGATATCATGTAACAGCTTTATCAGGGTCTCAGAGGATCTGTCTAGTGGAGCAGAGAAGACCCACCTCAGTAGTACTAGTGATAATTGAAGAGTTTATGAAATTCATTCATTGTGTCACTGAAATGGAGACACATTTATCATATAGCGAAATTCTTTTGAATGGAAAATGTGAAAAATGCATTCTTCCCTGACTTGGGAAGGGATATTTAAAACTGTTGAGTGCGTTACTATTCTTTAGCAGTCATTAAGTGCGTACAACATACTAGCCCTGTGGTGGAGCTATTGAAGAAGATGGGGTTCCCATCCTCAAGGACCATGCAGTTTTTTGTAAGAGACAGACATGTAACGAATCATGACACAGTGAAGAAAGGCCACTGGACATGGGTGCAAAAGTTCATGGAAGCAGTAAGAACCAGCTGGGCTGGGGGGGAGGGGGCGGGGGCGGTGATATGTGAGTGATTTCCCAAATCCAAAAGGAGGGAAATTGCTTTCTGAGCAGCAGGGATCACGTGTAACAGTTTGGGGGATTGCTAGCAGTTTGAGGTAGCTGGAATGTGGTACAAAAGCAGGGCTCTGGTGAGGGTACCGAAAAGGTAGGCAGGATCATATTGTAAAGGGTGGTAGCAAAATGCAGGAAGAGGAGCATGAGGGTTAGTCTGGGCTCTGTTGTGTCTTAACTCTGACATTGGCTAAGCTCCTTAACTTCCTTGAGCCTCAGTATGATAATATATGTCTCCATACATGTAATAATGTACATTTCCTCACATATAAAGCCTTATTTTAGGGCTCTTTGATGGGTGACAAATACAATGTGTGGTATAGAATAAGGGCTCAAAGATACTACCTTTCAAAAGATTTTGAACATCATTTTTTAAGTGATTGAGATGTTAAACTGGGGAGAAAAAAGATTAAGCTGCATTTTGGGACATTTACTGACAACGGTGTGGAAAGTGGGTTGGAGGGAGTGGAAGCCATTTGGGTGGATATTGCAACCCTACAGGTGAGGCAGTGGAGGTGGGGAGACAGCTTTGAAGGAGCTTGAGTTTTAATAACTCATTGGTTCAGTGGTGGAAGGAGAGAGAAATTCCAGAAGCACCCAAGATTTCTGATTAGAGTGACTAAGTGGATGGAGCTGTGTTCTGTGAGAGGGATGACCACAGGAGGAATGGGTGTTGCTGGAGAGAAGGTGATGGAGATTAGGTATCTGGGTTTCTCCATCCAGGTAGAGATGCAATGGGCAGATAAACATGGGTCTGGAGCCAGTTTGCAGTTATTAGAATTCAAGATGGAAAAGATGGCAGGCTCTGAGGGAGGGTGTGTGATGAGAAAGGTAGAGGGCTGAAGAAAGAATCTTGGAATAGAGGAGGCAGGAGAACCAGGAGGGAATGGCCAGCAAGTGGAAAAGAAGAAAGTGTTTCAGGAAGAGGGAGTGTCCAACAGAGACAGAAATCCTGGATGTTAGTGATGGAGTGGGTTGATAGTGCTTAGGCAGAATGATGTCTGTGGAGTGGTGGGGAGAGTGGATGATGAGGCTATGAAGATGGAGACCAGAAATGCCTCTTGGAAGGTAGGGAAAGACAGAACCAGATTTCAACTAAGCATTCCTAGGTGGGTTCACATGTAAAAGCCATGGTGTGCCATTAAAACGAAAAGAATGCTATTCTTCTGGTACAGTGCTCCTCGGAGTTTAGAATATGAGCTGCCTGTGTCACAGTTGTGTGGGGTACCAGTTCAAGTGCGTATTTCCAGACTCCAGCCCAATTTTCTGGATCAGGATCTGTTTGCATGTATCGTGAGAATCTGCATTAAAAATTTTTTTTTCAGTATTTATTAAAAAAATTTTTTATAATGTTTAATTTTGAGAGAGAGAGGAAGAGAAAGCACGACTGGGGGAGGAGCAGAGAGAGAGGAAGACAGAGAATCTGAAGCAGGCTCCAGGTTCTGAACTGTCAACACAGATCCGGATGTGGGGCTCAAACCCACAGACTGCAAGATGATGACCTGAGCTGAAGTCAGCTGCTTAACTGACTGAGCCACCTAGGCGCCCCTAATTTTTATTTGTTTTTGAGAGAGTGCAAACAAGGGAGGGGCAGAGAGAGAGGGAGACAGAGGATCTGCAGTGGGCTCTGCACTTGGAGCAGCTAGCCCGACTCAGGGCTTGAATTCACAGTGAGATCATGACCCGACCCAAAGTCAGAGACTCAGTTCAACTGACTGAGCCATCCAGGTGCCTTGGCAATGTGCACTTAAAATAAGCTCTCCAAGGATCCCTGGCTAGCTCAATCAGTAGAACATGCAACTCTTGATTTCAGGGTCGTGAGTTTAAGCCCCATGTTGGGCATGGAGTCTATTTAAAACAAACAAAAACAAAAAACAGGTCTCCAGTGATTCTGTTGTTGATCTGAAGCTGGAGGTCCTCTGTTTAGTGAAAGCACCTTAGCTCTCACCTGCATCTCTCAGAAAGCATCTTTGGGCTGGGCCTGCTGAGTTCTGGGAGCTTATCCTGACCCTGCCAGAGATTTTTCAAGTTTGTGAATTAATGGAAAGTGCAGGGCATGATACCCCTCACTTATACAGCAGGTATATACTTCCCCTGATTCGTCTCTGCAGTGTTGAATCTGTGATTATCGTAATGTGCAAATGTATGCAAGGTTATGTAAAGTATTAGACAAATTGAGTCTGAGTTCTGGAGAGAAAAAAAAATGTGTGATATATAACATGATCAGCATGCTGGTGGCTGTGACAGGGCTAACTCCCAGACCATTTTTAGCTCTGAGGTTCTTTGCTGAAAGTAAACATCTTTAAGATTTTTTTTTTCCTGCAATACTAGAGAATTTTAGCTTATAAGTCTACTAAAATAGTTTAAAATGGGCCTGGGTTAGAGATGAAAAGTACAGCAGAGGGAACATTGTTATAATGTTGTATGGTGACTCCACTTAACATATTGAACATTGAGTATAGAATTGTGAATCAATATGTTGTACACCTGAAACTAACGTAACATTGCATGTCAATTATAGTTCAGTAATAAATAAAAAATAAAATGGGCCTGGATGTTTTTCCATTTGACTTAGGAATGCATTTATATATGTGAATGCTCTCATATGTTAATGGATATCATTAATAGAGGTTTCTGACCTTTTGTTTCTTTTTAGATCCTCCTATGCTGATATGTTACATGACAAAGACAGAGTAAGTGTAAAAGGAAACCATTATCTTGCTGTGGTGTTGAAACCTTTAGTTAGTTACAAGATCAAAAATTTCCTCCAGAGACATGATGTTAGAATAATGTACAGAGGCAGTATGGTGTAACGAGTGGTCAGGAAATCAGTTGGGAGGCCTTGTCCTACTTCCAGCTCTGCTGTTCACTTGAGTGTGGCCTTGGAGAAAACATGGGACCTCTGCAGATCTTGTTTATTAGGATTTAAAAGGAGTGGGATATACTAGCTGATCTCCATAATCTCCTCTAGATACAGATTCTCTAATTACACAGTTTTACCTCGTGTAGTCCGTTTGTAATTTTAAAATCATATCTCTAGAGGCCACTGCAGACTGTTTTGTAAAAGCAAATTTGACTTCTGTTGCACTGTAACATTTCATTCAGCTTTTTGTTTGTTTGTTTGTTTCTTTTTGTTTCATCTGAGTTTTCTTTTTCCTGTTTGAATTATGTTACAGTTCTGGTGTTACGATGGTTAGCAATGCAAGCTTTCCTGGTCTGCCAGAGTGCTTGACTGGTCATTCTCATCTGGATGGCTCAGAAATGCAGAGGCTTGAAGGCAAAGGATTCAGGGCCAAGCTTAAGAGCTAAGCAGTGTAGGGTAAGAGAAAGATCAGGGCACATGGTCAGGTTGGTCATGAGGCTTTGTTGTTGGTGTCTACTTCATCCAGCCCTGGTTAACTGCTCAGTATGCATACTTCTTGGCAACATCATGACATAACAGTCTCCTTGAGCATCATTAGTGTGTAGAATACACCAAAAGGGGCTAGGTGCTTCCCTGATTTTTATCAAATAGCTGAGTGCCTTTGCTGAGCTATTGGGGAATTATAGGATGTGGACAGACATTGCTTCTGGATCTGACTAATTCTCTCTAGCTTAGTGGTCTTGGCTTCTTACTGGTTTCTTGAGCTTGTGAGCCTCTCTGATTTTAGTATCATCTGCAAAGATGATCCTTTTTGGCTCAAATTCCAGGGGATTTGAACAAATGGCATTGCCATTCATTCAGTCAGCCAGGCAAAAAAAGGCACTCTTTTCCTCATCTGAGCACACGGTCTGTCATCAAATTGTGTGAATCTTTCAACCCTACTGCCTGCTCAGACCTCATTTACTAGTGTTGACCTCTCTTCCTTTCTTTACATAGCAGCCCAAGGAGTCTTTCTGAAATGCCAATCTATGTTATTCTTCTGCTTAAAACCCTCACAACCCTGTTTAGCACCATCCTCGGTGTCCTCTCGCTGTTGTCAAGTTAAAATCCAAACTCGTTTGAGGAATGTTCCTACCTCTTCATTAATTAACCCCCCCCCCTTTTAAAAAATATTTATTTTTGAGAGAGACAGAGTGAGCTGGGGAGGCACAGAGAGAGAGGGTAACACAGAATCCGAAGCAAGCTCCAGGCTCTGAGCTGTCAGCACAGAGCCTGACATGGGGCTCAAACCCATGAACTGTGAGACTGTGACCTGAGCCGAAGTCAGGTGCTTCACCAACTAAGCCAGCCAGGCATCCCCCTTTTCTTCTCTTTTTATATTGAGTCCCATGTTTTCTGGTTCCCCTGTGTTCCTCTGTGGTTCACCCTCTCTTTTTGGTGAAGCACATTCTTCCTTAGTGTCCTATGAGAGGGTGCATAGGAGGTGAGAGTTTAAAAACTTTGCTAATCTGAAAACTTCTTTATTCTGTCCTTACAGTTAAGACTTAGGCTGAATTGGATTCTGATTGGGAAGTCACTTTTTGTCAGAATTTTGACATTATCCATTTTCTTTTATTTATTATTATTTTAATGTTTATTTTTGAGAGAGCGAGTGTGAGCATGGGAGGCAGAGGGGACAGAGGATCTGAAGTGGGCTCTGTGCTGATACCAGAGAGCCTGATGTGGGGCTCAAACTCAAAAACTGCGAGATCATGACCTGGGCTGAAGTCGGACGCTTAACCGAGTCACCCAGGTGTCCCTAAAGATTTTAAGTAATTTGTATACCCAACCTGGGGCTTTAACCCACAACCCCAAGATCAAGAGTCACATGTTCCACCAACTGAGCCAGCCAGGCACCCCCTATTCATTATTTATTTATTTAAATCTTTATTTATTTTTGAGAGATAGCGTGAGCAGGGGAGGAACAGAGAGAGAAGGAGACACAGAATCCAAAGCAGGCTCCAGGTTCTGAGCTATCAGCACAGAGCCTGACGCAGGGCTCGAGCCCATGAACTGCGAGATAGTGACCTGAGCTGAAGTCAGACGCTCAACCGACTGAGCCACCCAGGCGCCCCACTATTCATTTTCTTTTAGAATTCAGTGCTGCTATTTTAAGATTTATTACCATTCTTACTCTATAAAAAACTTTTTTATTGTGACAGACATAGAGAAGAGTATAAAATGTGTATGTATAGTTTAAAAAAGAATAGTAAATGTTCATAGACTTACCACTCAGCTTGGAAATAGAACATTACAGTTACTTACAATTCCCCTGTGTACTCCTAGATTGCATTCCTTTTTCTCCCCCTAGAAGTTTCCACTGTCTTGAATTTTATATCAGTCACTCCCTTACTTTTCTTTATAGTTTTACCATCTGTTGTATTAAAAAAGTAAATTCCTAGTTTTGCCTGTTTGTGAACTTTATATAATGGAGTCATACTGTTTAATCTTTATGACTTTCTTCTTTGCTCACCATTATTTTTGAGATTCATCCATTTTTCATGAGGCTGTAGTTCATGCATTTTCATGATGTATAGATTCCATTGTATAAATATATCCTCGCTTACCTGTTATTCTGTTGGTAGACCTTGGGGTTATTTCTAACTTGTTGCCGTTGTACGTAGTGCTCCTAGAATATTCTAGGACCTGTACTCTGGGACACTTTTCTCTAGGTTGGTATATCTAAGAATGGAGTTGCTGCCCGTTGAGTTTGTTCAACTTTATGAGGTAATGTCAGATTGTCTCCCAAAGGATCATGCCATTTTACATTCTCATACTTGTGTGTGATAGTTCTTGTTTCATGTCCTTGCCATTATTTGGTATTAACCAATTTACATTCTTGACAGTCTGATAGGTATGATTCAGCCTGTCATTGTCAGTTTTAATTTGCATTCCTCTGGTTACTACTGAGTATGAACTCTTTTTGTTCATTGGCTTTTCGTGTTTCCTCTTTTTTTTTTTCTTTTTTTTGAGAGAGAGAGAGAGGCACACACAGAGCATAAGCACGGGAGGGGCAGAGCGTTAGGCAGACACAGGCTCTGAGCTGTTAGCACTGAGCGGACATGGGGCTTGAACGCACGAACTGCGAGATCATGACCTGACTTGAAGTCGGATGCTTAACTGAGCCACCCAGGTGCCCTTCATGTTTCTTCTTTTAATACTTAGTTATTTATAAGAGTTCTTTATGTATTTTGGGTACTGACCATTTGTCAGTTACATGTATTGTAGGTGTCTTACTTTATGGGTTGTTTTTTCATCTGATAAATGCAAATTCTTAAATTTAATGTCAGGATTTATTTTTTAATCTTTGTTGGCTGGTACTTTTTGTCTCTTGTTTAAGAAATCCTTCCCTTTGCCAAGGTTTTTTTTTTTTAAGTTTATTTATTTATTTTGAGAGAGAGAAAGCACGGGCAAGGAGGGGCAGAGAGGAGAGACAGAACCCCAAAGCAGGCTCTGCGCCATCAGTGCACAACCTGATGTGGGGCTCGAACTGATGAACTGTGAGATCATGACCTGAGCTAAGGTCAAGAGTCCCACACTTGATCCAGGTGCTGCCCCTTTGCCAAGGTTTTTTCTTAATTTTTTCTTAAATTTTTTTTTTTAACATTTATTTTTGAGAGACAGAGTGAGACAGAGCATGAGTGGGGGAGGGGCAGAGAGCGAGGGGGACAGAGGATCTGAAGCAGGCTCCCTCTGAGCTGTCAGCACAGAGTCTGATGCAGGGCTCAAAATCACGGACCACGAAATCATGACCTGAGCCAAAGTCGGGTGCTTAACCTACTGAGCCATCCAGGCGCCCCGTTAATTTTTTTTAACATTTATTTATTTTTGAGAGAGAGAGAGCGCATGCAAGAGGGGAAGAGGCAGAGAGAGGGGAGACACAGAATCCAAAGCAGGCTCCAGGCTCTGAGCTGTCAGCACAGAGCCTGATGCGGTGCCCAAACTCACAAGCTGTGAGATCATGACCTGATCCGAAGTTGGATGCTCAACCAACTGAGCCACCCAGGTGCCCCTCCTCTGCCAAGGTTTTAAAGGCTGCTGCTGATATATAAAATTTCAGTTGATTTTTATTTATTGATTTGAAGTTCTGTAATCTTAAGTTTTTTTTAATGTTTGTTTATTTTGAGAGAGAGGGAGAGAGCACGTGCATGCACTAGGGGGAGTGGCAGAGAGAGAATCCCAAGCAGGCTCTGAGCTGATAGTGCAGAGCCCAATATGGCCATGATCTCACGAAATGTGAGATCATGAGCTGAAATCAAGAGATGCCTAACTGAGCCACCCAGGTGTACCTCAAAATGTATTTGCTAAAAGTTGTTTATAATCTTTAATCTTTCTAATATTGGCAGCATATATAGTGGTACCGTGCTCTTTCCCCCACCCCTTATTCCCAGTTTTTGCTTACTTCTTTTTTCCCTTTTGTTTTTTGACTTATCAGAGGCTCATCAATTAGATTTTTGAAATAACTTTTATAAAAAGTTTCTATAAAATCTCCATATTTGTTCCCTGGTTCATTAATTTTTGTGTTTTATTATTTTTATTCATCTGATTTAGAGATTATATTGCAGTCCTCTTTCTAATTTTTTGAGACAGATGCTTACCTTATCTCTTGTCTTTTGTAATGTATTTCTTTCCAAATATTGCTTTTTGCTATCCCCTGAGTTTTGATAATGTAATTTTAAAAAGTTGAGTTCTAGATATTTTCTAATTCTCTTTTGATTTAGTTCTTTACCTGTGAGTTTAGAATTTTTCAAGTTCAAAAATCTCTTTTTCTTTAGTTATATTTTTGTTATTGAGATCTCTGACTTGATTGCACTCAGGTCTGAGAATGTTGCCCTTTTGATACCAGTCCTGTAGTATGTTCTGTTGTATAACAAATTATCCCAGAATTTAATGGCTGAAAAGAGTTATTATTGTCTCATCATTTCTGTGGGTTCGGAATCTGAGCTCAAGCTTAGCTGTGTGCCCTGACTCTGGGTCCCTTGCAGGCTGTGATCAAGGTGTCACCCTGTCAGGCAGTCACCTTAAGGCTCAGTTGAGGGGAATCTACTTCCAGGAGTTTGGCCTCTTTCTTTTTTTATTTTTTTTATGTTTGTTTATTTATTTTTGAGACAGTAACAGAGCATGAGTGGGGGAGGGGCAAAGAGAGAGGGAAACACAGAATCTGAAGCAGGCTCCAGGCTCTGGGCTGTCAGCACAGAGCCTGACGTGGGGCTCTGAAGCAGGCTCCAGGCTCTGAGCTGTCAGCACAGAGCCTGACGTGGGGCTCGAACCCACCAACTGTGAGATAATGACCTGAACTGAAGTTGGATGCTTAACCAACTGAGCCACCCAGGCGCCCCCAGGAGTTTGGCCTCTTAATGTTTCTTTCTAACTTGCCAGCTCATTAGTGCATTTTAAAAGATTTGCATGTGTTTTCCCTATATTTATTGTTTTCATCAGAAGGGTCAGGGTACCTATGGAGCCAAACTGTTACAGATTGGAAATGTATCTGTGTTAGCTGCTAAAGACCTGAACTAAAGACAAAGAAATGATTTCCTGAGGAGGGGATTATTT
Source organism: Felis catus (assembly GCF_018350175.1). Classification (NCBI taxonomy): domain Eukaryota; kingdom Metazoa; phylum Chordata; class Mammalia; order Carnivora; family Felidae; genus Felis; species Felis catus. The sequence goes on from NC_058382.1 coordinate 43,690,981, forward strand.
TTTGAGACAAGGAACCCCTGTGAATTAGAGTCCAGTAAGGAAATCCAAAGCCATGTTACTATTTCAACAGAGGGAATTTCACAACAGGGGGAATTGGTAACACAGATGTGGGAGGCCTGGGAAGCAAATGGGAGCACCAAGGTTACCTAGTGGTAGTAATTGCAGGAGGCAGCTAACTTGCCTAGGGCTGATGATACAGAAGAGTGAGCTTCATGAGTCCGGAAGCATGGAGGAGAGGTCCTGTGGAACTGGTGCTCAGCTCTCCGAGAAGGACAGCTGCGTGAGTGCTGCACCTGTCTCTGAGGTGCCCAAGGAGGCTGGTGATGAGAGTATAGAGAGGAGTTGGGAAGGAGCTGGCATCTGGAGCTGGCTGCCACTTCTGGGAGGACCCTGATGAGAGCAGCATCCATTTGGGAAGGAACAAGTTTTCTGCCTCTTCCTACCTGCCGGTCGCCCTGTAGTTCCCCTATTGTCCATACCTAATAGCTGGAAAAGGAGAAGGTTGTTGGCAGAGCCCCAGCCCCTCTAAGCAGAGTACAAAAGAGTGGGTGTGGAGGGAGGGACAATCACCAAATAAAAGGCAAGAGGCTGACCCAGTGCTCTGGGAGTCTCTTAAGGCCTGCTTTACTCAACTAGCCAATGCCGTTCCTTGACAGGCCAGAAAGCCATGGAACCATGACTTACACTGCTGCTGCCATCCATGACTCCCAAACTTCACAAAGTATCCTTGCATTTGTTTATAGTAACTGGTATGAAGTGACAGCTGTTTCTCCTTTTCTCTTAGAATATAAAATATTATCAGGGTATCCGGGCTGCTGTGAGCAGGGTGAAGGACAGAGGACAGAAGGCTTTGGTTCTTGACATTGGCACTGGCACGGGACTCTTGTCAATGATGGCGGTCACAGCAGGGGCTGACTTCTGCTATGCCATTGAGGTGAGCCACACTGTTCCGATATGTGTCCTCTGTGTTGTGTGGGAAGTCTGTCATGTACCTTGCCTATCCGTTTGTTTACAAATGTTCATGGAGTGCTCACTCTGTTTCAGGCATAGAGCCAGGTTCTAAGGATATGGAGATGAATCAGACACCTTTCCTTACCCCAGGGTCTCCTTTTCTCCTCTGAAAACAGCAGTCCTCAGTCTTGGCCTCATGTCAGAATCACTTAAGTACTTAAATAGCTTCAGAAAATACTGATGCGGTAACTGCCTCCCCTGCCTCACCACCCCGCTATCCTGACTCCAGTTTTAATTTAATTATTCTGAGATGTGGCCTGGGCATTGGGAGTTTTAACTGTGCACCAAGGTTGAGACCTGCTAGTTTAAATTTTTTTTTTATTAAAAAAAATACTTTTTAGTGTTTTTATTTTTGATGGAGAGAGAGAGAGCATGAGTGGGGGAGGAGCAGAGAGAGAGGGAGACACAGAATCCGAAGCAGGCTCCAGGCTTTGAGCTGTCGGCACAGAGCCGGACACGTGGCTCGAACTCACAAACCATGAGATCATGACCGGAGCTGAAGCCGGACGCCCAACTGACTGAGCCACCCAGGCGCCCCTAATTTTTTTTTTTTTTTTTTAACATTTATTCATTTTTGAGAGTGAGAGAGGCAGAGAATGAGCGGGAGAACGGCAGAGAGAGAGGGAGACATAGAATCCGAAGCAGGCTCCAGGCTCCGAGCTGTCAGGACAGGGTCCAACGCAGGGCTCGAACCCACAGACTGTGAGATCATGACCCGAGCTGAAGTTGGACACTTAACCAACTGAGCCACCCAGGCGCCCGAGACCTACTAGTTTTAATTTTAGTCTCCTTTGAGCCTGCTATCTTACTATGTTTGTCAGTAGTTGGGCAGTCTGTCATTTCATTTCTTTATTGTAACATTAAACATACATTGTTTTGCTGATAAAGTAAATAATGCATTCTACCATAGAAAATATGGTAAATGTAAAACAAAAATAGCATGTTAACGCAATGTTAACCATTGTTGAAATTTTGGCATATGTTCTTCACAGCTTTTGGGAAAAGGTAGCATGTATTTAAACACTTTTTCCTACAAGATTTGGTTTGTATGGTGATTGAGTTGTGAATAACAAAGTCCCAAAATAACAGTGGCTTAAACAAGATAGAAGATTTTTGCTTTCTCACATAAAGTCTGGAGACAGCACTCTGGGGTATTCTACTCAGACTCCTTCTAGCTCCCCACCCCTCTTTCCCTATAGTGTGGCCCTCATGTTCATGGTCTAGAAAGGTGGGCATTTTAGGCTGAGGGAATCCCGTATTGTATTGTCCAGAGTCATGGCAAACAGGGTCAGGGTAGAAATCCAGAAAGGTAGATTGTAGCCACACTATGGAGGACCTGAGTGCTACAATAAAGACTTCTAACTTCAGTATCCTGAGTTAGTTGTTCTTAGCCTGAAATAAGAATAATGGGCTTCAGGGGCGCCTGGGTGGCTCAGTCGGTTAAGCGTCCAACTTCGGCTCAGGTCATGATCTTGCAGTCTGTGAGTTCAAGCCCCACGTCGGGCTCTGTGCTGACAGCTTGGAGCCTGGAGCCTGCTTCAGATTCTGTGTCTCCCTTTCTCTGACCCTCCCCATTCATGCTCTGTCTCTTTCTCTCTCAAAAATAAATAAACATCAAACAAAAAAAAAAGAATAGGTTTCAGGGGCCCTTGGATGGCTTGGTCATTTAAGCGCCCGACTTCAGCTCAGGTCATGATCTCAGCACTCGAGCCCCACATCAGGCTCTGTGCTGACAGCTCAGAGCCTAGAACCTGCTTTGGATTCTGTCTCCCTCTCTTTCTGTCCCTCCCCCACTTGTGCTCTTTCTCTCTCTCAAATATGAATAAACATTAAAAAGAAAATCTTAAAAAAAAAAAAAGAAAGAAGAAAAATGGGCTTCAGGTCTCCATTAAGTCCTGAGAGAGGTAGGGGTGTGTGTGTGTGTGTGTGTGTGTGTGTGTGTGTGTGTGTGTGTGTGTGTATATGACTCTGTGCACTTGTCTCAGGACTTCATAAAAAGATCAAGAGTCATTTCTTGGCCTTCTGGGGCATCATCAAGATTTTTTTTTGAGAGAAGAGAGACAAAGAGAATATGAGCAGGAGAGAGGGAGGGGGGAGAGAGAGAACCCCAAGCAGGTTCCACATCCAGCATGGTGCCTGATGCAGGGTTCAGTCTTATAAACTGTGAGATCATGACCTGAGCCAAAATCAAGAGTCGGATGCTTAACCAGCTGAGCCACCCAGGTGCCTCCATCATCGTGATTTTTAAACAGATACAAAAAAATTTATATTTTAGGATAGTTACCTTAGTCTCAAGTAAATTTTATTATCCTTACTTTACAAATGAAGAAACTAAGACCCAGAGAGATTAAAGACTTAATCTCACAATTAATAAATAGGAGAGCTAGACCTGGAGACTTGGTCTTTTGGTTGCTAATTAAGGTGCTAGCCCTACAGTGGTATCTTGGATGGGAGAGGATGTGTGAGTGTGAGATTTCTAGCATGGTTGTCTGGGGGAACAGTGATGCTGTTGACTGGTGAGAGGAACTCAAGAAGATACTTACTTTGTAGGAAAGATAATGCATTTCATGTTGGATGTGGTAAGTATGAGAGAGACAGGTCCCAGGGCAGGAGTCACTTTATGCGTGGACTGCTAATTGAAAATACAGGGTGAGGGGGCACCTGGGTGGCTCATTCGGTTGTGCGTCTGACTCTTGATTTCAGCTTAGGTCATGATCTTACAGTTTGTGATTTGAGCCCCACTTCAGGCTCCTCACTCTTAGTGCAGAGCCTGTTTGAGATTTCGCCTTCCCTCCCTCTCTCTGTGCCCCTCCCCTGCTCGCGCTGTCTCTCAAAATGAGTAAATAAACTTAAAAAAAAAGTACACACATATGTACATATATGTATGTTATATATATATTTATGGTAAGAACATGTTTTCTGGCAGAATTGGTAGGACTGTGCTGTTGGGTTTTTCTATATATTTCCATCTGAGTTACCTGGATTTCTAATTTCTGTCTTGGTGCTCTGGTCTGTGATTCTCAGATCTTTTCTTTTTGGCTCTTGACATCTTATGGTGGCCTCCCAGCTTTTACTTTAGTGACCACCTTTTGAACCTCTCAACTCAGTTCTAGCTGGACTGCCCTGTGGTTTTCAACTCTGCCTGAGCTCCACAACTGGAAAGACAGGTCTAGAACAATGAGTGAGAACCTGCTAGTCTCTGGAGATGGACGTCTGAACCTTTAGAGAGTGGCATGTACAGGCGGATTTCCAAACCCATTTGCAGATGTGGCAGGTGAAGCTGGCATTGTAGGAGGTTGTTCAAGGAGAGAGTAAAATGAGAAGGGCAGAGCTGGGGACATGCCTGTAAGGGAAGAAGGGTGGCCAGTAAGGCAAGTTCAGACAGATGCAAAGAGACCCTAGAGGGCAGAGGTGGAAGCCAAGGTTGCAGGGCATTCATGGGAAAAAGGAAGTGGTCAGCAAGTGTGGATGTTCTAGCCCAGCATTGTCATATAGAACTTTCTGTGATGCTGAATATTCTATAGCTGTGCTGGCCAACATAGTGGTCCATAGCCACATACGGCTGCTGAGCACTTGCAGTGTGACTAGTATGAGGAACTGAATTTTTTTTTTTAATGTTTTTTTTTTTTTTGAGAGAGAGACAGAGAGAGAGAGAGACAGAGTGTGAGTCGGGCAGGGGTAGAGAGAAAGAGACACAGAATCTGAAACAGGCTTCAGGCTCTGAGCTGTCAGCACAGAGCCTGACGTGGGGCTTGCGCTCACAAACTGCAAGATCATGATCTGAGCTGAAGTCGGACACTTAACCGACTGAGCCACCCAGACGCCTTGAGAACTGAATTTTTAAATTACACTTAGTTTGAATCAACGTCTATTTAAATGCATGTGGTCACTGTATTAGCACTGATGTAGCAGTTGAGTAGGATGAGGACTGAGAGAAAGCTGTTAGGTTGGCAGGTAGGAGGTGACCTCCTTTAAATGGTATTTTCAGGGGAATAGGTTTGAGGAGTAGATGGAATACAAGGAATTACAGACAGTGACTATAAACTTCTCTTTTAACACGTTTGAAAAGTGAGGAATATTTTGGGAAGGTGTATTCGTTACAGTGATTTCTGTGGCAAATGCTTTGAGAATAAAGCATGGTCCTGGTTTCCTCACTTATTTTCCTTCTTTGTAAGAGCAAGAAGAACTTTCTCAGAAATCTCTAGCAAACCTCTCTTTGGGTATCTTTGGCCAGAATAAGGTTCAATCCTGTTTAACTTACTTCAGTGACATGGCCTGAGAGATTCAGTTACACTTAGACCAGACAGGTGTACCACCTGGAAGTGATACGGTCATTCCCCAAACTGGAGGTGCAGGGGAGTACACAGAATGATGTTGGGAAGTCATTTTCAGGGGCCATTCCAGAAAGAAGTGTTCTGGGAGAGATTTTGAGGTCTTAAGCTAAGGAGGAGACTGTGAATGTCAAGCCTGAAGGGTCAACAGAAGAGATGAGTGATAATGTCCAGAGGCAGGAGGGCTGAGGGAATGATACGAACTTGTGATAACTTTGGGGTGGAGGCAAAGTGATGGGTGAGAACTGAGGTCTTGAGGCCCTCAGACTACATCTAAAAACACCAAGCCAGATCCTAGAAATAATTTGAAACAGATTGGAACGATTTTTTTCCTAGGTAAGCACATATGTATCCTTTACAGAAGAATATAGCATTTCCTTTTGATTTTAATAAAAGAAGTATGTGTTCATGGTAGAAAATATGGAAAACGCAGAAAAGGACTTAGGAAAAATGGAAATCTTGTCCTTGTGACCAGTTACTTTATCATTTTGTTCTATTTCCACTCTGTAGGTGTGGCCACATGTGCATCTGTATGTTTTATGCACTATCGTGGTTGGAGCCGTGCAATCTAAATTGGGCAAGCTAGAAAGTAAGAGTTGGAGGGGTTTGTGTTTAGGGATAAGTGAAGGGTTTAGGAAGGCTTTGGAGAAGCGGGGGCTTTGTGCTTCCTGGAAAGTTGGGTTTGCCTTGGCAGGTTGGGGTAGGGCAGAGAAGGCTAAGGCTTCCCTAGTGCACAATAAGATCAGTGTGGCAGGAGCATCAGTCATGGGTGGGGATGGATTAGGAGGGGAATAAGGCTGGGGGAACTAAGGTGGTTCAAATTATGGAGGTCCTCGAATGCCATAAAATAGAGGCTGTATTATGCCAGCAGCGAGGATTTGGGACAGTTTTGAGCTGACGCCTGTTTACATTTAACAACTAATGCAGTAACAGTCTCACTTCCTTCTAGAGAGTACAGTTGTCCAGCCCCATTCCCCCAGGGTGTGGTTTTGTGAAGCAAATCCCCTTGCTGCCTTCTTCTAGCCTGGCTCTGACACCTGCCGTCCTTACTAGGTAGTGCAACCTTCCTGGGAAGCCCTGCCTCCCCAGTGTGCCTAGCATGTAAGGTTTAACTCCTGCAAGTTAAACCCAGTGGATGGCCTTCCCTTTGTGTTCATTTTTATGACATGCATTTGGAAAATAAACTATTTAAGTTACAAAGGTGAAGTCTCATTTATTTAGATCAAATCAGCCCAAGAAATATTTTGCCTGTATCAAACAGTAACAGAGGTACATTTTATATATTCAGGAGGTAACTCTGTAATGGAGACCACTTTTACTTCAAGTCTTAGAACCTGTATCAAGACATATTGTGTCTTGATTCTCCATTTAAAGAGAGATTACTAATCTTTGATGTTAGGATGTTATTTAATTTATTGCTCATTTTTACTTGGGTTTTGGCTCCAATTTCTAGGTTTTCAAGCCTATGGCTGATGCTGCTGTAAAGATTGTGGAGAAAAATGGCTTCAGTGATAAGATTAAGATTATTAACAAGCATTCCACTGAGGTGACGATGGGGCCAGGTAAGATCAACACATACTGTTTTGAGGGGTGCCTGGGTGGCTCATGCGGTTGAGCATCTGACTCTTGATTTCTGCTCAGGTCATGATCTCATGGGGCTCTGCTCTGACAGCATGGAGCCTGCTTGGGATTCTCTCTCTCCCTCTCTCTGCCCCTCTCATGATAGTGCGCTTACTCGTGCTCTCTCTCTCAAAATAAATAAACTTAAAAAAAAAACAAAACATACTGTTTTAAAAGCCTTATTCACTCTTATAGGAGAGAAGACAAGGTTTATTCTAGTTATCTGGAATAAACGTATTCAGGTTATTGAAGAGAAATGGGGCCTCTCCACTTGGCCTGAAGATAAGTACTTTGCTTCTCTACTAGTGAAAACAAATCAGCAGTGAGTAAACCAAAACTAATGCTCAACAGTGGTGAGACAAATGAAACTTCCTTTTGCTTTAAGCAAGTTGAAATTCTTAATGTGACTCAGTTCTCAGAGATTTGAGTTTTATCGACAAGTAAAACTAAGTAGATAGCAGAAAGAGGTTTGCTTAGTGCTGACATCCTGCTTCAGCATCCAACATGAGAGATTTGCCTATATAGCACAGTCTCTCCAGGTTTTCAGAATATTTTTTATAGTCTAGGCATTTGAGTCAGACTTCTAAAATTTCACATGCCACTTGATACCTGGAGAGACAGTGGAAAGATTTGCAAAAGAAGCTTCTGGGATGAGGTTATGTATATCACCAGTTTTTTAAAATGCAGTATTTTAGATGGAAGCATCTATATAAGATCAACGTTTTTGTCCCATTTAAAAAAAATGTTTTTTTAAATGGAGAATCTGAAACATGCACAAAAGAAAGGATTAGTGTGCCCTTTATTTTTGAAGCCTATAAAAGAGTGTGCAAATAATTATCTCATTTTTTAGTCCACATTATTGAGGTATAATGTACATAAAATGAGTGCATCTGGGGCACTTGGGTGGCTCAGTCAGTTAAGCGCCCAACTTCGGCTCGGGTCATGATCTCGCGGTTCCGGAGTTCAAGCCCCACATCAGGCTCTGTGCTGACAGCTCAGAGCCTGGAACCTGCTTCAGATTCTTTCTCTCCCTCTCTCTCTGCCCCTCCCCAGTGCGTGTGCACTCTCTTTCTCTCTCTCTCTCTGTCTCAAAAATATACATTAAAAAAAATTTTTTAAAACTGAGTGCATCTGTCTTGAGTATATAGTTTGAGTTTGGACAAATGTAAACACATTTGTAACCTCTTCTGCATTCCAGACTGTAGAAAGTCTTTACCGTGCACAGATTTCCTCATGGTCGCTTTATAGTCTTTTGCCTCCATATCACTGATCCTAGGCATCCACTGATGTGCTTTCTTCTTTTTTTTTAACGTTTATTCATTTTTGAGACAGAGAGAGACAGAGCATGAATGGGGGAAGGTCAGAGAGAGAGGGAGACACAGAATCTGAAACAGGCTCCAGGCTCTGAGCTGTCAGCACAGAGACTGACGCGGGGCTCGAACTCACTGCGAGATCATGACCTGAGCCGAAGTCGGATGCCCAACCGACTGAGCCACCCAGGCGCCCCTGATGTGCTTTCTTCAATGTAGATTAGATCCCCCCCTTTCTAGAATTTTGAGTAAGTGAAATCACCCACATGTACTCTTTCTTTTCTTTAGCATAATGCTTTTGGGTTTCATCCACGTTCTGTGGATCAAGGTTGCTGAGTAGCACTGTGTGTGTGCATACTTTAATTTGTTCATCCCCTCACCTACTGATGGACATGTTAGTTTCTTAGGTCTTGAGGTTTACTGTTTTTTTTTCTTTTGTGGTGTCTAATCTGAGTACATCTAGTGAACTTTTTATTTCTCATACTGTATTTTTCATATCTAAAGGTTTCCTTTGATTCTTTTTTATAACTTGCATCGCTCTTATTTTTTCATGTGATTTTTTAAATAGTTGTCATATCTATATTAGCTGGGGTTTTTTGTTTTTATTTTTTTTTAAGAGGACATTACTTAAAGTTTATTTTCAGAGAGAGAGAACATGCGCACATGCGTGAGCCAGTTGGAGAGGGGCAGAGAGAGAGGGGGAGAGAATTTCAAGTAGGCCTCCACACTGTCAGTGCAGAGCCTGACACAGGGCTTGATCTCATGAACTATGACATCATGATCTGAGCTGAAATTAAGAGTTGGACCCTTAACCAACTGAGCCACCAGATAGCTGTTTTAACATCCTTATCTTCTGGTTCCACTGCCTCAGTCTTTCCTGGGTTTATTCTGCTGACTAATTTTTATCCTGATTCTGGATTACATTTTTCTTCTTCACATGTCTAATAATTTTTATTTGGATGCTATGTATGGTGGGAGTTTTGCATTGCTGAGTACCAGAGTTTATTGTCTCCCTTTAAAAACTTTGGGGGCATCTGGGTGGTTCAGTCAGTTAAGTGTCTGACTTTGGCACAGGTCATGATTTCATGGTTTGTGAGTTCAAGCCCCACCTTGGACTCTCTGCTGTCAGCGCAGAGCCTGCTTTGGATTTTCTATCTCCCTCTCTGTCTCGTGTCTGCTCACTCCCTCTCAAAAATAAATTAAAAAAAAATTTTTTTAATTAAAAAAAAGGCTTTGCCTGGCATGCAGTTGGGCTACTAGTAGGTTAGTTTTATCCTTTCAGGGCTTTTTTTTTTTTTTTTTTTTTAATTTTTTTTTTCAACGTTTATTTATTTTTGGGACAGAGAGAGACAGAGCATGAACGGGGGAGGGGCAGAGAGAGAGGGAGACACAGAATCGGAAACAGGCTCCAGGCTCTGAGCCATCAGCCCAGAGCCTGACGCGGGGCTCGAACTCACGGACCGCAAGATCGTGACCTGGCTGAAGTCGGACGCTTAACCGACTGCGCCACCCAGGCGCCCCTCAGGGCTTGTTTTTAAGCTTTGTTGGAGCAGGGTTAGAATAGCTTTATTTATTTATTTATTTATTTTTAAAGATTTTTATTTTTAATCTCTACACCCAATGTAGGACTCGAACTCACAGCCCTGAGATCAAGAGCCACATGCTCCACTAATTGAATCACTTGGCACCCCGGGTTAGAATAATTTTAAGTCAGGTTTTCTCAAAAGTGACATTTTGGGCCTGATAATTTGTTGGGAGGAGCTGTCCTGTGTATTGGAGGATGTTTACCCCTGGCTTCTAACCAGTAGAAGCTGGTATCACCTACTCCCCCACTAGCATTTGTACCAACCAGAAATGTCTCCAGACATTGCTGAATGTCTTGGGGGTGGGTAGGGGCAAAATTGCCCTCTATTGAAAACCACTGTTGTTGTTGTTGTTCCTCCTCCTCCTCCTCCTCCTCCTCCTCCTCCTCCTCCTCCTCCTTCTCCTCCTTCTTCTTTTTTTTTAAATGTTTATTATTTTTCAGAGAGAGCATGAGTAGGGGAAGGACAGAGAGAGAGAGGGAGACAGAATATGAAGCAGGCTCTAGGTTCTGAGCTGTTTGAGAGCCAGATGCAGGGCTCAAACTCATGGACCAAGAGAACATGACCTCAGCCGAAGTCAGATTCTTAACCGACTGAGCCACCCAGGCGCCCCTGTTTTTAAGACTACCTTGGTCACACTAGCAAAGCATGGCTTTTCTGGGGTCTCTGCTTAGTGTCTGGTGCTGGCTGATTGGAACTAGAATGTTTCCCAGTCCTCTGTGAGCTCTGGAAATTATTCAATTTCTAGCTCTATGGTCGTCCTTTGCCAGACTTTCTATATTCTTCTATATGTGTGAATATATTCAACAAGAGGCTTCGGGGGAGTCCTGTGCAGATTTCGGAAACCTGCTTTCTGTGTAACATCCTCTCTGGTCCCTGCCCCCAGTCCTGAGCCCCAGCCACCTCTCAGCTTCAGTTGCGATCTCTTTACCTCAGCAAGATTGCTACGTTCTGCCTGACATCGTGCTTTTTGTACAGCATCTGGAAACTACCTACTGGCAGAAAGCCAGAGCAGTTGCAGGGGTCACTTTGTTTCTCTTCTTCGAGAACAAATTTGTTTCCTCTTATTCAACATCTGAAAACACTTGTTTCATATATTTTATCTAGTTTTCTAGTTGACTACAGTGGGTGGCTAAGTTTGATCCCGAGTACTCCACAGGTAGCTTGGGGAGCAACATTTGTCCATCTAGTCATGTGGCAAAGACATCCAAGGCACTGGGGTAACCACCCCTCCCCAGGTTCCCACTGCACCCTCCTGTATTAGCACTCACATGCTAGATACCAGGCTCTTCAAGAGTATTTATTGAGATGCAGTGGATCATAAAACTTTGTTTATTTGAAGCAAATTGAATAATAAATCATTTTAAGTTACAAAATTGTTTTAAGAATTATTCAGGAGGTAGAGTTGGCAGGGCTTGGTGACTGATTGGATGTAAGATGACAGGGAGGAATCAAGAATTCAGCCTATGTTTGCTGGTTGTTGTGGGTGCTAGGTGTTGTTCTAGGCATTGGGGTAAAATGGCAAGCAGAGCAGGCAGGGTCTCTGCTCTCCTGGAGCTGACAAATGATGCCCTGGTTTCAGGGCTGTGTGACCGGTGGTGCCATCCACTGAGGCAGAAGCATCGGAGGGAGAAGCAGTTGTGTAGGGTTTGGGTGCAGTTTGGGATAATATATTTCCGTTCGAGTTTGGCATGATATCAGAGATGTGGGCAGTGCCATTCAGGAGGGCAGTCTCTGTGCCAAGAGACAGATGTTTCTTGTCAGCCTCCTTGCATGGCATACTGCCATTGAGCACAAGGGTACTTCATAGAAAGTAGATACCTGGGTGGCCCAGTCAGTTGAGTGTCCTCCTCTTAATTTCAGCTCAGGTCATGATCTCACAGGTTCCTGGGATGGAGCCCTGCATTGGGCTCTGTGCTGAGAATGCAGAGCTTGCTTGGGATTTTCTCTCTCCCTCTCTGTCCCTTGCTCTTGAGCATGTGTGCACATACTCTCTCCCTGTCTCAAAGTACGTAAACTTAAAAAAGAAAGTGAAAGTGGACAGCTTTTTCCTTTGCTGTGCTACCACCATATCTCATTACTCTTGTTTTAAAGATTACGTGACTGATGGTCAGCCATGAAGGTTCAAGGCTAGAAAGTGGGATCCAGCCCCAGGTCTCCATGAGTTCAGGTTTTCTCTACCTCACCCTCCTTTGAGCTTCCTAAATGCTTCTCTTTCCTTTTGTTATCCATGAGACTTGTCTTCTGTGTAGGGAAGATGAGTGGGCTTTGTCAGATGAGAATTTGTGTGCCATTAGAAGTATTTATGGTTAATTCTCTATGATAATTAGCCCCTTCCAAAGTTTATTGTCTCTTGGCTCATTAAAAATTGTAATTGTAGAAGTAACATTACATTACATGATGGAGGTTTGAGAAATAGATTCAGCAAAAAGAACTTCCCTGATCCTAGTATTCTAAAACAACTATTATTTGGGGGATTGACTGGTAGCAAGAAATTAACTTAATTAAGGAGGATTTAGTAGAAGGAACTGGGGATTCTGAATCCTGGATCTTGTAGTATCATTGGAATCATGCAACCTCTCTTGCTTTGGTTTCTCTCTCTCTGTGCAGCCTAGAAATAGAAGTACCAGCATTCAGGGGCACCTGAGTGGCTCATTCACTTAAGCTTCCTACTCTTGATTTCAGTTTAGGTCATGATCTTATGGTTCATGGGTTCAAGCCCCAAGGTTGGGCTTCATGGTCATGGCAGGGAGCCTGCTCGGGATTTCTCTCTCTCCTCCTCTCTCTGCCTCTCCCCTATTCGTGTTTGCTCGCTCTCTCTCTCTCTTAAAAATAAATAAAAAATAAACTTAAAAAGTAGAAGCATTAAATTTTTGTTTTTCAAATCATTGTTGTTATTATATTAATAGTTTATTTAATTGTTAATTTGCATCTCTCCAATTGCTAATAAGAATGATACATTTTTGGGGTGCCTGGGTGGCTCAGTTGGTTAAGCACCTGACTCTTGATCTCAGGGTCAGGAGTTCAGGCCTTGTGTTGGGGTCTACACTGGGCATGGGGCCTACTTTAAAAGTAAATAAATAAATAAATAACATTTTCCATATAATTGATTGATTTTTCTGTTTTGAATTGTCTCTTTGTATTTTTGCCTGGTTTTCTTTTTGGGTGTTTATAGCTTTCTTATCAGTTCTGCAAGTCCCTTGCAATATTAAATGTATAGAAAAATTGAAAGAGTGGTGTAGTGGACACTTACATTCTCTTAAGCAAGACTTATCAGTTGCTGGTATTTTGATGTGTATATGTACATCGAAATGGGCTCTTTGGTGAGCCATTGGAAAGTTAGTTGCATGACACTATTGAATTCTTCGGTATATGTATATGCTTTGAATTTAGTGATCTGTTAACCTTTTATCTTTCACGTATTTGTTGTAAATATTTTTTTGACCGCTTGCTTCTGGCTCTTTGTTCCTGTTTCTTAGATGGTGACATGCCATGCCGTGCCAATATCCTGATAACGGAGTTGTTTGATACGGAACTGATTGGAGAGGGAGCGCTGCCTTCCTATGAACATGCACACAGGCATCTCGTGCAGGTAGGGAATCAAGGACCTCCCTCGCACATATTGCTGTGATCTCAGCCAGCTCACACAGGTCTCATTGATACAATGTGCTGTGCACAGCCTGAGCCCTCAGTACTTCTCTGTACACCTTAGGGTGCCCTTCAGTCCTACAAGACTCTGGTTCTCCTCAATTAGGACTTCTGGATCTCTTATCAGGTCTTTGTAGGCTAGAGTCAAAAGGCAAGAAACTGTGTTTCAATTCAATTCAGCAAACATTCTTTGAATGTCACCCGTGTATAAGGTGTTCTAGCATCCAGGGAGAAATATCAGACATCCTTCTTGTTTCTAAGATCCACTGTCAGTGACAGTAAAGACTGGATGGGCCAAATGGAGAGGCTCACAGAAGCACCACTAACATTTGTTTTAGGACTGGCGGATGGGGTCTGGGATCAGGAGATGAGGTCATGTGTAGAGATGGTGGAATTTGGAAAGGCACTGAGAAGAGAGAGAGGTATCCCAGGTAGAGGACCTGTTTGGTAGGTCAGTGAGAACACCACACTGAGTGGGCTTGTGAGCTAATGGTGGAGAGTGGGGGAGAGGGTGGAAGGCCTTGAATGCGAAACCATTCCAGGTAGAAGAATTTGGGTAGTGATAATCGTTGACAGTTTTGGGGGAAGGGAGAAGCGTGTTGAAAGTGTTATCTCAGGGATGTTGGTCTTTTTTTTTTATGGACATAAGCTTCCCCAGAGGCAAAAGCCAGGTGGGAAGGTATGAGTGTCTGCTTCTTTTGCTGCCACCTGTCCTGTGGGAACCATCCAGGTGAGCCTGCAACTGTCCCAGTCTGGGGCCCTCTTTGGGGATTCTTGGTGTTCGCACAATGAAGACTGTGGCTCCTTCCAGGGCAATTGGGGCCATAGTCCACCTTACTCACACGGTCAGCATGTGATGGTGATTGTTCCACAGATCCCTGCGCTGTGTGAGATGTCTCATTGTCTCCAAAATGTGAAATCTTTTTCTAGTAATGTTAGTAATTATTGCTGTTTCTTCACATTAAAACCATCAGCTAAAGCAAAACAAAACAAAACAAAAACTACCAACTAGATGAATCCCTGAAACAGAGAATGAGGATGTTAGAATTATGTTAGTGTTGCCCAATTGGTCTTTTCTCTAATACATTTAATAATTACGAGTTGTGCAGGCAGCCATCTGCAGTTTCCTTTCTCAGCTGACCTGTGCAGCTAGGTGTCCATTGTCTGGGGGTATTTTTTTTTTTAATGTTTGTTTATTTTTAATGTTTATTTATTTATTTTGAGAGTGAGCAAGTAGGGGGAGGGACAGAGAGAGAGGAGAGAAAGAATCCCAAACAGGCTCCATGCTATCAGCACAGAGCCTCATGTGTGGCTCGATCCCGCAAACTGTGAGATCATGACCTGAGCTGAAACCAAGAATCAGGTGCTTAACTGACTGAGCCACCCGGGTGCCCCTCCACTGTCTGTTCTAATCTCTGTCCCCATCTGTCCACCCTGTTTCTGAGCTTGAAAGAGTTATGGCTTTACACAAAGGCTTCCATTGCCCTGTACCTCTTCCTGCCTTGTTGAGGGTCATGGAACTAGGATGCTGGCATGTCTAACAGATAGTCCATCTGGTGTCCATGTGGTGATGAATGACCCAGTGATTAATCTGAGAAGGTAAATTTATCAAGTGCCTTCATTTTTCTGGGCTCCTTTTTGAGTACCAGGAATATGAAGGTGCACTCCCAGACAGGCAGGTAGGTGAGCAGGTTATCCCAGTACAGTTGGAGTTATGCTCAGATGGTCAGTGGGGTGAGATCCTGTCCGCTCTGGTAGGGTATGATGGGGAGCATGAAGGGAGATAAAGCTTGAGCTGAGTCTGTCTTCAAGAGTCATCAAGTATTGGCCTGGCAGACAAGGGTATTCTCAGTAGAAAAGGTCAGCATGCAGAAAGATGTGAAGAAGAGCTGGTACAGGGTGAGTTGTTGGCATTATGGGTAGTGTGGGAGGCAGGGCTACATTCAGATGGGCCCCTGTGCTCCAGAAGGCAGTGTGTTACCACAGGAGGGGATTGACATTGGATTCATGCAGGCAGGCATTTGGAGAGCAGTTGAGGTGTAAGATCAGAGGTAGGAAGACTGATTGGAAGGTGGTTGGGGTCATCCAGGCCCTGAGGCTGAGACGAGCCTCAGCTGAGACCAGGGAAATGGGCCTGGAGAGGTAGACTTGGGGAGGAGGAAGGTGGTCAAGGACTTGGTAATTACTTAGATGTGGAGGCATTGAGGATGATGCCAGGGTTTGGGGCTAGGTGATTAGATTGGATGTTGGTGTTCCCTACTGAATGGGAGGACCACCAAACCTGGGAAGGAGGGGGAGAGGTGAAGGTGATTTGTTTGGTTTAGACAGAGTTTGAGCTATCTGAGGGTCAGCCAAATGGAGTGGACCGAAGGCTTTTGGACACGTGGTATTTGGTAAACGAAATACCAAATTTCCCTGGCTGAGCTCCCTCAGGGGAGAGTATGTGGAGGGAGAGAAAGGTGGGCCCAGACCAAGTCTGGAGTTCTCTCTGAAGGATGAACAGGGGAAGTTTAGCCTTCTGAAGGAGACAGAGGGGGAGAACAGTACTTCTCATCAGGGGTCATGCTTGGAGACATTTTCGTTGTTACAACTGAGATGGGGATGCTATTGGCATCCTTGTGGATAGAGGCCAAGGTGTTGATAAACATGGTATGATGCACCAAACAGCCCCATACCAAAGGATCATCTGGCCCAAGGGGTCACTAGTACTAAGGTAGAGAAACCCTATGCCTGTCATTTCCCTCCAGTAGTAGCTGTGTCTTCCTCATGGCTGGGCCCCTGGTGCCTGGTGCGTAGAGGCTGTCAGGTGAAAGAATGGGGTAGGAGGGAAACTGGATGAGGTGTTTCAGCCAAAACCAAACAAGGGGAGCAATTGGCAGTGCCCAGTGAGGCCAGGAGATTAGGTCATCTGAGGGTGGACACTTGTCCATTGGGCTGTGCAGTAAGGTTCTGGCGTCTGGGTGAGAGCTGTACCTAAGAGAAACTCTGAGCCCAGTGCCAGAATTACTGCTTCGCAGGAAGTCTTGGACTCTTTCTTCAAAGTTGATGTGGGAGTTAATCAGCATGATAACAATTAAGGGTTATTTTTGAAGTATTTAAAAGTGTCATGTAGCCAGGAATTTATCTGACATAAATCATTTTAGATATAGCATGTATTCTTTTTGAAATGAATTTCTTTTTTTTGAAATGAAATTCTTTTTTCTCCTTTCCCAAGGACATTAGGCCAAAAACAGTTCACTGTTCTGATAGTGGTAAGGCGTTAGATGCTGCTAAACTGACCTGATATTAAGGAACAAACCCTCTCCCTCTCCGTCTCCCTTTACCTCTCCCCCTCCCCTTCCCTCTCCCCCTCCCCCCTCCCTCTCCCCCCCCCCCCCCTTCTGTCTTTTTTTTTCTTGAGAGAGACAGAGAGTGCAAGCAGGGGAGAGGAGCGCGCTCGGGGGAGAGGCAGAGAGAGAAAGTGGGAGAGAGAATCCTAGGCAGGCTCCATGCTCAGTGTGGAGCCCCACACAGGGCTCAATTCCAAGATCCTGCGATTGTGACCTGTGCTGAAATCAAGAGTCTGATGCTCAACTGACTGAGCCTGAGCCACTTAGGCATGCCTGGAACAAACCTCTTTTGATCCATGAGGATTATTGTGGGTTTATTTTCTAATAATATACTGGTTTGTTTTTTCTTCTTTTGTTTTTTTAACAAACTTAGGAAAACTGTGAGGCAGTGCCTCACAGAGCAACTGTCTATGCTCAGCTGGTGGAGTCCAGGAGGATGTGGTCGTGGAATAAGCTCTTTCCTATCCCCGTGCATACCAGCTGTGGAGAGCAGGTCATCGTCCCCCCCTTGGAACTGGAGAGGTGCCCTGGTGCACCCTCTGTCTATGACATTCAGCTGAACCAGGTGTCGTCCTCTGACTTCACTGTCCTCAGTGATGTGCTGCCTATGTTCAGGTACCAAGAAGCCACCCCAGCTGATGGCGCTTTAAGATATTTGGTGGAATTGGGGTCTTTAGAAGTTCTTCATGAGTGAGAAGGAAACCTAGCTGAGGTCACCTGCTTCTGAAGGCAGGAGTCCATTGCAGACAAGTCCCATTGCTAGTGATGTCACCATAAAAGCTTAAAAATGGAGTGTGTGGGTTTAAAATATACTTAAGTTCTTGTATATTCTTCCACAGTGTGGACTTCAGCAAGCAAGTCAGTAGCTCAGCAGCCTGCCACAGCCGGCAGTTTGAACCTCTGGCATCTGGTCGAGCTCAGGTGGTTCTCTCTTGGTGGGACATTGAAATGGACCCTGAGGGGAAGATTAAATGCAGCATGGCCCCCTTCTGGGCACACTCAGACCCAGAGGAGCTACAGGTAAGAGATAATACCTGAGCACATTTTCATGTAAATCAGGAAACTTACCCACTTCTGGTTGTGGGAAAGTAACGTGTTGAACCTTAGATTCACAAGAATTTAGAGACCGGAGGGGCTATGTCAGAATCAATGTCAGAGAAGAGTTAAACAAACAAAAATCCCCAAAAGGCAAGGCTACCTATCATAATAAGATATAAAATAGATCTCTCAGCCGAATTCAGGCAGCAGCCACAGAGGGGCCCTTGGGGAAACTTGGATGTGCTGGCTCTCCCAAGTCCTAGCACAGCTACTCTCAGAGCCCACACCCCTTGCCCCCGAGTAATCCCAGGGAGCCTCACATCAAGTTGAAATGGAGGACTACAGTCTGTCTGCAGACTTATTTTCTGTGTGGCCTCAAAATCTAGCTTTTCTAAAAAAAAAACGGGTACTTTTCTAGCTCAGTTGAAAGTGGGTGAGGACGTGAACTACAGAAAAGGAAATGCAGAGTACTGTTTAACATGTGAAAAGCTGTTCAGCCTCACTCATAAGAGCAGTGCACATGTAAACTGCAGTGAGACATGATTTTCCACCTGTTAGTGATGAAGTTCAGGAAATTTGGTAATGCACTGTCGGGAGAGCTGTGGGGACAACTGGCCGGTGAGCATCACAGCTTCCATGGAGCACAAGGAGGCCTACCTAATCTGTCATCAGAGGAAGGATGCCACTTCCAGACATTTAGGTTCTGGATAGATTGGTGTCTGTGTATAATGACGTGTGCTGGGATACTCACTGCAGCCCTGATTTAATAGAAAAGACTGGAACAACCTAGAAGCCACCAGTAGGGGACTGCATCCTTACTGATGCTAAGAGAGGCAGCTCTCTTATCACTGATGGAGAATAATCTCTAGGATGATCATTAAGTGAAACAAAAATAGAGGTGCTGAACAGTGTGTGCTGTGCCAATGTTGGTATCAATAAAAATAAGATGTATGTGTTTATGAGTGTATATGTGTGGTGGGTGTGTATAAGAATATATTTGGAAGAATCCACATAAATTGGTAAAAATGGTTGCTTCTGGGAAGGGGGCTAGAGGTTAGGGGTGAAAAGCAAACTTACTTTTTACTCCATGACCTTTTTATATCTTTTGAATTTTCTCTCAAGTGCACGTGTTGTCCACCCCTTATATGCACACCTAAAGGGAAAAAAAGTGGGAAAGGTGCCTGTTCAGGGCCAAGGAATCAAGCCTTCCTTTTCTGCCTGGGAGGCCCTGGGGCACCATCCTCTCTGTGTTTTCTTGTCCTGTTAACCATTTGCTGGGCACTGGGTTTATCTTGATTGCTCATCTGCTAGTTCTAGTGTGACTTCTAAGGATGACCTTAGCTGCTCCCCTGCTCTCTGAGTTACTGCTTAGGCCAAAGGGTCATGACTGCTACAGGATTGCACTTGGTCCCCTTCCCCCCTCCTGGGCCTTTGAGGTCCCTCTTCTCCCTTCTGCCCTCCACTTGTCTGGCATTGGGCGTGTGTGACTCCAAGCAGTGTGTGTGAACTTCCTGGGCATATCCTGGTCCTCTGCAGGCTCAGGGTGTATTTGGGGGCGGGAGGAGGGCGTGGGTCAGAATTCTTCTACAGAATTGAGATTGACGCTGGGCTGTTTTCTTTCCCTTTGGGAGTGTGAGGATACAAATTAGCATAAGAATGCAAAATGCTAATGATCTCATTTGCATATCTTCAAAGTGCTACTATGTATATTTTCTCCTTGAATTCCCTGGAAGACTTGCTGGGTAACCACATACTGCCCAAACTGAGACTGAGACCCAACCCAGTGAGTGATTGGAGCAGGGCCTTCTATCTAGGCGGCAGTAGTGGATGCTTGTCCCCAGGTCTCCTGACTTTGTGTCCTTCCTTTACCAGTGTTTTGTACAGTTTGTGCCCTTTGTTTACCAGTGGTGGCCTGTGGACTGTTAGAAATGTGAAGAGCTGCTTGCTAATGCATTTCTCTCTTGACTTCACTAAACTGCTCTTGGTTTGAAATATATTCATTTTGTTTCACCTTGGTCAGTGGGTTCTGTCAGCAGACCTTTAGCTTAAGAACCTGGGAGGCTGGCGTGTTGAGAAGGACTTGATGATGATCAGGGAGCATTATGGGAGCCCGGGAGGGGTTGGGGACGGCTTCTTTTGTCTTTGGGTCAATTTGCATAGTAAGGAATGAACTACAGGTTTTAGAGAATCTGTTTTTCCCTCCTTGTGTTTCCTTATTCTACAGTGTGTCTAGTTACATTGTCATTTTCTAGCTTTTGTGTTCAAATAGACATCTTAGATACCTGGGGCTGTCATTCACCTGCGTTTTAGTTAGATCCAAATCTGGGGAGGGCGGAATGCTTCCTGAGAAGTAAGGCTGGTGTCAGCCTCATTTGGGTCTGCGCCCAGCAGTGATGGAGTCTCCCAGGGGCCAAGTTTTTCTTAGTTCCTGATGATGACAGAGAATGAGTACACGCTTGTGTCATCAGAATTGAGCCAGGCATCCACTTTTTAGGACAGTTCTTTCTTTTTAAAAAAGAGGCTTAAAGGTTTTGAGAGTAATAAACCTTGTGTAAAACAAAAATGAATCCAAAGTCACTCAGGGTCCTGTCACTGCTAAGAACTCCCTTCCTTTGATCTCTTTCCATATGCACAGATTTTGTCAGTGCTGACTTCTGGTTTCATGCTGCACTAGTCATGATAGTTACCATTTTCAGTGTCTGAATATTCTGAATAAGATTTTGTAGACCTATTTCTGAGCTGCTGGACATTTGGTCCAGTTTTTGCTAGTATAAATCTGTAATATGGGTGTTCCTGAGAATATAGCTTTTTTTCCTTTTTTGTTTGCATTTTCTTAGCATAGAATCCTGTATGTGGGGTTTATAGTGTCAAAAAGGATCAACACAGCGTATTAAGTTGACTCTGGATCATTGTATACCATGTTTCACAATTTAGAGTATTCCAGGTCTTTAAAAACTATTTAATTCAAAAGAATAAACAGAACAAAACCTTTCTGTACTATTTCCCCAACTTTTTATTTTGAAAAATTCTAAATCCATAGAATAAATGAAAATAAACATCGAGATGCCCTTTACTTAAATGTAACAGGTATTTACATTTGCCATGTTTGCTTTCTCTCCCCCTTCCCTCTCTGCCTTCCTTTGTGTGTGCACACACGTGAGGTGGAGGCATGCACATGTACACACACACACACACATGACAGAGAGGCTGGAGTCCCCTCTCCTAAACCCTTCTGGAAGACTGCTTCCCTGGGCTGTATCCTTGAAGCCAGCAAGCCTTCGGGACATGAACCTCTCTGACTTGAGAATCTTCTTATTTATCTCTGTGGCAAGAGTAGTCATCTGTAGTCCACAGCATGGTCTCCCTGCAAGCTGATTTTTGGCTTAGATTTTGGCTCCTGGATTAGAGACGTTGCTCTTTTTGCAACTTGGGGACAGCTGATATCTCTGTTCCCTATTTCAGTGGCGGGACCACTGGATGCAGTGTGTGTACTTCCTGCCACAAGAAGAGCCTGTTGTCCAAGGCTCAAGCATCTACCTGGTAGCGCACCATGATGACTATTGTGTATGGTACAGCCTCCAGAGGACCAGGTATGCCCCAAGTCTTGTGGTGGGGGGAAGCACTGGGCCTGTGATACTGTGTACTTACATAAGTTCGCCTTATAAACAGTGTAGAGGCACAAGTGGGCACGCTTGTGTCTGAACAGAATAAAACAAGAGCAAGAGTTTGTGAGTAGATGTGTTAGTGCCCATTGGCATGTTCTTAGACTGCCCTGGTTGCAGGGCCCCTGTTTGGGGGAGACATGAATGAGAAGTCTCGGGTTGGGGGACCCTCCAACCTCTAATGCCTACTTGAAAGCCAGTTCCTGGACTCATGCCCTCTAGAGGATGTGGGTGTGCCCACCATGGCTTGTTTCAGTTTTAGTGGGGCAGATCCCTATGCCCATCTCTGTGCCATACCTTCATGCTTGCCGGTGTCTAGCAGGTTATGCTCATCATGTGTGTCTATTTCCTGGCCTAGCCCTGAAAAGGACAGGAGAGTCTATCCACCACGCCCCGTGTGTGACTGCCAAGCTCACCTGCTCTGGAACCGGCCTCGGTTTGGAGAGATCAACGATCAGGACAGAACTGATCAGTACATCCAGGCTCTGCGGACAGTAAGTGTCCAGCCCCTTGGGTGGTTATAGTCAAGAAGGAGTTTGTAGCATGGGCCTCAGGTCATCGCTTGCTTGTAATTTGCAGGTTTTGATTTCTGTACTACCTGGCTTTTGGGTGGGCACTCAGATAGTAGCCAGGAAGCATGTTACTAGACTTTCTGAGGGCTTGTTCTCTGCTGTCCTGTGAGAACCTCTGCCTGGGAGCCTTACCTCAGCCGCTGCCATTGTCCCTCTAGACACTTTGCCTTTGTGGTCACTAGTAGTTCCTGTGGATAATCCCAGTGGATTCAGCCACCCCATTCTTCCTTTCATCTGCTGCATTCTTTCTAAAATTTTCTAAAATATGAGTCTGGTTATGTAACTCTCCTGCCTGAAACCCTTGCTCCCTGCTATGTGTAGCAGGAGTCTCTCAGCTCAGGACTATACAGAGCGTTTGGAGAAGTGTCTTTTGGACCTCTTGGAGTTGTATGCAGAAATATGTGTGCACATATATACATGCATGCATTTTGGCACGAGGGAAGATCCCAGTCATCTAAAGTTTCTCTCAAAGGGATCTATGACCTATAAAGTAATCCCTGCCTTTGGCAAGTCACTCAAAAGCCCAAGCTGTCTGTTCTGTGACCAGAGAGGGAAGAGGCTTATGGTAAACTGAGAGATGGCCTCTAGCAAGTGGGGCAGGTCTTCAGGTGGGCCTTGTAGGACAGCTTGGGGATAGTCTCTCCTGACAGTGAGGTCTGGGTAGGGAGAGGTGGGTGAGGTGGTTGCACTGGAGGGTGGGGGCTGCTTACTGCCTACAAGGCAAGCACAAGTCTGGGGCTACAAGAAGATCCAGCTGGGTGTTGAGGGGTAGATTGAATGATCACAGAGTGAGTTAATGGGGCTAGGAGAAAGGAAGTGTTTCTGTCAGTTTTCCAACAAGAATTTCTTGACCTGCTATAAGAAAACGTATTGAGGTTGTTATTTTCCTGCAGGTGCTGAAGCCAGACAGTGTCTGCCTGTGTGTCAGTGACGGCAGTCTGCTCTCCTTGTTGGCCCATCACCTTGGGGCAGAGCAGGTACCAGACCGCATTCTGCCAGCTTCCTGAGGGCAGCTCTTGAGTTTGAATATCACATGGTCTGGGCACACAGTTCTGTGACTAAAGGCCTTTGCAAGTGCAGCTGCCATGCATGTGGGGGCTTTGGGGTTTATTGCCTCCGTGTGCAGACAGGAGTCAGGCTGTAGCTATTCCCATATAGCTGCAGCTCCAGTGTCTGAGTGCACCTTGCTAGCATCAGTGCAGAAAATGGGTGCTGTCTCAGTGGGTAGTGAGCACAGGTAGACTTGGTTAGGTGGTACATTCTGCCTTGGAATTATCTTGTTGGGTTTTAACCTTTTTTTTTTTTTTAATTTTTTTAAACTTTTATTTAGAGGGAAAGAGAGAGAAGGGGAGGGACAGAGAGCAGGGCGGCGGGTGGGGGGACAGAGGATCCAAAGTGGGCTGTGCGCTGAACAGCAGAGAGCCTGATGTGGGGCTCGAATTCACAAACCACAAAATCGTGATCTGAGCCGAAGTTGGACACTCAACCAGCTGAGCCACCCAGGTGCCCCAGTTTTAAATCTTTAATTTCTTCTTTTTCAATGTTACTTAGAACAAGAACGAGTGGGGGAAGGGTAGAGAGAGGGGGAGACAGAGAATCCCTAGCAGACTCCATGCTCAGCTCAGACCCCCGATGCAGGGCTCGAACTCAAAACCATGAAATCATGACCTGGGCCGAAATCAGGAGTCAAATGCTTAACCAGCTGAGCCGCCCAGACGCCCGTTAATCTTTAATTTCTTTGTCAAATGAATCTCTAATAGCATTGTATTCTTTTTAGGTATTTACAGTAGAGAGCTCAGCAGCTTCTCATAGACTGATGAAAAAAGTAAGTGACTGTTGTTACTAAACTATCGGGCGGGGAGGCAGGTCAGGGGCCTGCCTTGCTGAGTGTGGGATTGATTGCTCTGATGCTGTCTTGGCAGTAAGGGAGCTGGTGAGAGTTCCCACCTTGAGAGCTGGTGTAGAAGTCTTCTGGGGCTGTCGCTGAATAGCAGCAAACATTTAGACTCTATTTTTTATGGCTTTTCTCCTCGCTTCACATAAAACTAAAAAAGCTACAATCTTTGCAGTGATATAACTGAATTTATGATTTGTTTTTGGGACCCAGTGCCCAGGGAGTCAACACTCACAAGCTGACCTGACTGATTGGTTCCATGATGGTATTTCTTCCCATGGCCATCGATTGGTTTTGATTTCCTTTCTGAAGGAAACTACCAGAACTACAAGCCTATTGCTAAGTCCTGCTGATATGTCTGTAAGATAAATTTCTTTTGCTCTTACAACATTTTGCTTGGTGCACAGGATGCCCCTGGAGGAGAGGATTTTCACAAAGCAGATAAAAGTGGTGCTTAGAACAATTTGGCCAGAAAACTGCAAGCATACAAAACAACTTTGAGATGTTTTTTCTGGACAAAAACAATACTTTCATTTTTTTTCCTCATAAGATTTTCAAGGCTAATCACTTGGAAGATAAAATTAATATAATAGAGAAACGGCCTGAATTGTTAACATCTGCAGACTTGGAGGGTAAAAAGGTGAGTGGCAGGGGCTCTGCATTTGCATGGACAGCACAGCACCGAGATGGCCTGAGTCCCCCTTCTCTTCTCAGGCCATACAGTGGGTCCCATACCTAACTCAGCCCCTGTGGGAATGTGGTGAGGCATTGCATAGATGTCTGGTCTGCAAATACATGAACTACTCTGAACTCTGACCGGTCTCTGCTCCTTCCGAGTGAGGACAGAATGGTTCTGTTATGATGAATAGCCGCCTGTTGTGGCCTCTCTGCCTTATCCCTTTACAGTGCTCCAGCTCCCGTTCACTCCTGTTATTTTGGTTCACTTTTCACTGTTCTGCTTACTTCCTGCCACCTCGGCAGTTGATCTTCTGTCCCCTACGGTTGGTCTTGTCACACAATCCACCCACCACCCGTTGCTTCTAAAACTACTCCCACCCCTTAGTAAACCTGAGATGTAAACACAGTCTTCTGCTGCCTTTCCTCTCACTGGCCCCCTGGGCCCTCATGATTCAGGGGCCTCTCCCTTCTCAACACATTTCTTTTTAGGGCCTTAAGAGACTGCTTTTTCCAGGTTTTTCTCTTATTTTTCTAGCTGCTCTTCCTGAGCTTTTCATGGGTTTCTCTTCCTTCACTTGATCTTTCCATAGCAGTCTTCTGATGGTTTCTCCCTGTCTGTTCTCTCCTCTCCCTCTGTGTCTCCTCTCTCTCTAGGTGATCATGTCCTTTCCCATAAGGGAATCTTTGGCCTCCAAAGCTGGGTCTGCAAATCTCTCATGTCCAAGTGCCCACTGGATGCTTTCCTTGCATATCCTACAGGCCCTTCAAGCTGGAATCCATCACCTTTCTTCACCAGCTTTTTAACAGCTTTACTGAGATGTAATTGACATACCATAAAATTAACCCATTTCAAGTGTACAGTGATTTTTTAATAAATTTTTAGAGATGTACAACTATCACACACTCTAGTTTTAGAGCATTTCCATCACCCAGCCCCTAGCCCCAGGCAAGCACTGATCTGGTTTCTTTGTATCAATTTGTCTTTTCTGGGCATTTCATATAAATGGAGTAGAACGATACATGGTTTTTAGTGTTGGGCTTCTTTCACTAGTCGCACCTTTGAGGTTCATCCGTGTTGTAGAATGTGCCAGTATTTTATTCCGTTTTAATCCTGAATAATATGTCATGTCACATTTTTTTATCCATTTACCTGTTGGTGGATATTTGTATTGTTTCTTCTTCTTCTCTCTTCTCCTTCTCTCTTCTCTTTCTCTCTTCTTCTTCTCTCTTCTTCTTTTAATGTTTGTTTATTTTTCAGAGAAAGAGAGTGAGCAGGGCAGGGGCAGAGAGAGGGAGACAGAGGATCCAAAGCAGGCTCTGCCCTGACAGCACAGAGCTCCATGTAGAGCTCAGACTCACAAACCACAAGATCAGGACCTAAGCTGAATTTGGACGCTTAACCATTTTTGGCTGTTAGAATAATACTGCTGTGAGCATTGATATATGTCTTTGTGAAGATAATGTGTTTTCACTTCCCTCAAATGCTTAGGCTTAGAATTGCTGGGTTGTGTAGTATTTTTGTTTAACTTTTTAAGGTACTTCTAAACTGTCCAGAGAAGCCATACCATTTCACATCCCCATTACACACGAAGGTTCCAGTTTCTCTGTATCTTTACCAGCACTTGGTATTGTCTTTTTTATTACAGTCATTTTCACGAGTGTGAGTTTTAATTTGTATTTGCCTAGTAACCACTGGTGTTGAATACGTTTCCTGCGCCCATTAATTGCTCCATGTCTAGCTAGCTGAAATCACTCTTCAGGTCTTTTGCCCATTTCTCCCTATGCCTTTTCTTTTAAGGAGAGTTTTTTTGAGATCTAATTCACATACCATACAGTTCACCCACTTAAAGTGTGAAATTCCATGATTTAGTATATTCATACAGTTGTACAATCATCACGAGTCAATTTTTAGAACATTTTTATCACCTAAAATGAAACCCATGCCCATTAGAAGTCACTTCCCATTTGCCCCCTGCCCTCCCAGCCTCTAGGGAACCACCAGTCTACTTTTTGTCTACGAATTTGCCAATTCTGGACATTTCATGTAAGTGGAATCATGGGATATGTGTGGTCTGTTTGAGACTGGCTTCTTTCAAGGTTCATCCATGTAGCATAAATCAGTACTACATTTCTTTTTACTGCTAAATAACATCCCATTTCATGGATAGGCCCCATTTTGTTTATCTGTTCATTAGTTGCTGGACACTTGAGTTGTTTCTGTTTTTTGGTTGCTATAAATGATGCTGCCATGAACACTCAGTACAAGTTGCCCTTTTTTTTTCTCATAGATGAGGATTAAAAACTTACTCTAGGGGCGCCTGGGTGGCGCAGTCGGTTAAGCGTCCGACTTCAGCCAGGTCACGATCTCGCGGTCCGTGAGTTCGAGCCCCGCGTCGGGCTCTGGGCTGACAGCTCAGAGCCTGGAGCCTGTTTCAGATTCTGTGTCTCCCTCTCTCTCTGCCCCTCCCCCGTTCATGCTCTGTCTCTCTCTGTCCTAAAAATAAATAAACGTTGAAAAAAATAATAATAAAATAAAATAAAAACTTACTCTAGTTCTGGGGAGCCCGGGTGACTGAGTTGGTCAGCGTCTGACTTCAGCTCAGGTTACGATCTTACAGTTTGTGAGTTCGAGCCCCACATTGGGCTCTGTGCTGATAGCTAGGAGCCTGGAACCTGCTTTGGATTCTCTGTCCCCTTCTATCTCTGCCCCTCCCCAGCTCACTCTCTGTCTCTCAAAAAGAAATAAATGTTAAAAAGAAAGCTACTCCACTTCTATAAGCCACTGATGATGGTGCGCTGGCTAGACTCTAGGTGACTAGTGTGGTGAATAGAAGGGGTGAGAGCAGGCATTCTTGCCTTGTTCTGATGTTGCAGGGCAGGGAATACTCAGGACCAGCTCTTTTCTGTCTTTGGTGTTTCCATCTGCATCTTTGTTACCTCAGCCAGACACCTAGATGTCATCTCAGATCGGCCCCTCCCTTGAGGTCCTTCTGCTTGGGCCCAGCCTTGGGTGCCCTGTGTCCTCCACATCTGTTGTGTCTCCCAGTCCTTCCTTCTGTACACTCCCTGCTCCTTTCCTGGACCACTGCAGTACTCACCCAAGTCCCTGTGGGTGGTCTCTCCGTATGTTTCATGATCGTCAGAGGGCTCTTTCCAAAACACATTCCTTCTCATTTTGAACCCCCAATTAAAGCTTTTAGAGATCCCCTCTTACCATCAGGAAGGAGTCCAGCCTCCTTGACCTTTCATAAGCTGCCTTTGGGCAACCTAACTCCTTTCCACCTCTCTGGCCTCACCCTTTACCATCCTACCCTTCATACTCATGTAACAAGCTCTTGATGGGCCTTGCTCTCACACCCATGCTTATTCCCCTGTATACCTCTGCTAGAATCCCCAGTCCTTTGCTTTTCGTATTCATACATTTGTTCATTTGCTCAGCAAATATATACTAACCATCTGCTCTGAGCCAGGCACTTCGCAAAGTGCTGGGGATACTGCGCTGCCAATGTCCCCACTTCTGTGGTGCTCAGAACCTACTGAGGAAGACTGCTAGAGGAGCACTGATAACAGTTTGTTATGATAAGCTGAATGGGAATCTACCCACAGGATGCCATTCAGGAAGATGTTATCTACACTGGACCTTCCCATGAAGGGCCCAACCCTGGGGTCCCTCCACATGTCCCTTCCTCACGTCTGTCAAACCACACTGTACAAGGATAACCCCAGCCCTGTCTGTTCCCTCTTCTACTCTGCACTCCTGAGGACAGGGCTCATGTCTGCTCATTTTTGTGTCTTCGGGCAGGTGCAGACCTGGCATGCTTGTTGGTTGAGGGAATGGATGCCCTTTTATTTCCGTGTTTCCCGTGAACCTTGTGACCTGTCCTTCACCCTTTAGCAAAATCGTTCTGACATCTCGGCCCCCCTTCTTGCTCTCATTGCCAGATCTCTCTCCTCCTGGGTGAACCATTCTTCACTACCAGCCTGCTGCCCTGGCACAACCTGTACTTCTGGTATGTGCGGACTGCCATGGACCAGCATCTGGGGCCTGGTGCTGTGGTGATGCCCCAGACTGCCTCGCTGCACACTGTGGTCGTGGAGTTCAGGGTAGGCCCCTCAGAAGTTGTTGCAGAAAGGGCAGGGGCTGGGGGTCCTTATTTTCTTGCAGAGACCTTGGGTGCGAATAGAGCAATGTGAGTCTTAATGATATGGGCCTCTGCTTTTCTGTATCAGCACACTGCAGGGTTGAATGGAAGAGACTTGCCTTTGTACAAATGCGGTAATTTGGCATGTGAAATGGAAATGGCTGTGTGTTGTCATTTTACAATTATCCCTTATCAGAATAATTAAAAAAAAACATAAATGAAGAGTTTCAGAAGACATGCTGTGCAGCCCACTCTGTTCTTATTAAAAGTTGACGCTCCAGTTGTTAAAAGCATTTTGAGATGGAAAGTCAGCTTCTTTATGTAACAAAAAATTGAAAAGCTTCATTTTAATTTCCTCATCAAAGCAGAAGCAGTCACAAAGTCATTTTGGGAAAGACGTTTCTTCTTAAAAGGATTTTGAAATGCTTTCAACCTGAGAAGTAGAGTGAACCTCATTTGATATTTCTTTGATAAGAACAGCTTCACCCATTGGTAGCTTAGTGTCTCCATCAGTGATTATCTGGGCGTTTCTTCTGTGTTGTCTATTTACCTGGCGAGATTTCCACAGGAGTTCTGGCTTTCATGGCCCAGGAGGGAATGTGGGAATGATGCTCATTCCCAGACATATATCCAGGAAACGGGACACAAAATTGGCTAGCCTCAGTGCACTTCTGGTCCCTTCTCTCCCAATGTCCTCACATCCTGTTTATAGGCACAGAGCCTCAGGAACTGGTTTACAGATTTCTTCCCAAAGAAACCCCATCCCAGTGGCTCTGGTTGATTGTCCCCTGTAGGAGAGGACTTGATCATGTGACACTTTGCAGATTTCAGTGACCTTCCCAGATCCTTGGTGTCTCTGAGGCCTTTCAATCATGGGGTCTCTTCCAAGTGTGTGGGAATAGCAAGGGGTGCCTTTTTGGGGCTGTCCCCTTCCCCCCAACCTGACCTCACTGACTCTTCTCGCTCTTGTCACCATACTTTCATGTCTCTGGGTGGGTGTGGATGTCTGTGTGCTGTCCAACAGAACCTGTGACATCCATCCCCAACTGGGTGTCGACAAGGGCTCTGCCTTCCTCACAGGACCTATGGCGGATCCGGAGTCCCTGTGGTGACTGCGAAGGTTTTGACGTACACATCATGGATGACATGATTAAGGTAGGTGGGGCACAGTTCCTGCCTGTAGTGTCCCACCCACCTACTCCATGTGCACAGTTTCCTACCCCTCCCGCTTGGCTTTCCTTTACCCAGTCCAAGTGAACCTATTGATCCTGAGTCTGGCCCCATATGTTACCCCATCCATCACCCCTGCCACTTGGTCTGTGCCCTGCGCCCTCTCACTCCTTGGCTTTATACATTCTTCTTTCTACCACCTCCTGTGTGACCTTCAGGTAGCTGCTCAGAGATCACGTGTGGGTCAGCTTTCCTGCCCAACCCCATTCTCAGCCAGACACTGGTGTGTCCAGGCACTGTGATTCCCTGTCTCCCTCTAGACTGGGAGCCTCATGTAGGAGTGATCTGGCAGCTGTAGTGCTCAGTAATGGTCACTGAATGGGCAAGTGTCCAAGTGCCAGATGTTTTTACCAGTGTTGATGTTTGGTCCTCAGAGTAGCTCTTGAGACAGGCAGCGTCATCCCATTTTAAAAAGGGAAAAAATGAGGCTCAGGTGAAGTAACTCTCTGAGAAGACACTTGTGCATGGCAGCTGAGAGTAGAGAAGGCAGCTGGTTTGATCCCGGTGTGTGTGGTCTTTCTGTGAGGACCCACTGAGGCATCTGACTGTGGCAGTTACCTTGAGGGACCTGGGCCAAGGAGGTAAAGGACCACTGGTATAGACCTTGGAGACTGGACAAGAGCCCCTTATCTCCTAGGCCAGTGGCTCTGGTTCTGTCTCTGCCCACTGCCACCTCCCCTTCCCTTCTCAGCGTGCCCTGGACTTCAGGGAGAGCAAGGAGGCCGAACCCCACCCGCTGTGGGAGTACCCATGCCGCTGTCTGTCTGAGCCCCAGCAGATCCTGACCTTTGATTTTCGGCAGCCAGTACCCCCACACCTGATCCATGCTGAGGGCTCCATTGAGCTGAGGAGGTAAGAACGGGTTCCAGGGTGCAGTAAGCTGGGGAAGGGAGTGGTAGGGCCTGCTTTCTGTCTAGTTAACTGCCTGGGTGACTAAGCACTTACTTTGGCCATTTTCATGTGGGTGGCATGGCCTCCTTTTTTGGGCCTTGCCCTTCCTGGTCCAAAGTGGCCCTGAGTGTATAGTGGGTCCCCACAGCCTCTGGGTGTGTCCAGGTGGGGAGGGAGAGCCAGAGTGGGCTTTGCACATCCCCCCACACCTGCAGCTTCCTTTGAGCTAAGTGTCATGATGGATCACAGCTATAGAGAAAAGTGATTTTTGTTGCTATGGTTACCCAGTGGGCCATTTTCCTGAACCCTGCTGGGAATTAAGCAGGTTAGGAATTGGTAAGGGCTACTCATCGTGAGGCACAGTTGGGCCATCCTGCTCCACCTCCCTTCCCAGGGAGGAGCTGCTGCTTCCCTGAGGAAAAACCCCTGTCCCATGGTTCCTCTAAGTGCTTGGCCAGGTTGCAGGGAGCAGGTGGGGCTCTGGGTTGTGGTTCTTGCTCAGCATTTTACCAAGTGGCCTTTAGTCAGGTGGAATGTTAGCAGCCTCCTGATTGGGGAGGAAGGAAAGATCAGAGGTTTCTGGAAAGCGGTAAGGAACCGTGGCTGTGCCTGCCCATCTCTTGTGTGGCTGTTTGTCTTTGGCCCAACATCCCCACCTCCAGGCCTGGGAGGAGCCATGGGGCCGTCCTGTGGATGGAATACCACCTCACGCCGGACAGCACTGTCAGCACTGGCCTCCTGAAGTCTGCAGAGGACAAGGTAGTGCTGTGCACGTGAGTCCCAGAACAGGCCCACCCTGTGAGCTGGTTACAAGTTAGCCGGATTGTAACTCTTCAGTGGCCCCAGGTCACCTGGTTCTGACCAGCTTCTCACTGCGAGTTGCCTGGGCTGGAGACTGGCCAGGAGGGGGCTTGGGTGCTAGTAGCCCTCACTATCTTCTCACTGCTTCTACAGGGGGACTGTTGCTGGAACCCCCACTGCAAGCAGGCAGTGTACTTCTTCACCACGGCGGACCCCAGAGCGCCGCTGGGCAGCCCTCAGACTGTCAGTTACACCGTGGATTTCCACCCCCACACTGGAGACATCACCATGGATTTCTCACTCTCAGACACCCTGGACGATGGGCAGTGACCCTCACCTGTTAAGAAATAAAGTGGCCTGAGGGCTCTGGGCTCTGACTGGCGTGGCTTTCTAGGAGGGAAGGTGAAGGCACTTCTCTTTTCAGGGCCCAGCTTGGCCTCCGGGCTCAAAGCCCTCTTCCCTTTTTGTGTTTTTGCTCTGCCGGTTCCTTATTTTGGGTGTGATGGGCGGCATAAACTACTGACTGAATTTGGAGCCGAGGAGGGGCCAGGGATCCCCCCTGCCATGGTTCTAAAATGCTTAGAAAGCTCTAGTGTGGCGTTTCCCTCTACCATCCTGGGAGCTGGCTGGGCCAGGCAAGTTATGTGCTGCTCTCAGCTGTGCAGTGCTGTGGTAGGTGTGCTGCCCCTCTGTGAGCCGCTGGCCTATACTGGGGAACCTTGGGGTCCCTCCTGCCTGATTCCAGCTAGGAGGGGCTTCTGGGGTGGAGATGCTGACTTGTGGCTCAGTCCTGGCCTGAAAGACCCTGACAGGGCCGTCCTTTTCATCTCTTGGGTAATGTTACCAAGGCACATCCATAAGCATCTGCCATCGGTGTTGCAGCATCAGCAGGTACCCAAGACTGACACCTGGTTTCAGGCTACTGTTCAGAGGACAGGGAAGAGGCTGTCTCATAGCAGTTCCTGAGATGCAGACCAGGAAACCAGCCATCAGGAGGGGGAACCAGGAGGTAAACCCATTCAATCCTGTGTGCCCCCATTCCACCTTGGAAGTCTGGGGTAGGTGGGTGCCGTGCAGCCATCCCACCCTAGCCTGGGCCTTGCTTTGCTAGGGAAGGCTGTAGAATCCTGAGGAGGCCCCAGCCGTGCTTCTCCCTACGTTCAAGGTGTCCTTCACTGTTTATTCCCACTTCCAGAGGGAACAGGGAGACAGTAGGAACCCAGGTGGCCCAGTTTTCTGGCAGTTCAGGGCAGACTTGGCCTATTCCCATCCTGTTGGGGAGGAGGCAGGAAAGGTGACCCCCCCCCCCCCACACAGCCTGGCCCCAGCTTGTCGCTCAAATAAGAGAATACCAGCCTTGAGCCTCACAGTTTTATTTTATCCTTGTTATCCATCTTTCTGTTCAGCACCAGTAAAGGGGAAAAACACCTCTCTTTTCAAAATATTTTATCAGGTGTAAAGATTGTTTTTCTTCTAGGGAAGAATCGTCTGGATATATATTTGATAATAATTTTACCAAAACCTTAGGTGTGCTTACCATATAAAACCCCTAATGTCCCATGAGGATACAATACAGAAAAAAATACAGAAATTAAAAAATTTTGTTTTTTTTTAAAACAGTATTTCTAAATCTCAGCAAGTTAATACAGTAGTTAAAAAGCATCAAGGTTAATATTCATACTTAAAACTCAAGGTGGTTTGGACAAATGGAAATGACTGTTTCCTTCTAAAGCTGACCCCTGCCTCCTGGCTTCTCTGGAGGAGGCTGGGCCTGGAGTGGGCATGGGGGCCTCAGTTGGGGATTTGAGTGACCCCTGTGTCCACCCCTCCTAGGCCTAGATGCCACAGAATCTGAGATTCTGGTAGTGTTTTCTTTGTTTTTTAAAAATCAAAATGGAAAAGTCTGGCTTGTGCATGGCCCTAGGAGTCCACAGCCTTGATGAAACATGTGGTTGGGCAGTGGCGTCCTCGATGCTGAAGCTGCGCCAGAGGGAAGTGCAAGGGGAGCTGGGACACAGGCTGGTCCGGCTCCAGATACTAGGGCCAGGCTGGGCAGAGGTGACCTTGTTAGGACAGGAAGTGACCGAGGCACAGGGAGGTATGACTTGCCTAAGGCCGCCCTGTGAGTAGGGAGAGAAGCATGTACCCCTGTGCTGTGGCTCCCGTAGAGCTGCCCTGGGAGGGAGGTGACTCCTCGGAGGGATGCAGGCTGGGCCCGGAGTTTCTCTGCTTCAGGAACCCTGGCCTCTGTCCCTGCTGCTCTCCTGGACACACATCCAACTTGAAGCCTGGGGCCTTTGCTCAGTCCCAGCCATCCAGGCGTTGAGTGTGTTTAGTTGGGCCCCACCTGTGTGAGCAGAGATTCCTGGCTGCTCCTGGGAGTGGGGGCCCCATTTGGCTTAGCCAAGGCCCTGAAGGCCAGGCCCTTAGGCACAGCAGAGAGCCCAAATGGGGTTGTGCCTTCAGTGGTGAGCAGCCCCTCCTGGCTCTGGACTCAGGGTGGGGCTGGGGGCTTGGTCAGTGAGTGCTCCTGGCAACAAAGCTGGCAGCCCACTGCCCCAAACAAACCAGTGCTTCCGTGTGTATAGTTCTTAAGAGTGTCCTCCCCCAGCACAGGGCCTGCCCCTGACTGGTTGCTTGGCCCCATCTTGGTCCCTCTTGCAGCTCAACTGGGTGACAAGGCACCGCATCAGCGTGCCAGCACCAGGAGGAGGCTTCTGGCAGAAAGATCCTGGTACATTCCCCAGCCTTGATAGGCAGAGCTGGCTCTGAGCCAGGTGGGCACAAGGTCAGGGCACTTCAAGGAGGGGAGATCAGTGGGGAGTTGTCAAGAACAGTCTGAGTTGGAGGGTCCTTGCATGGGAAAACAGACACAACCCTCCCTCGTGTGACTGGGGAGTATCTCCGGGCATGTTTAAAAAGGTAGGCAGAGGCAGAGCTGCCGTGGAGTGGGGAGCTGTGGACTTCACCTGCAGGCTTTGCCATGCCCTGCCCAGGTCACGGTGGCAGAGTGGGTGTCTACTGGCTTGGATGCCAACCAGTACCACTCCATGCCCCAGGCAAGCAGTGGCCCCTGGCCTTCACCCCCAGCCTACACACTGGTAATGGTGAGGGGACATGCCTTTCTGCACCTTGGCTTCCTGTCCCTTCATCCAGGGCCCTGGGTCACTTTTGAGGATGGGGCTGGGAGGACAGAGCTGCAGCCCCACCGAGAGGCAGGCAGACAGTTCCTGAGCTCAGCCAGGGAAAGATTGGTCCCAAAGCAGAGAGGTGTCCCGAAGGGAAATGGGATCAGGCAGAAAGAAGGGCATGTGTTGGTTTTGACAGAAGAGAAGCTATAAATCTATCATTTGGAAAACCTGAAGCTCCCTGACCCCTTTGTGTCATGAGTTCCCCTTCTTCCTATAAAAAAGTGATGCTCTCTCCTCAGATTCCCTTTGCCCACTTTGAAGTCTCTCAGGGGAGACTCAGGGGCCCTGATTGGCTGGGAGAGAGGAGCCTGAGCAGTGTTCTCCCTCACGGTCTGCAGACCTTCTAAAGTGAAGGGTTTTCTTAACTTTTTCTGTTTTTCTTTTTAAAATAATCGCCCTTGAATGCAAGACCCTGGGAAGAGCCCGGGCTTGCTGGTAACTGGACACGGCCCTCATGGTCCCTGCTCATTAGCCGTCCGGCCTGGAGGCGGGAGCTGGCGGCCCTATGCCCAGGAATGCTTCTTTGGCTGGTTCTGATTGTGTTTGGAGTTTGGCCTTGGGTGAGGCCCGAGTGAGGGGTCTGTGTGGCTACGGTGTGGCACATGACATGCGGGCAGCGTGCATGCGAGGGTGCAGGCATGCGAGACAACATGGCAGCAGACAAAAATAATGAACCCTGGACGAAGCTTGAGAAGAGATACAAAGAGTACAGAAACCCGGTTCTCATACTAACCCCCGGGTTACAAACTAGGTTGTGCTGTAGATTTGTAGAAAATCACGTTTTGAAAGAATGGCACTGTTGGGCAGCTGTGGCTCCCAAGACCAGCCTGACCCTTCTGTCCACAGTGAGTGCCCAGAGGTGCAGGGCAGCGCTGGTTCCAGCTCACCTGGGACTAACCAAGTCTCCCCCCAGGTCTCTGCCCTCCTCCCCCAGCACCGCTGGTGCTCGCTGGAGGGGACATGGCCAGAGAGGTGCTGCGGCTCAAAGGGTTGGCAGAGGCCCCACTGCTCTGAATGACGTGGCTGGTCTATGCCTCCTCCTCCCCTGCAGACACCATTAGCCGCATGGCCACTGGGAGATGGTCGGTCAGGCCAGACAGCTGGGTGATAAAACTGAATTCTTCTACCTCCTGTTGGGAAGAAGCATTCCTATTAGATCCAGAGGGCATCCTACACAGGAGGGTCCTGGAGGGCAGGGGTGGGGCTTCTGGGCAGAGGTGGGGGCTGGGTCTAGCCAGGATCTTCCCGGAGGCAGAGGAATGGGAGCATCCCATGGGCCCCAAGGACTCTGAGACTGACAGATCTCGTTTTCAGAGAAGAGCTCAGTGCTGCTGAGGGGTACAGGGCACGGGATCCCCTATCTATAGGCATTGCCCGGCCCACTCGACTCACAGCCTTCCAGTCCGGGCACAGCCCCTCCTCTGCGTACAGCATGTAGTCGATGCGTCTGCCGTTGCCCTTCAGCAGGTCCTTGCGTCCCTTCTGGCCTGCCCCGGGGCTCTTGCTGGTGGGGAAAGCCAGGTACTCCCTGCGGCCTTCCTCGGTCTCCAAGACCCTGCTCGACAGACAGGAAGGACAGGAAGCAAGGTGAGCCCCTGCCCCATTCTCCAGACCCCAGATCCTGAGTGTGGAATCATGTTCTAGTCCCTAAGTGGGAGAGATGCAGGTCAGACCAAACCCTGTGTTTAAGATCTATTTTCCCTGGGGACCCAAAAAAAGGGGACTAGGGTGGAGGGAAACCCAGTCTGACCCTGTGAGTTCCTGACTGAGCCATGCCACTCCAGAGTCTGTCCATGTCCACCTTGGGCTTTGCTGTGGCTGAAGTTTGGACATAGTACTGCCCAGAGCCTGGGGTGCCGAGGTGGGAACAGAAATGCTCACCCCTCTCTGCACACAGGGCTTTGCTTAGAGCCAGTGGTGGGGGGTGGGGGTGGGGTGGGAAAGGGTCTTTGCAGTGAACCTCAGGGACCCTTCTCTCCTATAGGTCCTCAGAACCACCCACCCCACCCTCCGTGACCGTTGTTTCAAGTCAGCAGGGGTGAGGGAGCCAGGAGAGCACCCAGGCCTTATCCTGGGCCTGGACTCTTGTGTTGGTTTCTCTCTGAGCAGCTGTGCCACCAAACCCCTGAGCTTTCCTCTGACACAAGGATGATTGATTGCTGTGGGCCCCAAGACATTTGGGGGACCAGGAATGCTAAGAAAGGAACAATTTTGGGGGCACCTGTCTGGCTCAGTAGGAAAAGCATGTGACTCTTGAAGTCGTAAGCTTGAGCCCCACATTGGGTGTAGAAATTACGTTAAAAAAAAAATGTGGGATGTGGTTGCCATACCATTTCTTACAGGAAGAAAACTGATGTGGGTACTTAAATGTGGGTCAGGGTTCTCTACAGGATGTGCAAGGGACTCAGGTTGGGTGTTAACACCCTGGATCCAGGCCTTTTGACTTCCTGTCTGTCGTCCCCTTCCTGCCAGGTTTCCTTTGGAGCCTGAGCACTGGTTGGGGACAGCCTTCACGGTAGACTTGCAGAGGCCAATGGACACTGAACAAATGGAAAGGGCGCCTGGACAGGCACAGCCAGCAAACGTGGGTTTCTACAAGGCCTTTATCAGCCCTGAGATAAATACACTAATGACATGCAGAGCATCGCTACATCTCAGAAATATAATCCATTACCGTCCTTGGCCTTTGGTAATTAATTCCAGCATCAGTGATCTAAGAGTTACTGATAGTCATTTTTTAATCATCATCTCATAAAAAGATAATTTTCTCGGCATAGGATGATGTTTCAAATTTAGTCTATAATCTAATTAATTGGCTTAAATTAGCTGTGAGGAGCCATTGCCATGGCTTTGTGCAGTCTCGGGCTGTGAGTTACAAATTGGTTCTGCTGCTGGCCTCTCAGATGGGCCCTGTATGGAATTCTCATCAGGTTCAAGTATGAAGCTTGGCTGCAGTGGAACTGTTTCTGCTTTGAAAATGACTACTTAGTGTTAGCTCTGCTCGCATTTTTATTTGCCTGATTGGTGGCTACCAGCTGCCGGGCTCCCTGCAATGGACGCCACTCCATGGCTCTTCTGCAGGGGTCTCAGCAGCCCTTGGCCTCACCCTGAGAGATTCTGTCCCTCTCCCTGTGCCCAGAAGGGCCTCGAAGCAGGCTATGGCTCAGGGCTGGCCAAGCTCTTGTAAAATGAGCCCGGACTCTGGTGCTGATGTAGGAAGTGCCACCTCTAGAGCCTCCTCCTGGTTAAAGGCTTCTCCTCAGTCAGGCCAGTCCCTGGGGCATGAAGGTGGCCTGGTCTCTGTCCAACCCCAGCTTTAGTCCTTGAGGCTTTCACAGGCTTCCTTCCCATGGAACTGCATTCTCTAGTCTACCCTGCACAGCCCATCTCTCCACACCAGAGTCAGTGCTCAGTGTTCATCCCAGCCCTGGGATCCATCCACCCCTGCACAACTGCAGTGGCGTGGGTGCTGGCTGCTTACTTTTGCAGGTTGTCAGGGGTGCACACGTCCTCATCGTAGAGGTTATCTGTGTCCAGCATGGTACCTAGGAACAAGGAGGCAAGAGTGGTCACTGTGAACAGGGCCCAGCCAGCCTCTAGGAGGGCTGCCTCTGGGGGGCAGGAGGCATGGGTGAGGGCTTCTACCCCTGTCTCTTGCAGAGTGGTCTTGGGGATAGGTCCTGAAATGTCTCTGGGAAGCCTGTGGGGAGCCCAGCCTTGGTTCAGTGTCAGGTCTCAGCAGGGTGGGCTCAGGCCTTGCAGTGCCCCTCCGCCATTCCCCCTCAGGGCCCCCAACCCTGTGCCCAGCCCCAGCTCACCGATGGCCCAGGACTTCTCCTCTCCAGGCCCCAGGCGGCAGGGGTCCTTGTAGTGTGTAAACAGGGAGTGCTGCTGCTCCAGCTTGTCATCTGTGCATGAGGGGAGAAAGGGAATGCTGTGAGGCTCAGGGTGTCTGTCCTGGAGGGCTGCCTGCCTTGGGTTCTAGTCAGTAACTCAGGTAACTGCCTCTGGGTGGGGTCTCCTTTGTCACTGGTTTTCTGTGTCCTTGAGAATGCCCCCCCCCCACCCCCAGCGGGGGTGGGAGTGAGCTATCCTTCTGAGGACAGTGGTCATGGTCCCTCTTGGGCTCCAGGGGACAGTGATCTTGAGGTCTTCCCAGATCTGGTGGCAAAACCTGTGGGGGCTCGCTCATGCTGTCCTGGAAGGGACCCCTGCCCTTCAGACTTGGGTGACCAGGTTGAATCAAGAGTGACCATATAGGACTTAGGAGAGGGAGGTGATCTGCCCTGAATTCCAGTTTGTCTTGCCAACTCATGGAGCCAGAGGGCCTTTCTGAGACCCCTTGGGAGGAAGGACAGGCACCAGTGGGGCCTGACTGGGTGAGACCCTCTCTGACAGCCTCTTCCTGTGTGTACCACATCCCCACCCTGACTCAGGAGGATCCCAGGAGCACCTAGCATTTGGAGCTGGTATCAGGAATGTGTCTTTGAGGGGACCACAGGGCTACCATCGAGGGGCTGTATGTTCCACGGTAGGCACTGGTCTCCCCACCCACCCTAGAGTTGCCGCCAAGTGAGGGCACCACCCTGTGCTCCAGGTAGGACCTTTAGGTCTTCAGCCTTCACTGAGGGCTAAGCCTCAGCTCACAGACCCCGTGTCACTCACTCATCTGTAGTTGGGCTGGGGCTGGCGTGGAAGGAGCCCAGGAGCCAGTGGCGGGCGGGGGGCAGGGAGTGGCGGTTCCTCACATCAGCTCCTTGGGCAAAGGGAAGCTCAGAACTGCATAAACTCCCAGAAGTAAACTGAGATCAGCGTGATCACCAGATCAGTTATTTAAGTCAATTATTTAAAAGTTTACCCATGATGAATTTTTAGTCTTTTAGCCTAAGGGGTAAAGATATAATTGCCAGGGTTCAAATCCCAGTTCAACCACTTCCTGGCTGTGTGACCTGGGACTAGTTACTCAGCCTATCTGGGTCTCAGCTTCCTCTTCCACACCCTGTAGATTAATACTGTGCTCACTCTTTGGGTCATTATGAGATTTAAATGAAACAGCCGGCCCACAAACAGCTGTTAGAATTGTGCCTGGTGCAAAGCAGGAGATGAGTAACGACTTGGTGGGTAGTGTTAGCTAGCTTGCCCACAGTCTGAGTTTCAGAGGCCCCAAGCTTCTCCACCAGAAGTTCATTTTTAGGGCATCTCTTTGTCTCCAGCAAGGAGGCCTCTCAGCTTTCTAGGCAGAGCGTGGGCTCTTCTCATTTTAGGATTTTTAGGGGCCACAGAAATCAGAGTCTTGCTAATATCCCACCCACATGCTCACAAGCAGCAGGAAGTTCTTCAAGCTGTGGAGCCCAATCCTTTCCAGTGTGACTGGAGCCCATGCCTTCCCCAGTAGTCCACCCAACTGGGGAGGACCACCACCTCACCAGAGGAGCAGTTGTCAAAGTTAAAATCTCCACAGACGACATCAAACACCACCAGCTCCTCGGGGTTGGCTGTGCTGGACGAGGAGGTAGATTTTCGGAAATCAGCCAACCAGTCCTGAAGCAGGTCCAGCTGCTCACAACGGATGGCACTGTCCTCTGTGGGGCAGAGCCATAGAGAACAGATGGCAGAGCTGCAGTTAGACCCCAGCCACACCCCAGCACCAATCCCAGCCCGCGGCGGGCAGATTGCCCCCCCCCCCCCGCCCCGCCCTGGAAATCAGGGGCTGCCAGACCCTACCTGGCAGGGCATGCAGGTGTGTGCAGGAGATGTACCCGACGATTCTTTGGTCCTGAGGTGTGCTTCCCACCTGCACCTGTTGGGGAGGAGGCGAGGTGTTGATGATGAAGCCTACGAGTCATGACTGCTCTAAGTATGAGCCCATCTCTGTCAGCTCCTGCTAGACCTGGGCCCAGATAGGAACAGCACATGTCATGCTTATAGGAACTTCTCGTCCAGGGTGGGAGGCAGATGTTTAAAGAAATACCAGCCTGTGGCATGATGAGTGCCACTAGCAATTCATGCAAGGCTTTACAGGAAGAAAAATGCAGAAATCACTGCTGATTTCCTCCCTAAACCCCCACCATTTCCTGGTGACCAGAGTGTCCACATGGATGACCCTCATGTGCCAGCCCCTCCTGTCTGGTGGCTCTTTCCCCTGATCCCACTGCCCTGGAGCCCATCCCTCCAAAATCCAAGCTGGTCTCCCCTCTGGGATGCAGCCTAGCAGGCAGAGCCTCCCACCCATCCCTTCAATGTGAGTGGACCCTGCCCTCCACTCTCCCCAGTCTCTCTCTGCCCCTGTGACTTCATGAGAAGCCACTTTATCTGCTTTTTGGCAGTGGTTTCTGTTGGTCCCCTGATCTGGGATGACAAGTGTGGGCTATGTCTCTATGACACCTGTGACATGGGCTTGCCCCAGGTGTCCCATAGCCTCTATCCAGAGCCCAGCCCTCCTTCCTCCACAGCAGCCTCTCCAGGCCTTCATGCTGCACTCTCCCCAGACCTAGTCCTTGCCTCCTGCTCACCTCCTTCACTGGAGATAGAGTCCCCAGGGGGTGAAGTGGGGCCAGGGGCTCCTCCGTGACTCCCTGCCCAAGTGCAGATGTCCCTGGTGGGCTTTCTCTACAGGCTGGCATAATGACATCACAGACAACCCGAAACAGCCCCCAGTGGTGACACTGATACAAGCCTGAGCCCTTGTCAGGGCTGTGGCTGTGGAGGTAAGGAAGGGGTGGCTGCCCAGCCAGCTGCTCTCCCAGGCCCTCTGTCCATGGCAAGTGGCAGGAGGCTGCAATAGGAGATTACCCCTTCCCCCTCCAGGCATGCTCCCTTGGGTAATCTGTGGGTGCCTTTCCCCGAGGCCTCTGGTTGGTTCCTCCTCTTTCTTTCTGGGCTGTCCTCCCACCTAGGCCTCAGCAGTATTTCCCAAACTTCTTTAATCCATTCCAGAATTGGTTTTGTATGAAGAAGAGATCCTGGACCCTGGGAACTCTCCAGGGAAGGTGACCGTAGAGGCCTGTTCTTGGCTACGAGGCAGACATCTGCCTGAACATGACCTTGCCCATCCTCCAGCTAAGAGAGGCTTGGACTCACGGCTGCAACCACCGCCACATCACAGGCCCTCCACTCAGAGAGCCTGGGCAGGCTTCCATCTTTCTTTTCGCTGCCAAAGTCAGGTTGGCATTATTCTCCTCCATATGGGTTTTCACATCATTAAGCATCCTTAGCTTCCTACAGCTCTTCATCTCCTTTCCCAGCCTGGATGGATGCATATCTCTCCTTTCCCAGCTCTTGGGGGGGATGAACATCTGGTTACTTGATAATGGGCTGTACAGCCTGAATTTGGGGCTGTTTATAAACTCCTATGTCCACCATTCACTTCTTGCCCACATTCTAGACCCAAACCTCAGCCTTTAGTACCACCACCCTGGAATGTCTTGGGAAATCACATACCATTGATGCACTGTGTTGCAAAAACACAACACAGTTTTAAAGCCACAGTGCCTCCAAAGGCCACACGATGGCGCTCTTGCCCCCTGTGTTCCCCAGGCAGTGAATGTTCCCCCTCAATAATAATAATAATAATAATAATAATAATAATAATAATAATAATATGCTGTGAGCACTAGTGGTTAGTGCTTCCTGGACACTGCCCCCCTAGGGCCTTACAACAATTAAGAAGGTTAAAGTAAAATTATACCAGAATTGGCTTGGGGGTCGCGAGGCTCAGATGGGGGA
The DNA here is from genome assembly GCF_018350175.1 of Felis catus. Taxonomy (NCBI): domain Eukaryota; kingdom Metazoa; phylum Chordata; class Mammalia; order Carnivora; family Felidae; genus Felis; species Felis catus. Next base: position 43,733,637 of record NC_058382.1, read on the forward strand.
GGCAAGTTCTTGTCAGATGTTTGCTGCCCTGTGCCCAGCTCTTCACCCTACTCTCTGCTGCTTTCTCAACTCCTGGTGACTTGGCAGGCTTTTCACCCATTTGATGGTCTTAGTGTGCCAACCCGTCACTCACTCTGCACTTGGTGTCACTTGCCTGTGCTGAGACGTGGGGCAGGGACCGGGGAGGCCCTCCCCTGAGGAGACTGGCCCCCGAGGGAGGGAAGACACAGCAGCGAGGCTATGGCTGCCCCTCCCTCAGCCCCTTCCAGCCCCTCCCGCTCTCCATCAGCCCGTGAGCTGCCAATAGCCACTTTACTACGTGCTTGGATTGATTGATTCCAGCGTGAGTCCTCAGGAGTTGCAGAGGCTTGTGTTTCTCTTGCAAAAACAAATAATCACACCAAGAGATTGTGTCTTTTAGTCCTGGTGGGCAAAGACTGTCAATAGAGAAGGTGCCCAGAATCAGGCTCTCCCGCAAGGGGGGCAACAGCGATTCTAGTCCCTTTTCAGGGTGTGACAGCAGCAAGAAAGCACACTTTCCTCAGGCATAGCCTGCCACAGAGTAAATGGGGGGGGGGGGGGCGCGAAGGGGATACAGATAGAGGGAGCACTGGCTTCCACCTGCAGCCAAGGCCACAGCCATGGCTGCTATCTTTCTAGCTCCTGGCCCCTTGGGGGATGGCCTGTCTCCTGAAACCTCCAGGCTGGAGAAACAGGTCTGCTCTCATCAACAGACAGCTGGGTCTGCCACACAGGGAGCTCAGTCGGCCGGCTTTCATTTCTGTCTCACTAGAGAGACAGACAGCTGGGGACAAAGGCTGAGGGGCCTATGGCGGGAAATACGGCTTGTGCGGGCTGCGCTGAGGAAAGCGCCACACAGGTGGTGTGACCAACCCAGGGTGGGACCAGGACAAGAGGAGCCATTCGTGGAGGACCCTGGGGGTGTGGGGTGCTGGAGCAGAGGCCAGGGCAGGTGGAAGGGCCCCGCTATGAGATGGGCTTCTCCCTGAGGCAGGAAGTAGGCACCAGGAGGCAGACCTGGGACAGGAGGAGGATGGGATTGGAAGGGGAAGGAAAAGCAGAGGAATGGTGGCCTGGGCCTTGGAGGTGCAGCTGAGGATGTGGGATGGACCCGGATGTATTTAGAAAGTGAAACTAGAAGTCTGGATGGACTCCTAATGGAAATTAGGAAATGGAAGTGAAATTAAGAGCCTGGATGGGCTCACGTCATAGGGAAGAGTAAAGGTGGGGATGGTGGAACCTGGCTGATGGAGATGGGCATATGATAAGTGAAAGAGACTGTGTCCAGGAGGGCAGCCGGACACAGAGTTGAGGGCTCTGGGGAGAGATCTGGGCTGGGACAAGCCTGAGAGCCCTCAGCAAATATGGAAATGGAGTCTGTGGACTGACTTCCCAGGGGCAGGTGCGTGGGGCTGGCCATGGTGTCCACTTGGAAATGAAGAGGTCTAGCCAAGTGGGGTCACCCTGCTGTGGGGGCTGCCAACCCTCACTCAGGCTGAGAGCTGGGAGGAAGGCAGCAGGCCCTGCCAGGTGCTGCCAGATCTGTGAGGTGAGAGAAGTTGCAAACTGGGTTTTATTGGAATAATCTTGATTTTTCAGTGCTGGCCAACACAGGAAACTTTTTAATGGTGTGGACCAAGTCAAACATATCTGCAGACCACTTTTAGGCTAAGGAGCAGAGGGAGCAGTTAAAGGCTGGGCAGGTGACCAAGAGTCTGGAAGGAATGGCCAGAGAGGTAAGAGGAAAGCCCGTAGCAGAGGGACTGTCCTAAGGAGACTGTTGTGACCCTGGTGGGCGTGGTGGTCAGGGTGCAATACCAAGGAGGGAGATGAGGGTGTGTGGGCTGGGGGCAGCACCAAGGGGGTCCCTAGCCTCTGAACCATCTGTGGTAGGGGGTGGGAGGGAGAGGGTATGCTCTCCTCCTGAGAGCTTGACAACATTTCCCCTCCTTCCCCAAAAAGTCACTCCGGCTGCTGAGACAAAAATATATCCAAGGAACAGAACACTGATGAACCACATGCCAAAATGGGGTGGTAAAAGGAGTTCATTCAATTTTCTCTGTGAATGGAGAATCAAGGACCCCCATGTCTGGGCCTGAAGAGCCACACAAGAACCACTGGAGTGGGGCCTGGGGCCTGTGCTGTATCAACTGGCCTAATGCTCCTTCTGAAAAATTTGGAAGCACCAACAGTGGCTTCTGCATAGGGAACAAAAAGTCAGCACTCAGAGTGTGTCAGGCTCAGTAGAAGATAAGGGGTAATGACCAAATTACCATGGTCTAAAAACTCCTCCAATTGCATCCAAATTAGCAGAAATAATTATGATTCACTTTAATTAGTGACTATGGAAGCGAAGCCTTGGGCTGGTGGGCAGGGTGCCTGGCATGGCAGCTGTGTGACAGCCAGGAGGGAGGGTGCACCGGGCCAGTGAGGCTGCAGGCCTAAGCGAGCAGGCATTTGCCCCTTAATGGAAAGGGGCCCCTGCCTCCCCCTTCTTCCCTTTATCACTGCCATCACTGCCAGCCACCTTCACCAACCCACAAGACCCCTCAGGCCTCAAGCTCACTCCCCACAATATGACTGGGCACTAGGTCGCCCCCACTTTACAGATGGGGAAAGGGCTCAGAGATCTGAGGAGCTTGCCCAAGAGGACCCAGTCAGGTCTGTCTGTGCCTGGACCTTCGGCCCTTGTCCCTGCATCCTTATTCTCCTTGTCCCTGAGCTGGGTGCCCACCCATTCGGCTCCACGAAAGGCCTCGCCTACCCCCAGCCCCCAGGAGGAACCCCCGGCTGCAGCCCACCTCCGGTGGCTCTGTGACGGGCTGACGTGTGGCCACTCTGCAGAGCCACAGCCTCCTACCTTGAGAAACAGCGCTCCTTTCGAGGCCAGGCCATCGGAGCCGCGCCCGTTGGGGTAACAGTGATAGGCCACGTCCATGATGGGGTAGCGGCTGGCAAAGAAGAGGCCGCTGTTGAGACACTTGAAGCTGCAGCAGCCTTGGCAGCCGTAGACCCCGACGTCGTACAGAATGTACTCGAAGTAGCCGTGCAGCTGGGCTTTCAACTTGGCGGCTGCCCGCTTGTCAAACACCTCCTGCAGGCACAGGAAGTCCAGGTTGGCGGGGAAGAAAGCGGAGACCTCGTGGTCAAAGGCCTCGTCCGGGTGGCGCCTCTTGCGCGCGGCAGCCTTCTTCACCCCGGAGGCCTTGTAGGGGAGCTTGCTGTTGGTGGCGCCCGGCTCCCCGCTGCCGCCGTCCCGCGCCTTCACCAGGGACTCCCTGGAGGCCGAGGGGCTGCCCAGGCTCCCCGAGTCCCCATCCCGCTGACTGTGGTTGGGCGTCTGGCCCCGCGAGCCCCCACCGGCCCCGTTCCTGGCCTGGCCCCCAGAGGCGGAGTCATCAGCTTCAGGGGGCCGGCCCCCGTCCTCGCCTCCGATGCGCACAATGCAGGCGTCCTCAAGGCTACCGCCTTCGGCCGGGTCCCCGGAAGCCGGGCCGTTGGCAGCCTCGTCACTGGAGTGATGCCCGCTGTCACCCTTGTATTCCACAGAGGCCGTCCTCTTAATGCTCCCAGGGACGGCCCGGGCCACGCCATCACTGCCCTGCGGTGACACCAGGCTGCTAAAGCTGGCCGCGCTGATGGAGGTGTTGGTGGGCGAATCGATGTAGATTTTGATCTGGGGCCGACTGGCCCCATTGCGGATTCTCTGCCCGATCTCTTTGGCTCGTGCTTGGGTGTTAAAAACATTGTTGAGCCTGGCCAGCGAGTCAGGGAGGAGGCAGAGGTTGGCAGTGGCGAAGCAGAAGCTTTTGCCAGGACCTGTGCCCTTCCATTCACTGAGCAGGGCCGCCCCACCGGCCGGGCCCTTGTCCTCCAGCCGGGAGTAGATGTAGGGTCGGCGGGCAGACTGCAGTGGGGACCAGAGGAGGAACCCAACAAAGGCGAAGGGCAGCGAGGCGACCAGGAGGGCCAGGTAGACGGGCGCGAAGAGCACGGTGCAAAGCAGCTGGAGGTAGCACGGGTCATCTGCCCGCTGGCGCTTCTGGCAGGCAATGGGTATGAAGGAGGCCACGAGCCGGTCCAGCAGCCAGTAGCATGGGAAGATGAGGGCCCAGGACACGGCGTGCAGGGCGGACAGACAGCTATTGGGAAAGGGGGCCGTGTACAAAACCATCGCAGCTCACTGGGCGCCGCAGCCGGCCCTACTACATGGTGTCTGTGGCGGCGCGGGCACTTTCCTGGGAGGGGTGGGTGAGCGGGGGGCGGGGGTCCGTTGGAGGAGGGGTCACCTCCTGGTGAGATGCGTCTCTGAGTGGTCAGTGGCGAGTGTTGGCCAACTGGTCATGGTTCACCTCAGTGGGCCATGCTGGGCCACCAAGGCCTGCTGGAGAACCTGCAAGACAGAAAGGAAGGGGGCTTTTATTCACCCTTAGGGAAGCAGGTCGAAAGCAGGGGCCGCTGTCTCCCTTCACCCTGTCCCCTTCCTCCAACATGAGCAGGAGCCTTCTGTTTGCCTGTGTGTGTTTGGTTTTCTTGGAGCAAACAGCTTGGTGACATGACCACCTTCAGCTGACCATCTTGATCTTGTGACTGCTTGAAAACTGACCCAGGATTTTGGAGGGGCCCAGCTTAATAGGCATTTGGGAGGCAGGCTGGGGATCCCAGAGGATGGCTGGACCTGACACTAGCCTGGAGCAGCCAGAAGCCCATCAGGAGCCAGGGGTGTGCTTGGAATGAGTGAGAGGTGACCCTGATTCAGAGGAGCCTCAAACACATCTGCTTGTCACGGAGTGTCCTTCAGGTCCCAACAGAGAGGGAGCATACTGCAGAGAAAGGGGCCAGAGAGTCCTGGGACAGAGGGCAATGTGGCTGGCAGAGCCCTGAGAGGAGGGCCATCCCCACACCCAGGCTCTCACTGGGCCCCCGCCTACAGCATCAGACAGACCATTCTTGCGCTCCCACCCCTGGTGACCCCCAGCAGAAATCCCTCTCTGACCAGGACCCAGGCGCTGCCCCGGCCTAAACAACTTCTAGAATGATGGTCCCTGTGACTTTCGGAGAAGTGTCCTGGGGCTGCAAGGATCTGGCCCAAGCTTCTCCCCTAAGCGTGAGATGCAACCCCAGGGCCCAGCTGAGGCCCACAGCTGCAGAAATGAGTCCATCCCAGGTCCCTGTCCCAGCCAGTGCATGAACCTCAGAACAGGCCCTGGGGTCCTGCCTAAGAGAGACTGCCAGGTGCAATCATCATGCTGAATGTAGAATCAATAAAGACCAGAGTCTGGAGTGTTTGCCCAGCCTCCGGGGACCTGTTGGTGATCATTCTGTGGTGAAGCTGGTATAAGCAAATCCAGAGTCTTTACTACCAGCTCTGTCAGGGAGTTCATTTCCCGCTCACTGTCTCACCGACCCAGTCCAGCTTCTGCCCTGGCACCAGCGGGTCTGTGCCCATGTTCCATCCATCCTGGCCTCACAGCCTGTCTTCCTGCTGCCTCCCTGGTCACCTCAGCCAGCACCTGGTGTCACCTGGGTCCTGCCTTCCCTCAGTCCGCACATCCTCCCCAAGCTCTCCTGGAGCCCTTGTGCTGGTCCACGACTGCATCGCAGCTTCGCCCACTTTTTTGGCCTCCTATCCATTAGGCCACAGTGGCTGGGGCGACTCAGTGTCTGATCCGACCATCCCTCAGATACCTCAAACCCTCTGAAAGTTTGAGCCTCACTTGGCCCTTATTGGGCGTCTTGTCTCCTAGCCAGGCCTCCGTGTCTGCAGCCCCATCTCCCACTCAGTAGGATGTGGTTTCCTGCCCATGCCCTGCCCCTCACCTGACTCACCCCCTTTCTTCTAAGACTCAGCTCAGAAATCACCTCCTCCGAGAGGCCCTTTTGCCCCCTCTTGCCAGGTAGCTTAAGTACGTCCACTGGGGGCTCCTGTTCCCCTCATTCATGGCCTGGTCTCTGCGTTTCTAGGTCATAAATGCTCATGGGACACGGCCACCTCCCCAGCAGACCGGGAGCTTCCTGAAAGAAGGGCCTGCCTTGAGGGCGTGGTGGGTCCTGGAGCTGCACCAGCAGGAGCTCAAGAAATGGGTGAGTGAATGGAGGTCAATCTGCTCTGCCTCCAGGCCTGAGGTGCAGGGTGGACGGGGTGCCGAGTTTCTGCCGTGTACCTGTCACCCAAGTGCACTCCTGTAACCACATCTCCAGGGCTGAGTTAACGGGGACGAGGTGCTTGTCCCAGACCAGAGCTTAATGTCTAAAGACGAATCTAAGCTGATGTCTGTGTCTCGTTCTGGAGAATATATTTCATGAGGATTTTACTTTCTTCAGAGGAAATCGTTTTGAAGCAAATGCCGGAAGGTTACAATTTGTAGAAGCAGGTGTGTCTACTCAGACCACAGCTGTTTGGCCAGGAGCCATGGGAAACAGCTCCTTTGCAGACAGCTCTGTGCTGCAACTTGGTTTAATCTGGGAAAGGCACGCCCTCCGCTTGTGGGCATTGGGATCATAGGGCTTTGTCTGGTGGTGAAGTAGCAAGGCCTCTCACTCAGATGCGGGCAATGAAGTTCACTGTCAAGGATGTTGGTGAGGCCAGAGGGCCAGCTACTGTGTCCCTTTCCCCTTCTTCATGGGGCAGGGGTTGGGGAACCTGTTTCAGAGAGGATAGGAGGAGACCCTGATATCCTGTCCTGAAGCTCCAGACCAGACAGTGGCCTTCACCACTCCTCCACACCCAGCCCGAGCCCTGGTCTCCAAGGGCCAGGCTCTGTATGTGGGGTGTCCTAACCCCGATGGCCTTTCCTTTGGGGTTTGCTGATTCAGAGGTCCTTAACTTACGCCAGGCTCCTGGGCTGAGACCCTGAAACCAATTTTATGACAGTGGCTGAAACTGGAGGATTTGTGGCAGGCTTGCTGACCCTCTGTGCACACGATCTTTAACCCCCAGGAGAGTTGTGTCATCTCTGTGGCCCAGAGCTTGTGGCTTAGTACTTAGATTGGTGGCTGTCCAGAGTTCTCCCATACCTGCTATCTGACAGACTCGCCTGTTGTTTCTTTAAAATCCCAAACATTTCATTTGAATTTAACCCGAAGCTGGGGCAACAGCCCACTGGCTCCCTTTGAGCCTGTGGGCTTGGCTGCCTTCAGCACAGTGTGCAGCACACAGCGATGCACGGTGTGGCCATCTTCAGACTGGCTGCAGTGAAAGCTGTAGGGGAGGCCACAGAGCCGCCTGCACCAACTGGACCTAGAGGAGGTGGCAGGTCCTGTCCCTACAGGTGGGGAAGGTGGAATGGGGTCTCCCAAGTCTCCAGCAGTCACTGCATTTGGCACCAAGGTGCTGGGGGTAGGGGTCTAGGCCGGACTGCTGGGGACACTCAGATGTCACCCCCAAATGCATGGAGCAGGCCTACTCCCAAATCTCTTTAGCTCTTTCTTCCTCTTCTCTGCGGCCCGAGGTCACCAGCCCAGCCGACACCACCCTTACCTGAGCACCTACCGCACCCTGTCACCATCCTCCGTCTCAGGCCACAATGTGCATAGTGGTCGAAGGAGCTTCCTAAACAATCTGACTAGATCCTCCCTTTGGCAGTCCCATGGCCTTGGAGGAGAAAGTCCAATCTCCGAGTCTCTGTCTAGGGGCCCTCTGTGCTTCTGCCTCTCTTTCCTTACCCAGCCCCACCCTGGAAGGGTCCCTAGCCCCTCAGAGGTAGATGCAGCCCCACTTCGTCAAAGGGTTCCTGAGAGAAATTCCCAAACCTTCTGCTCTCCCATGTGGCCCATCCCTAACACTGGCCAGGCAGGGTAGGGACCTGACATCAGCTGTGACCGCACTATCAGTGGGAACTGGCTCCCTCTCCAGCTGCCCTGTGTCCACCTCACTTCTGCTGTGGCCACAGGAACACTTCTGCTGTGGCCACAGGAACACTTCTGGGCAAGTTCCTTCCCAGCCCTGCCTGCAGCGGCAGTGAGCGGCCAGGCCTGATCTTTCTGGTTCCCCCAGGCTGGTCCCAAGAATGTTGTTGGTCTCAACGCGGGCATCAGTGGGTTTGAGGTGGCTGGCAGCCCAAGGGCCACCATGGCGTTCCTCTAAGATGTGGCAGATCCAAGCATCCTAGCTCTTCACGGCCACTGGGTCCCCCATCCGGGGCCCCTCCCCTGCCTCCTGTCCCTCAGTGCCCTGGACATAAGGAGCCCCCAGGTGCTGCCCAGCCACCCGCTCCTGCATGCAGTCCCTACATCTATGCACAGAAGCTGCTGAAGAAGTTGACACAAAAGGAATTGCCACGGATGGAGCCAGTTTCTAGAGCTGTGTGGTTAATTATTTTGTCTCAGTGAAATGAAAGGAGGGCAAACAAACAACAACACATTAATTAGTTTGATCTACGCTTTCCCCATGAAAGAGGGGAGTAGAAGTTAAACGCCAGAGGCTGGGAACTTCTCAGAGAGCCCTAGAAGCCTTCGAGGGTGTGGGTGCCGAGGGGGATGCAGCAGGGCACCCAGCCTGTATCCCTGGGCCCTTTGTCTTGCCCACACCCCCTGGCGGGGCAGGACCTTGTGGGTGGCCCAGCCCAGGCTCAGTCTCCCAGTGAGGCATGCCTTCGTCACCTCCATGCCCCAGTTCTCTGCTTCCCTGTTCTAGAACTGGCATCTTTGCCAAGTAAAGTCTACCATGGGCATCTCTGATCAGGGTGACAGGTTCCTCAAAGGCCACATGTGCTGAACTGTAGCCACTCAACCCCACACGCTGGATTGCTCTTTCAGGTTCCTATTTAAAGCAACAATCACTCCTGGGTTTCTCCCTTTTATAAGTCCTGGTGAGTGGATTCCAGGGTTGCTCAGGATGCCCCCTCCCCTGCCCCCATACCATGGTCTCCAGAGCTGGGCTTGAGTCCCAGATACCCTCAGTTCCTCATGGTCACTCCTGAGCCCTGGGGTCACTGTGGGGGGCTACCCGGTGCCCCAAGGGAGGGCTCTTGGGAGTCAACCTCTGTCCTACAAATGGAGACCTCAGACTTGCCCCCTCACTTCCAACTGCCCTGCTCAACACTCAGCTTGGGTTGGAGGGTCAGGCTCGCTGATCCTGTCTCGTTATCTATGGCATAGTGGTAGCAATATCTGCCTTCCAGGGCTGATCATGAGGATTAATCCTTCCCTACCTTCCCTCCTCTTCCTTGTAGGACCTCCCTGACCAGGTCAGGAGGGAGCCGCCTCCCCTGAAGCTGGCTCCTGTGTGTCCTGACTGCTCAGCCTGACCTGTGGATTCAGTGGATTTTGAAGATGGTACAAGCTGGTTCCGTGCACTGTGCTGGGGGCAGCCTGAGCTGCCCCCCCCACCCCCCCGGCCCCCCCCCACCCCGATCCTCTGATCCTCTAAGCTCCTGACTGACCTGTGATGCTTTCAGATCCTCAGAGACCCATCTGCACTGTTTAGGCTGGAGCTGCTGGCCTTCACAAACGTGTTCCTCTCCCTACAGTGAGGACCGGACGGGACCTAATTGTGACAAGGAGACTGGGCTGCAGAACCAGGGCAGATGGAGGGAGCAGAGAGGTTTGCAGGCTGATCCAGCAAGGAGGGGAAGTTGCCTGGGGAGGTTTGGAGTCCAGATGGGAGAGAAAGAGGTGGTCGGTCACAGGCTGGCCACTCCTGGGCAGGCACGGGACATTGACAGAGAGAAGCTCTACATCAGGGTCCTGTGGGTTACTGGTATCTGTGGTGACCTGACCTGCAGATGCCTCAGCACAGGAAGGGAAGACTTGGACTGCTCAGAGGCCGAGCTAAGCCAAAGCTGCTCTCCCACACACCTCCCTGAGGAGTCGGGGACCAGCTGATCTGCTATCCCTTGGGGAGGGCAACTGCAGGAATAGGGCCTGGCCAGGCCTGTCCTGTTTGGTGTTGAAGATTGGGGGGAGGTTCCCAGCAGCTGCCCTGGGGAAGCTGCAATGGGCGGGACCTCTGCAACAGGCACCAGGTGGCACTGGCACCAGGGTAGCCACCCCACTTCCCACTTCCTTGGGAAATGGACCTGGCAGGCATGCTGGTACACAAGGCCTGCTGCACTGGGGCTCAGAGGGTCCCAGATGACGGTTGACTTTGGACTTGAATTTTTCCTGCAGCAGGAAAGTAAGCAAGCCAGACCAGTCCTGCTGGCCAAGGCCAGCCCTGGCCCCTTCAAGGAAGCCTGAACTGTCTTGAGGGATCTCTGAGCTTTGGGGAACTTTGGGGGAAGTTGATGAGGGTTGGGAGTTGCCCCAGGCTGGGTGTAGGGTGGGACCTGTCCCTCCTTCATAACCCTTTGCTCTGGTCCTTATGCCTGCTGAGCCCTGTCTTCCCAGCAGCTGGGCTGGGAATCCTGGGGCAGAGGGACCTCCTCCTATCCTCTTTGTGTCCACAGGCTCATGTCTAAACAGGCATTGGGCCAAGCCCCAGGTTTCTGCAGGAAAGACCGAGAGGATCCCTCCAATCCAATTACTCAAATGTGCCTGCATCCGCCGGTGGCGCCGAGATTGGGCCGGCCCATTTCTGCCTGGATGCCAGCCGCACAGGGGTTGGCATAGCAACATGAGCTCTGATCTGCTGAAACTTGGAGTCAATTCGTCACTGGGAGGACAGAAAGAAAGACTGAAGAGGACGCCTTTAAAAGTGATGCGGGTCAGACAAATCCAGGCTAATCCCTGAAATCCACAGAAATGGGGTCTGGCATTAACACGTGTGCCATAGCAGCGACTCCCAGTGACACGGTGTGCCAGGTAAATGCCCATTCACCCTTCTAGATCCAGAGTACCTGCCCCCTTCTTTCTGAAGCTCTCCCCAACTTCCCCATCCTGCCTATACCCTCTCTGCCCTACACACCCCCAGCTGGCCCTCTAACCAGGCACATGTCTGTTTGCACATCGGGCCCCCTCAGCAGCCTGAGAGCACCTGATGGAGTCTCTGGCACCAGCACAGACCCAAGTCCGAGCCTGCTCCACCTCTCTGGCGGTGGCAGACCTGCTTTTGTCTGTCCCCCTCCAATCCGAGGGGAGAGCAGTGAGCCACACTAAGTCAACCGGCACCACAGCCCCCTGATCCCAAGGTGAATGGTCATACAACCCACGCTCTCACGGGTGCTCTTACTGGACCTCTCAGGAAAGAGGCCTGCATTTTCTCTGAGGTGGAGGCACTAAGAGCCTGAAGCTTCTGGAGCCTTCCTTAAGAACAAATCTAAATCAAAGGAAAATAGACCTTAGGGCTGGAAGGGGAGTCCTGGTGACATTTTGAGCTCTAGTTTCCCTGGGCCTGAAGACAACACCACCCCAGACTTTCTAATGAGTGAGTTACCAAATTACCATTTCCTTTGCTCTAGTGAAAGTTGCATTTCTGTCGCTTGCCATCAAAGGGATCCTATCTAATATATACCAGCGACCTGATCTTTCTAAAACTCAATTCTTAATCAGTTTGTCTCCTGGGTACACTTCTGTGGCACCTCATGGCCTGCCCACTGGGCAAAGGATGGGGGTGGGGGACTTTCTCCTGAGTCCTGGAAGACCCTGCAGGACCTGGTGCCTGGGGTTTGTACCGTTATGGTTTGAGCATCCCTCAGGAGACAGCAGTGCAGATGTCGCAAGCACAAACTCGGGTGTCAGGCCACTGACTCTGAGCTGTGATTTCCGTATCTGTTAGGCATCTATAATAACATAACTAGCTCAGGGTAGTTGGGAATGATGTATGAAGACTCAGCACAGTGCCTGCCACATCTCTAGTAATATTTTTGTTACTGCTACTACTGTTAATTTTCTTGCTGCAAAGGCCCTCAAGATACAGCCGGAGCCCTCACAGTTTCCTCCTTGTGTGGTTGGCTGCTTGACAAGAGGGTGCTCTGCTATCCCAAACAAGGGGTGAGGATGGTGCGGGGGGTATGGGGGTCTCATTCTCCTGGCAGGACGGTCTGGTGGGGGCTGCCTGTGCAAGCCTAAGTCACAGGCTTCTGCAGAAACCTGTGCAGGTGCAGGCCAGGGGGCCATAAAATTTTCAAAAAGACACTTTCCAAGGGAGCTATTAATGCATCACGTGGTTTCTGAGAATAGGAACAGGCTGCAAGCAGCTCCGTGGCACCCCTTCAGTCAGCCAGCCTTGGCATTTCCATGTCAGAGCTCAGAAAGCCCAGATGAAGCTGATTCTTGCATGACTGGAAAGCAAATCTCAAGCCACGTTGGATGTATATGTGCCAGGGGTGGCCAAATCCATCTGATATTTAAAATAGCAACACTTCTGGGTTCAAGACCTTGTGCTACAACAGTGCCATGGGGCAGCTGCCCTGAGACCATGTGCTTCATCACAGAATGGGGCTAAGTTTGAAGATCTGGCACCCCACCCTCTACTTTCTGCCTTTCCAAAATCATCTATTGGTGACCAGAAAGGGGGCCATTAAGGAGAAGGCTAGGTGGCGGTTGGCACCTAAGTCTATACCTGAGCCCAGGGCATGGGGAAGCTGGGGGTGAGCGCTTCCTCCATGATGAAAATCAGGTCTGAGATCAGTCTGTTCCAGGGTCTTCTCCACACGGGCATTGACAGGGCAGCTCCAAGGCAGGACTGGAGCAGGCCATTGTGACTACCAGAGAGGAGGCTTCAACATCCTTAAGCAAGGCCCAAACCGGGAGGCACGTGCCAATAGCTGAGCGTCTAGACTGGCATGGGGCTCCTACCTCAAGTGGCCTGAGCCTGCCCGTGTGCTGAGGTCTTTGCCCGAGCTGGTCCTCACAAACAGACATGAGCAGGGGGTCCTGGAACTGCCCAGCAGGTCACATCACCTGCCTCAGGTGAGCTCTGGGGTATCTCCTGCATGACTGGCCGAGTGCCAGCATGCTTCCCTCTGGCCAGCCCTACTTCCACCCTCAGGGGAGACCCTCCTGAGGGATGGAGACCAGGAGGAATCACACTTTTCTCAGGCTCTGCTATTGAGGCTGCTGTCCCAGTGAAGTCCCTGCTTCCCTGACATGAGGGCTGATGTTAATGGTTCATGAGCTGAACAAGGCTTGGAACATCCTTTGCTTAAGAAGAAATGACAACATACTTTCTGTGGGAGTAGAACTTTAAATACAAGTCCACACAAATGGTAGGATTTATGCAGACCCAGTGTTCAGCTGCATTTCAAGTACAGTATTTCCTCCTGGAATGGATTGGCCGCCTGAGTGGTGTGTAGGCATTTCAAGGCATCAGAGAACACAGATGAAGACAACAAACCTTCCTAAAACAGAACAGACTTGCTAAAATTCTTCTGAAGGGAATCATTTCACATTCAACCTAAAGTTTTCTGTGCAAAGAACATTTAACAAACTGAGTCCTAGAGGAGAATTTATGCAGAGATCAAAAAGCAAATCAGTGTGAATGAGTAAATAAAATCAGGCGTGAGTGTCTCGCCAAGCCTCCCTGCAGCCCTGGGCAACTGGGTTTTCTGGACAGAGGCTGGGTCTCACGTACCACGGAGCACTCAGGCACTCATCCTGGGCCCTCGCAGAGGCCTGGAGTCCGAGGCCTCTGCCATACTCAGGTCCTTCCTCACACACGTTACCACTGGAGCACTTCGCTCTGAGAGAATGGGCAAGAACTCCCTCCTCCTGAGAGAGGAAACCCCACTCAGGCTAAACCAAAGACTGCCTGACTTAGACGGCCTCTGACCAGCCTGTGGGGTTTCAGCGCCTGCTCCAGAATGTATAAGTGAGAGGGGATTGGGGGCTGCTGGAGTCAGCTTCCCCCATGAATGAGATGTTGAGCTTCTTTTGCGTAAGACTGTGAATTAGTCATTTGTCCTCAGCAAAGCCAGGGGAGAAGAGATGGTGGGGATCTATAGCCCCCAAGTTCCCTCTAACTGCTGCCACCAAACTTGCCTTCCAAGGGTCTTCTGAGGCTCTGGGTTCCAACTAACGCCTACCCCTCTGGTCGTGGTAGCATTTCTACACAGTTCTTGCCTACTGAATCCTGCACTTGTGAAAAGGGAAACAGGAACCCTTGGGTCTGGCCAAAGAGGCTTCGTGTCCTCAGATTGCTGGTATAGACATGCTAGTGTAGATAGTGACATGTCTCCATTCAGGAATGACTACTTATAAGCACGCTTTATCTTTGTGAAGAGTTGGGCAGATGTTTCCTTTTTTGTCTCTACCGCCGCTTCCAAGTCTAGGCTAGGACTCCTGCCTTACTTCCTCTAGTCCCTGGCGAGGCCAGAGCCTGCTTTCTGGGCATTGAGGCAGGGTTGCACTTCCTGGTGTCCTTGTGGACCAGGCTGGGTGGAATAATGTGACCAGCTCCATCTGACAGATGAACTGTGAGTGAAAATGATATGGGTCACTGCGGGGCCAGAGTCCTTAACAGCAGGCGTGAGACCTTCCAGAGTTCTCTCCCTTTGCCACATCTACCTGCAGCATTCAAGATGGTGGCTGCTCCATCAGCCTGGGTCCCAAGGTGAGGACACACGGAGCAGGGCCCCAGCTAACCCATGTGTAGTAGGAATGAAAAGAAAACTTAAGATTATAAACCACAGCAGAGCCCATCCCAGCCTGACCAATAGAGGAAGGCTTCTGGCTTTGTTTCATCAATCCATTTACCAAAAACAAGGCCTTACTGATCAACAGCCCTCAGTTTCCCAGGTATATAACTTCATTTTATTTTTATTTATTTATTTATTTATTTATTTATTTATTTATTTATTTATTTATTTTTTAACGTTTATCTATTTTTGGGACAGAGAGAGACAGAGCATGAACAGGGGAGGGGCAGAGAGAGAGGGAGACACAGAATCGGGAGCAGGCTCCAGGCTCTGAGCCATCAGCCCAGAGCCTGACGAGGGGCTCGAACTCACGGACCGTGAGATCGTGACCTGAGCCGAAGTCGGACGCTCAACCGACTGAGCCACCCAGGCGCCCCTAAAGATCTTCATTTTAAATGGCAATAATGATGTTCCTCTGCCCTAAATCCAGACCAGGTAGGGAGCTCACTCCTTCCCATTCTCTCAGGGTATGTTCTGAACAGTCCATTCCCGCTCAGGACCATGAGGCATCAGGGGAGCTGAGCCATAATCTTTTAATTTTTAGTGGAAACCATTTCTGCTCAGAGAAGAGGCCACTGCTAGTGATATAAGTAGTAAAGTAAATCTGTGGGCATGGGGAAGTAAATCCCCTGAAAACTTCTACCAGGGATCAGTGTACAGGTTGGTTCCAGGGACCAAGCAAGGCCCACGGGGGACAGGCAGGAGGGAATGTCAAGAGTCCACTGAGGTGGTGCAGATGGAGATGGATACAGCAATCTATGCTTAATGGTTGGGGGTCAGACACTGACGGGTTGTGCTGGCTGAGCGGTGCGTGCCGGGGCTGGCGTGGTTGGGGGGGAGGCCTGGGAGCTTGTGGGGGGGCTTGAAATCCAGCTCTGATGAGTCAGATGCAGCACTGTGACTACTTGGGATTTCACAGCAAGGTCCTGGGAATTTCCGGGGGCGGAGCCTTTGCTTTCTAGGTGTGTATATTTTAGTGTGGGGGTGTCCTTGTCAAGGGCATTGAGACAGGAAGGTGGTAGGTGGTGGGTGTAGCAAGCAGTAGCAAGGGAGGGAGATGAAGTGGAGAGTCGGAGAGAGCTGCGAGTAGGCATGTGGGAGGCAGAGCCACTCAGATAGTCCAGGCTGCAGGGCCAAGCCCTGACCACAATGACCCACCAAGTCCCAGGAGGCCGGGGAGGAGACGCCGGGAGGAGCAGTTGTGGAAAATGGGCCTGGAGGGAGGATCCAGCGCATTCACTGACAGTTTATCCTGAGTTGGGCTTGTTTAACTTAAATGCTTTGAATGTCCCAGTGGCTTCCCACTGACACCACACAGATCAGGCTAGCCTGGAGCCAGTCTTCTGCTCAGAGCAGGGAGGGCCGAGCGACGCTCTGGATGACTGAGTGTCTGGGCAGCCCCCTAGTTTGAAGCTCCCTGCACCACCCTCACAGCCAGACAGAAGGTAGACAGGGTGTCTCACCGTGCTTTCTGGTAAAGTTCTGGAGAGAAAATTGCCAGAACAGAGGTCAGCACCAATGAGAAAACACTCTATGCAATTTCAACCTGATTTTACTTTTAAAAATAGGCCCAGTGGGAGGTGCAAGCCACTTGATCCTCATCTGTCCTTCTGCTCTCTGCCCTCGGTCCTGGAACCACCATCCTTCTCGTTCCTTTCCTGTCTCTGGGTCTGCTTCTTCTCAGAGCCTGTTGTTGTCTCCTCCTCCTCTGCCTACCCTGAGGAGCTAGACCTTCCTCTGACTCTTCTCCTGTCTTGGTTGATCCTTCAGGGTCATCTGTTCCCAGGTGTCTCTCCTGATAGATCACCTCTTCCTCCACTGCCCCACCACCAGCTCTGTCTCCTGAATCATCCCTGAGGCTCTGGACCTCCCGCATACCATGCCTCTTCCCACCAGACCACAGTTCTACCTCCCTGACCCCTCATATCCATTCCCAGGGGTGTGTCAGGGTCAGGCCCCACCCCCTCCCACCTGTCTCCTTGCAGCTGGCCTCCCTTCTTCTGGTCCACATGGCAGCTACTGGGGTCTTTTAAAACTACACAGTAGACCACATTACTTCCCTGCTAAACTCTTCAGTGGCTCCTGCTGACCCCAGGAAGATGACCAAACACCTGGCAGGGAAGGGCAGGCCAGACTCAGCATCCTGATCACTCTGCATCGTCTCCTATTTCTGAAGTCCCAGGGGCTGTGCGCAGTTCCCCTCCATACCCTTCTAGGTCTCCATGCCTCTGCTGGGGTTGTTCCCTGGTAGCCACCATCTGTGTGCAGGGATGAGGCCTCAGCAGGGGGCTTGGGGTCAGAAAGTCCCAATGATGTTCTGTTTACCAAGTCCCAGCCAGTCCCTGGCTCTATGGCCAGAGGACCTTTGACCTGGATGAAACAGGTCATTTCTCTCTAGACACCTGGCAGTTTCTGTCCATTTACTTATTGCACACACTTGCAGTCTTGCACACCAGAAGGGTGACCAGCCCCTCACATCTTCAGATTTTCCAAGCCAGAAACAGAATTTGATCTTGAGCAATGTTGGCAAATGCCATTCCTCAAAGCAAAAGGTGGAAGTGTCATTGGTGGTCCTATGGACTGTCTCTGTAGACCAGGGACTCTGCTCTTGTGACTGACACCAGCAGCCTGGGAGCTGCTCAGCCCCACCCCTACCCCCAGTCCCAGAGAATGCAGGTTTTGCTTTCTAACTCTGAGGACTTTGTCCCCCCTTGCAAGCACTCAATATTTTAGTCCGTCACCTGACTATAGCTGTGTTGGGCACATAGTAGGCAAGTGTCAGCTCCCCACCCCCTGCCCAAATTACTTTCCACCAGTTGTTTGACAGTGCTTGTTTCATAGCATCCTTACCAGCTCTGGGTTTTAAGCAATTAAAACATTTTTCAATAGTTTAGTGGGTAATGATATCTGGTGACATTTCCCAAGATATTTAACTTGTATTCCTTCATTTTTGCGAAGTGTTACCTCAATTATTTCCCTAGGTATCAAAGGAATTTGTATTTTCTCCATAGATTTGGGTGTGTGAGACACGCTCCTCCACTGGCATTCTACTCCACAAGAGGGAGTTCTGGACCGGATCAGACCGCCAGCCCCCTGATGGCTTTACTGCGCAGCTGTGTTTTCAAACTTTTAAACCAAGCAGCAGAACCTTTTCTTAAACAATCTCACCCAGCACCTCTTTATATAAAACAATAATCAGCCTACAGGGGAGGCCTGGAGAGGCAACTCCCACCCCCTCCAGAAACCCCTATCTTACCTGAGGAGGAGCCACTGGGACCCTCTTGATCTTCGTCTGAAGAGGGGGCGCCACTGCAGTCAGGACCTGAAACGAGATGAGCGGTTCACAGAGGTGTCCGGAACTCAACCGACAGCCATCCAGCAGCCCAGAACAGGTGAGCCAGGTACAAAGACCAAGGGGCCCCACCTGCGCCAGAGGCTGCGCCACACCCTCCACGTCGCCAAGGAGAGGGTGTGGACCCGGTCCTTGCAGACGAAGTACAGCCAGAGGGGGTGGGGGCTGAGGTTTCTGCGACAAATGTGCACAGGCCTGGGGGTCGGAGGGTTGACAAGTGGGGAGGACTCTGCCTGACGGGCGGGAGGGATGAGACCTCCTCGTGGACAGCTGGACCTGGGCCAGGCCGCTGAGGGTGTGCAGGGTCGCGACGGGAGAGAGGTGAATTCAGAGCTCCAGCCTCGGGGCCTGGGTTTGATCTGACAGGCGAAGCTAGAACAATCGGAGTTTTCCCCCAGGAGCTCGTTGTAATCTCAGCCTCGCAAAGATATGTGGGGGTGGAGAGAACTGAACCCAGGCAGCAGAAGATGGAGAGTGGCCACCGGGACCCGGGTCGGGTGGAGGAGAAAGCCTCGTGGAGAGAAAGAGAGGGCTTTCACAGCAGATAAGGGTGAAGATAGGCTGGCCTAGGGGACGCTCAGCAGAGACACTTCGTGACCTCATCAGGGTCTACTTAGAAGATGGTTGGGAGAGCACTCGTGTGAGGGGAGGCCTTGGACAAGATGCCACCGGCTCCCTGTATCTCCTGCTGGCTTGGCCTGAGCATAAGCAGCTCCAGACACAAGCGCCCCAATGGGGGTTGGTAGGCTGGGTCTCGCTCTCTGGTCCCGCCCTGCCCTTCTAACCTCGCCCCTGGCCTCGGGTATTGACCCCTCCCTCGACACTCTGGCCCCGCCCCCTCTTCCTAGGCCTCCACGCCCCTCTTGGACCCGCCCCCTGGCTTGAGGCGCTCTTCTGACTCTTTAGTCCCGCCTTCCAGTCCCAAGTCTGGTCCTCGACTTTCCAGGCCCATCCTTGGCTCCGGGCCCGGCCTCCTGGACCCGGCCCAGGAAGTTCAACCCCCACCCCGCCAGGCTCCGTGTGCGGCGCCCCTTGGCCCTCCACCTAATCCAGCCAGTTTGGCTGCCGGGACCAAAGCCCTCTCTACCACTGTCACATGTCGAGGCAACCGTTACTCCCCAGCGCTCCTCTGGACCAGCTTCCATCCTTTATACACACTTAGTTTGCAAATCACCCAAACTGTATTTCAGAAGAATCTGAAATTTAAGTCCCAGTCCCCCTGCCCACAAGCCAAAGATGTTGCAGAAGGGCTGGAAGGAGTGTTTCTTCACTTGGCAGGCAACTGGCTTCCCTCCTGCCTAGGAATCCACATCTAGAAGCTTCAGGGTGACCTGGGTTCTAGTCCTGGGTCTGCCATCCATCTGAGTCTCAGATGCCTCCTTCTTGGTAACACTGGGGGTGGGGGGGGGTGTCACTCGAGGGTCCTGGGCAGCTATGACCAGGACCAAATGAGCATGAGATGTTGACAGATTAGGGTGGGAAGAAGGAAGCCATAGACCCTGGGACCTTTGTTCCCCTAGGGGCCCTTTTTCCCATGTGGACACTCTAGCTTGTTTCTTCTGAGTTAACCACCTGGCAGGCATCCCTCCCCACCCGTAGCCTGGGGAGTCCAGCCTGCTGGGAGGTCACAGGGTGGCCTCCAGGCAGGTCTTGTTTTCTGTCCCTGGGACGTCTGCCTCTTCACCCTCTGTAGGCTGATGACCTGCATGCACCTCTGTTCACCCTCTTCCTGGGCTGACCTGACCCTAGGCCACAGGCTGACAAGCATCTAGAAGTGGACGTGGAGGAGGCAGGCCTCTCCTGAGCCAGCGCAACCAATGCAACTCTCAGCTCCCTCCACGCTCGGATGGGGAGGAGCTCACTCCTCAGCTCCCAAGGAGAAGCTTCTCAAGGAGGCCCTGTGTGCCCAGACATTCTCCAAATTGTCCCCCTCCAGCTACACAACCTCTCTTCCCCACCAGACTCTTGTAAAAAATTCTCTGCATGGTTTTTCAAAATAGAATTAACTGACAGGAACTGACTATTTAGGGAGGGGTTTCCAAGGGGAAATGAAATTACAGGACCTTTTTTTTCTCAAAAGAAAAGAAAAACATGTCAGATCATTGATATTCTCAGCCAGACCTTGTTTTGAAATATGCTCTCCTCTGTCCTTTCACAAACTACAGGCTTTCACCCTCTTTGAAAATAAGATCACATCAAGTCAAGGATTCAAAATGGGAAAAATTCAATCAGAGCCTCCCTCGGGCCAGCTACACATCTCAATACACTCGTCGGCCAGCAGAATCGGCTCCCGCTACAACCCAGCTCAGCATCATCGTTCAAAACGCACCGGTAGGAAATGGTGAAACAGAAGGACCTTTCATCCCCGAGTGAGCGAGGCCTGCAGGGCTGCTCTTCTAGCTCCGGAAGCTGGTGGTGCCTGGGCCGAGTGGAGTCGGGGCCTCTTGTTTAAATAGGCAGCAGGAGTGGGGCAGGGCGGGCCTGGGGGGCGGGCATGGAAAGTGAGCTGTTTACCCAGCACAGCAAGGCAGTGTCTGGGGATCCAGCAGTGGTCCTCAGCACGCGCCTGCCTGCTTGTCCACCAGGAGCCTCTAGCCCACAGGCCTCTAGACCGCAGACCAGCACCTGGGGTGACCTCTGATGGACGTGCAGCTCTAAGTGAGACCATGTCCTTGGATGCTTGGTCCAGGTTCCTGAATACCTCTACCTCTCCTGAGATACACCCCAGTCAGCAGAACCATTTCTGGAGCTGGATGGACCTGCTCCCTAGTACAGGAAGGAGTGGTCTCTTCTGGCAGGGGCATCTCTCCAAGCCTCAGTTTCTACTTTCTTTCTACAGTTTCTCCTTTCCTTCTGACTTTAAAGTTCCAGAAATGATGTGTGCAAAGGGCCTGATGGAGGTTGATTTATTTATTCACATGGTAATGCTGGGGCCAAGTATCTTTGATGAGGTTCAAGCCCAGAGATGTTTGGAAACGTTTGCAAAGTCACACAGCCCTCTGGCTGAGTGTCAGGGTCAGCCTGGGACTAGGCTGGGTTGGTGGAATCCCCTTGGGGTGAGGGTGAGAAGCAGCTGCTGGCCTTGGGGAAAGGTCTTGAATGAACTTTGGTGAAGGAGTTACCCGTAAACCTCCAGCACCATGGCAAGAGGAGAGGCATGGCTGGACAGGCATACTCACATGGCCTGTCTGCGCACTTGGTGGAGACCTCATTGGCAGGGTGCAGAGGTACCCCAGAGTGACTTCTAGGAATGGCCTGTGAGAGGAGCTGCTCCCCACCAAATCCGTATATTACAGCCCTAACCCCCAAGGTAGCTGTATTTGAGATGAGGCCTCTAAGGAAGTGATTAAGGTTAAATGAAGTCATAAGGGTGAGACCATGATCCAATCAGATTAGTGTCCTTATAAAAAAGACATCTAAGAGATCTCAAGGCCTCACCCATGCATTGGGGAAAGGCCATGTGAAGCCTGCAAAGCCAGAAGGAGAGATCTCATCAGAAACCCAATCAGCCAGAACCTTGATCTTGGGTTTCTGGCCTCCAGAATTGTAAGAAAATACATTTCTGTTGTTTAAGCCCCCTAGTCTGATATTTTGTTACGGCAGCCCCAGCAGACTAACACAAGGGTGGGATTGAGCATGGGGAGCATGGCAGAGGACCAGGAATGAATGCAGAGGCTTCCAGTTCATCCAACTGTATGGGTGCTGAAGTTGCTCACTGGCCATGGGTGGGGTGGGTGAAGGCAAGGTTGTGGTGTTGAGGGACATGTGCATGGATGTGTCCAGGTGGCAATGGGATATTCTGACCCAGAACTCAGCAGACAGGTCTGGGCTGGAGCAAGACTGGGGAATTATTAGAGTGTAGGTTAAATCTTAGGAGTGGCTGAATTTTGTCAGATCACCTATTCTTTCTTTTTCAGCTGGTCCATTCTAATTCCAATGAGTGTTGGATCAGCTTTTGTCTTTCATATTTTTATAAAAAGTCAACCATCCCTTCTTTTTTGTTGTATAATTGTGCACAAATTCTCCCCAATTTTTTTTTTAAATTTTTTTTCAACGTTTATTTATTTTTGGGACAGAGAGAGACAGAGCATGAACGGGGGAGGGGCAGAGAGAGAGGGAGACACAGAATCGGAAACAGGCTCCAGGCTCTGAGCCATCAGCCCAGAGCCTGACGCAGGGCTCAAACTCACGGACCGCGAGATCATGACCTGGCTGAAGTCGGACGCTTAACCGACTGCACCACCCAGGCACCCCAGCCCAATTTTTAAATGAGTCTGTTTTCTTCTACTTACCCAGAGCAAGTCTTACTTAGGAGCATAACTCACATGTGATTAGGGTACTCATGCGTGGTTCGAATTGCACATTTCTTCCTGAGATTCATCTTATCCTCACTATTTATGATATCAGTTCTTTCATCATTCTTATCCAATTGCAAAAGAACATATCTCCCTTCAGCCTGCCAGATCATTTATCACACCACATTGTAGCTAGCAAATGCTGATTTCTTTCTCTCAGAGTTACACTTGAAAGGCACGCTGTGTGCGTTCTTTATTTCTAGGCTGAGCTGTTTCTCATCTCTGGAAACTTTTCTTGTATTGTTTCTTTTCTGAGGTTTCCTCATGGTATACCTCATCCCGTTTATCTTTCTCTCAACTTCTGTAGGGCTGTGACACCATTTCCCATTCCCAGGTGGGTTATGTGTACCTCTGATTGTTGTCTTTTATCTGTATTTCTGGTTTGATGTCTTGCTTTGTCCTCAACATCACTGCTTTCTCTGCTCTATTGTTTCAGTTACCCCAACTACTGCTTCCAGATATGTTTCAATTCTTTTACGGTTTCCACCATGGAATTACAGCCTCCCCCCCCCCCCCCCGGTTATGATCTGTTCTTGTTAGTAATGTTTTTTGTCACTTTTTTTCCCAGTAAGTTCATCTTATTTGTTCCTGGGTCCTTTCAGATTCCATCATTTAAAAAACAAATTTGTGGACATTTATTGAGGGCCTACTGTGTGCAGACATTGCTATTCTGCATTTAGCACTTGCAGGGGCCTGCTGAGCTTCTAGGTGCAGCAGAATTCTGCAGTTAGAGCTGCTTTGAGGGAGGTTCTGGTTAACAACCATTTATTCCATCTTGTTCCAAAGAAGATTTAAGATGACTTAAACTTTGTTCTATGTACAATATAATGAGACTTTTTTTTTTCTAGCAGTGAGGGAATTAGAGTTAAAGGAAAATAAAGGTAGAAAAGGCAAGCAGCAGCCAAGCAGAGATACAAAGATAGCATGCAGGAAGTGAGAGTGTCTATTCTGATGGTGGCCTCGGTGGGCACAGAAGGGACATATCTTATGACTGTGGCTTCTCCTTTTGATTTCTGATGGTGGTGCTGAAACGGTCCTTTGTTTTAAGTTCTTCCTTGAAAGGCTGCAGCACAGAGGAGGCCCCCCATGTTATGACTCACTCTGTAAGCCCCCTAGGTGGGAAACACTTACTTAAAATTTTTTTCCCAATAGGGAAGGAATTGAAAAGAAACAGGCAAGATACACGTGATAGTGTGGGCCGGCTGCATGTAAACAGTGGGTCAGCCGCCTCCTGCTCATCTTTCAAAAGTTGGTATTGACTGAGCAACTGATCCTCTGTGTATTTCCTGTACCCTGAATCTGATAGTTTCCCTGTTTTGGGGTGGCAAGTATAGTCTGGGAGTGGAAGGCTTCTTGGGGTCTCTCTGTTCCCACAGAACTCCAGAGTGGCCTCATTTCACACCTCTCAGGAAACAGTTTTCCGAGTGACAGATTGATTGGTGTATGGGTGGTTACCAAAAAAGAATCTATTTTATTAGCTGTTTGTCTTGCAAAGTAAGATCGCTTTTTAAAACTTTATCAAAATGTCATCGTCTTGGGGTTTCAGAACGTGCCCTCTGACTTGGAGGGAGGATCTGCAGATCCCACAGGTGAAGAGCTGTCAGGTCAGGGTCTTACATGCACTCTCGGGTGGTGAGCCCTGGTGTGCCGCCCAGCCTGAGCTCTCTCGGGTGGCACGGAGGGTGCAAGGGGCAGCTGGGCACCAAAGGGCTGTTGCCAAATCTCATCCTGATGCCTGAAATGGCTTTTTTTTTTAAATATACCAAGGGAAAATAAAAATCTAGGCATTCATACACATGAGAGACCATGCACAGATAACTTTGCTTTTCATTTTGAAAAGGAAATAGAAACATTCCACTTACTAATTTTTTTAGAGTAGTATTTTTATACAATTAAAAAGTATTTGATTTTCTCTTGGTGGCAGTTAGAGAGGAGAGAAAGGCAGAGGGAGACCGAAAGCAGTGGAGGGAAGGCAGAGAGCGGAGTTCTGTCCCCTGGAAGCTTCAGTGGGCCCAGCCCCCGTCAGTCAGTCGGTCAGTGGGCAGAGGCTCTGTTCTTGGGCCTTCCCATCACCCTCAACCTGTCATGTCCAGAGTCAAAGCCAGTTACTACCAGCTCCGTAGTCCATTTCTGGTCCCTGCAGCGCCTCTTCCCTCCCTCCTCGGGCCTCCTCACTTCTCGCCTGCAGAGTTGCATGGCCCGTGGGGCCGTCCACCATGCTCACGTCCAAGCTGGGATCTCTGCCACGAACTGCTGAGTTCTCTCTCTGCCCATTCACTCTGTCCAGTGCCTACAGATCTCCCTCTGCTCACAGAACAAATCCATCTACCTAGCCTGGTTTGGGGGCCCCTGGTGATGAGGCCCAGCCTTCCTCAGTCTCACTTCTGCCTTTCCTTCCCTCCCACTGATTTGTTCTCACAGCCTCAACCTCTAGCTTTCATCTTTCCTGGAACATACCATGCTCATTCACGCCTCCGTGCCTTTACACATGCTGTCCCCAGTGTCCGGAACACCCTCCCCGGTTGGTCCACCTGGCACCCATCCTCTACGGCTCAACTCTACAGCTGTCAGCCCCCATCCCTCAATCGCACACCCACCAGGCATTGGACTCGTAGCCTAGAACCCCCTGAGCACTGAGCATAGGGGCCAGTCCCTGAAAGGCACTCAGGGAACCTTGATTGGATTAATGCAATGATTTCTAGCCAGACCAGAATGTCAATTACCAAAAGGTTCAATTCCCTCTGTGTGTAGCAGGTGGCACAGCAGGAGCTATGAGAAAACTTCCCAATTGTTTGAACTAGTGCATCACTTAGGCTGCCTTGTGTAAAGGGAGATTCTGGAATCACACAGCTAGTGTGGCAGAGCCTAGACTCTGTGATTAAGACTTATTTGTGGCCCCATCCTGGCCAGTTTTGACCCCCACATGGCTCTCTAATGCTCAGAAGGGACCCACAGACAGGGAAGGAACCCCCCAGAAGTCTGGGAAGGCTGGTAGCTACCACCCTTCCCTCTTTGCTGCTACCCTCCTGTGTCCCAGAGACATATGAAGTGGGTGGCGCCACTATTTGTCCTTAACACCTGAATGCGAATCGGTCCATGGATTGTTGTCTTGAACGTCTGTCTGGGCAGAGAGCTGGGGTGGCTGGGAAGGTGTGAGCCAGCCGCAGCCAGGCATAGATATTGTTGGGGGGCATCTCCAGGGGTCAGGGGGGACCGTGGTCAAGCCCCATCATCTCTCACTGGGTCCTTCAGCCTTGCCTCCACCGTTCATTTCCACACAGAAGCCAGAATCCTCTTTCTACTTACAAACCCCAGCACCTTCCCAGCTGAAAACACCCCCAGGATAAAACCTATGCCCTAGGTCGACCGTCCTCTCCTGTGTCACTCCTCACCAACCTTATCCTCCCTGCTCGTGCCTCCAGAGCCCTCCTGTTTCCTCCTACAGTCCCTGGTCTCTTTCAAGGCAGGTCTTTGCTCACACTGTCCCATCGCGCTGGAACCCCTGCTCACCTGGCCAGCTGCTCCTCCCCTTCGACCTGAGCCGGTATGTCTCTTTCTCAGGGAAGCCTTCCCAGTCTCCCCTCGCATTTATTATTAGGGACTCCCATAGGGAGCACCCATTGCTCCCATCCCTGCCTCTGAAGAGGCTGAATCCAGGGTCACATACCAAACAGTCCTGGCTACCAGTATTCAGACAAGGCTGTGGGGAAGGACAACGTTGAGGGGGGGGAGGAATATGCCCCAGATGTGGCTCCCCAAGGGAGAGGCTGAATCTGGTTCTGGGAAGTTAGGGGCCTCATAGGAGGAGGGGGCTGTCCAAAAGGCAGGCAGGTGTGTGGAATGTGCCTGAACTGTGGCCACGTGGACCCCGTGCTGTAGCCACAGCTGTGGATGAGGACGGGCAGAGGACAAAAGGGGGTCAAGGACAGAACCACGGACTCATCCCATTTTTGTCTTGGTGAAGAAAAAGGAGCCAAAATGAGCACTTGGGAGAAGGCAGAAGAACGCAAAAAAGGTGGCTAAAATATAGCCCTGTGTTTTTTTATTTAGTTCTCAGATAATCTTACATTTTTTTCGTTTTCACTTAGAATAGCTGGAAAAGGAGGGCCCTACGTGGCAGTCCCTGGATGAGAAAACCATGTGTCAAAGCTGTTGCCGAATCCCTCGCTCTATTTTTACCTTCCTGACACTACCTCTTTGAGTCCTGAGGAGGGCTCCTGGCCTGAGGTGGCCCCAGCTGGCATCTCCAAGGCCAGTGTGGCCAGCCCTCGCTTCGTTCTCCAGAAACCACCAAAAAGCCAGCTATTCACTTCTCTTGAGCAGGAGTAAATGCATTAGACAAATGTTCTCAGGCAAACGTAAAGGATGTGAACACCAAATTACTCCATGAATTACTTTTGTTTCCTTTCCTCCGTTCCAATTTGGGTTGTTTTGTTGTTGTTGTTATTGTTGTTCACATCAGCACAACAATTAAAGTTGGACGGTAATTAATGTTCTTAAAATAGAACATCCATGTTCCCAAGTTTAGAAGGAAAAACCACCCGGGAGTGAAAGAACGTGGATGTGTGTGACCTGCTGTTCCACTCACCACAGAACCTTTTCCGAGCCTCGGTGGGGAGCGCCTGTCAGGTGGGGTTTGTGGCAGGACACACCACGACGGACCACGTCTGCGGCCGTTTTTCATTCCGTTCCCGGCTCAAGTTCAAGGAAACCTTTGACACCCGCGGCCAGGAGCTCTGGGGGTTCACCAACCTCTGATTACATTTCTTTTTTAAAATATTGATGAACAGTCCCTCTATCATTTCGAAACGCTGAGGCTGCAGCTGTTGGCTCCGTGCAAGGCCTCCTCAGGCCGCAGAGCCTCTCCCGGCACCTCAAGGCTCTGGGACTCTCTTTCAAACACTGAGAGAAGAAAACGGTCCCTCTGGGTAGGGGAGGGGGAGGTCACTTCAGGATCCAAAATCAGGCCTGCCCAGGCTGCAGATGCAGGTTGGGGCAGGGGCGCCCATTCCTACTCCCACTGCCCCACAGCCTGACGCCCCACTGCACATCTGGTCACCTTGTCCCTGACATGTCTGCTGCCTGGGATGGAGAATAGTGGGACTGGAGAGGATCACTGCCAGTCCCATAAGGTCCAGAAGAGCTAAGTGCCATCCACCCCACACAGAAACACCCACACAGAAGGGCCCTGCAGGCCCAGGCTGCCCCGGAGGAGCTGACTACCATGTGGGGCTGGGTGGCGGTCCCCATGCTCTGGGAGGACTCGGTGCCCAATCAGCTGCTTCTTGCCCACGCTACCAGCTTGTCATTGCCTGTCCCCATTGACTGAGGACACCCCCAGCAGCCAGGTATTGACATGGCTTCTGTAGTGACCTTGTCTAGAGAAGAGCATCTCTTTACAGATGGGGTATGTCAGTGATGTCCATGATACCCTGAAGCTCCTGAGTGCGTGGGGCTGAGGCCAAGTTCCTGCCATCATCACACCTCTCCACTCTACAGCGCAGCAGAGCGGCTACTGTTGTCGCCATTGTACAGACGCGGAAGCTGAAACTCTGAGAGATGAAGCACACTGCCCAAGATCACAGTGGAGGAGGTGGGATTTGAACCCAGATCCATCTGACTCTGAAGCCAGAGCGCTTCTCCATCTACCCTGCCACAGAGTCTCCCGCGCCCACCTCCTGCCCTTGACACGTGGCCTCTGGAAGGGGCCACCCTCAAATACCTGCGCCATGGCCCTGGGTAAGGGAGCTCTGTGGCGGTACCAGCAGCTGTGGCGCTTCTTGTCAAGTCCTGCCCAGCTCTGCCGGGGTGCCCCCTTAGTTGGAGGCCCTTGTTGACACGACCCATTTGGACTGCAATTTTATAAGGTAATTATGGATCAGTTTGGTGACCATCAGGCCCTTCTGCTACATCCTGGGAAATGGACCTAACTCTGTTACAGGGTAAATCAGATATAATCAGCTCCTAATTCAATATGGTGGCTCTAAGTAACATTTATCAAGATACAGAAGCTGGTCCTGTGAGATAGCCAACAGTGGTGGTTGGATTAGACTCAGACAAGAAGAACCCATTTGCTGACAGTTTTAAAAATTGAGTGGAAGAGACAAACTTTTCCAGTACTGTACGTTATTACATACACTCGTGTGTTGCAGGCACAGACAAGGGCATCTTTTGGAGTGGCCACCTGTACACCTCAGTCTCATCCTGCCCGTGGCTCATCCTTCAGATCTTGACACAAGTGCCTGGACACCTGGAACACCTTCCTGTTCAAAAGCCAACCTGGGCGATCAGATGGTGGGCAGGGCTGGCTGTTGCTACCCCTTCTGTGCCCGAGGATCCTAAAACTCTTAGCTACAGAGCTTAGGTATATTGGCAGACTTCCTCCCCAGCTCTGAGTGGGATAGAATTTCTCTTTTGATTGGTGGTTTGGGAGTCACGTAGGCTAAATAATCAGATTATTGATTGGGTGATCGTGATTGGATCTGTTACTTTTTGTTTGTTTCTTTGAGAGAGAGAGAATGAGTGGGGGAGAAGGGCAGAGAGAGAGAATCTTAAGCAGACTCCACACTCAAATGTGGGATTCAATCCCATGACCCTGGGATCATGACCTGAGCTGAAATCAGGAGTTGGATGCTCAACCGACTGAGCCACCCAGGTACCCTGGATCTGTTACTTTTGCATCGGATCGAACTTTATGTTCCCACTTCCTTCCCAACTGCCAGCCGACAACAAGCAAGGCCCACACCAGACCCACACCAGACAGTTTTTGCAAACTTACGGAAGCAGTGGCCGCTAAGAGCCGACAATGTTCCATAGACTTCTACCCCAGCCTCCCCTAGCTGTATGGGCCTGCCTTCCAGACCTCTGTGCAAGCTTCAACACCTCTTCACCCATACTAGGGCTGGCTGGTGACCTTTGATCCACCAAGTCCCTCGTTTGGACTCTCGCCCCCCTGTCCCCTCTCACAGTTGTTAAGGTCTAACTCCTGTAATAAATTCCTTATTCCACCACACTTACAGTGATTCTGCCTCCTTGATTGAACCCTGAGTGATAAAGCACCCCACCTCTTCAGATAGGCCTCATTTCTCTCCCCTATAAAACGGGGTTGGTGTGAGACATACAGGTTCCAGTAAGGGGGCTGAGTCTGGGTGGTGGGCCTGAACCTGGGACTGACGCTAGCATGTACATTTGTCATAGTCTGCAGACAAGCTTCAGGCCAGCATCATGACTCGGTCGGGCTTTTCATCTTAATACCAGCTGTAGGAGCCCCACAGAGCAGGGCCCTATGAGGTCAGTGGACACATTTATACTGGTGGCAGAAGATGTGGGGTGTCCCTCCAGTAGTCAGACTGGTTATGGAGCACTGTGGGTGCTCTGAGGGAGTGTTTAAGGCAACGGCTGGTCGGAGCCTGATTGGACGCTGGTGTCTTAGCCGGGAACGCAACCCTAAATTGGAACATCATTCCGCCGGGAAGCCGGTGTGTGCTGAGTTAGGAGGCTTCCAAGAAGCTGCTGAAAAGAGCGAGAATGGCTCTTTGGACAGAAACACACTCTGCTGACTTGCTAGTGAGGAGGCTCCGCTCCCCTGATGACGAACTAGTCCTCCCCCATCGAAGCTGGAGAGTGGATCTGTAGATGCTGTCTCAGGGTGGTGCATCACCTGCTGCCGATGTCCGCGTGGCCCACTCCTTCACTGTACCCAGGTCCCCACTCGATGCCACCCCCTTGGAATAGCCTGTGCCACCCCATGCAAACTTAATGCCCCCTTCCATCACCCTCTGTGCCCTTACCCTCCTCCATTTTTCTTTCCAAAATATAACCACTTAACACATGATGCATTTCCACATGGTCTTTCTTCCTCCACTAGAAGGCGAAGCTCCATGAAGGCAATGCTTACGTCCGTTTTGTCCAGAGCACCCGGAACAGCACCTGGCTCATAGCAGACACCATTGCAAATTTGCTGCAGGTCAGAATGATCGCCGTGTAAAGAAAAGTGTCCTGATCTCATCTCTACCTGTGTCTTCATTTGTGCTCAAAAACACCACAGAGAGCGCCCCCAGCCTGGAGGAAGGCTGCTTCTTGGTGTCAGGAAGGCTGGTTTGATCAGTTAAGTACCAAACGTGAGTGCTCGCCGTCAGGACTTTAGTCTTTTCCTCTGATCATTACTTGATCATTGATTGATCTTAGGATCTGTAACCATTTGGGAAGTGGATTTGGTGTGATTAAATTCTTTTCTAACTTAATCCTTTATGGAAAACAAAAGTTTTAAATGGAGTGAATTAGAATGGATTTGCTGATGTCTCATCATTTGCAAGATAATTCACCCTGGATCATTTTGAAAACTGGTGGCCAGGTATCGGGCCCTGAAGAATACTCCACTGGATCTTCCTGTGACGGAGGAGAGAAGGCTCCCATCCTTACAGAGGGCCCGTGATTAGAAGAGTTACACAGGAGTCGGAGGGGCCAAGGCTGAGAGCTGTTGGGAAAGAGAGCTGTCCATGCTCTTTCTCTGCCAGGAAGCACAAGCCCTTCCTGGTAGGGCTGCGCCATGGCCAGGATGGCAGGTAGCATTACAACCCCTGGCATGGTTTCTCTGTTTTCTCTTCGTCTCCTCATGACCACAGTTGGGAAAACACAAGAGTGGGTGTGCAGAGAGTGGTGCACAAGGAGGGTCTGGCAAGGGACTTTCGGTAGCAGGACTGTAGGGTCAAGTCGGGGTCTCTCAAGGAGGAGGAGGGAGTCACCTATATCCCTGCCATTGAGGGACTAGCTCCGGGAGGTGGTTGTGTTTCCAGCTCAGTCCAGGACAGAAACCTGGGGGTCATGACAGCAAGAATCAATGTTTCCAAGAACATAACATAGAACAGAAACCTGTCCACCCAAACTGGAAACAAGAGGCACGGGTACTTGACCAGACCACTCTAGTCACCTGGAACCTTGTGGGAGGCCCTGTTTTTGGTTAGAAGTGGGGAAGCTGTGAGTTTCCTCCCTGTAGCTCCAGTCACACGGTGCAGACTGGCGAGGTTCGGTGGGCCAAGCCAGGGTAGAACCTGGCTCCTACCCAGATGTTTGGTAACTCTCAGAAAATGGGATTTCCCTCTTCTGCTGATTTGATTTTTAACTTTGGGGATTTATCACTTGTTTAATCTCCAGCTTTTGGGTTCAGACAGCAGGGTTTCTTCCCCCAAGACAGGTGTTTTAATGAGGGTTTGTGGCCACAGGCTTGGCTCTCACGGCTGCCCTGCATCTTCAGTCTTGCTGGCCTGGCCGGCATGGTTCCCACGCCTCTAGTGGCTGCCCGGCCATGCTCCCTGAAAGGAGATGCACAGGGGTGCCTGGGTGGCTCGGCTGGTTAAGTGTCCGGCTTTGGCTCAGGTCATGATCTCACGGTTTGTAGGTTCGAGCCCCACGTCGGGCTCTGTGCTGACAGCTCAGAGCCTGGAGCCTGCTTCGAATTCTGTGTCTCCCTCTCTCTCTCTGCCCCCTCCCCACTTGCTCTCTGTCTCTCCCTCTCAAAAATAAATAAACATTTAAAAATTTAAAAAGGAGATGCACAGAATCATTCTGTCTGGGAGGCCTAATGGTCGGTCGCATGAATATGGCGGCTTGGTGTAAAGCATGTGGCCTAAGAGGCCTTTTTCTCTTTCAGAATCATAAATAAACATGGCACAGGCCCTGGAGACATGCTGGCTCAGCCGCAGGATGGCCTAGCACAGGTACAGCCCCTCATGGTTAAACCTTCACTTCACTCCCCCTCCTTGCTCGGTGCAGTTTGTAGGCTGATGTGGGCACGTGCCCCTCTCCCAGCCGGGCCTTACTTGCCAGTGAAAATCCAGAGACGTCCCTCTTCCCTCAACCCAAGACTCAACAGCTAACACAGAAGGAAGGAAAGGAGAACGTTCTTTATGCCGGACCCAGTGCCTCACAGCTTATCTCACTCAATCCTCAACCCAGTCCTAGTCTGGGATGCTCTCAAAGGTCACAGCTTTTGCCTTTGGTCAGCAGCAAGGTTGGGATTTGAAGCCCCGGGGTTGTGTCGCTAGAGCCTATGCCCTTAGCTAGCTTGTGATTCTTCCCATGGGGCTCGTTTGATGATTCATTTCTTATTCTATACCCAGAGACAATGAGGCGGAAACCAGAAGAAAAGGGGGCTATTATGATATCACTATTTGCCGTTTACCTAAATTAGATAATAAATCACAGAGCTACTTGAAAAATATACATGTCAACCTCCTGAACGTCTGGTTATCGCTTAGTGCCATTTGATGGTATATGGTATAATTAACACTTTCTTATAGAAAATACGCTGTTTCTGTGAAATGGATAAGCGAATGAGAAAGTGAATTTAACCTGGCCCTCCTCTTCCTTGGGAACAGGGCAATAGACCTGTGGTTGTGGGTAGCTGGAGTGCTCGGGCTGGTAGGTGGGCAAGTGTTCCCAGCCCCCTCCAGGCCAGCATGGTGCAGTGGGAGGGGGAAGGCTGGCGCCTAAGTAGCAGCGGGCCCAGCTGAGTGATGCTGCTGATCCCCAAATAACTCTGTGCCCATTCATCAGCCTCAGCATAATTGGGCATCTGCCACTGGCATCTCCAGATGTTTGCCTTGATCAGACGTCGATGCGGTTCAGTGTTTTCATTGAGAGCCTCATAAAAAGCTCTAGCTGGTTGGGGACGCTTATTGTTCATTTTATTTGAGTTCCTTATCATGTGCAAAATGTTCCAGGCACCATTAGGAGACACAAAAGGCTCAGAAAACACAGTTTCAGGGGGCGGAAGCTCACCCTAGCGTGGAGGAGACACGGCCACTGAAATTTACAAACATTTGCAGAACACAATCAGCTGTGGTAGGAATGAAAGTTGCTCACAGCAGCACATCAGGGCAGGGGATGGGGGTGGCGGAGACTGAGGATTTAATGCTCGCCTGAGGGAATCTTCTAAAATCAGATGGGTGTTCCAGGCTATTTGTTCATTAATGTGGTCTTCAAATTACTTCTCAGCGAAATTGAAGTATGGGGGCCCAACTTGGGGCAGAAGCTCGATCAGGAGATTAAAGGGGACAGGAATCTTGCTTGAGGTGAAACATTTGAGGTGCAGGTCCAGGCACGTTACAATTATTGCTAACCGTAAATGTGTCTTGGCAAGTTACGTTGATTTGCACACAGGTTGCTAAGGGCTTTTAAGGGAAAATAAACCATAGGCAATGAGAATGTCCCCATCAATTTACCAAATTCATGTCTGAGACAGCATCATGGCAGTGAGGGGAACACTGCTCATAGGCATAAGTTAATGCTATCTTCCTTGGAAAAAGATAATTTAAATAATCAATAACCTCTTTTGCAAGAATGCTTCGAGAGTATTCCTTTTTAAAAATTGACTTAATTTATTCTCCCCTCTTATCAAAAAAGAATTTGCAGAGATTTATAACAAAAGATACGACAGTGAGGTTATTAAAATAGAAATGGGAAATTAGAAAGCAGTCAGAAAAGAGCATACAAATTTTCTAACTACAATGGCTAACCTGACTTTTGTGACCAACCTCTAAATTTAGCTCTGAGCTTCCTGGAATCCAAGGTGAGAAGGGAAACATAATTAATTACATAGTTCAACTACTAAAATGGACAAACTATGTCAATTCTTGACTAACTTTTCATGGCTTTATAAAAAAGAGAGGTAGAGGAAACTTTTGGGAACATGGGGGAATATTTTTTAAATATTGAGAAAGGAAGAGATGGGTTTTGAAATTTTTTTGTGAGAGGCAAAACTTGGGCAACAATGATAGACACTCCCACTAAGATCTGGGTGAACCTGGGATAGCTCGGATTTGACCAGTTAGTTCACTGCTGAATGAATCACTTCGGACCAGGACCCAGGTATTTAGCGTGTCTGGCCCGTCCTCAGGAAGAGGCTGGGTTCCTTTGCTCTGCTCTGCCTAGACAGTGCCTGGTACATTTTGCCCATAAAGAACTCAAACATGGCTCTGTCTCCCCTGGGTTGAGAACCCCAGGCGGGCACGGACAGAGTGCCAGCACCCCTTGGGTATCTGCCAGCTGCTAGTAGCCACTCAGTGTTGGAGGATGATAGCTCAGAAGCTAAAAATGGGAAATGTATTCATAAAACAACAAACACCATTTGCAATGTAGTGGGGGCATTTTTTTTGCAACTCTCAGTGACAACAATCGAATCTTCTAGTTTTTAGTTCTCACTGTGGGGAACTTGTGGATGGACCTGCCCAGAAGCAGATGGGCAGTTACGAAGCATTAGAGGGGTTAGTCAGCTGTGATTTGGGGCCTCATTTTAGAAGGGTCTGCCTTGGCCCTTGTGATGGGGCACTCACCGGAAGGGGTCCCCTTGGGCAGACTTGTGTCAGGTCTCCCAAGGGCTACAGGAGGGGCGTGTGGGGGGAGGGGATCTCATGAACAATGCTGACCTGTCTCTAGCCGTGCTCCCAGCTGGCTTTAGGGTGGGATTCCAGCAGGCGCTGCGTTTTACAGTTGGTTTGCAGCCGCCTTTCATCCTCAATTACTCAGTGCAGATTCCTGTGCTGCTCTAAAGAGCCTTTGTGTTCCACCATTTTCTTTGAAAAATCCCTGGAGGCCTCATTTTGGTCCCAGCAGGGAATGCCTTTTCTGAGAAATGAAGTCCCAGGCTCCGGCAGGCAGTCTGGAGGCCCCAGAGGTCCGATATGCCGGCAGAGGGGAAGGGTGCGATGCAGGGAGGGAGGAGGGCGATGGCCTGGACATCAAGCCCCCAGGAGGACAGATGTATCTGCAAGCAAGACATGCTTGTGGCAAAGGCAGGGTGTTTGTGTCCCTCATGTCCTACCCACACTGGGTCTGTGCTGGGGGCTTGGCGTCTAAGGTGGGGGGGCGGGGGCGCTGCCTCTGGGCACAGCAGCAGACCTCCTGCCAAGCTGGGAGGCTTTGGATAAGTCAGGTTTCCCCTCTGGGGCCTCGGTTTTCTTCATCTCTGAGGTGGGGATTTGAATAGTATGTCAGTCACGCCAGATCAAGGTGTCCTGTCATAGTGCCTGGCTCAGAGCCCCGCACTTGGTGTGGTCATGATTACTGTGCTTGTTATCATTTCCTGGAGCTTGAAGGACCCGCCAGCTCTCTTCCCTAAGTCTCATGTCCTTGACATTGGTGGGTTCCACCCTCGGAAGAGGAAGCTGAGCTTAGAACCCACTCAGGCGAGCCTCATGGCCTCCGTGACCCTTCGTGGGAAGTAGGGCATCCAGTCCTGCCTGTCCCCTGAGTGCTGTGGGAATCAAGCACTGTGAAGACGCTGGAGAGGCACTTCCCTGCTCCTGACTCTACCTCTGGAGGACTGAGGACAGCACTTAGAGGACCCACATCTCAGGGCACCTGAGTGGCTCAGTCAGTTAAGTGCTGACTTTGGCTGGTGGTTCAAGCCCCATGGGCTTCTCGCTTTCTCCTTTCTCTCTGCTCCTCCCCCACTCACGCATTCTCTCTCTCAAAATAAAAAATAAAAGTTAAAAAAAAAAAAAAAAAGGAAGAAGACCCATAGCTCAGTGGCCGGCACACACAAGTGCCCAGCAAGTGCTGGCGGTGGAAATATAAACTGATTACTCCATGAGGACTATAGGAAGCACAGGGCTGGGGCTGGGGGGTTGGGGGGAGATGCTCCTCGCGGAAGCGGGGAGAGGGAAGCTGGGAGAGCTGAGGGCTAGTCCTTGTTGTCCACGGACCTGGGATGGCCCCACCGACCTGAACACTGTTGGTGTCGTCAGTTCAGATGCCACTGCGAGTTCCATGCACAAATGACGCACGAATTCCCCTCCCCGTCTCGCCACCACCCCCAGCCCCAGGGGTAGGACTGTCCTATATTTTTATACACGAAACCTGGCAGCTCTAAGCGAAGGGGTTAAGAATAAACTGCATAAGCGACTGGATTTAAATCAGCCTGACATCGGACTCCTAAGACTCCTAGAAAGCTGCGAGGGCAGGGGCATCCCCGACTACGAATCCTCACTTTGCCACAGGGTTCAACAGAGAGTCATATTATCTCTCTGCCACTATGAATGGATATACTGGAATAGAGCTTGGGTTTTTTGTTTTTTTAACTCAAAAATTTCCCCAGACATACAGAAGGACTTATAACATAAGCCAGATGAAGGGCCCAACACTCCCGCTACAAGTAGTGTAGGAAAAATAAAGAGTGAGAGAGATAGGCCCCAACCCTATCATTGACAGAGAGAATGGAGGCAGAGCGAAGCCCACTGAGGGCAGGAACACGGCACCCAAAATGTCAGGGCGGGAACTGCCCAGACTTTGCAGCAGATGCTAGCAAGTTCTGTGTAAGTGAGGAATCAGTTGGGCGTCACTGGCACTGTGGCAGGATGGGAGGTGGCTGCTGCTCAACACGAAGGTGTGAAGTTTGAGAAGACAGCAGAACGAGACCATGTGGCTGTACTGCTCAGAGGCCAGGATGCCCCTGTGGGTCTGGAGGAGGGCAGTGTCCAGGCAGAGCAGGCCTGCGTGTGGCCTGTCAGGTGGCCAGACCCGCAGGGAGGGCCGGTCCAGTCCCCCTCTTCCCAGGCCTGTCCTCCTGCCTGGACCACCTTAGCCCGGTGATCGCAGGTGGGCACAAACTCCTTGGGCACCTGGTATTTGGACACTGCTAGCAGGTTGGAGTGGGGATCTCCAGTTATGGGGGTCAGGCTGCCTGGCCAAGAGGGGCTCAGAGCTGGGGCCGACCCCCTCCCCCATCCTTTGCCAAAGGGGCCGCTACAGTTCAGGCTGGAGGCCTAGGCCTGTGGGACCCAGACCAGTCCTTCTTTTGATTCTCTGCTTGGTGCTGCTCCTCACTCCCCAGCAGGCACGAGTGGAGGGGTGGAGGCTAGGGGGCGGGAATGGGGGAAGTGGGGAGTGGGGAAAGGATGGGGGCCGCACTGAGGCCAGAATTGAGGTTGGGTGGGTGGAAATGACGATGGATAATAAGCTAAGAAAATGGGGCCTGTGCCCAGCAATGGAGGACCATGGAGCCAGCATGTACTGCATCCTTGTAAAACTAGCTGGGCCATTAGCTCAGTTTTTGACTCTGTGAAATGGAGTTCCTGATGCTCTCCCAGGGGGAAGTGACTGTGAGGCCCTGGGATCCCAGGGCAGTGAGGCAGCCATGGACAAGTGCTGAAAAAACAAAAACAAACAAAAAAAAGAAGTGCTGAGGAGTTGGGGGCTAGGAATGGGAATTCAGGAATCTGGATCATTAGGTTTGGAGATGGGGTGGCTGGGAGGCCAGTGTGCCGTAAGCAGAAATGAGGGTATGTGAGGTATGTGGGGACATGTGTTTGAGAAGGTTGCAGGCAGCTGGGGTGTGGGCCTGGACCAGGGGGAACCACAGAGGTGGACAGTGGGGAAGTTCGTGAACAGCCAAGGGGCATTTGCTGAGAAGAGAAGCCAAAGACAGGCTGTGGGGAGGGCTGGCATCTAGAACCGGAAGGAGGAGAGGAGGTAGAAGGATGCTGGGAAAACGCAATGCATGGAGGCTAGGGAGGCAGTGGCAGTCGTTGGGCAGAGCTGTGCCAGATGAGATGGGAGAGCTGCACACCTTCCTGGGAAAGCAATAAGGAAGGGAGGACACAAAGTACAGATCACGAGGAATGAGTGGATGGCGAGGACCTGGAAGATTTGACTGTCAAGTTACTTCCCCAGCAGCCTGCTAGGAACCATGAGTGCCTGCTGGCCCAATGCCCGGTGCCGAGATACACTGCCATTCCTGGCTGCCAGACACGGTGAGCGGTGGGGGGAGCCCACAGCCGGGATGATAGCCCCCAAGTCCCACAAGAGATCAAACCGCTTAATGCCAAATATACATAAAAGGTCAAGATCAGGAAGTGCAACAGATTTCCAGCCACATCTACCTCCCAAAACGTAGCTGTGAATCCAGAGGCAAATCGAAAATATTTCTGAATAGTCAAAACGGCTGCCACAGGGCCTCCACTACTAGCATGCTTTGCTTTGTAAGGAGACACCCTGAAGCCCTCACTCAGAGCCAACCTGCTTTTACTCATGTATTTATTTATTTGTTATTAAAATTTGTAAGGTTTATTTGTTTATTTTGAGAGAGCGAAAGCACGCGCCCGAGTGCGAGTGGGGGGAGGGGCAGAAAGAGGAGAGAGAATCCCAAGCGGGCTCTGCCTGCTGCCAGCACAAAGCCTGATGGGGGGGCTTCAACTCAGGAACGACGAGATCATGACCTGAGCCTAAACAGAGTCAGACAGACGTTTAACCGACTGAGCTACCCAGTTGCCCCTCATTTATTTATTTTCTCAAGATTGTATTTTTGGGGCTTCTGAGTGGTTCAGTCGGTTAAGTGTCAGATTCGGTTCAGGTCTTGAGCTCCCAGTTTGTGAGTTTGAGCCTCTCATCGGAGCTGGCAGTGCAGAGCCTACTTGGGATTCTTGTTCCCTCCTTTCTTTCTGCCCCTTCCCTGCTTGTGCTTTCTCTCTCTGTCTCTCTCTCTCTGTCTCTCTCAAAATAAGTAAACTTAAAAAAAAAAAAGATTTTATTTTTAAGTAATCTCTACGCCCAACATGGGGCTCACACTCGCAACCCCAAGATCAAGAGTTGCGTGTTCTTCGACTGAGCCAGCCAGAGGACCCCATCCTACTTTTATTTAACACACAGTTCTGATGAACACTGTTACCTGGTTTCAATTGGAAAAAAAAATCAAAATCAAGAGAAAAGATACAATGTAAGTGGCTTAGAAAATCTGAACTGTGTGAGATCATCAGGGTGAGGGATTAGCCTGGACAGGCTCCCAATTCCCACTCAAGGCTGATATTCTGCGGTTCTCATATTTTTGTGAGGAGGATCCCCAAGTTAAGAAGACATTGTGAAATAATGTTCCATCTCCATTGCTTAAGAAGGCAGTGTGTGGTCCATGTCAGGAAGTTGTTCTTTAAAAAGTTCCGGCTACTGAAGAGGAAATGGAGCCACATTCATTGAGCACCTACTGTGTACTCACCAACTTAAGTCTGTTAACTTCCTAACAATCCTACAGGTAACTATAATCTTTACCATTTTAGGGAAAAGAAAGTAGACATAAACAGCTGAAGTGGTTTGTCCCAGTTTACACTGCCTTCTAATGCTTTTCTCATATCACCCCCCGCTTCCCCCCAGTTCCAGGCAGAGTGCTCCTGCGGACCACCTACTCTCTGACAACAGGTGGGTGGCCTGAGCCTGAGCTCAGGGGCTGCCCTCGAGGGAGGTGGTGATGCTCTCTGTCCAGTCAGCTCACTGTGCGGCCCAAGTTCCCGCCCAGGCCTCCATAGCTTTGGCTACTCTGGGGGGGTGGGGGTGGGGAACCAGCCCTGCTCCTGCCTCTGATTTCAGGACAAAGCTCCCCTCTCCCTGCGGGTAGACCGTGAGCGGTGAAGTCCTTGTAGCTGGCAGATAAACACATGGCTGTGAGAGCCCCATCACAACCAGTAGTCTCGTGAACCCCATCCTCCAGGGGAATTACTCCCGAAGGACTTTGATGGTGACAGGCCCTGTTTTTCATTCTCTAATCATTCAGAAAAATACATCCATTTCGGTTTATTCAAAACAGTGGAAAATCATTGAGGTTTTTCCTGTGTAAAGGTCAAACTATAAAAAGATAAGTGGACTCAGAGAAACCCAGGCCAGTCATGAAAACGTGGCAGTGTATGAAAATGGATCCAAAAAAGGATTTAATCCTCCTTTGGAAACAGCTCATAATAATCCCCCTGCCTTACTCTCCACTATGTGTGCGTTAAATTCCTGTTTTTAGGCTCAAGGACACGAAGTAAGTGACTTTCAATGTATAGAACAAGGACCGCACGGACCGGGGTCCTGGGTCAGAATCCCTGACCAGCTGCTGCTTGCCAAGTGTGAAAGCTGAAGCAGGAAGCCTCACCTCCCCGGGCCTCAGTTCCCTCACCTGAAAAATGGGAAAGATTCCCTCATTTCCACCCTTTCCTAGAGGTCTAATATACTGCCTGGTAAGGTCCAGGCCGGTGGACGTTGAGAACCTTCTACCGTCCTGTCCGTGGTTTCCACCAGGCAGGACAGGTGAGGCCTGGCTTGGCCTGCTGCCAGTGGAGACCGTGAGGAGGGCGCTACCGGACCCCAGTCTGGAGACAGATCCTGCGCTGACTTCCTCTCCTGCCTCTGGCCACTGGACGTCCCCAGACTGTGGCAGGGCTCGGCCGCACATGCACTTGGGTGACCTGCGAAGTCCCTGCAGCTGGAAAATAAACAAGTATCTGCGAGATCCCTACCATGAGGACATTTTAAAGGGGCACTTGGTAATTCAACTGCTTTTGTCAAGCTGAGCCAGCAACTAGAGAATGAGAGTGTGTTTTGAAAACACAGCCTGGACAGGAAAATCCTCACTTTCCTCTTTACCAGTTAAGAACTTTGAGGAGATCTTCGAGTGTCTTTGGGAAGATAAGGAACAGCTGTGTCCCCTCTTCGTCATTAAGTCAAGGCTCCATCTCCGCTGTGTTGTGCCCAGCCCTGCCTGCGGGGGTAGGCCCAGCCCGGTCTCTCCCACATCAGCCCACCCACTGGTGGAGTCAGGTTTCCTGGTGGCAGTCCCTGGGCCTGGGAGGACTCCAAGCCCCACAAACGGGAGCTGGCTTTTGTTTCTTGACTTGTGTCCAAGTAGAACAGAAGGAGCGCATGGGCGAGTGCCGGCTCGTGGGTCTGGCCAGCAGGGGCGTGGCGGGAGATGAAGGAGGCTGGCAGTGGCCAGATCCCGCAGACTTAGGACCCGGCGCGTGACAGGTCTCATTTGTGTTCTACAAGGGTCACACGGCTGCTGCGGGGAGGGGGGAGGGCTCAGAGGCAGCAGGACCAGGTAGGGGGTTGCCTTGGTCACCCAGGGATGAGGCGGCAGGGATACAGGAGATGTGTCTGGAGGACTGACTGGTGGGACATGGAGGGTGAGGAAGAGGTGGTCCTGGGAGGAGGTCTCTGCAGCCTGTGGCGCTTGGGTGGATGGCGATGCCTCAGTATGAGATGAGATGGGGGACGGGTGGCATGGGTTTGGGCATCTGTGATGAGGCAGAGTTGGGCGGGTAGCAACGGAGCTGCCTGAGGGATGTCCAAGTGGACCTGTCCACTGGGGCACAGG
Source organism: Felis catus (assembly GCF_018350175.1). Classification (NCBI taxonomy): domain Eukaryota; kingdom Metazoa; phylum Chordata; class Mammalia; order Carnivora; family Felidae; genus Felis; species Felis catus. The sequence goes on from NC_058382.1 coordinate 43,774,998, forward strand.
ACATGAAAGTGCAGAGTTAGGGAGACAGTCGAGCCAGAGGTAGAAAAGTGGATGAGGCCAACACACGGGGAGCCGACAGGTGAAGCCAAAGAGCGGACAAGATCCCACAGGGCGAGTACAGGGTGAGATCCAAAGAGGGACAGGAAGAGAAGATCCGGGAATCACTGGCATTCAAGTTTGAGGAAACAGACTTGTGAAGAAGCCGAAGAAGTGGCCAGAGAGGTTTCTGGGAGAGCATGGAGTCGGGGGACCTCGAGAGTCTGTGGTGGTGGGGGCGGCACACAGCGAGGGTTGCTTTAGAACCTGGGCTCGAGGCTGCGTTAGCCTGTGCGGGACTGAGAGGGATCCTGCCTGGTCAGCAATGCCGCGGCTGTGCTGTGATTTCAGCCAGTTCGGCAGCTTTGCAGATGGTTTGTTTTCCTGGATGGGAGGTTCAAAGTGGGCTTTCTTGGGGGTTTCCGAGAGATCTGTCTGCAGAAACTTTATTCCACATCTTAAGGACTTTTTAATATAGGTAACATGAAAAGCATAACCATGGCCACTGTGTTTACATTCTCTTAATCTTGACTTGAAAAAATATTTATAGCAGACACTTGTTTTAAACGGCAGCAAGAGGTTCTATTTTACTATCCTTTATACTCTTCACATGAAGAGCCTATTTTGAAAAGGTCTATAAATTACCTATACAAATCTTGGAGAGTCTAGCTCTTCAGCTTTTTTTTCTTTTTTAGGTCACAAGAGACCCATCTTAGACCATTAGGGACTTAATGTGACATGTTCTGCTTTGCAATGTCAAAGAGAAAGGGCAGTTTTTGGCTCAGATACAGCAATTGTGCCCCCAAATGTGTCCAACGGCCTGATTTAGTGTTAAAGCCCCAAAATAATTGATTATCCATTAGGGCAGCTGTTTAAAGAGTTCATCGCATCAGATTCAAACCGACAACATCTGTGCTGCCAGGGCAGCGAGGCGAGGCCAGGCAGAACCAAATGGAGTCTGGATGGGGCCGTGGATCCTGCCGTCCACGAGGCTCTGAGACCAGGCCTCCATTAAGAAGAGTGACAGGTTGCTGTCCTAACCGCGCCTGATGATCAGGCCTGTGCCGGCTGCTTCCTGCTGGGCCAAGGCAGGGAAGACTCCTCACAGCGAATGAAAACTCTCATGGGGCTGCTCTGTGCCTCACCTCCCACCTCCTCACAGTCCCCTGCCAGCTTCCCCCCATCTCCTGCTCCTCAGACCCCGAGCTGTTCCAGGCCTCCGCTCCTTGTCCCACGCTTCCCTCCGCAAGCCCTTGCAGCCTCCCCAGCAGGGTTTGCCCCTGATCCCTCCTGACCCTCTCATCTAACATGTCCCTGGCAAACCGCACAAAGTCTGGGTCTAAGGCCCCACTGACGTTTTCTCCCAACCCTGGCAGGTTTCCTCTTAATGGCACCACCCAACCCATTCTCTCATTCTGCCTCCTCCTCATATGCTTAGCAAACAGTTTACCTTGGCAGGTTCACCAGGAAGCAGTAATATTGCCAAAGCCAGGTGCTTGATGGACTTTTTATTTCTGAAGTCGTGTGTGTGTAGGTAGGTGTGCCTTAGGTGGGTGTTTAAGTTTCCAGGCCCAAGTTATGCTGCCCATGCTAATAGGAGCAGCCTCTGGGGCTTCAGCCCTATTTACCCGGTGTCAGAGCACAGCCAGTGCTATATTCCAAGGCCATCATGGGTGGTCCTAGCGCCTGCCTTGTCCAAACCCAGGTAGGAGACTGGATCCTTGGAGGACGCCTCAGCCCCTACAAAAGTGCTGTGGCTGGAAAGCTCCCTACGGATTGCTCTGGCTCTCAGTCACAAACACTGTACCCAAAGGCTTTTTGTAGTGGCTGCTGTGGTTTCTGCCTAGACCCCAGCCCCGAGACTGACCCATCCATCCCTAGATGCCCTGTCTCACAGCTGCATCCCTCCCCGGGAATAGTCCTCGGCCGAGGGGAGCTGCCTCACTCAGGTTTAAGCCCCCTCCTGGAGGCTGGCCTGTGGTCAATGACTGGTTGATGGCAAGGAGGTGCTGAGACTGGGCCCCTTGGTCTCCACTGGGACATCTCTGAGGGGCCACCTCAGCTCCTTCGTTCCTTGTAGAATGCCGAGGCCTCAGTTGCAACCATAGCCCGGGTCACTTTGTCTCTCTGCTCCATCCTGCCTTCTTCATTTCTTCGCATCACCATCAAATCCGCACACAACAGTCTAAGACAGCTGCCACGGCTTAGCTAAGAGAGAGAGGCTGGGCTGACCCATGGCCCCCCTCCTCACCTCCAGCGCCACCCTGGCCACCTGGGCTGCTGAGGTGCCTTGATTGTTGTATTGTTACACTCCTTTGGTACACACTCAAGAGTCCCTAAGAGGTCACTTGGGAGGCATTTGTTTGTTTTTGGACTTGCACTTAGGAAATACTGTGCTTCTTGGGCCTTTGGTCTGTGTTTGATTCGTGTCTATGCTACCGACACCAGTAACTGGGGAAGAGATTGGGCTTTCTTTGCTTTGGCTGCTAGGAATCTTGAAGCCAGGTGTAAGGTTCACGTGTGACAAGACACTTGTTGCTTTCTGAGTTCCCTAAAAGTCCCTTTCTCACTATTGTTATTTGTGCTGGTTTACTATATCACACAGTTCCCTCCGAGCTGCCTCAAAATGTTTGGATGAGGTGGGCTAAAAATGAGTAAACATACGCAGACATCCGTAGGGGTGTGTTGTTAGAGAGGCCCGGCTGCTGGTTACCAGCTCTGGGACATCTGCCAAGTTAGAACTTCTCTAAACCATAGTTTTTTCAGCCAGGGAGTGGGCCTGGTGCCTGTATCACAGAATTATTTTGAAGATAGATACAGTAAGCACGTGGCTGGTACATGTCAAGTGCTCAAATGGTAGACATTAATAACAATTTTTTAATAAAATCACGTTGCTCTCACCAACAGGTCCTACCATGTGAGGGGTTGGAACTTCTTCCTTTGTTTCTGGAGCATGCTGGCTGTAAGCCAAGATGCATTTTTGGCCTGTTGGGTTTTACTTTCTTATGGGAGCAGCTCACAGCAGACTGTGTGGACCATTGGAAGGGCCAGTGGAGATGTTTACTGATTGTTAATGCAGGTAGGTGGATACACAGTTAAAATGGCCATGACATAAATGACCACATACTTGGCTGGAGAAAAACCAAAACTAAAACCCTTTATGTAAACTGAGCCTTCAGAAAATGGGGGAAAAAACGGTTGTAGATGAGAGGTTGGAGATGAGTAATCTAACCAAGACGATGTAAATCTAGGCCTTTGGATACTTTAAATATAACCATCTGATATAAAAAGAATTGCACTAAATTTTTTAAAGCTGAGATCTTTCCTAGGGTGAGAGACTCACTTTCCTGATAGGGCCACGTTCCCCAAAAGGCAAGTAGGGACGGCAAAGAATAACATCCTTGTCGCATCACATCCCCCTCTAGGCAACTTAGGAGGTTTTATGCATTCCAGTGGGCACTAGCACCCCATATGCTACAGGTTACCTTACAAACCAGTTTGGAACCCATATTGGAACAGAAAAGCCCATTTCAAAGGGCAGGTGACTTGGAAGCCTTTCTTTTGTCCGTTTCTTTCTTTTTTTTTTCTTTAATTTTTTAAAATGTTTATTCATTAAAAAAATTTTTTTTTTAATGTTATTTATTTTTGAGACAGGGAGAGACAGAGCATGAACAGGGGAGGGTCAGAGAGAGAGGGAGACACAGAACCTGAAACAGGCCCCAGGCTCTGAGCTGTCAGCACAGAGCCCGACGCGGGGCTCGAACTCACGGACTGCGAGATCATGACCTGAGCTGAAGTTGGACGCTTAACCAACTGAGCCACCCAGGCGCCCCAAATGTTTATTCATTTTTGAGAGACAGAGAGAGAGAGAGACACACAGGGGCAGAGAGAGAGGTTAGACACAGAACTCAAAGCAGGCTCCAGGCTCCATCTACACTGTCAGCACAGAACCTAATGTGGGGCTCAAACCCACAAACTGTGAGATCATGACCTGAGCTGAAGTCGATGCTTAACTAGCTGAACCACCCAGGAGCCCTTCTTTTGTCCATTTCTAAAGTCAACCTGCCCCTGGCTCTTTCCCTACATAAATGCAGCCTGGACTTGAACTTCAGTTTTGAACTCGTCCAAAGATGGGTATAAAACTGGAGTTCCTTGTCTTTCTTGGGGTTGAAGAGTCTGGAGCAGGGAACCATCTAGAACTGGCCTCCAGGGTGCATCCTCTTGGGGGGGTGGGTAGTGTGAAGGCAGGATGGAGAGAGAGTGTCATGAGAGCAAACCTGGGTGCAGAGCAGGCCCTGGGATGGTCTATGGGAGTGGGCCTCAGGGAAGGGGGGGAGAGGAGCAGAGAAGGGAAGGGAGGTTAGGGGGCAGAGTAAGTGTCTGGCTGGGCTGTTTAGTCCTGGAGGGGAGAGGGATCCTAGGCCACACCTTTGGACCGGTCTGGGAGGGACCAGGTGGGCCTTAGACAAGCTGTCTCAGAGCTGTTGAGGCAAGGAGAGGCTCAGAGTTGACGGGTCTTGAGCCCTTTGCAGGGATTTGCTGACGTCTTGGGACATGGACTAAGCACATTAATCAGCCTCAGGACTTTGGGTGAGGCCTCAGGAGCCTTCCTTTGAGGGATCAGCCAGTGTGAGAGGGACAGTCAGTGCCTGGGGGACCAAAGACCTCCTGCTCTATCACCTACAGGCAGCCCCTTGTCTGTCACATGTGGGGACAATGTCCCCCTTAATGCATAACCTGAGGAAGGAGATGGGAGGCTGCAGTTTTCAGTCTCTCTCAGCATCTATTGACTATTCTCCCTAAAAATATGTTACCTACACATTTCCTTGCATCTCCAGAGTTTTGATGAGTGAGAAAACCCACCTACTTCACCTCTATCTCCATAACAATGTTTCTTCCCTTCCTATGGCAGACGGAGGATTAGAGAAGATACCACCCCCATGCCCGACAGCACAGAAGCCTCAGGGTCCAGTTTCCAAGCACAGGCTGGTACATTTACCCCAAGCGATGATGATGATGATGATGATGATGATGATGATGATAATGGCAATCATAAGGAAGCACACAGCCTTGTTGCTAAAATAAGTATAATGACAATACTGATAAAGGCAGTGCCTGACAATGGAGGAGAGAATAGACTCTGGAGCCAGACTGCCTGGGCCCATATCCTGGCTCCATTTTTCACTAGCTATGGGACACTGGAGGTCACTTGACTTCTTTGTGCTGCTTCTTCTCCCTTGTCTATAATAGCTAATGGCTATTTAGGAGTAGCTAATTATGCAGTATTCTTACTATTCTTCCTCTTGGTCTCATTACGGTAGGCCTTTTCATGGGCGATGTCATTTGAATCTACAATCCTATAAGGGAGAGGGTACGATTATTATCCCACTGTGCAGATGAGGAAACTGAGGCTCAGAGAAGTTGAGGGACTTGCCCAAAGACACCCATCCTGATACAGAGTCCATGTGCTCCTCTACCTGGCTCACCTTGGCAAGGCAGAACAGTCTGCGCACCCAGAATTGGAAAAGATGCTCTGCTATTACCTGACAGTCCTCCCATTGTCCCTGCTCAGCCGGGTGGGAGTTTTATCACCTCTACTTAATGGACAGAGATAACAGCCAGGTGAGTTAAGTGGTTCCTACACAGGCCTGCCTCCTCCTGCTAAGCTGCTTTTGAGCCAGCTGATCAGGACCGACCGCTCTTCAAAATCACAATTTAACTGCTCGGCTGCGTCCATTGTTCTATGCATGGAGGCAGCTGCCCACAGGCCACCCCACTTGACGCTGCGGCAGTGATTAATAAGGATTTTCTGCGTGTGTGTGAGGCCTCTCGGCTGAGGCCTCGGAGCACTTCGCGAGCATTAATTAAGCTTCATGGTGGTGGCTCAGGTCGGTGGGGGCCCTGAATCCACTTCACATGTCTTTAGCTGATGCAGACAGAGACCAAATCATTCCCCCAGCAAGCCACGGCCTTCAGCTCTGCCAGGCCCCAGTGGGCATTTGCCGTCCCTGGAGTCTGGCCAAAATCATTTGCAGAGAAAAGATTTCCTCACTTGTCCCTCCAGACTTCAAAATAATAACGGGCCCTCGGAAGACATTCCCCATTTGAGTTAGGCCAACAGCTCTGTGGCTGGGCCCTGCCTAGTGCCCACCCACTGGTCCACCTAAACTAACGAGGAGCTAGCGTAGCTCAGTCTGCACCTGTTGGCGTATCAGAGCCTACTGCACCTGGACATCGGGACTTTGGGTCAGGCCTGTTTCTGCCATACCACCTGCACAGTACCCCCGCCCTCCCACCCCTATCACGTATCTGCTTCACTCCCATCCCAGCTCTGCCTTCATATATCTGTCACCTGCTTCCTGTGGTTCTGACATCCTGGAGCTTGTTGGGAGGTGAGAAGAGACTGCGTAACTGAGGGTAAAGAGCTTGGACTTCCCCCCAGGGGTGAGGGGGAACCACAGAGGGAAGACATGGTCAGATTTGTGTTTTGTGATTAAAATTCAGGGAGATATGTATGTGGGGTGAGGGATGGGGAGGCCTGAAGCTTTGGGGTCATTGACTACGACAGTGAGCCAGGGGAGTACGGATAGAGCTCCACTTGGCCATGGCAGTGGGGTGGAGAGAAGGCACTTGAGGGGCATTTGGAAACGAGATTAACAGGGCTTGGTGACTACCTGGAGGTAAGGATGAGGCAGAAGGAGGTAGTCTAGATGAAGCTCCTGGTCATCAGATCCACTCCACTGGGCATTTGTGCCCTCTGTGTCTGGCACTGCACTTAGTAAACTTAGGACCTACTTGGCAATGTTAGTGCAAACCAGCTGCCCCAGAGAAATCATGTCAGGTAGAACAACCAAGCCCGAACCCTACTTCCTGGACTACTATCTCCCAGGCACCATCCTTTCTAGCTTGGCCAGGGAGTGAGGCCTCACACTCAGACCTCAGCCTCCATTCCTGGGCCATGGACACTCCAAGGCACCATTGAGCTTGATCCACACAAGAACCTGGGGGGTGGGCATCTGTTCCCTGCTTTGCTAATGAAACCAAGGCTCTGGGGTTAAGTGACCTGCAGTGGTCTGCCGAATTGTGGCCCCTGAAAAAAGCTCACGCACGCCCTAATCCCTAGAACCTGTGGGAAAAGGAACTCTGCAGGTATGGTTAAGTTAAGGGCTCTGAACTGGGGAGATGATCGTGGAGTATCCAGGTGGGCTGGTGTAGTCACAGCGGTTCTTATAAGAGGGAGGCAAGAACACCAAAGTGGAGGAGGGGGATGGTGGTAGAGGCCGAAGCGCTAGGCTTTGAAGGTGGAAGAAGGCACCACGAGCCAAGGAATGCAGCCAATGCTTGGAGATTAGAAAAAGCAAGGAAATGGGTTCTCCCCTAGAGCTTCCAGAGGAACAACCAATCTGCTGACACTCTGATTTTAGTCCTGTGAAATTGATCTTGGACTTCCGGCATCCCAAACTGTAAGGTAATGCAGTTAAATAATGGTAAGATAACCCTCATCATCACAACTACAACCAAAATTCTTTGTAGGAGGTGCAGTTTATCCTGGGCAAAGGAAAAGGTTTATGTCCATTCTGCAGAGGCCCTTGCAGTTTCAGAATCGATCTCTTTCCTTGCCCCAAACCGGGGAAGCCATAGACCCTGGGCCTGGCCCTCATCTGAGCTTTGGTCAGGGTTTGTATGGGGAAGACAGAGGGGTGAACCTCCTGAAAGGGGACGGAAGGGCGCTGGAGGCAGAGGCTAGGAAAGCGGTTGGAGGGGGAAAAGGTGCATTTTGCTATCATCGCTGAGTGTGAGCTCCAGCTGCTAGAGGTCCGGGCTGAGGGGACAACCAGAGGTGAGGCTTCCGTCTCCTGCTGAGGGTTTCTGTGGTAGTTTGCTGTTGCTCAGGAGCTGGAAAGAAGGTGGAGGGAGCTTTCTCCTAAGCCACAGAGCCGGGTGATTGCAAACTGCTTCCTGCAGTCTCCTCAACTTGACCTCCTGGGAACAGAGGGTGAATTTCTGTCTCCTCTGGGTGCTTCTGCCACTGCCTGGGAGGTGCCGGCTGCACGGGCTCCTTATTACAGTGAGGCGGTCAAAGTTAGGATATGTGAGACCTCCTTTCAGTTTAAAATGTCAAATTCTCCTTGAAAAGGAAGTGTCTTTGACCATTGTACAAATATACGGCCCTGCACTGGTTTACAGGATTTTAGTTACGATTGTAACATTCACACAATCCTCAGGGGACTAGTTCATGGATCTTCACAGCAACCTCTGAGGCAGATACTGGTATCATCCCATTTTGCAGTTGAGGAAACTGAGGCTCAGAGAGATGACCCGCTAAGTTGGTTGTGAGTCAGGATTTTGACCCAGCTTTTCCGGCCTCCTCCTGGCCTTCCTGTGACACAGAAGGGAGCTCGAAGATCATCCTGTTCACTGCTGTTCTGTGACCTTGCTCTGTGAGGCCCAGGGCTTTTCCTGGCATACCACAGGGAGTTGGCAGCAAACTCGGTTGGGTCTTTTTTTCCCGGGGTCCCCTGCACCCCAGACTTCTCCTTCGGGCCTAGACAAGAGGCCTTGGCCTTCTGTCCACTGTCCACCACATTGTTCACCCACTAACCAGTATTTCCTAAGTGTGGTGCTCTTCCAGGCTCTGTGGGCAGCTCTGAGCATGGAAGAATGGACGGACACAGGTAGAGCAAGTCCCAGACACTGGTCTGGGTGGCTCTGGGGGTGCTACAGGAGCCATCAGGGTGACGCCATCCAGCAGAGTCATGCCAGGAGAGTGAGAGTCTAGAGGCCTCAGTAGGGGGCGGGAAGCCCACAGTGACAGTGGACATGGTCCACAGTGAGTGGGTAAGAAGTTGAGGTGACCAAGGAGTCGGCCTGGGGAGGTCCCCTGCTTAGCCAGGTCCTCCTTGCACCAAAGCCAGAGGAGCTGGTTCTGCCTTTGCTGGGTGTTGCCTTCCTCACAAGTCCTTCTCTTTGCTTCATAGTGGGAAACACCTGCTGAGCCCTTCAGGGTTCCAGCTATGAGTTTGGGGATGCTGGGTCCGCACATTTGGAAGCATGGCAAGGTGGGCCTCAGGGACTGGGGGTGACTATAGCCTTTCCTGTCCCGGCCACTGGGACAACTGTCTCTTCTGATTCCTCTCTTTGACCATGAATACTGCCATGTGTACACTACTAGAGTCCCTCTGTGTACATGGCCAGATACTATCTCAGAGCTTTGAATCCTGTGCTCTCACCCAGGGCATCAACTTTGTTTTTCTGTCTGCTTCATTCACCCCTCCACATGGTGCCATGGGGACTTCGGGGGGAGTGGGGTGTGGGTAAGCATCTCCAGAGACCCTAGTGACTCCTGGGTACTCTCTATAGGCACAGATGCAGTGTCCAGGGGTCTGTGGCATCATGGAAGTCAAGTTTAACATGACTCCACTGTGACACGAGTAAAGTGATTTCACTTCTAAGCCCCCAGTTCTCCCTTCTGTAAAATGGAGGTACTCACAGAAGCCACGTCAAAAGGGGGTTGAGAGGACATTAAAAAGCCATGCACAATGTTTCAGCACTGTGCAGGGCATCGGAATGCTCAATCGATGCTGTGGTGTTCTCCTGCAGATCTATGGGGCTCTGATGACTCTACTATAAACCAGAAGTTTCTCAAGGAAATAGTCCCTAATAAAAAGGTGTGGAAATCTCATAGGAAGGTGTGGAAGAGAGGCCTGGTTCTCAGCTGATGGGAGGGTGCCTGTTGTGGCACCTATTCCCACTCCTCATCAGACAGTGGGGCTTACAAAGGGCAGAATCAGAACCTCTGGCTGTGGGCCTATGATTGTCAATTCTCCTCACTTGGAGAACAAAAAATGGATGCCATGGATGTCCCTGGAGGAGCCCTCCACTCAAGGCTGGAATTGATGATGGAGGACCTCTCCTACGCAAAAGAAGTAGGCTGCTTGGGGTAAAGGTAGCATTGGTAGGAGCCCTGTATGCCAAGAAGGTCTCCTCCAGGCATAGACAAGAAGATTCCCTATAAAGAGTCAGTGGCTGGGTTTGCCCCAGGGGAAAGGGAAGGGCCCAGCTTCCTCATCTCTCCAGGAGTCTTTGGTTCCTGAAGCATACGGTATGAGTAGGAGGCAGATTCACTGGATGCCATGGGGACCAGGGAAGGTCCCCAGAGAGAAGCCAGAGTGGCTTTGCTGACCGCTGGAACAGATCTGGGATTGGCAGAAAGAAAGAGGCAGAAAGATGGAGCCCCATGGGAAACATCAAATCCTAAGCTCTTGAGATTGTTATTAGAGCTGCAAGAAGTTGAAGATGGGTGAACCTAGAGACTGGAGGTTGGTAGACACTTCGTGTCTGGCCGCGGCCCAACCCAGGCTAGTGTTGAGTGGTGGGATCTGGAGAAGCAGCAGCCCTGCCGAGCGAGAGGGAGATGTGCACGACCCAGAAAGGACAGCACCCGGGGCTGCTAGTCCCCCCTCTTGTGCTGTGCTCCAGGAAGCCAGTCGCATATGGTTCTCTGAGGTTGAAGATCTGCTCTTAGCATGGAGCCTGGTGTGTGAAGAGTGCTCAGAGGGGTGCTGAGGGAGTGAGTTGGACCAAAAAGGGAACAGGGACCTCTGGTATTGACCATGGGCCAGATTTTCCTCAAAGAAAACAAACTTCAGAGAGTAGGAGAGTGGAGGTTCTATTCTAGACTATCTTATATATTGTAATATTAATAATCCTGCCCCAGTTTTGCAAACTGCAAAACTAGTTCTAAATGGGATCTTTATATGATCAGCCATCCAGTCAACATGTTTGTTGAGCGTCTACTCAGGTTTCATGCAGAACCAGGCCCCACGGGTGCCAGACACAGGTGCACCCACAAGGAAATGAATGTTGATTCAATAACCTCATTTGATCTTTGACAACCCCATTCATTATGCCATTATGGGGACGGGGCTCTGGAAGAAGAAGAAACAAAGGGTGGTGAGCTGGCTGGCCAAGGTCCTACTAATAACCAGTTCGTGACCATACCAAGTGGTTCCTCTGGGTCTCTTGATGGTGACCTCAAACTGACCCCAGATGGCCTAGCAGCTCCCCACTCCAGTTTGGCTCTTACAGAAGTGACTCATTGATGGGGGTTTCCAGTGGCAACTACTGAGTATCCAAGAGAGACACGCTTCAGACAACTGTGAAACAATGAAAAGCTCTTAACAATTGATTTAAAATCCATTTGGTAATGTAATTGCACCAAAAATAGAAATACCCCCAAGAGGCCAAGGGACCAATCTACACTCCTCATTGCTATTTCTGTCCCTGCACTCATTCTCCAGTCCTGACCATGAGTGCATTTAATCTCTTTCGCAGACCCAGGCTTCAACTCTGTGCTATTTGACACTTTATCAAGAACAAGAACTATGTTTATGAACTGCTTCTCTGCCAGGAACTTTACATTTGTTCTTTGAATTTTGCTATCAATGTACTTAGGTTGATAGGATTATTCCCATTTTACAGATGAGGCGGCTAGAGCATCCTAGGAATACTCAGCTCTTAGGTTTCAGAGATTTAAACTCAAGTCTGTCTCATTTAAAACAAGATGGTCTCCCTACTTTTCTCTGGTCATCAAACTTGTAGGTGACAGGGAAGAGCCTGGAAAAACAGTAAATGCATTCAGTGAAGGAACCAGGACCTTGAAATAGCCTGCAGCCCTGGGCAGCACTGTTCAATAGAACTTTCTGCAATGATGGAAATGTTCCGTATCTGTGCTGTCCAATGTGGTAGCCACGAACCACGCATGACTATAGAGAACTAGAAATGTGGCCAGTGTGACTGAGAAAACAGACTTCAAATTTTATTTAACTCGTATTAATTAGCCACATGTGGCTGGGGGCTACTATACTAGACCATACCATACCTAGCACTATGGGCAGAAACCAACAGGATGACTCTAGGTCAGGATGTGTGTAACTCTTGCCTTTGAGTCATAGGAACGGGACAGGGAATTGAGAATAACTGAGGGACCCTGATACACTGTGTCCTTGAGCTTCAGTGGATGAGGTCTCTGCAGTCACCTCTAAATGTGGGAGCTAAGACATTAAATTAGAGAACAAAAGGAGGGAGGAAGTGGGCAAGGCAGAGAGGAGAGATGGGGCTTGGAAAGTGGAGGCAGGTACAAGATGGGTTCACCTGAGGACCCAGTCCCTTGTTCCCTGTGCTAAAGCCCCAGTAATGCAAAGGAAAGAAATCTTCTGAGAAAGGAGTGGGTTTCACTGCCAGTTAATAGGCCTGCCCCAAAGGAAAGCACCTTCCAATCCCTCTGCAGGATGCCCTAGACTTCTTATGAGCTTGTGACCACTTCTGTCTGCTTCCTACTTCTTGTTTGCTTTGGAGCATCCAAGCAGCCTATGCCTCATCCTGGGAGCAGGGAAACAAACATCACCGTGGAGACAAAATCACTTGACTCCACTTACAGTGGCTAACGGCCCATGATTTTCCAGCCTGAAGGACCTTTTGCTTCTGTGAGCATTGCCTGAGAAGATTTGGCCATGGAAAAAGACATTAGGAAGCTGAGGGCAATAAACTGTGATCAGAAAGACTAAGGACAAATCCCTGATGGGGGCATTGGAGGCCACAGTTCGAATAGGACAGCCACACAGGCTGCCTCCAACAGCTCCTCTGCCTCTGGTTTGTAAATGGAAAGCACCCTTAAGCTCACTCTCACCCTACCCTGAAAATCTGGGGAAGCAGGTGCAGCAGCAGAACAAGCTGGACAACTTGCTCCAGAGGGGACTTCTTGCCTTGGGCTTTCAAAGGAGAGGGTGGGTTTACTCTCCTGTCGTCATACTGTCTTGAGTCTGGACTTCAATGGCAGAAGGTCCATAGCAGAACCAGTCACAGGGAGAAAAGGGCCTTTCCAGGAAGTCATGCTGTGAAGTAGGATATCTAATTCCTTCTTCTCTGTTTTGATTATGGAAGAAGAAAGGGTAAGCTTGGGAGGTTTGCAAGAGGCACTCCCTGTGGTCCCCACATAACAGAGCCCTCCATCCCACATGTGGGCCTGGATTTGGGGCAGGATGGGGTCAGCCTTGGTCCCTGCCTGGTGGAGAAAGGCAGACATGGACACAGATGGCCACAGTGTGGTATGTGTAGAGAGCCCGGAGGAGGCCATGATCCATCAGATTCTTGATTCTGGGAACTACTGTACGTCAAAAGTCCCAGCACATGGTGGTGGCTGTGGTTGGAGCAGACCAATCTGGCTGAGCCAGGGAAGACTTTTAGTGGTATAACCAAACCTGTCTGCCCTGTGGGAGGTGGCCCCATTCTCGAGGCTGTACATTAGGTGAGGCAGACGTGAGTGAGGGTCTAGGTCATTGCAGGGCTATTAATCTGGAGTTGGTTCTGGCCCACCAGATACTCTGAGATAGGGTACATGGAAACCCTAAGGAAGGATCACTGATGATCTGGATTCAAATGTGGACAAAGTCAAAGCCTATCTGCTTTCCTGTCAGACACAGTGGGCTCAGTCCAGGCAATCTGCCTGCCAGATCCTGAACTAAAAGTAAGGCTTATTGTAATAAGGGTTTCCTGAGCCAGACAGCAGTCAGGGCTATACGACAGCTGGTTAGTGCTCTGTGTTTGAGCAGTATTGCTCTGAAAAAGTGAGAAGGCCTCTGTGTACAGTGACCAGGAAACTTTGCCCTGGCAACATTGGTATAGGGCTGGATTTCCTGAGGGATCTGGGTAGGTTGGGGGTCACTGGGCCTCAAGACTACAGCATTGATTCTAAGAGAGACTGGTTCCTACTCTCGGCAAGAACTTGGGGTACATGTGATGGGTACCACAGGCCCTTCTTCCCTGGCTTGTAGTGTAACACAATCAGTTATAGCCCAGCTGGCGGGGGGTGGGGGGGTAGAGGGGCTGTGTAGCCCAGGGCTGACACTGGCCGGGCTGGCCTAGGTATCCTTGTCCACAGTGAGTCTCTATGGGTCTTTTGGGCTATGCTATTCCCGTTCTTTTCCAAATGAAGGACTTGAGGGCCAAGGCAGGGAAACTGTTCTCTGGACCAAGCAGTGGGCCCTGTCTTAGGAGAGGGGAGTGATGTTCAGGTCTGCATCAAGGAAAGGAACCTAAGGCAGGGTCAGACCTCCCCTGTGAGCATAGAGGAGGTGACCCTCAAGGTCAGGTTTGACTTGACACCGGCAGAAGCTGCCTAGCTCCCCCTCCCCGACCTGTCAGTCTACCTCTCCCCTTTCTCATTCTTCCCAGGAATTCCTGGGAACATTTTCCAGAAACACATAGGTCTCAGTAGAGCCTACCATGGGGTGCTCTGTGAGTATTTGGTACAGATGCTTTCTACCGCCTCCCCAGTCATGCTTTTTATCGACCGTAAAAAGGGCCATGGGCTGTGATTCTGTGGCAAGAATCAATTTCATAGATGTCAATAAACTACAAAGAGGATTAATTCAGACTGTGAGGCTGAGCATGACAGCTATTTTGGGTCAAGTCCACATTTTGTTCCTGAATGGACTCTGGCTTCTGCATCATTTCCCCGGTCCAGCTCCTCAGCCTTCATTTTGAGTTCAGCACACTGAGTTTGGCCATGTGCCTATGAGGAAGCCCTGGACTAATTTCTAATCTTGGGGGCTGTTCCCTGCCATCTCCTGTTCATTGTAAAAACCAAGCAACATAGAAGAGAATTTGGAAACTTATCAGGCAGAATCCCGCCCCTCCCATAGCAACAAATTCTCTACAGCTTTCCCCTTCCGTCTGGGTCCATGTGTGTGATGGCTGGACAAGGACACTCGCTTTATGGTCTATTTATTCAGTTAATGTTAACTGTGTCTCCATGTGGCCTTTGAGTCTTTGAGCCCATCATTTCCAGTGGCTTCAAAATGTCATAGTCATGTCAAGTGGATAGACATGCATTATTTAATCATTTGCCTTCTGTGCACATTATTGCTGGAAGCCAGGTCACCTGACCTGATTTTGGCTCATAATGCACACTTGCTAGTCCCAGAGAAGGGAGGCACAAAAGTGGAGCCACAATTCAGATGTATTTATCTATGAAACATTTATTAACTGTCTGCTAAAGACAATGAAGTATACCAGGGAGAGCACGTGGTTTGGGGGGAGTAAGAAAATGTGGTTCTGGATACCCAATTGCTTGAGAGTCTGGGGTCAGAAGACAGGCCTCTGGTGTCACAAGACAAGGAGGGGGATGTTAGGGCTTGTGAGCTCCAAGGAAGCTGTGATGTGCCTGGTTCTGAGAAACTAGGTTCTCAAATAGTTGGGAGTTGTCTTTTAGACATTGGTGCATTCCCGTTTATTTGTCACTGATGCTACGATAATGAAGGTTTTGACTAATTTCCATGCAAAGGCAAGTAAGCAAAGATTCTGGGAGCTTTCCTATTATCATTTCATTTCTAGTCACGTGCCTTTGGATGTTTCTTGAGTGGGCGGAAAAAGGTTGTGGAAGTAGAGCTGTATGGCTGGGAATTGTGGGAAGCCCAGGAATTTTTCTCGGAACGACTCGCATCCATTATGTGCAGTGGCAGGGGCACAGAGGCTAAAACGCGCTGCTTGATAGAAGCATAACTGCCATGTTTACTGAGCTCCTGCTGCAAGCAGACACTGTACTAGGCATGTTGTGCAGGGAAGCATGATTTTCTTTACAACAGTATTTTAAGGTAGGTATGATTCCCTTCACTTTGAAGAAGAGGAGCTTGCAAATTAGACAAGTTAAGTGACTTGCTAGAGGTGACTTAGCGTCTCTTCTCTGGAGCCCGGTAGCTGCACAGTATTTCATGAAACCCTGTTTCTAAAGAGTGGTCTCATGCATGTTTGCCTTTCAAAACAAAATGGTAACCAGATAGCAACCCAGACCTAGGAATGCAAGAGAAATTATATGCAATTATTTTAGAAAGCTCTGTTAAAGTCATTTACTTCCCAGTGAGAGTATGTACTTAGAGCTGAGATTGATAAGAATATATGTTTAGGGTTAGTAGTTAAGTTTATTTTTATCATTTTCAAAAGAAACTGTACCTTAAAATTAACATACCACATCACTGGGCTAAAAAACTGATCTCATCTTTACTTTTTTGGCTGGTAGATTAAAGACTTCAGAGTTATTTACAGACTTTCTATTCTGCCCTGAAAAGTTAGGAGGCCAGACCAGAAACTACTGCCCAGCAAATCTCGGTGGTGGAGCGGGTCTGTCCGCTGAACCAGTAGCTGGATGTGTGTGGTGGGCAGAAGAGAATCTGAGGGATCCCACATGAGTTTTCCAAGGGCCAGGTCAGTCTAAGCCTGGTTTTTATTTTTTATTTTTTTATTTTATTTATTTATTTTTTAATTTTTTTTAACGTTTATTTACTTTTGAGACAGAGAGAGACAGAGCATGAATGGGGGAGGGTCAGAGAGAGGGAGACAAAGAATCCGAAACAGGCTCCAGGCTCCGAGCTGTCAGCACAGAGCCCGACGCGGGGCTCGAACTCACGGACCGTGAGATCGTGACCTGAGCTGAAGTCGGCCGCTCAACCGACTGAGCCACCCAGGAGCCCCTAGGCCTGGTTTTTAAATTTGATTTTGTTTTGCTTGATTACTGCCACAATCCTGATGCATTGCCCTGTTTATCAGAGATGTAAGTGTTGTTTGCAGGTGGCATAGACAGAACTATGCCCAAGGTGATGGTTTATCTGATTCTTTGATGGAAACCTTCTTTGACCTCTTACCATGGATGCCTACATGCTCTCGCCACTACCCCTTGGGGTATCCCTGCTTCACATTCAATCCCTGTGCCTTACCATCGTGTGTTCAGAGAGGCTTCACTGACTGTTTCCTCTTTAGGCATGTCCGCTGTGCCTGTCCCACATCTGTGGGTTGACCTGGAAACCCACACCCTGGAAACTCTGTGAGGAGTCTGGGGATAGAGATGCATTCATGAGTTCTTGGCATACAGAGGGAACTGCATCGCTTTACAGGAGTAGGTGAGGTCACCAGGGGCACGGGAGGAGGGGAAAAGCAAGACCAGGTCTGTCTCTGGGGAAACCACAGTTAAGCTGTCACTGGAGGATAGAAGGGTTGCAAAGGCTTAGTAGAAGAGGTGGGAGTGGAGTTGGGAAAACACAGTTGCCCCCAGGGTTTTGAGGAGGGAGAGACCTTGTGGTTCTAGAAGGGCTGGGAGCCCCAGGCTGTGTGGGGCCTGCTGGGATTCCTGTTTGCTGTTCTTGTTAAATTTTACCAAAATCCTAAAAATCATAAGCCCTATGCCATGGGGATGAGTCTAAAACTAACTTTTTTTTTTCCAGTTCACTTTCTTAAACTCATACAATATTATATGATCATTAAAGAACATTTGGAAAGAGAAAGTGGAAAGAAATTTTAAATACCTAAATTTGAACCTTTCTGAACACACCAAATGTTAACATTTTGGTCTATTTTCTTTCAGTGGCTTTTCAGTGGTTTTTCAGTGGCTAAGGGTTTTTAAAACTGTGATTATAATTATACTGTATATATAAACCTGCACTCAATTTAACATTTATATCCCAAGTACCAATCTATGATGGTCTTTTAAAACGTGGCAAACATCATTCAGACTGGTATAAAGTTCAGCACCCACCTTTTAATTCAATCTTCTTCAGAATATTACTCGTTTCTGTTGTTCTATATGTTCTGGCTACTAGACATCAGGTTCTGAGAATAGTATGTAAGTTAATGCCCACAACCGTCTTCATCTTGTATTTTCAATGGTGATGGGTTTTGCCTCAAGTGTCCTGATGCTAGAATACTGAGTGTACAAATGTTCAGAACAGTTATGTTTTCACAATTGCTCCTATGAATATAAAATTGCCCTTTTTATACTGCTTGATGCTACTTATTGCCTTAAATTGTGCTTTGTCTGACATAGGCACTCAGGCTTTTTCTTTTGTTTGCATTTACCTGGTATAGCTTTGCCCACCCTGGCATTGTTTTATTTTGGGTGAGTCTCTTGTATTTATTTAATCTGGAAGCCTTTGTCTTGGAACAAGGGAATGTTAAATGCTTACATTTATTGTCCTCACCATTGTGGGTAGCCTCCTGTTACCTTGTTTTATGTTTTCTGCATTTCCTTTCTTTTCTGACTTTTGAGCCATAGCTGATGATTTCTTTTATCTTCTGCAGTGATTTGGAAGGGAGACATCTTGTTTCTCACTCCACTGATCTGCATTCTATTGCCTCCAATGAATGTTTTGATTTGTCTCTGTGTTCGGTTTCTAAGCAGCTCTGCTTATCTCAGCCTGGCCTCTTCTCATCTCCTTTGGTGGAGGCGACATCCTTTGTGGAATGGTTTTAAAGGCCCTCTGTTGATTTTTCTTTGTTTGCTCACTCTGGGAAGGGAGTCCCGCATAGCTGCCCAGTCGTGCTTCCTGCAAGATGAAGGGACCATCCAGGCCCGAGCCAGAGGGGGGGTGTGTTTGGTGACGGTGAGGTGGCAAGGCAGGAAGTGTCCTCAGCATCACCTGTGGAAGCCCCAGGAAGAGGTGCCTGCTGGCTCTCAGCGGAGAAAAGCACCCTGCACAGACCTGGTCCCAGCTGGCAATGATGAGCTCTCTGCAGAGAGGGGGGCGCAGGGCTGAAGGAGGAGAGGGAGAGTGGGGAGACCTGAGCTGGCTGGGTCTTGGCTCTGGCCGAGAGAGGTGGTTCAGAGCCTGTCAGTCTTCTGCATGAAATTTCCTGGGCGCATGAATTATTTGAAAAAATGCTTTTTAAGACTTGTAAAAGGAATTTCAGTGAGGGCTTTTTCAGTGCCTCCATTTGTCTACTCTCTTAACCAGGTATTGCTGTATTGTATACTAAAATTCTCTCTATGGAGCAATTAAAAGCTTTAAATGACTTGCTTAAATTAAACACTCTGGGGGCGCCTGGGTGGCTCAGTCGGTTAAGCGTCCGACTTCAGCTCAGGTCACGATCTCGCGGTCCGTGAGTTCGAGCCCCGCATCGGGCTCTAGGCTGATGGCTCGGAGCCTGGAGCCTGCTTCCGATTCTGTGTCTTCCTCTCTCTCTGACCCTCCCCCGTTCACGCTCTGTCTCTCTCTGTCTCAAAAATAAATAAACGTTAAAAAAAATTTTTTTTAAACACTCTGGCATTTTTAAAATTGATGCAAGATAGCTGCTCCTCTGTATTCCCAACACAGAGGTCCCAGTTCTGGGAAGGGCACTGCCACACCCACAGACAAGAGTGGGTTGGGCCCCCAGGAACGGCAATGTGGGACTGGCTGGGGAGGACAGCCTGCCAGGGCTGAAGAAGGTCTCCAGAGGGAGACACAGGCTGAGTAAAGCTTTTCTTTTTTTCTCCCCCAGCTTTATTGAGATCTTATGGACATACAACACGTTAGTTGAAGGTGTCCAACGTGATGATTTGGTATGCAAGTATGTTGAGAAATGGTTGCCACAGGGCTTTGTCTTCTCAAGGGCCTAGAGGCAGGGGTGGGCCTGGTCTGCCAGCAGTGACCCTCCCCTGACCAGGCCAAGGCTTTCCAAAGCAGGCCTCAGACCTGCTGGTAAGAAGGGAGCAGGGTAGCACATGCAGTGTAGAGTTTTGAGGGGGCCGGCCTGGCTTCTGGGATTGGTGGTAAAACCAAGTAGTGATTTAGAAGAGCTAGACCATTTGTTTGGATACCAAAAGCCCTCACAAATGACAAGTTCCTCTATGCCCAGCATCTCAGCTGGTCCTCTGGAATCCCTTGGAATATTTCAGCCAGAATTAAAAAGGTCCAGACAGGGGTGCGTGGGTGGCTCAGTTGGTTAAGCATCTGACTTTGGCTCCGGTCATGATCTCACAGTTCATGGGTTTGAGCCCCATGTTGGACTCTGTGCTGACAGCATGGAGCCTGGAGCCTGCTTCAGATTCTGTGTCTTCTCTCTCTACTCATCCCCCACTTACTCTCTCTCTCTCTCTCTCTCTCTCTCTCTCAAAAATAAATAAACATTAACAAATATTTTTTAAAAGAGGGTCCAGACAAGCAGGTTCCAAGGAGGCCTCGAGACTGGGACAAGTCCAGGCCTTGGCCAACAAGATCAAGCTCATCCCTCTAATCTCCATGTTGTTCCAGGCCCACATGGTCAGGATGGCCACTACCACATCCTTGGAGTACCTGATGAGGGAACTGAGGTCCAGAGATAGATACATCCAAAATCACTCAACAGGCCAATCCCAACTCCTTTCAGTGTCCCAATATTTCAACCTATTTGCTTTTTTCTTTCTATATGTGTTGGTGTAAAACCCTGTGACTTAGATGTTAACATCTGGGCCATGAGAGAGAGAGAGAGAGAGAGAGAGAGAGAGAGAGAGAGAGTGTGTGTGTGTGTGTGTGTGTGTGTGTGTGTGTGTGTTACTCCCCCTCGTCCCCCATGAGAGTTGGTCACTCCTTCTCTGTGCCTTTAGTGCTCTCTGCTCATCCCCCCATTGCACCACTTACTTTACTGAACTATAATTATCTGTCTGTGTTTGTTCTCCTTGTAGGAGGCAGTACCTAAGGGCAGGGACTTTGTGCCACTCTTTGTATACAGTAGACATACATGAATTTTGTTAAATGAATGTTGATGAATTCATAATTCCACTCACTGTATATACATAGGTTACAGTGTTTTGGTCCAATTAAATGTGTAATTCTTTTTTGATCAATTAATTTAAAATTATGTTCAACTGAAGGTTAACAACTGGAAAGCTATTTTGCTCAGCATGCCACACCTGTGGAGGGTGTGTCTACTTGGACCACACTTCATGGTGCTTCATGGTGCTCCTTGTGGCAGCATGCTCTAATTGCAGACAAAGCGTCTCAAGAGCAGGTCTTTCAAACAAAGCATGTAAAGGAAAAACATCTTCAGTGAGTGCACCCAACACGTTTCTGCAATATACCAGCCTCTGCCTCCTTCACTTTCATGCTGCTATCTCAGCTTCCACAGCTGGACCTGTTCAGGTGTGATGTGAGATAAGGTTGCCTGTAGAAGATCCCAATTTGGCTCACCTGCTGGGCTACATTATTCCAGAGGTGTGAGGAAGCACCTAGAAGGTAACATCATGAGCTAACCATGTTCATTTGCACATTTCCTACAGTGTATTCCTTGTTCTATTTTGGAATTGACTAACCCCCTATGGACAGGCACCGTGTTTCATTCACTTCCATCTCTCCATTGCCTGGCCACAGGGCTTAGCACACAGTAGTGTTAAATGCGTGAGCAAGCTGTGAACACTTGCTGAGCACCTACTGTGTGCTAGGCCCTGAGTTGGGGGCTGATCACAGGAACATCTAAGAATTGACCCTCGGGGTCAGAATGATGAGGTAAAAGGGACTTGGCTGGTAAAGTTATTCTGGAGTAACATCAGCTGTACTTCCTGATGCCCAACCATTCTAAACATCTATACCTTTAGTATTATTATTTTGATTTTCCAGTTTGATTTTATCCTTCAGAAGTCACCATTCCACCCTGTTGTATTCAGTGTCTGACACACATTAATCATTATGGGGTCAATGGCCAGAGGAGTCCTTGACATTCTATTACCAAGTGTGTGTCATTTCTCATTAGCAATACGTTTAAAATCCCTAGGGACTTATTCCTGGATAACTTGTCAAAATTTCTGTGGCCTTGCCCACCAGTTTATTTATCCTTCCAGAACTGTGGAGGGCACCTGGAATCCTACCATGACTTTCTAGAGAAAACATAGTAAGCACCATGATCTCTTTCATCTTCTATCATCTTGCACATCAGAACTCCTCCTTTACTCATCAAGGGGTTCTCTCAAAGCTGTGCAAGTTCCCTCCCCATTGCTTCACATCCTTCACAGAACCGCAGGTGCCTCTTGGAAGAAGTGCCCCATCTGTGCCCCTCTCCTTTCCCGCCTTTGTTTTCCACTGTTATTCAAAGTGTAGCCATGGAGAGAAATCTGGTGGTCAGCAGTGACTGCAGCCATTAGAAAAGATAGATTTTTCTTCTAACCCCCCTAAGGAGAATAGGTTTGGTTTCTGGTCCCTGTAGTTTGCAGAGAAATGAACACAATGAATTCAAGATGGCAAATTCAGAAAAATCTCCTTTTGTGAAACAAGCTCTCTGCACGGGAGGGGGCCACTGGCTGACAGATGCTGCATGGGGTTTGTTTGCAATGACCCTGACTCAGGCCCTCACCACCATTCAGGGGTGTCACTGGGAAATCATGGACCAAAGGATGACACTGCCTGCTTCCTGGAGCACAGAGAAAAGGACTGAGTCCTGTGGGCAAGGCATCTGCCTCCTCCCCCACAGAAAAAGTCCTCCTAAGCTTTTTGCCTGGGTTTGAGCACTGCAGCTGTGCTTGGCATCTGCGTTTCCTGGCAGCCCATGCTGCCTGCCACTTGATACAGTCAGCAATGCTGGTAGCAGACCTCCCACCTGGCTCTTGCCTAGGGCTTTTGTGAAGACCAAATGAAAGAAAAGGCTATGCACATTAGATAGCAAAGAGCACTGGTAGGAATGCTAGACTGTGGTCTGGCCACACTCTCCACAAACTTTGGCTTTGGGCATGCTTGGTGAGCCTGCTCCTCACTGCAACAATATGCCCAAATCCAATGAGATGCTTCAAACTGGTGCTTTCAGATTTCATATCCCATCTTTTTCCTGTGAACTTTTTTGTTTTTCTAACACTTGTTAGCCTGATATCCAAGGCTTTTCAAACTCTTCTTTCTAAACATCTGTTTCCTACTGAAAACCTCTTCTCCATTTCAGGACTCCCAGAACACATCATTGGCATTCCCAGCCCTGTTCATTGGATCACAGCTTTTCCCTGTCTTCCCTCTGTACCATACACACTCCTCGGAGCCTCTCCATATTGTACCCACTTCTGAAGACCAAGCAGAAGACCTCTATGCAAGTTGATCAACAAATCATTTTGCCCTCTTTCACAATAAGTTACTGGGTTCCTGCTGACCTTGAACCAGGGAGGCAATGATCACAATGGTTAAGAGAAGATTTTGCAGTCAAATTTCCTGGGTTGGGATGCTCGTCCCACTCCTTACTGCTTCTGGGACCTTGGGTAAGTTACTTGAAGTATGTGAACATTGCTTTCCTCAGCCATAAAATAGGAATAATAATGGTAGCTTTTATGCATATAAGTTGCTAAGCACAATGCCTGATGTACTGTAAGCACTCCATTAAGAAAGGCTAGTATTACCCTAAGAAATTTCATATATGTTGTCATGTAATAGCCATAACAGCCCAGGAAAGTATGTTTTATTGCTCCAGATGGGAAAAATGAGGCTCAGAAAGGTTAAAGCACTTGCTCAAGTGCTTGCTCACATATTGGTTGTGAAGCTGAGATTCAGATTCAGGTCGGGGGCTGGGATCTACAGCTTGAGCCAACTGCCATAGCCAATGCACCGTAGTCAAGCCTCTTGTGTTTACTTCAGCATTTGTTCTTTCGTTCACTCTACACATGGGCATCTCCCTTCTCCCCATCCAGACCCTAGGTTCTTCCAGAGCTGCATTTTCAAAATGCAGCATTCAGCATTCATTGAGTGAACAAGAGTGAATGGATGGGAAAAATCCATTTCAAGATCAGACCCTATCCCAGGAGAACTTAGTAATGGTACTTAGGTCCCTGGAAGTCATGGGTGTCTCAACAAAATCAGGGGTGAGCCTGCCCTCCAGGCTCTTCCCCACCTCAATACACCCACCACACTTTTTTTTTCAATGTTTATTTTGAGAGAGAGAGAGGGAGTGAGTGAGCGTGAGCAGGGAAGAGGGGCAGAGAAAGAGGGAAAGAGAATCTTAAACAGGCTCCATGCTCAGCATGGATACCGACATCTGGTTTGATCCCATGACTGTAGATCATGACCTGAGCCAAAATCAAGAGTCGGATGCCTAACCGACTGAGCCAATTAGATACCCACACCCACCACACTTTGACCCCAGACATCTGACCATGTTGCTCTCCTGCCAAAATATTTCTAGGAATTCCCCACAATTTCTCTGTGACTAGTCAGTATTTTCTCTAGAGTTCTACATGCTTTGTTAACATAAGTCTTCACTGAGCTTAACCTATATTTCTTTGGTCCAGAAAGCAAACTTTTGGAAGAGAACTAGATATTCAAGGACAGCAGCAATGTGCTTCCTCAGAGCTATGCAGTGAATGGACCTATCACCTGCTGTAAGAGCCAGGAGAACATGATTCTTCTGGGGCTATGGTTTCTAGATTGATGTCCCATCTATTTTTTAAAGCAAAGCTGCATGTAAAGTGCTCTAACCACTAAGGTCAGAATGTCAGAACTTTAGGATAAATATGATGGAGAACAATGCCCATTTTGGTTCTTAATTTATCATCTCAGGAAAGAAAGCTCATGTATGTTAATGGGAGAGAGAGAAGAACCTGACAGACTGTGTAATATGCCCAAAGTTACTGAGACCCTACATTTTGGTATAGGCACAATCAGATGAAACTGTCCTTTCAACCTTTTTCAGAGACAAAGCAAAGATGCAGAATGCAGCAGTGAAACTGTAGAAAAGAGTGAAAATATAAAATAATATCAACAGCACATGTTTTTATATGTCTAGAAAGAAATTCTATAAGTTAAAAATACAACCATAAAAAAATTGGAGAAAAGACCATGGAAATTCTGAATGGAAAATTCTCTATTAAACAACCACAAGTTCTCTATTAACATTTGAAATTTCATTTCATCAAAGCTACCATCTTTTGAGTACCTACTATGTATGAGATGTTTTATTTGCATTATCTAATTTAGTCCTCACCACAGCCTGCAAGAGTGGTGGTACTATCTCCATTTTACAGAGGAGGAGATTGACAGTGTCTTGATCAAGACCAATGGATGGCAGAATGGCTTTGACCTCACATAGGTCTGACTCTTGTCCAGGATCTTTCTCCTAGAGCGTAAGGCTTACATTTCTCTGAGGAATCTTGGAATCCAAGAGACTCAGAGTTCTTGGGTCCTCTGTTATCAGTACACACTAATCATTCTCTTCCTCAACTTGCTAGCAGAGGTCAGGACCTGTGCATAATGCAGTTAGCTAATGTGTTTACCCATTGTGTACTTATGTAAGTGGCTTGAAGTCTTTCCTCAGTTTCATTTTCTGTCAGAAAATTGGGGCCACATCAAGGTAGTTCATGAGCTTGTACTGAGCATGCATTTTCAATCATCTTTTAAGTAGTAGTAAACCCTTTCCTTCATGTATTTGAAAATTGTCTGCTTGTTCTCCTTCTTGTTGCCCCTATCTTGTAAGATTCTAGAAGTCTCCTCTGATAATAATATTGAGTACTCCTCTGATAGCTAATACTGAAGTCTCCTCTGATAGCTAATATTGAGTACTCACTATGTACCAGCCACTGTTCTAAGTGATTTGACTCAACCAAGGAGGTAGGTTCTATTATCATCATCATTTTACAGGTGAGGAAATGGAAGCATAGAGATTAATCAACTTGTCCAAGGTCACACAGCTTAAGTGGTAAAGCTAGTATTCATCTCTGGCTGACTGATTACAAAACCTACTTTGCTAAATGCCTTAGTTTGTGAAGAACATTTTCTCCTAAATGGAAGCACTCTAGAGAAGTGTTATGCAGTAGAAATGAGTTACAAATGCAAGACGTATATAATTAATTTTCTAGTAGACACATTAAAAGGAGAAACAAGTGAAGTTAATTTTAATATATTTTATTTAACTCAATATATCCAAAATAATATTTCAACTTATACTATTAACATTATTAGTGAGCTATTTTATATATATTTTTCATACTAATTTTTCAAAATCTGGTGCCTCAATTTGGACTAGCCACATTTCAAGTGCTCAATAGCATGTGGCTACTATATTGTACAACACGGATATAAATGGGCATTCTTCTTTTCCCATTTAATCTATTGTTTCTCTTTCAACTTAAGTTTTGCATTAAGATTAGATCTAAAAAGTCTCTGTTAATGGAAACATGCCCTTTGGATAATTTGGTGAGCAGAGCAGCAGTTGAGTACAGTGGAGAGAAGAAATTTTAGGAATTAATAAAACCTGGGTTCTAATCCCCCTCTTTGCCACTAACCAGGGCTGTGTGTGGCTAGTGGCAACACTCAATTTCCCTCAGCCTCTTTCCTTATGTTAAAAAAAGAGATGATGGTTTATGATTATTAAGGTTCTTTCCATTTCTAAAAACTCTGAAAATTTTTTAATGTTTATTTTTGAGAGAGCGTGAGTGAGGGAGGGGCAGAGAGAGTGGAGACACAGAATCTGAGGCAGGCTCCAGGCTCTGTCAACACAGAGCCTGATGTGGGGTTCGAACCCACAAACTGTGAAATGACCTGAGCCGAAGGTGGGCGCTTAACTGACTGAGCCACCCAGGTGCCCCTCTAAAGACTCTTTCTGCTTACAGCACACACCCTTGTCAGCATTTCTGCATCTGTTTCCACTTTCCATTTAAGATTCCGATATGACAGGGCTTATCCCACGTTGGATTGTGTTCACTATGCAGAGCTCTGTGCCTGGCACATTGCAGGTCTAGGAAATACTGAATGAATGAAAGTCCTGTTCTTTCAGTGACCCTGGAGTTTCCCAGTTTTTGCCAGAATAACTATAGCAGCCTTAGCAATTAATTACAATTTTATTTCCTTTCTCATATTGGCATAAAATCTTGACAATCTAAGCTTACTGAAGGGTTACAGCCAGAATTAAAAACCATTTCCTGATCCTGTTAGAAAAGGAGACAGTACTCAGCTGTAGGCATGGCTTCCTAGAGACCCCCACGAATGGCTCCCCTCTTAATACATGCTGTTCTGATGCTGAGGAGAGTTAATTAATGACTCTAAATAAGAAAACAATCAAATCTGTCTGCAGTCATATGAGTCAGAACAGACCCGGATGGGAGCCGGGTCCTTGGCCTCCGAGTGCACTCGGGAAAAGCAATAGCAGATTTGCTGCATGCATCAGAGTCCTGCAAAGCCCGAACCTAGAAGGGGAAAGAAAGACTCAAAATGGACAGGAGACCTAGCCTGATGTGAGGCATTTTCTTAAAAGGTGAGGCCCCCTTTCTATGCATTGTGCAGACTGAGGTCAAGAGAGGAGAAAAAGCAAATCTCTTGCTCTCTACTCTCTTTAGACACCTAAACTAACAGCCACTGAATGGGGAGTTCTCAGGCCCAGGTCACTTGTGTGTGTGGCAAGATTGGGGCAGTTGGCACTGCCACCCTGGGAGGACCAGAGGATGTGTGGCCTGAAGCCTATCACACCCCAAACTTGCCAACCTGCAGGAGTCGTGCAGCCACATATGAAGGCAGAACACTGGTTATGATGACACAAGGGCAGGAATGTGGCACTTCCCTGGGATTAGCTGAGGCTCACAACAATGAAAACTTTTATTTTGGTGTTAAAGACCTTGCTGTAAAAATCTGAGAGTGGGAATAGGGAGAAGGAGCCTCTTAACAATATCCAAGTGTCCTCAGCATTGGAACAGGACACCAGCAAATAAATATAAGCCCTATTTCTTTGGCTCTACGTGTACTCTGTGAAATAATAACAGCCTCCTCATTCCCCACCCCCATTCTTGCAGATTATGAAAAATAGATTTTGCTGCCATCCAAGCTTGGCTTCTTGTGAAATTGTTCCACTCTGGAAAGAAAACCCTGGGACACTGGCCATCAGGGTCATTGTACTCCTTTTTCTCCTTCTTTACCTATAACCAAGTACAGGCAACAAGCCTTTTGTCAGGATAATATGTAAAGTATTGTGGTAATATCCTTGATATATTTGAAAGGACTTTTTATGGCTTATGTCTGAATCTTTGTTGGTCCCCAATCCTTTCCTCTAAAAGTTGGTTAGAATCTCATATAGGGCAGTCCGAAACTTCAATTTTGCTTCTACAATAGCAGTAGGAAAAAATAATGGTAAGAGGAGACTCTGGAGTTTAAGAGATCCAGTTTGGAATCTAAACTCTATTCCTTCTGATCTGTGTAATCATGGGCAAGGCCCTTTCCTCCCAAAGCTTCATTTCCTCTTCTTGAAAGTGGAAACACCACCACCACCTACCTCATAGGACTGTGAAGATTAAATACGTTTGAAAAGCCTGACTCAGAAATGTTGTTTCTTATTATTAGCTTGTAATTCTTTAAATAGGGTTTGCCAATGGGTTCGTTTGAAGCAATACAATAAAAGCCTCTACAGCTCTGTTTCCTCCTATTTCTTTCTGTGATGAGCTTTGGGGAAATCCTTACAGAAGCCTTGGTCCTCAGAGCTTCCTTCTATTCCCTGCCCTGAATCCTGCCTTCTCCACTAGTGGGGTTGAGGCCAGAGTTCCAGAACCTTGGACAGCTCCACTCCTTCTTGGCTACTGGCAACCTGAGAGAACAGGAGGGATTTAGTGGAATTTTCCCACAAAGGCTGTATTAATACTTGGATTTAGGAATCCCACTCGTTCATTCTCACTCACAGCATGCATACTATTTGCTTGCATCCTCAGATTCTTCAACACGACCAGCACTCCTAAAAAAATTTTGAGGAGCTTCTCCTCTTCATGAACCTGTTAACTACACCCATAAGATTTACTAACTCTTCAGCCCCTTTACTACTCTCCTGTGAACTCCAATAGTTTTTTTGAGCCCAAGAAGAGAAACACCACCCACATCTTCCTGTATCTGCTGATATTTAATTTGTTTGGCTTTTGTACAAGGATTAAACATTCTTGATTAACTTCAAGTGAAAGTAATAATGTATGAGCATGAAGAAAGGTTTTACAAGACAAAGAGATTCAGGTATGAATTAAAAGAAACATAAAATAATGTTACTGCCTGTAGGTGATGTTAAGTGCCATTCTCTAATCAGAATAAGCAGGTGGTTCAATTTATGAGATAATTTAGCTTTTCACTCTTTCATGCAGAATGCAACACACATATGCAGTCACCTTCTGAACAGGCAAGGAAGAGATTAAGTCCTATTTTTACTTTATGATACTGAGTCATGTAGTTCAATGCAAATCACATGGATGCCAAAGTAAGAACAATACTAGGTATTTAAATACCTCCTTTCCTTTAAGGAGCTCTAAAGATTTTGTGGCTGTGTGAATTCTCTTCAGAGCAATTCTGGGAGAAGAGACACATGTCACCAGGTAAGCATTTAAGACGGAGCATTTTTCATCCATCTCCCCTACTCCCGTTAGATCTAGGAGAGCCAGTGTTTGCCAGTTCTTTGTACTTAGTAATAGCCTTCTGATTTCTGCATTTTCTGGGCCACATTTTCAACAAGGTAAAAGAAGGCTTATCTTTCAAAATACATTATTGGCGGGGCACCTGGGTGGCTCAGTCGGTTAAGCATCCAACTTTGGCTTGGTCATGATCTCACAGCTCATGTGTTCAAGACCCACACCAGGCTCTGGACTGACAGCTCGAAGTCTGGAGCCTGCTTCAGATTCTGTGTCTCCCTCTCTCTCTGACCCTCCCCCACCCCCACTCTCTCAAAAATAAACATTAGAAAAAATTAAACAAAAATATGTTATTGGCTAATAATGAGGAAGAGAGGAGGAGAAAGTGGAATAAGAAGGGGAGGGTGGGAATCATAGTAGGAGAGGAAGAGATAAGAAAGATGCTTAAAACTCCCTGAACTTGATAAGTGTTTTCCATGCATTTTCCTCACAAATGGATTTGATGTCCATCCCCAATTGGATGGAAACTTGGACAGAGGCCTTTTGGCCCTCTTCAAATACTTCTGTATGGGCAAGGACAGTGGCAATTTCACTGCTTGGACTAGTTTGAAGTCACTTCCATTAAGAATATCAACTTAGGACTCGAAAGGCTGACAGGGAGCCCCATATGGAAGGGTTTGTGATTTTTACCTAACAGTACCCACACCCACCCTGAACCTCCACACTCAGGGAGAGTGTTAGTTGCAAATTTACTACTTTTCCCAGTAGAGGTCGCTGTGGATACTGGCAGTGGATACTTCAGACTGGATCAGGCAGGGCTGGGCTGGATGGTGGCTCCGCTGTCTAATAATGGGTCTTTCTGTGGTTGCACTCAAAACGGTCTAGCCCCTCATCCTATGGGAAGGGGGTCTCTGGTGGGTATTGTCTCAAAGCCACACAACACCTTTGCTGTAAAGTACTATGAAACTGAGGTCACTCACTGGGAATGGGCAGGTCTGGGAGGGCTGTCATCCTCTAGGGGTGTCCACTCATAGTGGTATCTGTGTGCCACACTCATACCCTCTCTGTGAGTATACCCGGTATTACTGAGAGGCCACCTGCCACTGACTGGCAACCCCAGACCTATAGACCTTCCAGGTATGGAGGCCAAATTGAGGAAATTTCCTTGCCACAATATCTTGCACCCCAAAATCATAAAAGACTATGCTGATGAGCCCCCCCAAGCCCCACTTGGAAGCTCACGTGGAGAGGTGGGGTGGAATTCTGGGCCTCAGGGCAACCCCTTGCAGCAGGATAAGATTTCTGAGGGATGGGAAGGGCAGGGCATTGGTGGAGATGTTAGGGTCTGATCTGAGACCCCAGAAAGGCTGACGAGGGCTCCACATACTTGTGATGTCCTATCTTCTAGGCCACACCCAAGCATGCAGTTTAGGCCCAAGGCAGCCTGAAGCTACCTTCACCCTGAGGGCACCCACTGGAACCCTAAATTATTACTGTGGCTTTAGAGTGGAAGAGACAACCAACCTGCCCACACCCCCAACATCTAAGGTCAGCAGAGAGTGGTTCCTCCTCCCACAAGCACACACAGACAGATTCACAAGCTCATCATGACACACACATGAACATTGGAGCACACACTGGCACATTCACACAGTCATACACGTTAATATTCACACTCTGACCCACATCATCACCCATGCAAACACACGGTGACACATACACTCGAACCCGAGTATCAAACCTGACCTAACATGGTTGATGGAGCGTAGCGAGATCGAGTCAGGATGCCTCTCCAGACCCTGGTCCATCTATATCTCCTGAATCCTGGGACCCTACCCTGCAGGCGGAGCCCCCTGCCTGTCCGCGTGCGTCCTCGTGGCCACAGATCTTGAATGTCCCCCAGGAGGAACCCTGGTTACCACTGCACACACTGCAACCTGGGGTGCCCGGCCAGCGTTAGAGGGTGATGTGCGGGAAAGAAGGGTGCAGGGCATAGTACCGAGCCAGGGCGCAGCCGCCTCCTCCCTCGGGATTTTCCATGCCGGCTCGCGCAGGCCCGAGAGAAGCTAGCGCGCTTTGTCTCCCGCCCGGCTCCCGGCGTGATTCCGCGGAAGCTCTCCGCGCCGCGCCCGGAGCCCCCCCTCCCTTAGCCGCGCCCCCAGCCCAGCGGGTGGCGCAGGCCCGCCAGTGCGGAGACCGCCGCTTTGTCCTAACGAGGATGCCTGGGCCGAGCGCAAAAGCCCTGTTCCCGAAGCTGCCGCCGCGCGCCCTGGAAGCAGGTTTCGGTAGCCGGATCTGGGGCGCGCCCCGCGTGGAGCCGAGCAGTCCCAAAGGTCTGGAGGCTCAGGGGGCGTCTGCCTGGAGCTTCGTAGGGCTAGAGAGGGGACCCGCCCCGTTCCGCCCCGCACGTGCCCATCCGCGTCTGGCTCCCTGCCGCGGTGCAGGAGCCGGGTCGCCGGGGCGGGGCGGGACTGAGCGGGACAGGGAGGGTCTTCTCGACTTGGGCCCCTGACCTGGATCCAGGTAGAGAGGGCCTGAGAGGTAAGGTTCAAGTAGGGGAGGTCGGGTGGATTCCCTGCACCCTTCTTACTTTCCCCCACCGCACATCCACACCCAGGCCACTCAGACCTTAGGCGCGGGGCCCCGAGCATGGAGGACCCCAAGAATCCGTCAGTGCCTTCCTGTGCCAGCGACTTCAAGTACTGTGGGGAAGGGTCTCCCCGGCTCTAGTTCCTCACGTCCCACTCCCCTCCCCCAATAACCGAGGCGGGTCCAAGTGGGAGGGGGAAGAGTCCCGTCTCCATCTCCATCCCGTTTCTCCTCTTCACAAAAACCTAGGCTTCGGGAGAGGGGTGGGCACGGAAAGGATCTTCCTGACATCGCAAACAGCCCCTCCTCAATAAGCCCAGGAGGGTCTGAGCAGAGGAGGAGCAGTTTCCCGGTGTCATCCATCACATCCAGACCCCCTTTGTAACCTCAAGCAGTACAGGTGTTATGGGGAAGGGTCCCCCTGCCTCTGAACCTTTCATCCCATAACACTCCCTCCCATCCTCAATAATCCAAGCAGCCTCGTTATCAGGCACAAGGGTGGGGGAAGGCTCCAAGCTCCCCAACGCCCCCTCAGTAGAGACGGGGGGAGTTCCCCCAGCCTTTGCCCCTCACACTCGAGAATCCCCTCTACCATAGAACAAAAACTAACGCAAGCCGCTCCGACTTCAGGCGACAGGCCACAGAGAGGCCCGCAAGGAGTCAGTCAGCAGCTCTCCGGGACAGATGGTGTTGAGGGCGGTGAGGAGAGGTCCCATCAACTCCCCAGGCCCCCTCATCTCAGTTCATTCCGTCCCCAATAAAACAAAAGAGAATCCAGCAGCACCGACCTCAAAGAGGAGGGAGGGCTGTCAGCGCTCGGCAGCGCAACGAGCTCCTCTGCGCTCCTCACTGCCCCGGCTTTCCCGCGGTGGCTCTCGCGGTGACGGCGGCGGCGGTGGCGGCGGCGGAGACCGCGGCTCTCGCGTCGGGAGCCTCCCTCGGACTCAGCACCTGGAGCGGCGAACAGCTCCGCGCCTCATTCCGCTGACTCCGCCTCCCCTGCGCGGCCGTAGCCAATGGAGATCCTGGCCACGCCCAGAAGGCCGCCCATTGGGGGCGCCTTCTCCACTCTCTTCGGCCCAGCCGGCGGGTTTCTCTAGCTTTTCGTCAAGACCGCATGCCCTAGAGACTGTCGGAGTTTTTGTACTGCCTTCTGGAACTCGTAGTCCTTTAAGGACGCGAAGGGGGCTTATGCCGCGGGCAGGTTACCGGGGGTGGACTGCATTTCCCAGGGTGCATGAAGAAACCGAGGCGCTGAGGAGGGCGGGAGGACTGTTTCCATAGCAAAGGCGGCTGGTTGGGGCCGGCTGACTGAGAAATGGGGCAGGCCGCGGGACCCTCGGATTGTGCGTGACTACCGGCAGCCTCTTGGGAGGCCGTTTCGATTTTTTTTTTTTTTTTTTTTGTCCTCGGCACCCTCCACGGGACTCTGGGCCTCAGTTTTCCTACCTGAGAAGAAGGGTGTGGAGCCGTCCCCCTGCCCACAGTCCGCGGTGATGGGGCAAACCGAGGTCGAGCCGCTCTGGTTTGCCCAGCAAAGGTGAGAGAGGACGGAGGAGACCTGTGGCTTGAGAGTGTGGCATTCTGAACTCTATCGCTTTAGTTTTGCCTCGAACTTATAGAGGAGTGCTTTACTTTGGTCATATCCCTTGAGCCGTCAAGGTCTTATCCAGTCTTCCCAGCCAGGATTCTGTTCTCCTTACGCCATCCCTGATACGGCAACATTTCCCCCAGAGTAGCCAGAGGGCGCTACTCCTTCTCATTATCTATGGAATTAAGCCCACACTCCTCTCAACATTGCTCAAAAGGCCCTTCTAAATCTGGTCTCCACCTTGTTCTTGCGACACTCTGAACTTCTTTTGGTGTCTGGGAAGTCTTAACCACCCGTTTTCTCTCACTCTGGTGGTTGCCTCCACCCTTGTACTCAGCTAACCCCTCACACTCTTCAAGCCCCAGCCTAGACGTTGCGTCTTCTGTGAAGCCTTCCTAGATGTCTGGCTCCATATTAGATATTCCACCTTGCATATGAGCAGCACCCTCTACTTCCCCTATTCCATTTGTGTGCTTATGTATCCATCTTCCACATGATAAGATGCACAGAACAGGGGCCATGTCTATATTATTCATAGGTATAAGCCAGTGCCTATAGTGTCTGACACGTAGTAGGTACTCTGAGATATTTGTTGAGTTGAAAATGAATTGAACACTAATTGAATTTTACTCACACCTCCGTGCTCTTAATTTCCTAAGGTTGTGTATTTTCCATTGCTGAAAACGTTCAACTAGAGGGATGCCACCCTCATGAGGAAATGTTTGTCATTCATATAATGGATTGGAATTTTGCCTGAGTGCTTTGAGAGTCCTTAGAATTCTATGACACTAGGGACTCATAGATTCATGCTGATCATTACTTGGAAGTCTTGTCAGTTCTCCACTAAAGGTCATCAGTTCTTCATGTTCCCCTATTTCTAGCTGTTTGCCCTTCTTTCTGTGCCTAAATTCCCTACCTCCCACTCCCTTTCTGGGAAAGATCTTCTGCCCCTGTCAGTTGTGAAGCAATGACAGTCTGAGATGCCTGCCCTTCTTTCAGTCTCTGCTCAGCATCATAGGGCCCTGGTGGTGATGTCCCACCTTGCTAGTTAGTTTTTTTGTTTTTTTTTGTTTTTCCTGAATCTTTTTCCACTCAGGGCTCTGGTGTTGGCCAGATGGTCCAATTAATCCCACACATGCTTCATATGTCACCCCACCAGACTTTTGGGTGTATTTCAGCTAAAGCATTCTTGGGAGAATATATGGGTATAATTAATTCATGGCCAAAGAAATAACCAGGGGGACTGTTACCCTGAACCTGTTTCAAACCCAAGAGACAGATCCTGAGAAAAAGCAACGCTGTCATCCTTGAGTTGATGATATCCACGGAGGGAAGGCTAGAATGGGGGAATGAGTAAAATGGGTTGCATTTGGGGAGGAAATAACAGGACCTCTAAGAGGCATGGCAGAGGGACTTTGATCCAGACCAAACCATAAGGGAAGGCCACTGGAGCTGGATAAACAAATGGGGCCTCATTACTGAAGATGAGAAAACTATAAGGAGGGGGAAGAAATAGGATTTGTGCTGACACAGAGTGCCTAGTTCTCTGGATGCAGTGAGAGCAGAGGTTTTTGGAAAAGTAGGTGGGGGAAGACTAGGCCACAGGATGGGCATCAACAGAGCATTGGCAGAGTTATCAACAGAAGGTTAACAAAGAATGCTGCGTAGAGCCACAGCTGAAACTCCGGAGGTCAGCGTAGCCGTAAGTAGTAGGGCTACTTTTCAGGAAATCGTTGCAAATAGTGAAAACCAGGGTTCCGTGATTCTCCCAGAAAGCAGGGACTAAAATAGCATCATCCACATGGTCAAGTGAAGTCAGAAAATCTGGATTCTAATTCTGACTTTGCCTCCAATTCGATGTGTGACCCTGGGCTGGACCTGTTTCTTCAGTTGTAAAATGGTATTTATTGGTTTTAGGGAGCAGCTAATAGGGTAAAGGTGGGGGGATTCAAACTTGCACAAACTACATTATCAGATCTGCAGTTTGCTTATTTGACAATGTTTTAATAGATAAATGAGATGCCTTATGTAAAGCACTTCACAAATATTAAGCACTTAATAAAATGTTCTTCATCTTGGATTATCAGAAATTGGTTTGACTGTGAATAAACAAGCAGGAGGTGGTGTCCTGGCTAATCTGGGTTCAAATTTCCATTCTCTTTCTTACTAGTGGTATGATTTTGGTCAAGTATATGCTCAAGATATTTGTTTTGCCATTTTTTAGGGGTGGTTTTAGAAAATAGAAGCCTAAGAGAATGGAATTCTAGCTACTTGGAACCTAGGGTTACAAAGGATTTTAGGGGAACATTGAGCTAGGCTCCTACCATGTTAAAGGGGAAAAAAAGGTCTCAGTGAAGTTCCATAGGTCTTCTGATTAAATATTGTGGGGATTAACCAGAATGTTGAATCTCAGACATGGGGTTGGATTAACCAGGGCTGGGTTTTGAAGAGCCTAGTATACTAGGCTAAGGAATATAACTTTATTCTAAAGATGAAGATTTTTAGGGAGACATGTATTCTGAAAAGTCTGAGGCCTGTGTGGAAAATGACCAGGAGAAGATGAGGCTGGAATGTAGGTCAGAAGCTGCTGCAGTGTTCCAGCACAGCATCTATGAAGATAGAAAAGAGAGGGTAGATCTGAGATGTGTTAGGGAGGTAAATATTCAAAGGACTTTGTGAGTGATGAGTTGAGGGCCTGGAGGAGAGTGGTGTGTTAAGGATGATACCTGGATGTCTGCCTTGGAAAACTTGGTGGACGGATGGTGGTACTTTCCCCTGAGGTGAGGAATAGTAAAGGAGCAGGTGGGTTTGAAATGAGTGGGAGACAACCAGGTGAGATGTCCAGTAGGTTTGGCTTGGGAAAATGCCTTAATATTTGGGAATTCATGTCCAAAGAAGAATAACCAGAGGGACTATTACCCTAAAACTAATTCAAACCAAGAAAACAGATCCTGAGAGCCTATCATACTTGAGAGATCTGATCTGGAAAAAAGAGTCATAAGTTAACAAGTTAGGAGTACATACATCATAATCAAAACCATGGGAATGGTAAAATCCTTTACCAGAGAGAGTCAAAGAGAAAACCAAAATCCTTTGGGAAATACCAACGTAGATAACTCTTAGAAATGGTTTTGAAGGGGAGGAGGGAGAAAACCAGAAAGGATGTAGAGTTGAGAGACAATTTGGTTTAAGTTGAGAGAGGTTAGGACATTTAAAAATGCTGATGGGGAAAAGCCAGTAGAGGGACAGTTGAGGATAAAGGAAAGAGAAGGGTGGAAGGATGGAGTGAGGTCAGCAAGATGGTAGAAGTTGTTAGAGTTCAGACTCAGCCTCAGGCAGGAGGAGGGCCTACTTTTCATTTAAGATGGGAAGGGAAAAAGGAAGGAGGAGTTGGAGATGCAAGTAGGTTAGTAGGTCGGTGGGTACCAGGTGGTTGGGAGATGGGATCAGGAAATGGAGGCAGTTCATACCCAGTGGCCATTACTTCTTATGTGATGTCAGAGGCAAGGATATCTGCTCAGTGTGAGGGAATTGGATGGAATGGAAAGCTTGGAAAAAGTGTGAAAATGTTCAAGATGGCTGCTGTGGAAAAGAGGACGGAAAGCTAATAGCAGCCCACACGCACCACAGGGCAGTAGTGAGGGCTTGCTGTGGTTGAAAGCCATGGGTTTGTGGGGCACTAATTTGTAGGGTTCGAGGCTTTCTTCAGCATCCTATCAATGCTGAGATAGATGTGGGAAAGGCTATTGGTGAGGCTGTTCCAGGGCTGGGCTTTGCTGGACAAAGGAGACCAGAAAGCAAGGAAGTTGGAGATGTTGACAAGAGAGGTAGGAGTGCTGGGCCACTAAGAGGAAGGAGGTGAAGCCAGGATGGAGTGGGCAGAGGGGTGGAGGTGGAGGGGTGGAGTTCTTAGTATAGTAAGAAGAATGATGTGATGGGTGGGAGGGAAGAGCAGGGAGGGCAGGCAGTGCTGATCAGAGGTAGAGGAACTCTGGTCAGGGGCAATGGCAGGGTGACTAGAGAGGACAGAGGAGGTCATGGGAAGGCATTGAAAGGCAATTTTGTAGGTCATTGGCAGGTCACTCATAAAGATGGCTGCTTTGATGGAGAGAGGAATCCTGGTAGTTCTGTGTCAAAATATATGGTAAGTGAGAAGTTAACAGATGGTAAGAAGGAGGGATAGGGTGCAGAAACCTCTGACATGAGTGACACAGAAATCAAGATGTTGGAGAGCTAAGAAGAAGCCCTCTCACTCTCATAAGAGCCATGACTTTCTTGTACATTTTCATAGAGGTATCATCTCAACATGATCAGTTTTATACATACCTAAAAGGCAGGATGTCTAGGAATAAACTTAATGAAACCGAAAAACAATTCTAGATTTCATGGTGAAGTTGTATCAACCAAGTTCAATGTAGTGTTTCCTGCAGTTTATATTTTGGTGTAGTTTGTAGATTTAAGTATGTGCATATCAACTAGAAAATGTGTTTTAAAAATTTTGCAAATTTCATTTCTTAGCAACGATTTGTTTTCTCAGTTTAGAACATAAATTAGAGAACTTGTGTTGATTTTTTTTCAAATGTAGAGTTTAGAGCTTAATTCATGCCTTTGAAATGCCATGAATTTGAAATGCAGCCATTTTCCTTTCTGCATCCTTGAAAAGGATTACAAGGATTTTATTAGTTTTTCAGATAATCTTGCCAGCACATACAGACTTTCCACAAGGGCCTCCTATCAGTAACGTTGGGTTGTGAGTGATGCTGTAGGAGTGCTGTATGTGAGCTATGTAAGACAAGTCAAGTAAGCAGCCAACTTTAAGATTTTCCCAACAGAGACACCTGGATGGCTCAGTCAGTTAAGCGTCTGACTTTGGCTCGGGTCATGATCTCGCAGTTCGTGGGTTGGAGCCCCCCATCGGGCTCTTCACTGACAGCTCAGAGACTGGAGCCTACTTCAGATTCTGTGGCTCCCTTTCTCTCTACCCCTCCCCCACTTGTACTCTGTGTGTCTCTCTCTCAAAAATAAACATTAAAAGATTAAAAAAAAAAAGATTTTCCCAGAAGCAGCTCAGTTTACAATTATGGGACTTGGTATAGAATATGAAATTGCATCTAAATGTTAATTGAGAAAAATGATTTTTCATAGTTTTTAAAGAAAAATGACAAAATCGCTGCATTGCTATGAACAATCTTTGTGTTAAAAAACCCAATGTTATTTAAAAATATTTTTGTATGGTTAATGTCTTTGTAATCTTGAAGTAGTTTTGCTATTCCAGACCCTGAGAATAGTGGGGGTGCTCAGAAAGTATTTTGTAAATCAGTTCATGAATGTTATGATAATCTGTTCTTTGTTTAAAATACTTCCTTTTATCTTAAACTCTCATAAAGTATTCTTGTAAAAAGAATGATTCTTTCTAAACGTAAGTCAAATCATATCACACCTCTGCTCAAACTCCCAGTGGCTTCTTTGTCTCACTGAAAGCAAACATACTCTGATTCCTGTAGCATCTCTGCCTTGTCTCCTAGTACCCCGTGTTTCAGCACATTAATCTCCTTGCTGTTCCTTGAGTGTACCAAGTACACTCTGGCCTCAGGGCCCTTGCACTTGCTGTTTCCTTTGCTTGGAGGCTCTTTTCCTAAATATCCTCATGGACACCCATATGAAATGACAGCCTTTCCTCTCCTAACACTCTCTATCCCCCATTCTGCTTTTTTTTTTCTTCCTCCAATAGCACTTATCACCATCTGACATATTATACATTCTCTTATCTGTTTATTTTCGATCTCTCTCCCACTCTCACACCTCCAGTAACCCACTAACATAAACTACCCATTAGGGTAGAGACTGTCTGTTTTTTTTTTG
The DNA here is from genome assembly GCF_018350175.1 of Felis catus. Classification (NCBI taxonomy): domain Eukaryota; kingdom Metazoa; phylum Chordata; class Mammalia; order Carnivora; family Felidae; genus Felis; species Felis catus. The sequence goes on from NC_058382.1 coordinate 43,814,183, forward strand.
TTTTTGTTTTTACTGTTGTATTCACAGCATGTGGCACAGCACCTGATATATAATAGATACTCAGTAAGACATGTTGAATAAATAAGAATAACACATTATCCCTAGTATGTAACCCAAACATCTTATTTAAAAATTGGTTCCACATTACACTCTACATGTAGGACACATGTATATATAGTCTTTCATATTCTGGAAATCATAGTTTAGATATAATTTTGAGTTCTGCTTTTTTTTTTTTAACATAACATGTAATAAGCATTTTCTCTTGCTAAGATTGAATTCATTTGTTCAGTTGTTCATTCACTCATTCGTTCAACAAATATTTAATGAACTATTTCTGTGTTTCAGACAGAGCTGGATCTATAGTAGTAAACAGGATGCAGGACTTGCCCTCAAGGAACAAAGATTCTTTATAAACACCATCTGTAATGATTGCCTAATATTCCATCAAAACTATACTATATTTAATCTCTTCCCTATTTAAGGCTTACTGTTTATTATTAATAATGATGTAATGAGTACTTCCAAGTCAATAGCAATTACCCTTTAAATTGTTCCTTAGGGTAAATTCCCAAGTGAACAGTTATTGAGTTGAAGGATTAAAAATAATTTTGGTGTTTTGATATTACTTTCCATGTTGATTTCCAAAAAAGTGGTACCCACTTTATCCAGTCACCAGCACAAATTCCAATTTTATCCCAGTCTCTCCAGCGTTAGACATTTCTTTTTGTTTTGGCTGATGTAAAGTATAAAATGATTCTTCTTTGTATTTTTTGCATATAATTGATGTCTAGTAAAAGTGCCCATTTTTTGTTTTCTTTTTTTTTCTTATCTTTTTGTCATTGGTTAATTCACTAGGAGGTTCTTGGAGGGCCATTGTCCTAACTTGTGGGTCATGCCCGCCCTTTTAACACACATCAGAGGCTTATAGCATCTTAGAGTTGGAAGAGATTGTGTTTATCATCTAGTTCAACTGAAATTTCTAGTAGATGGCTCTCTAGCCTCTGTTGGCAAATCCCTGGCAATAGAGACTCACAACCTCATGGGGAAGTGTATCTTGTTTTTGCCAGGTTCTACAGGTACTGAGGTGGCAGCTCATCCCTGTGGTTCCCGTGTGGCCCCAGTTCTGCCCTCTGAAGCTCAGAGCCCACATACCAGATGTTACGGAACCTCTTTACCTTGGCTGCCCCTCTCTGCAAATATGTGGCCAGACTAGAATGTTCAAGCCCGGGTAAGTCCAGCAGGCCTAGAACCCAAGATGCTGTCCCACCCATAAATCTGCAGTGGTATATCAGCCACCTCTTCAGCTGGGTTCATATGAAGTTTAAGATTAGATGAGATTCTGGGGCGCCTGGGTGGCGCAGTCGGTGAAGCGTCCGACTTCAGCCAGGTCACGATCTCGCGGTCCGTGAGTTCGAGCCCCGCGTCAGGCTCTGGGCTGATGGCTCAGAGCCTGGAGCCTGTTTCCGATTCTGTGTCTCCCTCTCTCTCTGCCCCTCCCCCATTCATGCTCTGTCTCTCTCTGTCCCAAAAATAAACGTTGAAAAAAAAAATTAAAAAAAAAAAAAAAAGATTAGATGAGATTCTGAGACCTTCTTTAAGTGACCTGTAGCCAGGTCACACATTTCTGCAGTTGATCTTTTAAACCTGAAAACAAAACTTTGCTTTTCTCCCTGTTTTATATCAATATGTCAGTAGAGAAGCTGCTCTGGTCACACTCCTGCTGTCTAAAATGGGGATAACAAGGGGCACCTGGGTGGCTCAGTCGGTTAAGTGTCCAACTTCAGTTTAGGTCATGATCTCACAGTTCGTGGGTTCAAGGCCCACATCAGGCTCTGTGCTGACAGCTCAGAGCCTGGAGCCTGCTTCAGATTCTGTGTCTCCTTCTTTATCTGCCCCTCCCCCATGCGCGCGTGTGTGTGTGTGTGTGTGTGTGTGTGTGTGTGTGTGTGTGTGTGTGTGCTCTCTCTCTCTCTCTCCCCAAAATAAATAAACATTAAAAAATAAATAAAATGGGGAAAATAGGAGTCATTCTGACAACTTTGTGTGTTAGTGTGATGATTGAGTACAATGCAAAGTTGAACATTTGTCACCCATTTTGGTTGCCTAGCAACTGAGCCTCCTTCCTATGCTTGAGGAATCCTATGCCTCATGAGGTGGAGCCATCTTCCTTTACAGCTAGGGCGTGGACATTGGCTTGAGGCTCAGGCTCCTCCAGTCAGACAGGCCCCCTTCCTCCTGCTACACCTCACCAATTTTGAATTGGAAGCCAATGACAGCAAAGGAGCGGCATCTATTTTTAGTGATTTGATGGGTACAATCTCAGTTTAAGTGGTAGCAGTTTTACCGGCAGCATCCAGTATGAGGGTGTCTGTGGTGTAGGTGGCAGGGATGGTATCCTGCCATTCCAGACTCAGTGGTCACAGTAATGTGTTCTTAGACCACTGTTGAGTTGGGGTTTAGGGCATTGTTTCTGACTGCGTGCTTCCAAGCCTGATTTTCTACCTTCTTGGAAATTTTGTGAGCTACTTACTCACTATCTTTTAATTTATGTCCTTTGCTGTGCACATTAGCCAACGTTAGTTACTTTTGCTTACAACTAAAAATCCTAATCAGTACATACAGGATATGAAAAGTGCATTGGAAAGCACTAAGCACCACACACATACAAGATGTTATTGTAGTGGGTGTGAGGGGAGTGGGGGAGATAGGCCTGAACTCTACCTGCGAGAGTTCAGACAGGCCTAGGCATGCCTGGAAAGCTGGCCAGTGGGAGGGTATGATGGCAGGAACTTGTGGCCTGTACCTTGGCTCAACAGTAAGGCTGCCCACTGACCCTAAGGCAATTGGTATGGGGATGGCAGCTGCCAGAGGTCCTGCTGGGCACACGTAAGTAGATTGGCTGCTTGCTGTCTCCTGCCCTTGGACTGTTACCAACAGCCAGGGCCAGGAGGTAGGGCTGGGCTATAAAGCAAGTCTCTTGGGGTTGGACAGCTGCCCTTGGAGTGTCCTCACTGGGGTGGAAGAAGAATCCTGTCTGAATCTCTGCCCCTTCCCCGCCCCCACCCCCCCGCCCCAATCACAAGAGGGATTATGACTGGGTTGGGGTCCTGTCCTGTGCTACCTTTAGGCTGCCCTTCATCCCACTGAGCTATAACTTGGCTTTCCAGCCCAGCTTGGCTATGCCTCCAGAGTCCTGCCTTGCAGGCTGCCATCTGCATCTATCAGTTCTGGTGTCCCAGAGTGGGGCTCAGGCTGGCACTGCTGCTCTGTTCAGATGTAGGCTCTTGGGATCTTTGTGACATTGAGGATAGCCTCCCTGGGGACTTTCTGTCTTGAACCCCTGATGCCTTTCAAATCAGCCCTGTTGGGTGTGTGTATGGGGTGGTGGTGCTCTTGCTTTAGGGCATTCCCTGATTAGTCAGGGGTCATGTCCTGGGCTCAGACCATGGTCATATCCAAAATGTGGTAGCATCAAGCACTGTTGAGAGGAATCCTCGTAGGGAGTTGTAGGTTCTATCCCTGCTATAGCCACGGATTTTGTGATGTTAACATCACAACTACCAAATTTTAATCATTTTGCCAAATATGAATGTATATAATATTATTTTGATATCAAAACAAATAGAATAAAATCCACCATAAAAACAGCATAGAATAGGGGTGCCTGGGTGGCTCATTCAGTTAAGCAACCAACAGACTTTTGCTCAGGTCATGATCTCACAGTTCATGAGTTTGAGCCCCGCATTGGGTGAGCATGAACCCCACTTCGGGTGAGCTCTGCTTCTCTTGCTTTCTCTTATTAATCTTCACCATAAGCCCATGAACTAGGTACTATTTTATTTTATTTTATTTTATTTTATTTTATTTTATTTTATTTTATATTTTTTAAAGATTTTGTTTTTAAGTAATCTCTACACCCAACGTGGGTCTTGAACCTATAACCCTGAAAACAAGAGTTGCATGCTCTACTGACTGAGCCAGCCAGGTGCCCAGAACTAGGTACCGTTTTAATTCCCATTTTACAGGGACACCTGGGTGGCTCAGTTGGTTGAGCGTCCGACTTTGGCTCAGGTCATGATCTCGCAATCTGTGAGTTCGAGCCCCGTGTCCGGCTCTGTGCTGACAGCTCAGAGCCTGGAGCCTGTTTCAGATTCTATGTCTCCCTCCCTCCCCCTTCCCCCACTCATGCTGTGTCTCTGAATCTGTCTGTCTCTCTCTGTTAAAAATAAATAAACATTAAAAAAAAATTAATTCCCATTTTACAGACAAAGAAACTGAGGCCTATAGAGGTTCTAAGACTAGCCCAAGGTCACACAGCCAGTAAGTGGGAGAGATGGGCCAGCCATCCACTGTCAGAGCCTGAGTACTGCCCTTCCTACTGCCCATTCTACTGTGGAACATCTCTGGCTATTGAAACGTTTTCTCTCACATGGAGCTAAAAATCTCCTTCTCACTAAGTTAGTACCATTTCTGTTTCTGCTTATGCCAGTAGCCCACCATGGCAGTCCCAACATCCCAGGTTGAGGTATCTCAACCTTTTAGCTCAGCTCTCTACTCCAGTCATACCTGGAGCTTCTTCTGGGAACATCTGATATATATACTCCAGTCATACCTTTAGCTTCTTCTGGGAACATCTGAACCATTTTGTATCCACTAAATCCTAAGACATTCACTGTAGGAAGGTTATGGTTGGGTAGCTCACCAATTTTCTAGTTACTTTGACTCCAAAGGTACTGGCATGCAGTCTGTCCCACTCCTAGCAGAGTTATGGCAAGAAACAGTAAACCTAGCCACACTTAGGAAGGACTTGGTAGGGGGATACCGGGTGACTCGGTTGGTTGAGTGCTCGACTTCGGCTCAGGTCATGATCTCACAGTTTAAGAGTTTGAGCCCAGCATCGGGTTCTCTTGCTGTCAGGACAGAGCCTGTTTTGGATCTGCGGTCCTCCTCTCTCTCTGCCCCTCCCCTGTTTGCATGCACTCTCTCAAAAACAGACAAACAAACAAATAAACAAGTAAATAAGGACTTGGTAGAAATTTCTCTTTCTCTAAGTAAAATGGCAATAAAACAGTCAAAACAGTAGAAACAGTATTAAAACTGTGCTAAAGATTGTTTTGCTGCATGGGAATCTTCTGCTTCTCTGACCAGAAGGCAAGCTTCATGAGGGTAGGAATTTTTGCTAGTTTTGTTTCCTGTTGTATCCCCAGTGCCAGAACTATGTATGCCTGGAGCATAGTAAATATTCAAATATTTGTTAAGTGAATTGCTAGAATTAGGGGTGCCTGGGTGGCTCAGTTGCTTAAACATCCAACTTCGGCTCAGGTCACGATTGCACAGTCTGTGGGTTCATGCCCCACATTGGGCTCTGTGCTGATAGCTTGGAGCCTGGAGCCTGCTTCAGATTCGGTGTCTCCCTCTCTTTGACCCTCCCCTGCTCACACTCTTTCTCTCTCTCAAAAAAAAAAATACATAAAAGCACTAAAAAAATTACTAGAATTAAATGAATCCTTGTCTGTAAAAGGGAATTAAAATCTACATCTGAAAAAAAAAATCTACATCTGGTGTTACTTCCTTGGGTTACTAAGTTGTTTTGGAGAATAATGTGATCTCCCAAGACCATGGCTTTGAATTTCTTCTTCCATTACCTCACCGGCAATTTTTCTAGTTTTGTTGTGATTTTGATTCATAGGAAGATAACCTTAACTGTATGTAAAGTACACTGAATAAATAATCCTATTTTAAAAACAATTTCATTTAGGAGTACCTGGGTGGCTCAATCAGTTAAGGAACTGACTCTGGATTTTGGCTCAGGCCATAGTCTCTTAGGTTCATAAGTTCAAGCCCTATATTGGGCTCTGCTTTGGCAGCGTGGAGCCTATGTGGGATTCTTTCTCTGTGTCTCTCCCCTGCTCATGCTCTTTCTCTCTCTCAAAATAAATAAATAAACTTTAAAAAATCTTTCATTTGTTCTTGTAAACCTAAGGATAAACCGGAAATTGGTTTAGCTTGGTAAAGGGCAATATGCAGGAATTACTGGATTTCTTTTTTTTTTTCTTTCCCCCATTCTTTTTTTTTTTAATTTATTTAAATCCAAGTTAGTCAACATCTAGTGTAATAATGATTTCAGAAGTAGAATTTAGTAATCCATCACTTACATACAACACCCAGTGCTCATCCTAAGTGCCTTCAGCAATCATTGGATTTCTCGTATCTTATCTTTCGGAAAAAACATTCTGTGACTTTCTGCTTTGAATGTTGAGCTTAAATTCAGAATGTAAAATCATTAAGAAAGAGCTAAGCAAGAAGATTGCTGGTTCTTACATTTTTCTCATTGTTTATACACAAATATTACATGCTCATTGTTAGAAATAAAAAAATATGGATAAGCAAAATGATGAATATAGAAATCACTTCTAGTCCTATCACTCAGAGGTGATCACTGTCACCATTTCTCTGTTTCTATCAAATACTGAAATTAGTTAACATGGTGATAGATTCAGGGAAGGAGCTACATTTTTCTGATGAGAAAGTAAACACAGGAGATCTGGTTTCCAGCCCAGGTCAACCTGTGTTAAGAGCAGCAACAGATGTGAGTCCAGCAAGACGCAGGTAACAAATAGATAGGGTCACTCCAGTTCACACCCCAGAATCTGACCTTAGAAGGTGACCCAAGAAGTAGCAGAAGGCTAGAATGGGAGGGAGTAAGGAAAACAACTTTGAATTGGCTGAACATCCTAGATGTGACAAATTTCACAAAGTTTTCCTAGAATTGGGAGTGTCTTTTCATGAGAATTGAGGATAATCTTGGAAGAATCTGCCCTGATTTTTGCTCGCAAGTCAGAAAGACAGACTGTGCAGGCGAGGCTGTCGGGACAGTGAGGGCGGTGAGCCCGAGGACTCACTGTGTAATTGTTTGGTTTGTCTTCTGGGCCAGTTTGCTTCTACACTGATTTCCTAGGAAGGGGCCGTGTCACTTCTGGTTCATATCTTATAGCAGGAAAAGGTGGAGATCTGTGTGAATCGCACCTGAGGTCATATCCTTGGGCATCTTAGCATCTTCAAGCTGCCCTGAATGGGATCCCTGGGAAGTCCAGGGCATGGGCCCAATGACTTATGTTTTTCTTTCAAATTTAATACAAAATTTGCATTCTCCTCCATAATATTTGTCTTAGTGTTAAAATCATATTTTAAAAACTTTAAATGAAGTTGATATTCCGGGGTGTTAGATGTATAGACACTTTATGTAAATGTTGGTTGAATGAATGAATGTTGTTCATCTCAATATCCAGGATGCTCCAGGTCATGGCAAGTCTGAAAAGTCCACTGGGCTGGGAGGTAAAGAAATTAATACTTAATTGGGCATCACCTATATGCCACGTAAGTTTCCAGGTGTTTTACCTATGTAGTCCCAGTTTCATCCTCATGACCTTACAAGAATCCCTGTTTTATATGCAAGTAACTGGAGAATCAGAGAAATTAGGTACGTTTCTCAAGGTCTGGAATGGGGCAGGACCAAGTTGAAAATCCTGGTCTATCTGGGCCTCTGCTCTCTCCATACACCATGTGGCCACCTGCGGCCAGTTTACCCATCAATTTCTTAGAGACTTCATGGGCAATGCGGCCCACTGCTATGTCCTGGGGGCATGAAAGAAACACCATATTCTATCTTCCTGGTACTGAAGGCTGAAAGAGCAGGGGTCACAGGACTTGACTGTGGGCAGAAGAAGGCAGTACCTCTGGGGGTCTGGAGCACATCCCCTCATTCCTAAACAGGCCAAGTGAGAGTACACTGGGATGCTCCATGAGAAAAAAGGCTCACTTGCTATGTTATTTTAGGATAACAATCATTCAGGGTCGTTGTTGGCATTTTTTTTTTTTAATTTTTTTTTTCAACGTTTATTTATTTTTGGGACAGAGAGAGACAGAGCATGAACGGGGGAGGGGCAGAGAGAGAGGGAGACACAGAATCAGAAACAGGCTCCAGGCTCTGAGCCATCAGCCCAGAGCCCGACGCGGGGCTCGAACTCACGGACCGCGAGATCGTGACCCGGCTGAAGTCGGACGCTTAACCGACTGCGCCACCCAGGCGCCCCGGCATTTTTAACAGGTTTAATCTTTTGAACTTTGTTCCTACTTTGTTATGGCTCAGGTTCAAGTTTCACTGGCTCCTCTCAGCCATGAGTTGAATGCCCCTGGTTGAGGGACCCACACCATGGCTTTGTGGAACTCTCCAAAAGCACAAATTACAAGGTTCCAGAGTATTCACAGATGTCCGGAGGTGGTTGTTAACATGATTATTCAGTGAAGGCATTGCGGTCCCTGAAGCAGAAGTGGCCATTTCACCTTCCAGGGAGAGCCCATAGTGTCTTTCTTCTCCTTAGGTTAAGCTCACAGCACCCTCTACTCTTTCTTCTAAAACTCCTTCCCTAGGGCCCAGGGCAGGCAGATATGTGTCAGGTAGATAGGGCACTTGAATCCTGGAGAGCTAGATTCCTTATAGGTGGTTGAAAAAAGTAAATACAGTATGAACCCACTGTATACAGGTTAGAGAAGGAGCTGGAAGACATATTCTTACATATTAACTAGCTGCCAGTTTTCCTTCTACCTATCTGTAGTTTAAAATTTTCCTGTCATTAACATGAGTTATTTTTCTCAAAAGAAAAAAGAAATTCTCCCTCTCTCTCTCTCTCTCTCTCTCTCTCTCTCTCTCTGCCCCTCTCCTGCTCTGGCACTCTCTTTCTCTCTTTCAAAATAAATCAACATTAAAATAAGGAACTATAGGGCGCCTGGGTGACTCAGTCGTTAACCATCTGACTTTGGCTCAGATCATGATGTTATGGTTTATGAGTTTGAGTCCCACATGAGGTGAGATTGAGCCCCACTTCAGGTGACCTCGAGTCCCACTTTGGGTGAACATGAGCCCCACTCTGGGTAAGCCCTGCTTCTCTCTCTCTACCGCTTGTGGGATTCTCTCCCTCTCTCCCTCTCTCTCTCAAAAAAAAAAAAAAAGAGAAGGAAAGAAAGAAAGAAAGAAAGAAAGAAAGAAAGAAAGAAAGAAAGAAAGAAAGAAAGAAAGAAAGAAAGAAAAATATACCACTGATAAGGAAGGGAGTCATAGCAATTCAATAAAATATTCAAACATTAAAAAAAAAGAGCTATATAACAAATCCTATTGTTGGCTATTTAAGTAATTGTGACTTTTATGAATATAAAACAGTGCAGAGCAGGAATAACTGGCTGAAAATAGTTAAAAATTATAAAGCACAAAAAGTAGACTCCATCTCTAAATTCTGAAAAAAGGATAAAATTGCTGAAAGATGTTTAAGAGGGTGATAAAATCGCTGCAGTGTTCAGCAGCATGGTTTCTATTCAAAAAGCAAGGACTTAATCATTCTCATCCCCCTTTTCCAATAATAGTTCATCAAGTTGACCAAATTACTGCATTTTAGAAACTTGTAAACTTATCTTTTTAAGTACCTTCGACACCAGTCATCTGCACAGGGGTGGGAGGTACAGATAAGAATCTCATCCCATTGTTACCTCTGAGTTTGTGGGGTGGACATAATGCTGAGAGATGTGGGCAGGCAAGGTCATGTGCCCATAGAAGCACTTGACCTTGATTGCTGACCCAGAAGCAAGGTGGGGTGTGGGCTGCTACTTCAATGTTGAAAACATCAACTCTATTCATTCGAATGGCTTTTCTATTTACTAGATTTTAAGTTACAACAGACTATTATCTCTTCTATAAAAGAAAACTGGAGGGGTGTCTGGCTGGCTCAGTTGCAACTCTTGATCTCGGGGTTGTGAGTTCGAGTTGGGTGTAGAGATTACTTAAAATAAAATCTTAAAAAAAAAAAAAAGAAAGAAAATGAAAGAAAACCATAAAAGTCTCTTTTGTCTAGCAACTGCAGATGTTCCCAGAGCTGTTGTCATCTGCCCAGCACTCTCTGTGGCCTTAATCCTATGTCCAGCTGTACCCACTTTGCCTACCCTAACCTGGGAATAATCCGGCCTCTCATTTTGTCTGCAGGACTTCAGAGCTATTGAGCTCTACTGGGACAAAAGAAAATTAGTACCACACAGAGATGTGGTTTCCAACTCAGCCAGCTCTTTGCCAGTCCTTTTATTGACACCTAGCCAGACACTAATGCCATTCCCAATGGTGGCTTGTTTCCTGCTTGTCTAGCTCTCCTCAAATTGTCCACCCCACTGCTGTCTTTATCTCCAATGACCTTAACTTCTACTGTGTTGGGACAATGAAGCATATCAGGTTCTCAGCTCCTCTCTTTTTTGTTTCTAAAAGGATCCACATGGCATTTCTAAGATGAATCCTCCTAGATGCCCCTGCCCCCTTGACTCTTCCAGGATCCAGGACAATAAATTACCTTCTTTCTCTGATTTTCTAATCCTTCCTTTGTGTGTTTCCTTTCCTCTACCCTGCACACATAATTCTTTCCTATTCTAGGCAGGTGCTCTAACCTTCACTTTCTCTTCCCTGGCAGCTCCCATCCTGCACTTTATAAACAAACTTCTTGAAAGTAGCCTACATACTGTGCCTCCATTTCCTCAGTTTCTTTTATTCCCCACCAAGTGTAGGTTCTACCCCCATCATTCTACCAAAGTGGCCCTTGCTAAGGTCACCAGCAGCTTCTTAATTGTCAAATTATTAAATGAAATCTTCACTGATGCACCTCTGATATGTGATCGGTTTCTATAACTACCCCCCCCCTTTTTATTGTTTATTTCTTTTGAGGGAGAGAGAGAGAGAGAGAGAGAGCAGAAAAGGCGCAGAGAGAGAGAGGGAGAGGGAGAATCCATATTGTTAGCACAGAGCCCAAAGTGGGGCTTGATTCCACCAACTGTGAGATCATGACCTGAGCCGAAATCAAGAGTCAGGCCGTTAATGGAGCCACCAAGGTACATGTATAACTCCTCCTTAAATCTCTGTGGTTTCTTTGGCATTTCTTGTCCCCTGATGCTTTCTACTGTCTCCTCTGACCTCTCTTCATCTAACCAATCCTTCAATACTCGTGATATTGACCTGTCCTTGACCCAGCTTCTCAACCTTTCTACCTTGGCTTCCTTCCATGAGCTTTTTAGTGACAAGGGGTTTGGGCCAGTGGCTGCCCAGCAGAGTTCTGTAGAGCTAGATACCATCAGTCTCTTTGATTTCTAACACATAGCCTTGACACAGAGGAGTAAATTTCTAATAATGGAAATTCGCCATTGAACCTTTGGTGGATTGGATGAGGTAAGTCTTCTAAGTGTCTGATATTCAACTATAGGAGGCCATCCCCTTCCCTGCTCAAGGACTCAACCAACATGGGGGACATAAGAGCTGTCACTCCTGAAGGCTGTATGCCCACAGGGCTGCTTCATGTTACGGTCCAGACTCTTCTATGTTGACACATGTAGCTGTAATTCATTCATCTTCATTGCTCTGTGTTATTCCACCATGTGGATATACTGCTATATCTATTCTCCCGATGAACATTAAGATTATTCCTAGCTTTTTATATTCCCACAATGCCCTGTAACACTCTCATATGGGTCCCCTGTACATATGTGCAGAATTTCTCTAGTATGTGTGTATCTTGGATTTTACTAGTGGATGGGATGCGAAGTTACTTTCCAAAGGTTGTACCAATGTGCACTCCTACTGGTTTGCATAATAGTCCCCAAAATTTTAAACCAAAGGTAAAGGTGAAAGCTCCACCTTGACTTTTCCTTGCTCCCAGGCATCTCCCTGCTGCTAGAACATTCCACATGGTTATGTGGGTACCACACCAGACCCTAGTGTCTGCTTTCCATCTTTGCCTGGGCCCTCAGTGCTGTTGGGCTGTCTTCTTGCTTAAGCCCTGCTGGGAGAAGTCCCCATGCTCCACACTGAAGCTATTTCCAACTCTTTCAGGATTAGAACTTTCTCCTATGAGTGCCTGTTGCCAGAGCTAGCTTTGTAATTTGTAGGAAGTGGGGCCCCTTGCTTAAAAAGCAGGAATTGTCTTTTTCTTCTTCTCCTCCTCCTCCTTCTCCTTTTCCTTCTTGTCTTGACCTGTAGTGGTGTTTTTATTTTTTTAATTTTTAATTTTTTAAAGTTTATTTATTTATTTTGAGAGAGAGAGAATGAGTGAGTACAAGGGAGGGGCAGAGAGAGAGAGGGAGGGAGAGAGAAAGAGAATCCCAAGCAGGCTCCTCACTGAGAGTGAGGAGCCTGATGTGGGGCTCAAACCCACAAACCGTGAGATCATGACCTGAGCCGAAATCAAAAGTCAGATGCCCAACCAACTGAGCCACCCAGGTGCCCCATGTAGCAGTGTTTTTAATTCGTTGTTTAATGTTGCACTTCCTCAGGCACAAGGTGACTCACAGTTGCATATGTAGACCCTCACAGTGCCTAGGCCCTTGCCCTGTGATGCGGCACACACACCCAACCATGATCCTCCCTTCCAGGGCTGGTGTGGCCACTGGGTGGGGACAGTGGGCAGACAGCAGAGAACCTGTCCCAGGAAGGGTGGCCACAGAGGAATCTAGGTGCCCTCCCATTGGTGCATGCTCTCTTGTCCCATTGGACTTCGTTTACAAAGCATGAGCTCAAAACTAAAATTATTAAGGACTTTGAGGTAGCCACTATAGAGTATTAAATTGTGAGTGGAGAGCCAAGCACAACTGCACTGTCGCTTATCCATGAAGCCAGCCCTACGTGCCACACCCCTCAGACCCAGCTGCCAAGATCTGCTTGCCTGCCATATTCTGGATTAGCTGGAGAACTCACTGTGAGTGTGTTGAATTTTATTGGCACAGGCATCATGGTTTTTGCAAAAAGATCCCCAAATTGTCAAGTTTGGAGTTTGCATTCTTCCTTTTGCCCCAACGGCTTCAGTCACTTAACTTAATTCTTCTCTTGTTTTTCTTTGTTTTAATAATGTAACAGTATTTTTATTCACTAAGGTTAAGTCTTCAAGTACCAAAATAATGTTTAAAATTATTTGGGTGTAACTGGATTGCTCAGTCAGCTAAGCATCCAACTCTTGATTTTGGCTGAGGTCATGATCTCACAGTTCAGGATTGAGCCCTGCATCGGGCTCTGTGCTGGCAGCATGGGGCCTGCTTTGTATTCTCTCCCCCTCTCTCTCTCTGCCTACCCCCACCTCAAAATAAATAAATAAACCTTAAAAAATAAATTTAAAAAACTATTTGATGGAAAAGCATGGAAACTCCCTCTAGAGACTAAGCCAGCTACAGCTCTATTTGGCTAATACAATGTGTGGCTCTTTGTCTAATCTTGTGAAATACAAAGTCGACATGATAATCACCAGTAAAAGTAAAGCAATTTTGATTAACACAACTATACTCCACCAGAAATAATAATAAGGCATGATGAGAAATAGTGTAAAAGCTAGTTTTGCAATATTTCTAAACAAATTTGTTTTTAAAATTGTAAGACTATTTTCTCAACAAATATTGAGAATAGAAATATTAATTTCATATTCTGTTCATATGAGTATAAGGCATTCTCAACATGATCTAAAATTGGATTTGGGTCAGAATAGAAAATTTGAAGAGTTATTTGGGCAGGGTGCCTGGGTGGCTCAGTCGGTTAAACGTCGGACTCTTGATCTCAGGTCAGGACATGATCTCACAGTTTGTGAGTTGAGACCCATGTCAGTCTCTGCTGGGATTCTGTCTCTCCTTCTCTTTGCCCCTCCCCTGCTTGTTCTCTCTCTCTCAATAAAAAAATTAAACTTAAAAAAAAGTTATTTGGGCTAACAGTTTTTTGCTATTCCTGTCCACTGAAATTTTCCAAAATACTGGGGTCTTTACGGCTACCAGTAGAGTTTGCTTAAAAAAAAATGTAAAGGAAGCAACTGGGAACACCCACATGTTTGTTTATTCATAACGTAGCCACGCATTTTTATAGTCATTTCTTAACTGATTCACCCAGAATCTGGGGGTCAGGTTCTGAATTTGTCTTATGATAAACAAAGCAGCAGAGCCGCAGCTCGCCCTGCCTGAGGGAAGGTGGCTGTGAGGTTAGAAGAAAAGCAAGGAGGGAAATTACATTTCTATGACACTTGTTTAACGCATCTCCTTATTTAATGCTCACAACCGAGCCACTTGCAAGTGGAGAAACTGAGGCACAGAGCAGGGCAGTCACTCAGCCGAGGGCCCAGTGTGGAGAAGCCCTAGAGGCTGTCAGTTCAAACTACTGTCTCCCTCAAGAACAGCAGGGAGTCTGGCAGTGCTGAGCCCAGTGGTCTGGGGGCAGAAACAGTGTTCTCTGAGTCTGGTTCTCCTTTCTCTGTTCTCCTTTCAGCTAGCCATCCTTGGTCACTTAGGGCCACACGGCTAGAATTGGCTGCTTCCAGAGGAAGGCCCCTGAGTGCTCTGTGCTGGCTGAGCCTTCCACAAGCCACAGAGGTTTAGAGGAAGTTCAGTTTCTCGGATGGGGGGAGGTGAATGGCCCAGACAGCCTTCACCCAGAGCTCAGCCTGTGCAGAGCAAGCCATGCTCAGTGGGCGGGATTGCCCCAGGTAGCCTGACACAGGGCAGAAGGCTTTTACAGATCCGGAACTGAGGCCAGGAGAGAAGTGATCTGTCCAGGATCCTGCAGTAAACTGGCAGAGCCTGGCTCAGCGCTAGGCCGCTCTCCGTCTTCACCTTGGTTAGCCTGTGCCATGCAGCTGCAGGTGGTTGTGGATGGCACTTGTAGGACTGGTGGGTGCTGGCATCGCCTTGTCATTCTCACTTATTAGGAGCCTTGGAGCCACATTCTCCTTGGGAGTTGATGACATGTTTCTGAAATCAAATTAACTTTGATATCTGAGATCCTGGAATCTGGAATCGTTACATGTCTCATGTCTTGTCCCAACTCTGCTCCGGATTTTGGGTGACGGACAGATGGGAGCAGTTAATCTGAAATTCCTCAGGGCAAGATTTACTAACTGTATCTTTGTGACCTGCAGGAAGTAAGGAAATCTTCTGAAGTGCTATACCCACAGTGTGCCATGCCCCGGGGAGAATGTAGCTCGGGCTGTAAGGTGAGCAAGGTAGCACTCTATTCAGAGCACCCAACAGGCTTCTTTACCCCAAGTGTGGAGCTGTCTTGGTCACTGTGGCTCTTCTTCCTGCTGGCCTGTCCCATCTGTCTTCTTTGCTTTGCTCGACCTTTAGGAGCCAGCAGTATAACTCTGCGATGCCTTGGGACAAGAGCACAGAAAGCCCAGATGAGAAAGATGCCCAATTTGATAGTTGTCCCCAGCTGAGTTCCCTGCAGTCTCTTAGGTTCCTGGCCTCAAGCCCCACTTAGTGACTCTTGACACCTCTCACCTCAGCTCCTGGGGTCTCCAGGAGGCTTCCCAAATTCAGTCATGAGTGCCCCCCAACTCTGTCTCTTGAATCTTGAGGTAGACCTGCCTCCACCCCATGCCTGTTCAGGTGTCCTTGGTCCCCTCCCCATTCAGCTCCTGAGTGACCCCTAATTTCATAACAAAAGTCCCTGTACTTTGCTCTCTTCCCTAGAGCCACACCATCATTGATCTTTCTTGACCAACTCCCATCAACTAGAGTTAAGAAAGCCTTGTCGGGCACAACCAGCTACTTTGATAGTTTGGCAGGTGAGTGTGGGGTGGGAGTCAGAGCTGCATCAGATAGGAGCCATAATAGCAGGAGGATGGGGAGGGTGGGTGAACTGGTGCTACCCAGGAGGCAGGCCATGGAAGTCCAAGTCTGATGTGTAGTTCACAAGGCAAGCTCTAATTGGGCACAGGCCAAGAAGGCCAAAGTCTAGGGAAGGGGGATGGGAGGCAAGTGGTGAGTGAAAAGCAGAGCCTGGAGGCCAGTTGCAGCAATTAAGGGTTTCTGGTTCTCGTGTATCTCAGCAGAAAATGTGTGGGAGATGTAGCCATGGTCTATAGTCCTGACTATCGTGTGCTGCTTGCATTGTCAGGCCCACCTTCTGAACTTCTCTGCTCACTTGTGTACTCCTCACTACATCCCTGAAAGCCCAGCCTTTGCTCCCAGCCCACATTGCTGGACCTCTGGCCCAAGGCTAGTGCAGGAGCTGCCCTGCTAAGGCCAAGAGCAGTACATCAAGCCTTCGGGAGAAGCTCTGGTGGGGGCCCTCACTCTCTTTAGACTCCTTGGCACCCAGCCAGCCTTGGCCACTTGCTAAATCCTACCAGAATTCACACTCACTCACTCACTCACTCACTCACAGATATACTCCCCATACACATCTCTTTGCTTTTGGCTGAGGTGTCGACGGCTTCTTCCTGTATCTGGCCTTGCCCTATCCTGTCCTGAGTTCTTTCTCCCTTCACTCAGGGATGGGATTTTGGAGTTCTACCTGGGCTGCTTCTGGTATCCAACCTGGTCAGCCCTGTTCATGACCTCTCAGGGCTAATGTTACAGGGCTGAGGCTGTGAGAACCATGAGGGCAGGGGCCTCATCCATCTGAATGAGGCTGAATCTACAGTAACATCACATAGTAAGGGCCCAGTAAATATTTGATCAGGGGCCTGAGTTCCTAATCAGGTCAGGTCCCTGATGCCCCCTCCACCCTGTGCTGCATAGATGTACATCTGTGTGTGGTACACATTAAAGGCCAGGTACTGGGGCACTGAGACAGATAGCAGAGCCCTGTGTCCTTCCACACATGACTACAGTTGGCTTTAGTGCCCTCTTGTTCACAGCCTTATTTCTCTGAATGCCAGCAGGAACCAAAGCTCCCCTGGGAAGACCGTATTTTGTTACAACACAAATGGGAAACGTGCTGTGCCAATGTGAGCCCTGGACAAGTGCTTGGTCAGAAGAGAGGCCTTCTAGTTTTGCCTTGCCTATTGGGATGGCCATTCTGGGCACATGATTTTAATTAAAATTCATCAGACTTTGCCTGGTTATCTGGCCAGGTGGTGAGTTGTTAGCTAGTGTCTCTTGGGTGAGAGATCTGGAAAGCAAGCTTTCCCCGCCATTTGGATGGCTGAGCTCAGTCAGGAATGTGTGGGAGGATGGGGAGTGATCCCAGGTTCTGAGCCTACAGAGACAGTGAGCTGAGGAGAGAACATGGATGTGGGCCTGAGCCAGAGAACAGAGCAAGGCCTGTGGCATCCACAAAGGTCACTGGAGCACTGATAGTGACCCAGAGAGAAAGCTCAGGCTGTCTGCCATGCACAGCCCCTTGTCCCTGCAGCCTGGCCCTTGTCACAATCAAGGTGAACTTCCTAAGGAAATGGAACCACATTAGAACCCAGCGGGGAGAGGATGACTGTCACTGGAAGAGTCACCCTGCTTCTCAGGCATGCCTGAAAATCTACCTGTAGGCAGTTTCTGGAAACCAGATCATTTTGTGGATGCGGTGATAGAGTGTGTGATTTAAAGGAACACCCAGAACATCTGTCCATCAGGTGTCTAATTCCTTTGTCATTGTAACTTTGTGATATAATAAGAAATAGATATTTGGTCTTTGTCACTGGTTCCTAGCACAGAGCTTCTCAAATCCTTGCAGCTTCCTGAGTGATAGAGGTGAGAGGGGTATTTTTTGTTACTCCTATAAGCCCTTGCAACCATATCTGAATTTATGTTGATGAGATGGTTCTTGGGGAATGGGGGTTGGTTTCCAGAGGAACCAGCATGTGATTAGAGCCTTGGAAACTTCAGTCCCTGCCCTGCACCCTCCCCCATCTCTGGGGAGGAGAAAGCGGCTGGGGATTGACTTAAACATCAACAACCAATGATTTAGTCAATTTGTGCCTTTGCAAAGGAGCCTCCATAAAATCTGTGAATGAAGGAAGGATCAGAGAGCTTCTGGGTTGGTGAACACACTGAGGCGCTAGGAGAGTGGTGCACCCAGAGAGGGCGTGGGACCTCCATACCCTTTCCCCAGACCTTGCTCTATGCAACTCTTCCATTTGGCTTTTCCCAAGTTGTGACCTTTATAATACACCGGGAACAGTGAAGTGTTTCCCTGAGTTCTGTGAGCCATGTAGCAAATTATTGAACCTGAAAGGGGCTCATGGGAACCTTTGATTTATAGCCAAGTTGGACAGAAGTGTGGGTTACCTGGGCACCCACTACTTTCAGTTGGCATCTGAAGTATATGCAATCTTGTGAGCCTGAGCCCTTAACCTGCAGGGTCTGCACTAACTCTGGGTAGTTAGTGTCAGAATTGCCTAAGGTGAGGGGAAAACCCACACATTTGGTATCAGAAGTGTGAGTAGAGGAAACAGTTTTTCCTTTAGTCATGTGAGTAGTAACCCTAACACGTAAATCCATTTTAGAGTTGGATTTTTTTTAGAAACATTTTTTTTATGTTTATTTATTTTTGAGAGAGAGAGACAGAGCACGAGCAGGGGAGGGGCAGAGAGAGGGGGACATAGAATCCAAAGCAGGCTCCAGGCTCTGAACTGTCAGCACAGAGCCTGACATGGGGTTCAAACCCATGGACCGCGAGATCATGACCTGAGCCGAAGTTGGATGCTTAACCAACTGAGCCACTCAGGTGCCCCTGGTTGGATATTTATGAATCCAGCTTTCTTTTAGTAAGGCTCATGCTATCAAGGAAAACACACAGAGGTTGAGGGCAGGTCACACATGTTGGCAGGACTGCCAACAGGGTGGAGGATTGCATTCTTAGCCTAGTTGAATGCCATAGAAATTAACTCCCTCCTATAGAGTCAAGTGTTTAGCCCTCAGGAGTCAGTACCTCAAGAGACCTCAATCAGGTCAGCGTAGGAAAGATTGGAATCTAGGTTTAGCCAGTTGCTGCAGGAGCACCTTGCACATAGCTTTGGCTTTCTGGCTCCAGAATTTGACGAGTCACTGTAGGTTATATAATGACCATCTTGTCTGACAGCCCCAACCTGAAGGGTAAGCCTGGGTAGTTCAGTTCCTTCAAGAGCCAAGCATGGCTCAGCACCTCCCCTCTTCCTTATCCAGCTCTGCAGCAATGTTGGGACTATTTCCAGAGTCAGTTGTTGCACATTCCACAAATAAGGCAGGAATGACAGTGGCGTACATGTCCCGTGGTTGGGTAGATTCCTCCGGGAGCCAAATGTAATCACCACTGGCCTTCTGCTGCTGCCCAAGGAGTCTCCTCCATCATATGATGTCACCCTCTTCCTCTACAGGAGACTTGACACAGAAGATACAGCCCTTTCCCTTGAGAACCCTAGAACAAGTGAGAGAGGTATGGATGAGTAGGTGAAGAAGAGTGACTGGTCTCCACCAAGGGGCCAAGTGTGGACACCTTCTTCCCCCTCTTTTGAACAGTTTTATTGAAACATAACTTATGTACAGTAAACTGCATATATTTAAAGCATACAATTTGATGAGTTTGACATGTGTCTATCCCTGTGAAACCATTACCACCGTCAAGACAAGGAATGTATTCATCACTCATTTTCCTGTGCCCCTTTGAAATCCTTCATCCCTGTCCTTCCTGTCCCACTTAGCCAACCACTGATCTGCTATCAGCCACTGTAGATCAGTTTACATTTTCTAGAATTGTATATATGTGGAATCATAGTAGGTGCACTTTGTCTGCCTTATTTCATAGCTTCATTATTTTAGTGTTCACCCATGTCATTACATGTATAAATAGTTTCTTTTTATTGCTGTGTAGTGGTCTATTGTGTGGATATACCACAGTTTGTTTATCCATATCCAATTGTGGATGGACAATTGAGTTGTTTCTGGTTTCGGGCTACCACAAATATAACTTCTATGAATGTTCATGTACAAGTGTTTGAGTGAATGTGTGTTTTTATTTTTCTTGGGTAATTACCTAGGAGTGGAATGGCTGCGTCATATGGTGTATGTACATTTTAAATTTTTAAAAAACTACCAAACTGGGGCACTTGGGTGGATTAGTCAGTTAGGCATCTGAATCTTGGTTTCAGCTCAGATCATGATGTCCCAATTCGTGGGTTTGAGCCCCATGTCGTGTTCCGAGCTGACAGTGTAGAGCCTGCTTGGGATTTTCTCTCTCTCTCTCTCTTTCAAAATAAATAAATAAACGTAAAAACCTGCCAAACTGTTTTCCAAAGTGGTTGAATCATTTTATATTTCTACCAGCAATTTCTATGAGAGTTATAGTTGGCCCATATCCTTGACAACACTTGGTATGATAAGTCTTTTTAATTTTAGCCATTTTAGTGGGTATGTAGTAGTATCTCATTATGCTTTTAATTTACATATCCCTAATAACTATGATGTTGAACATCTTTCCATGTGTTTACTTGCCATTTATATATTTTCTCTGGTAAAGTGTTTCTTCAGATTTTTCCCACTTTTAAAGTTGGGGTGTTCATATTAATATAATATATAAAATAATTATAATTTATATTATATTATATGTTATGATACACTAAAATATGTTACATATTATAATGTTACATATTATATAAAATTATATATATTATAAATATTTATAAACTATCCACCAAAAGGCTTGTATTTCAAATATATATTCAAATATGTTATATTTCCCCCTTGGAGTTTATTGACAAGTTCCGTGATGAAGTGGCACAAGGTAACAACTATGTTGAAATATCAATGAAAAGACTAATGTTTATATTTGTTTATAGGTGGATGTATGCTTTGCAAATATTTTCTCCTAATCTTTGGCTTACCTTTTCATTTTTGTAGCAGTGTATTTTGAAGTACAAAAGTTTAAAATCTCGGTGAAGATTTTTAGATCAATATATTGATTTTTATCTTTTTTTAAAATGTTTATTTATTTTTGAGACAGAGAGAGACAGAGCATGAACGGGGGAGGGTCAGAGAGAGAGGGAGACACAGAATCTGAAATAGGCTCCAGGCTCTGAGCTCTCAGCACAGAGCCCGACGCAGGGCTCGAACTCACAGACCGCGAGATCATGACCTGAGCCAAAGTCGGATGCTTAACCAACTGAGCCACCCAGGCGTCCCTTGATTTTTATCTTTTAAAGCCTGTGCTATTGTGTACTGTGTACGAAATCTTTGCCAAATCCAAGGCCATCAAGAATTTCTCCTATATTTTCTTCTACTCATTTTGTAGTTTTTGTTCTTACCTTTAAGTCAGTGATCCATTTTAATTTTTGTATCTGATGTGAGGTAAGAATCTAGGTTCATTTTCTTTCAAGATTCCTAGTGCTCTGGGTCAGTACTGTCTTCTCCCCACCACACCTCCATCTCTACCTCTTCATGAAGCCACCACCCTGTTCCAGTCTCTGATGTCTCATAAACTATTCAGCCTCTGACTTCTTGCTGGACACTCAAGCACTTGATGGGGATCGTGCTTTGGATGCTCTGGTGTTTCTCTCTGGCATTGGTCATGGAGGCAAAGACCAGAAGACATCCTTTTGAGGCCATTCCGTGCTTGATGGTCATGTGGTTCTGGTGATAATTTGCCTTCCCTGACATCTGTTTCCTGTAGTGACAGCCAAAGGATCTGGAACTCCCCAGTGGGAGAGACAACCACTCTTAGGGTTCTAAAAACCAACTGGAATCTCAACCTGCCTGACATCCTTGTTGGCACTTGCAACAACCCACGTGTGTGGAAGGGAGGCAGTCTTTCTGAGTGGGACCAGCTGTTGTTGTTATCATCATACCAGGAGTGAGCAAACTGAGGTTTCATAAGATTCAGTGACCTGTCCAAGATCACTCAATTGGCTCATCACATAGTGCCTTAATCCCTGGGTCCACAAAGGACCCAGGCTCCCAGGCCAGCAGTTTCCACTCTATAAATGTGGCAAGTTGCATGTGGGATTTTCCTGCCAAAAGGACAAACTAGTCCCGTGTTCTTTTATGGTTTCAAAGAAAAGGAACTTCAATGGGTGAAAGGTTTTAAAGAGCATACTTAAGGTCTTGGGTGTAAGTTGAAGAACTAGGTTTGGGAGAGGCTGGTTTTCCCTTTGTGAGATGGATCTGGGCTTTATTTTTTCTTCTGCCCTTTGTTGGGTTCAGAAAGGAAGTGCTCCTGTAGGGTTCAGGGCTCAGCACATTGCACTGAGACTGTGGAGGAAAGAAAGTAGGGGCTACCTGATGTATATTCCCTTCAGTCCTGCACTCATCAGGCCCTCCACAATGCCTCACTGTCCCCATGAAGACCCAATCTCAGCCTGATGTCATCAGCCTGGCCCATTTCCAACCTCAGCTTCTTTTACCTGGCTCTTTCATCTAGCCTCCGTCCACCCAGACAGGCTGGTGGCCTCAGGGACATCCATACCCTTTACCTGGTGTGCACTTTTCTCATCCCTCAGTTTTGTGTACACGAGTACCCCCTGCACTTGGTCCCTCATGAGCCAGCTTGCATTTCAGTTTCTGTCAGCTGGTTGGGCCTGCTCCTGCCTTGGCACCCTCAGATGTACTAACCCTGTGTCCAAGGCTCAGTCTTGCAGAACCTCTTCCCCTGTGGCCTGAAACTGGTAATTAGGCCTCATCCCATTTCCGTGTTCATAGCTTTTCCACGGGACTTATCTCTCCACCTAGATTGTCAGCTCCTTCTGGACACGGACAGGTCTGTACCTTCCTCATTGCATCATAGCCCCTCAGCACCTGGTGTCATCCACACAGCACCGTATCTATATGGATTGCTTCAATTGGGTCTGAGTCTTGGCGGAATGGTGGGAGGTTTGCAGTGTATAGTTTTGTTATGAATTCTGGAAAGGAATTCTAAAACTCTGTGTGATGGTACAGAGATGCATACCACTGTCCAGGCTGGAGACTTGGGGTTAATAGAAGCCAGCGTTCACCTCTGAAGGCGAGAGGGGTAAGAAGGTCCACATAAGACAACTCCTAAATTCAGAACCAGCCTTTAGACCACCCAGGAGTGCCCATGTCCACAGAAACTTCCCTGTTGCTTCACACACAAGGAGAGCATGTGGCTGGGAGGGTTACACAGCACAGGCGTGAATGCTGTACATGTCAAGATCCAGGAGAATGTGCCCTGGTCTCCCAAGCTGTGCTTGGGAAGGGGGAAGTTGTTAGATGGGCACAGAGTTTCAGCTTTGTAAGATGTAAAGAAGTTTGGAGATGAATGCTGGTGATGGTTATGTAACAGTGTGAATGTACTTTTAATGCCATGGAACTGGACACTTAAAAATGGCTAAGATGGGGGTGCCTGGGTGGCTCAGTCGATTAAGTGTCCAACTTTGGCTCAGGTCAGTGAGTTCAGGCTCCCACGTCCGACTCTGCTGACAGCTCAGAGCCTGGAACCTTCTTCAGATTCTGTCTCCCTCTGTCTCTCTGCCCCTCTCCTACTTGTGCTCTGTCTCTCTCTCTTAAAATCAATATTAAAAAAATTTTTTAAATGGCTAAGATGGTAAATTTTATGTTATGTGTATTTTACCACAACTGAAAAAAAACAAAACAACAACAACAACCTTGAAAGCTAGCTAGCTTAATGCTTAAAGGCATGGGACCTCTGAGTCAGACAAACAAAGCCAGGTTTGCTGCTTTTATAGTTGGGCAACCTTGGGCAAGTTAGTTCATTTCTCAAAGCCTCAGTTTCCTCATCAATGAAACTGGGATGATGTTAAC
Organism: Felis catus; assembly: GCF_018350175.1. Classification (NCBI taxonomy): domain Eukaryota; kingdom Metazoa; phylum Chordata; class Mammalia; order Carnivora; family Felidae; genus Felis; species Felis catus. The sequence goes on from NC_058382.1 coordinate 43,837,703, forward strand.
ACCAACTTGTGGAGTAGCTTTGAGGAGTGAATGGAGGTATTGCTGCACCAGGCAGTTGTTAATGCGGTGTCTGAGTCTCTTGCCTCAGGGAGCCCAGCACTGCTGGGGGTTGTGGGAGAGGGCACCGGAAGGGGTAGGCTGTGAAGCCTGGTAGCGTTCAGATGTCTAAAGTGGACAAGTAGTGTGGGGGCTGTGTCAGGAGGCAGTGGGGGTCCCCTGGGGAGGGAGGGTGACTTTCCGCAGCCGTGCGGAGCAGGGAACAAAACCCGGCTCCATTACACACACACACACACACACACACACACACACACACACACACACACACAATGCGATGTTGAATCCTTTATCCTATTTTGTGCTTTTTATTCTTCTTATCTTTTTTGTGTTTCTCTTATGGACTGATTTTTTTTTTTTTTTTAGTATTATTACTGTCTTTTTTTCTCCTCTACTAATTAGAAGTTACACATTGTGTTTCTTTTTCTTTTTCCTTTTAGTGGTTACCTTGAAATTACCACATGTATACTTACCAAGGCCTAAAGTTAGCTAGTTACTTTACCTTCCTCTTTGGTAGTGCAGAACTTTAAAGCATCTTAACTCTGTTTTCCCCTTCATTATATGTTTTGTGCTTTAATTCTGTCTTGTTTTGCTATAACCTCACAAGACCTTGTAATTATCATTATAGTATAAGCCAACATTTGTTTAGTTTTACACACATATTTACTACTTTTTTGGCTCTTCACATCTTCTTATATCTCAGATCTTCCATCTGGGATCATTTTCTTTCTGCCCAACATACATTCTTTACAATATCCTTTAATGAGAGTTCTCCGGTTACACATGCTCTGTTTTTGTTTGTCTGAAAATGTGTTTGCTTTGTGGTCATTCATGGAAGATGTTTTCCCTGGTTGAAGAATTCTGGGTTGTCTGGTCCCTTCCACCCCCAGCTTCTACTGTTGCCATTGACAAATGAGCTGTTGGTATAAGGTACACTACTTTTTCTTTGCTATTCTCTCTCTCTCTCTCTCTCTCTCTCTCTCTCTCTCTCTCTGTCACTGTCTCTGTCTCTTATGTTTGTGTTCTGCAATTTACTATATGTGTTTCTTTATTTTCCTCTTCCTTTTTAAAATCCTGCTTGAATTTTCTTGGTATTCTTATCTCTGAATGGCATCTCTTATCAGTTCTGAAAAATTCTAAGCCAGTATCTCTTCAAGAATTGCCTCTCTCCAGGGGTGCCTGGGTGGCTCAGTTGGTTAAGCTTCTGATTTCCACTCAGGTCATGATCTCCTGACCTGTGAGTTCGAGCCCTGCATCCGGCTCTGTGCTGATGGCTCATAGCCTGGACCCTGCTTTGGATTCTGTATCTCCCTCTCCCTCTGCCCCTTCCCTGCTCACACTCTGTCTCTCTCTCTCAAAAATAAATAAACATTTTTAAAAAATTAAAAAAAAAAAAAAAAGAATCGCCTCTCCAGTCTCTCTCTCCTTCTAGAGAAGAAGCTTAGGCCATTCTTTTCCATGTCTCTGAGCCCTTCCTCTGTATTTTTTTCTTTTTTTAAATGCAAATGTTTATAGCAACATGCTTCTTAATAGCCAAAAAGTAGAAACAACCCAAATGTCCATCAACAGATGAATGGACAAATAAAAATGGCATATCCACACAATGCAACATTACCCAGCCATTGAAGGAATGAAGTATGGCTACAACTACAACAGGGATCAACTCTGAAAACTTTATGCCAAGTGAAAGAAACCAGACACAAAAGGCCACTTATTGTATGACTCCATTTATATGAAATATCCAGAATAGGCAAGTCCACAGAGACAATAGACCCGCAGGGTCTGGGGGTAGGAGAGAATGGGGAGTGATTATTAATGGTATAGAGTTTCTTTTTCAGGTAATGAAAATATTCTAAAATTAGGTAGTGGTGGTGGTTGCATAACTCTGTTAATACACTAAAGACTACTAAATTATATATTTTATTTATTTAATTTTTTTAAATGTTTATTTATTTTTGAGAGAGAGAGATAGAGTGCAAGTGTGGAAGGGGCAGAGAGAGAGGGAGACACAGAATCCGAAGCAGGCTCCAGGCTCTGAGCTGGCAGCATAGAGATACGGGGCTCCAACCCATGAACCGTGAGATCATGACCTGAGCCAAAGTCAGACACTTAACCAGCTGAGCCACCCAGGTGCCTCTAAATTGTACATTTTAAAGGGATGAATTTTGCAGTATGTGGATTCCATATTTTCTGTCTTTTGGTCTCTCTCTGCTATTCCTCTTGCTTTCTTTCTCATCCATCTGCCAGTTTGCAAATGGCCCCTTTAGCTAAATCTAATCTTCCACTGCATTTTAAAATTACAGTTATAGTATTTTCGTTTCTGGAAGTTCTGTTTGCTTCTTTCTCAGATCTGTTAGGTCATTCTTTATAATTTCCTATTTTTTGCAGATATTTCCAAACTTGTCCTCTATTTCATTAAACATATTAAATATGGTTGGTTTATAATCTGTGCTTGGCAATCCTGTCATTTGAAGGTGTAGGTTCATGTGGGCTATGTGCTGTCTCTTCTGGTTCTTGTTCATTGTTTCCTCGTGTGCTTGGTTATTTCTAGCTTGTGTACCACTGAGTATATTGGAAAATTTATTAGTGGGTATTTGTTGAGGCTTAGGATGAAGATACCTTCCCCCAGGTAGGATTTACACATCCTTCTGCCAGGTGCCCCACAGTATTAGCAGTGCAGGAGTAGTTTGAACTAAATTCATGACTTTGGGTTTTTTGAACCATCCCATTGATGTGAATTTGGGCTGCTACTCTGTGTGAAGGTCAGCTGATGGTGTAACTTCTCAGGAACAGCCCCTTCCCCTTCTTTTTCATTCCCTGGGTACCAGTTTTAGGGTACCAGTTTAATCTGGGAGTGTCTTTTGGTAGATTCCTTACTTGGGTCAGGTCCTGAGTTTTGACATTTATCCACATTGCCCCTCAAGGCCATTAAAACTGAGATTCAGATATGCCTATATTAGCAAGAGCCAGAAGGACTTCAGTTTTCCTTACTTCTCTAGGTTTTTGCCTCTCCTTCCATTTTGACCATATTCTTTTTTCTTTCTCCAGTTCTTCATTGTTCTCAAGAAGGCATTTTTCATGTTTCAGCCAGCATTTTTTGTTATTTTCGGCAACTGTATTTCCTAAAACAGAAGTTGGCAGATCTTCTCATGCTATTTGACCTTACATAAGTCACTTCACTTCTCAGGAGAGGCGCCTGACCAGCAGCTCTAGTGCTGGGGAGCATGAAGAGCCTCTCAGGAAATCTGGACCATGGCCTCAGTAGTATCTCTGGAAGTGCCATTAGGCCTATTAGGGTATTAGACTGCAGATGGTTTGGGGTGCCTTGGCTTACGAGCTGAACTTCTGGGAAAATCACTCCCCCTGGGTCTAGAAGGCTACTGGTGAGTGTCCCTTCCCAGAGGAACCAGCTTCCTGGGGCCAGGAGGCCAGGAGTGTCCATCCCCATCATGGGAAGCTGCAACAAGAGACTCCCCTGGGGGCTAAGCAGGCTCTTCCTAGAGTCACTTCTGACTTTTCTTCCCACCCCATTACAGCCCCCCACCTGGCCACCCCTGCCAGCCCAGCTCACAACAGTTCTCCCTGACACCAGAGGGTTTTGTGTTTCCAAGGTCACAGACACTTTTCTGTGGATAACGTTTTCTTCTTCTTTTTTTTTTATAATTCTTTTTAATGTTTATTTATTTTTGAGAGACAGAGAGACAGAGCTTGAGCAGAGGAGTGGCAGAGAGAGAGGGAGACACAGAGTCTGAAGCAGTCGTCAGGCTCTGAGCTGCCTGCACAGAGCCTGATGTGGGGCTTGAACCCACGAACAGTGAGATCATGACCCAAGTTGAAGTCATACGCTTAACTGACTGAGCCACCCAGAAGCCCCAATAACATTTTCTTCTTAATAAGAGCTCCCAAAAGGGGCACCTGGGTGGCTCAGTTGGTTGAGCATATGACTCTTCATTTTGGCTCAAGTTGTGATCCCAGGGTCATGGGATCAAACCCCACGTCGAGCCCTATGTCAGCCTCTGTGCTGAGTGTGGAGCCTGCTTAAGACTCTCTCTCTCTCTCTCTCTCTCTCTCTCTCTCTCTCTCTCTCTCTCTCTCTGTCTCCCTCTCCCTCAGCCCCTCTCCCCCACTCGCATGCACTCTCTCTCTCTCAAAAAAAAATAATAATAAAAATTAGAAAAAATAAGAGCTACCAAAACTCAGATGACACTGCAGTATCCTGTCCCTTCAGACCATTTGGTGTTGGTTAGGGAACCCCCTGTCCTTTCCTGAGCTTAACCTCAGTCATTCCTGTCCCTATGGCCCTTATATCAGTTCCCTGGGAGGTGAGGTCTGGACACGTCCACTCTGACAATGTGTATTGCACGGTCCCTGCCTGGAGAGACCTTTCTAGATTTCCATCGGGTGGGGTAGGCAGCAGTTTGGAAATCATTGCGCTGGCTATAGAGCAGCCCAGGTCTGGAAGAAAGAGCAGTTCTATGATCCAAAATCATTATAGACTACATTGTATAAAGCAACCACTTTCTTATCAAATGCGGCACTTTATGCCGTTTTACTCATATGAATGTATAAAATAGACAGCTCTTTAAATAAGCTCAAACAGCTAAAAAAAAAAAAAAAAAAAAAAAAAAAGAAGGTGCATGCCCTTACAAAATAGAATATGAGATTCAAATGCAGATAAAATACATCAATTAAGGAGCCCTAGTCAGTCCCTGGACTGCCGCAGTTTATACCCTTTAGAGAAAACAACTGTTCTCCAAAGGTTCAGCTACATCCTAATTATCCAGTGGGGAATCAGTGTGTATTTGGAAGAAAACATTAACAAGGGCTTGTAGCATTAGCTATCTCCAAGAAATTCCCTGCAGAGACAGAGGGAGGAGAATTAGGCCAGTGCCAGACTCAGGCGCACATTCTTGTATCAAGAGGCCAATATTACTGCATCTTTTTTTTTTTTTTTTTTAATTTGGGGAATTTCTCTGGAATTCTTTGAATAGCAAAGTTTGTACTTCTTTTAAGGCACATCTTATCTCATATCTTAAGACATTTCTCTCAGATTGCTAATCTTGTTTTCTTGGCCTGGGCTTCCCTTTCACCCTTTATCCGTCTGGCAAACCTCTTTTTATTACTCAGAGACTGTTGAAACAGCCCCTCCCCACAAAGCCTTCACCTGACCCTTGATACTCCCGGTAGAAAGACCAGCTCATCTAATTCTGCTGGAGAGTGAGATATGAATGATAATGACATAATCCAGATGCTGTTCCCACTTTGCTCCTGCTACACCTGCTCTGGAACATCTTTGATCAGTTCATAGAGCACTTTGAATTGTGTTGTGTGGCCACTGTGCTGTGAGCCCTTTGCCCTTGCCCTCACTTTCGGCATCCCTAAGCACTCTCACTGGACCTGGCTCTCAGGCTGTGAGGGTCAGTGAGTGTCTGAGTGCTGGCTGCAAGCCTCTATCTGGTAAGGTATTCATCTCTCTTCTTTGAGATACCTAGCACAGTGCTCCACATGCAGCAGGAACCTAAGAACATTTGTGGATTGAAAGAAAAGAAGTGAATTACAGATGCTTTGCCATCGAAGATGCTGAGGTGACGAGAGTCTTAGCAACTTTTCTAAGCTAGAGTGTGTGGGCTTAAGAATGAGTTTGTAGGATCTCACTTTGGGATGCCAGCTTGATAAATTTTCAAACAATGTGACATTAGAAGGCCCATCTCCAAGAGAGGTGCCACAAGATACCTTCTAAGAGAGGCTGACCTTTAATGAGCCCTTTGGTGGGAAGCCACTTACTTAACCAGCTGGGATGGGACCCAAGAGCAACAAGGTCATGGCTGATTCTGCTCAAGAGTAAATAATGGGATCGGCCCCGGTGGTATCACTTGTATTTTGAAAGAAGAATTTCACTTATGATTATCTGCCTGTGGCATCAGAAAATAGTTTGATGATCATTGGACAAATGATGCATTTCTGACTTGGGCCCAGGCTTGTTACCCCGGGGCAGTGCCTCTGGCTCTTGGCTGTCCCTCCTCCTGAGTATGCTCCAGTGGTGCAGGGACTTTCAGCCCCTGGCACACACATGTGTCTCTAGTTACCAATCTAGATGCTTGTGGGAATACCCATCATTGCTGGGTATTTATTCTCCCAGATTTGATCCCGAAGACTGATTTCCTCTGGGCCGACTGTACTAGGCCCTGGCACTGTTCCCTGATTGATCAGGAAGAGTGGGAGCTCTCTTCCACCTGTGTATCCCAGCTCCTAATAGGTTACAGCTGAATGGGAAAGCCAAGGCTGCAGGGCTAAATGGAGAAAGGGTTGCCCCCACACAGTCATCCAGTCAGAAGGCTGCGTAGGACCCCCGAACACATGGAGGAAGAGGTGGCCAGTACTGCTGGGCAGTTACTCAAGTCATCAGGGCTCATGGGGTTCCTTTTGCAGTGTTTCTCTCTCTTACTGTGTCCAGGAGTCACTGAGGGGCCTGCCGCCCATTCCACCCCTCGGAGCTGTTAGCTGCAGATGGAGTCTTTGATGCCATTTTTCACCAGGCCTGGGGAATGCAGGCAAACAGTTGTTGGAATTTCCTGATGAGCCTTGGAGCAGAGTCCTCAGCTCCTTGTGTGGGGAATAAGGGGGCCCATCTTACCCAACCCCACCCACCTGAGGCTCTGGCTGAGTCCTAATAGTATAATCTCTTCTCTTTCTAGGGAAGCAGTCTGCCTCTCCTTGGAGGCTGTGCCTTCTGCCCTTCCTGGTTCTTCCCACCTCTTAGCTCCTGTTCTTCCGAATCTCTCATGCCCCACCCCATGCTGACCCACCCCACTTTCCTGGGCATATTAAATTCACTGAATAAAGCCTCACGGATGCTCATGGGCCTGGCACAGACAAGACAGGGATGTATGTGATGCTGTCGCTAGCCTCAAGGAGCCCATAGTCTGCTGCGATGAACGGATGCTAACAGCAAATTGTGTACTTGGACTGTGGAGTACAGAGGAAGTTGCTGTTCACAGTGACCTGCTAGGGCTGGGAAGGTTTCTGTGGAGAGGGCACTACTGAGCAGGGCCTTGACAATGGAGTAGGAGTTTTCTGGGTGGTTGAGGCAGGAGACAGCCCTGCTGGCAGAGGGCACAGCGCGCACAAGTGTAGAATAGCATGGTACATTCAGGGAGCCACAACTGATTCATTGCCACACAAGAGAGATACAAGAGGTGAGTCTGGAAAGGGTGACCAGGCTGCTAGAAAGGACTTGCAGACTGAGCTGGGTGCTCCTTATATCCTGAGGGCAACAGAAGACCACAATGGGGATACAGGGAGACTCTGCCCTTTCCTCTTCTTCTTTTTAAATAGCTTTATTGTTATAATTAATGTATATAAACTTTATTAAGTTATATATTATATATATAAACTGAACATACTTCAAGTATACAATATGGTGAGTTTTAACACATGTGTCCACCTGTAATACCATAACCACAATCAACATAATGAGTATATCCATCACTCCCAAAAGTTTCCTCATGTCCCTTTGTCATCCCTCCCTCCCATCCCCACTATCTGTAGTCAACCACCCATCTGTTGCCCTGTCACTGTAGATTAGTTGGCATTGTCTGAAATTTACATAAATGAACTCATCTAGTATGTAATATTTTTATTTGTTCTTCTTATCAGTCAGCATAATTGTTTTGAGATTCATCCATATTGTGTATATTAACAGTTAATTTCTTTTCATTGCTAAGTAGTATTCTATTGCATGAATGATACAACAATTTGGCTATCTCTTTACCTATCAATGGACATTTGGGTTGTTTCCACGTTCAGGCTACTACAAATTAAGTTGCTATGGATATTTGTGTACAAGTGTTTGTGTGAATATGTGCTTTTATTTCTCTTGGGTAAATCTCTAGGAATGAAATGGTCATGTCATATGACAGATGTATGGGTTTTTTTTCATATTTTTCTTTTATTTTTCTACCTGAGTACTTTTACCTTTGAAAACCTCCATCTTGTGTGTGTGTGCATGCACATGCATGCATTTATTTTATTTTATTTTATTTTATTTTATTTTATTTTATTTTATTTTATTTCATTTCATTTTATTTCATTTTATTTTTTAAATTTACATCCAAATTAGTTAGAATATAGTGCAACAGTGATTTCAGGAGTAGATTCCTCAGTGCCCCTTACCCATTTAACCCATCCCCCCTCCCACAACCCCTCCAGTAACCCTCTCTTTGTTCTCCATATTTAAGAGTCTCTTATGTTTTGTCCCCCACCCTGTTTTTATATTATTTTTGTTTCCCTTCCCTTATGTTCATCTGTTTTGTCTCTTAAAGTTCTCATATGAGTGAAGTCATATGATATTTGTCTTTCTCTGACTGATTAATTTCACTTAGCATAATACCCTCCAGTTCCATCCACATAGTTGCAAATAGCAAGATTTCATTCTTTTTGATTGCCGAATAATACTCCATTGTATATATGTACCACATTTTCTTTATCCATTCATCCATTGATGGACATTTGGGCTCTTTCCATACTTTGGCTATTGTTGATAGTGCTGCTATAAACATTGGGGTGCATGTGTCCCTTCGAAACAGCACACCTGCATCCCTTGGATAAATACCTAGTAGTGCAATTGCTGGGTCGTAGGGTAGTTCTATTTTTAGTTTTTTGAGGAATCTCCATACTGTTTTCCAGAGTGGCTGCACCAGCTTGTATTCCCATGACAGATGTATGTTTAACTTTTATTTTACTTAAATTTTTTAAAAATGTTTATTTATTTTTGAGAGACAGAGACAGAGCGTGAGCAGGGGAGGGGCAGAGAGGGAGACAAAGAATCTGAAGCAGGGTCCAGGCTCCAAGGTGTCCGCACAGAGCCCATTGTGGGGCTCAAACCCACAGAACTGTGAGATCATGATCTGAGCTGAAGTCAGCGCTCAACCAGCTGAGCCACCCAGGTGCCCCATGTTTAACTTTTAAAGAAATTGCCAAACTGTGTTTTATATTCCCATACATATCTTTTTCTGACTGCCTACAGACTGCAGGATGAACCTTCAGGACTGAGTCTCCTTTGGATTTGCCCAGCTAGTGACTACAGCTGAAGCCCTGAGACATGTACTCCTTGGGACCAGGAAAGGTGAGAAGGGCATCCTGAAAATCCTTCCTGAAGATGATAAGACTTGGCATCATTTCGAGAGGCTTATTTGTCATTGATACTGCCCCAGGAGCTGGGGGAATTGAGTGGCACCTGAGGATAATGAACTAAGGACACCTCTGGCTCAGAACTTGAGAAAATCCCTCTGGACCCAAAGAGGCCACAAGCCCACAGATTAAAGCCCAAATTCTACAGAAATGAATTTTTGTGTAAGTAAATGATTTTAGCTTATGTTGGATTGGGGCCCCAACCACTTGTGGGAGTGGCCGTGGTCTCTGGGTCAGAGCCCTGTTCTAGGGAGGTGGCATCCCAGCCACACTGTTCTAGGAAGAGCCATAAAACTGAGGGTTCCAGAGCTCTGCAGACCTCCCAGGTGAAGGTTGCTAATCTAGGTACATTTCCCACAGATATGAGCTGTGGAGCAGTATCAAAGAGTAGAGAGCAAGACCAAGTCTGTGTCCTTCTGGCCACTGCTGGGGCCTGGCTTTTTTGGATGCTAATGTCTGTAGGGTGTGAGCCCTGCCAGAGTTTTGAGTGTGCTGTTCATTCATTCACATTCATTAGTGCCTCTTTGGAAGTAGAGATGACTCAGGCAAGTTGGGGTCAGGTTGTGAAATCTTCCAGTCTCTGCCAGACTTTTGGATGGATTTTATGGAAGGGGCATAACCTGGTGATTATATCAGGCTTACGTTTTAGAAAGGGGCCCTGGCAGCCAGTGTGGAGGATGGATTTCAGTGTGGCAGACCTCAGGTAGGGAGGTCATTAGGAAGAGGTAAGGGAAGATCTGAGTAGGCAGTGGCGGTGGGAGGACAAGGAACTTGGGACCAATGTGTGGTTGAGAAAGAGAAGAGTCAACACCACCTCACGGCTGTTAGCTCTCTTCTCTCATGACTTTAGTGACATTGCTGTCTCCCAGTTCCCACCAACCACGGACTGCATGAATAATAAATAAGCAGAGGGATGTTTGGAAGGATAGCGTGATGGCTGTGTGGCTCAGGAGTGAGCCAAGACATACATCTCTCCACACATGTTTCCATCACCTCCTGCCTGAGCAGCCATCCTTCAGTGAGGTGAAGATGGGGACTTCAGGTGTCCTCCTGGTCCAGCAGGATGTCACTGACTCATGGCTGACAGCTGTCAGCATAGACTGACTCCTGGAGGCTCAGTTAGTCACCTGGGAAACAAGGGCACTGCAGTCCCTTCTTGTCCTAGATTCCTAAATTAGTGAAGGAGTCCCTGGAACCAAAGCTTTAAACCTCTAGGAAGGAAAGACCTCAGTTTCTCATGAAAACCCCATCCTTGGGGGTAGGAGGGGAGGGCAAGACAAGCCAGATCCTGGTAGGAAGGTCATAGGTCTCAGTTTGATGCCTGTTAAGGAGTTGGGTCACAGCCGTGATGGCTGAGTGTCAATGTCATGTGATCTTTGTCTGGTTAAGCACAGTGAATACAGCACTGTCCAGACACATTTCTGTTTTTTTTTTTTTTAATGTTTATTTATTTATTTTGAGAGAGAGAGAGAGAGAGAGAGAGAGAGAGAGAGAGAAAGAGAGAGAAAGCATGCAAGTGGGAGAAGGGCAGAGGGAGAGAAAGAGAGAGAGAATCCTAAGCAGGCCCCATGCTGTCAACACAGAGCATGATGTGGAGCTCAATCCCACAACTGTGGGATCATGCCCTGAGTCAAAATCAAGAGTCAGATGCTCAGCTGACTGAGACACCCAGGTGCCCTGCTTTTCTGTGGTTTTTAATGGCTTCGTGAAAGCTCCATCCACAGGGGACCTCAGAATGGCATTCACCATAACCAGAGTTCATCCTCAAAATAGTGTGCAGGGGCAGAGGGGGAAGGATGGAGGGGCTGTGGGCACAGGCCACTGGACTTGCATGATGTGGAGGAAAGAGCACTGCTGACACGTAGGAAAAGCCTAGCATCCTTGGATCCAATCCCCTGTGCCCCCTCCCCTGGGCGACCACAAGAGAGAATCACTCCACCTGTCTGAGCTGATCTGGGCTCTGATCTCATGGTCTGCAAGTTGACATCTATGTCTGCATTCCCTCATTTTCAATCTGGGCCCCAAGAGGGTCGAGGTACCAGGTTTGAAAAGACAGATCATAGATGTTCACTCCTGCTTCTGCTCAGGCTGCAACTTGTTGGGAGTTGATGCCAAGTGTTGAAAGTGAGTGAATTGCTATATTTCTAAATCTGGGGCCCGGGCATTAGCCCTCAGCCTAGGTTCAGGGTTTTGATTTGGTCATGAGGAACATGATTGTGTGGTCATCTGCTTCTGGCCTGGGGGGTGCTCACAAACCTTTTGAATCACCTGGAATTTCAGTCTTCTTAGTGTTTCAGAGCTGGGAGAACACCGAGTGGCTTCCCCTCAACCCTTTGCTGTGAGAGGAAATAGAAGCCCTGAGAAGGTGGAAGAGCAGCTGAGGCCGAGCAGCACAAATGGCCAAGCTTGTCCACTTGGGCTCTGAGGGGGTCTGGGGGACCTCAGTGCTTGGTGTTCTGGGCTGCTGTACAGGAGGCACCCAGTGGTCATGGACTCGGAACAGCCTTGGCCCTGTTCCCTGCCCTGTGGCACCGCCAACAGGGCCCTCCTGCCCTTGTCTGTTGAACCTTTTAGAGAAGAGAGCCTGCCTGGTCATGCCTAGTTGGTGAATGTGGCCTTCCTGTCCGCCAGGCTATATTGCAGCAATAATAGCAGCAGGAGGGGGGAAAGTGGTCCAGGTACAGACAATGGAGGTGAGGAGCCCAAGGGTGGGGAGGGGACGGCAGAGGCCCAGTGCTAGAAGATAAGGCTTATGATGAGCTGGGTGGTGCCTGGCACACAGAGGAGGTAGCCCGGTTGTTGTTATTCTCAGTCCAGGGTACTCGCCTGGATTTGATGGTAAAAGCCAGAGCCAGGCACCGAACGGTGATGCCAGCCTGAGAAACCCTGGGAAGAAGTCCTGGTGATGAGGTGTTTGGCCCCAGGCCAGATGGTACAGGCTGGGCATCCCTGGACCCAGGGCATGGATTCCTGCCAGTGACTCAGACACTTTGGAGCAGAGGGGCAACCTGTAAATCTCCATGGCTCTGCCAGGAGGCCTACCTGGGGCAGCTGTCTCAGGTGAGTGGGGAGGAATGCGGAAGGACTGGGTGGGCCATGGTCTGAGAAGAGAGGCCGTGATCTTTGTGCTATATTTGTGCCACAAACACTCCCCCAGGCCTCCTAGTGCCACCTGGGAGCTGCAGATGTGGGGTGTATAGTTCAAGTGGCATGAGTCACCTCCACCTCCTTCTTCTGGGCTTTTCTCTTTATCCTCCATGCCCTGCCTTTTCAAGAGAGAGGAGATGCCCCTGGCTGCTTGCTTCATGAGTGATGGAAAGGGAGGAGCAGGTGGCCACACAGAGGTCCCTTAGCTCCCAGGCCTTGCACCCACAAGCATGGGCGGGGGGAGGATGACCCAGGGCTCTAGCGTATCTGGATTGGGGCATGGTGGGGGAAAGGAGCAGGCTGGATGAGCTTCCGACCCTGGCTTCTTGATGGTCACTGAGCACTTCCAGAGTTAAACCTCAGATCCTTCAGATGTGGACAGATACTACCCTTTCCCTCTCCCCTCATGCCCTTATATTCCCAGCAATGCTCTTACTCCTGGCTCTTTGCCCATCCTTTCCTCCTTCTTCCAAACCTTCCCTGCCCCCTGGCCCAGCTCAGTCCTCTTCCTAACCTGCTGCACCAGGCCTCGCAGACTTCCTGCCTTTATCTGTTCCCATCTGTACCAGTCTCAGATAGGGCAGGGAGCTGATGGAGGAGGCATCCAGGGAAGGAAGGTAGGAGGAGAACAAGACACAGCCAGCTCATCTACAGCCAAGCAGGGGCCTGGAGTAGAGAGCTCCCAAGAAAGAAGGCCTGAGGGGGTAGTCATCTCTCTGAAATCTGTACCAGCAGGGGTGAGGAACAGGGATAGATGAACAGTGGGAGCCCTGGTCAGAGGGCCAGGCCGATAGGGACAGGCAGACGCTTCACTGGGAGTACTAGTTGTGGCCATGGTCAGTGGAATATATAGCAAAATAGAGGAAAGGCAGACACCTGGGTCTGGGTCTCTCTGGATGGTGAGGCAAAGGCTGAGGTCCTACCACATGCAGTCTCCCTGGAGACTTGGTAGCAGGGTCCAGGCAGTGGAACAGAGTGACAAATCTGATCATGAGTCACTAGAAAGCCCATTTTGGGTGCAGAAGCAGACATGCACACCCCCATAAGCTCTACTTTTTAAATGGGACAGCACCTCTTTCTGGCAGTTTTGGAATGGCACTCACTGAAGGCAACCATAGGGCCTTTGGCATGGGCAGCTCCGCCCCATCCTTTACTCCTACTTCTCGTACCACAAGTGCATCTCTGCCTGAGCAAGGCCACTGTGGGTAGCTGGAGGTATTCTCAGCACCAGTGGTCACAGCCTGGCCAAAGTCATTACCCAGCCAACCAGCCCACACAGGTGAGGAACTCGGCATGCTGGGACTGCAGGCACCCACTTATTTTGAGCAAAATAGGGCTCCTGGCACAGCCCTGAACCTGTCATCTGCCCCTGAAAAGGCCTCATGGTGTCTTGGGTTCTCCCAGCACTCCAGGGAAGCAGTGTCTGGGCCTGAAGACCTGGCCAGCCACAGACCACACACTACAGGATTAACTAGCAATAACACACATCGATTTAACCTCATAAGGGATGTTCACATTAAGGCCACAAGGAGATACGACCACACAACTATTAGATTGGTCAAAAGAAAAAAAAATGATATCAAGTCCTGGTCAAGATGCAAAGCAACTGGAACTCTTAAACATGGCTGGAGGAAATGCAAAAAGGTGCAGCCACTTTGGAAAACACTTTGGCATTTTCTTATAAAGTTAAGCGTTCTCTTACCATATGACCCAGAAATCCCAATCCTACATATTTACCCAAGAGAAATGAACTTGCCCTTGTACAAAAATCTGTATACAAACATTTATAGTGAACTTACTCCTAATTGCCCCAAACTGGAAATAACCCACATGTCCTTCAACCGGCAAGTAGATAAACAAACTGTGGTACATCCATACGGTGGGATGTTCCTTGGCAATAAAAAGGAAATCAAACTTTCAAATGTATGATATGATATGAGTAAAAATAGGGATCAATCCCAAGTGTGTTGTGCTAAGTGAAAGAAGCCAGACTCAAAAGGCTCTATGATGTTATTCCATTTATATTTTGGAAAAAGCAAACCTACAGGGACAGCAAAGAGATTAGGCACTGCCAGGGGTGGAGGTGGGAGTGGGGGTAGAGAGGCTCAACTACAAAAGAGCACCAGGGAACCCTCTGCGGTGATGGAAATATTTTCTGTGTTGGTTGTGGTAGTGATTATACCACCGTGCATTTATCAAAACTCCTAGAACTGTGCACTACAAAGGGTGGGTTTTACGGTCTATAAATAATACTACATTCAACCTGATTTAAAACACACACACGCATACATTAATCACAGCCACTGTTTCTGAGCACCTACTAGGCCCTGTGCCAGGGGCTCTGAGTGTTCTCTCATCCATCCACTCATTTGCTCGCTCATTCAGCAAGCATTTATTGATGCCTCCACAAGGTGCACAATGTCTAATTACTCCTCTCTAACGCCTTCAAGCCCCACGGCTCCCTAAGTCGTATAGAGAAACTGGCAGGAAGATGTGGTGAGAGCCCAACCCTGGGGGCCTGCAGGCGAGCTTGAAGGTTCTCTGTGGGTACATTTTCATGAGGAGAGGAATTCCTAGCTTTGTCACCCTCACAAGGGATTCTGCAACTCATAAAAGAGAGACCAAGGTGAGGAACAAATCATAAGGACCCAGGAAGGGTTTGCTCTCTCTCTGAGGTGCTGATCTTGCACAAGCTGGCCAGGCCATGCCCCTCACAGCTCTGAACATGGAGCTGAGCTGAGGCAGAGTGTTGGGGCTCTGGGCTCACTTAGGTACACAGTTTTATTGCTGGGTGGCTGGTTCTCTGCTTGGGAACTATCTGTGTCTGCCCAGCTCAGATAGGAGTAACGCTTGCTTCTCTGGTAAGAATCCAAATGTGGGAACCCCCTGGATAAACCCAGCACGTGGGGTATACAGTCACAGGAACACTGTATAGCAGCAATAAAAATGAGCAAACCAGAGCTGCACATGTCCACATGGATCGATCTCAAAAATACCATGTGGAGTGGAGAACAGATGACAAGCTAGACAATATATGACACCATTGAAGTTTTTGTTTAGTAGTTGGACACCTTGTATTTATATGTGCAGATTCTTCAAAAATATCAAATTACATTTAAAAACACTTTTTAATTCTTTTCAGTTTTTTTGAGATAATTGACAAACAGTACTGTATAAGTTTAAAGTATACAGCAGGACTCACATATATTGTGAAATGATTACCACAGTAAGTTCTCATATAGATACCAAAAAAATTTTTTCTTTGTGATGAGAATTTTTACAATCAACTCTCTTAGAAACTTTCAAATATATCATATGGCGGTGTTAACTATAGTTATCATGTACATTAAGTATGTTTTAAAGACACAAAATAGTACCATATATTGTTATGATTATAAACTTAGAAATATAAAAACATGAACAAGAAAGATGAATACTAACTTCAGAACTGAATTAGCTCTAGGGAAGGCATTACAAAAAACCAAAAAAACCAAATATGGCAAAAGGCTAGCAAATAGATTTAACAAATCTGAGATTTAGGACTTAAATCACAGGGGTGTGTTGCATATTGTTTTCTGTACTTTTGGTTGAAATGTTTCATAATTTAAAAAAAATACAAGCCAGAATGAACTTTGAAAACAGTATGCGCAGTAAAATAAGCCAGACACAAAAGAACATAGGGAGGGGCAGAGAGAGGGGGACAGAGGATCCCAAGCAGGCTCTGCACTGGCAGCAGAGAGCCCAATGCAGGGCTTGAACTTGTGAACCACGAGATCATGACTTGAGCTGAAATCAGACACTTAACCAACTGAGCCACTCAGGTGCCCAATAAATAAACATTAAAAAGAAATCCAGAATAGGCAAATCTATAGAGACAAAAAGTAGTGCTCTGACATGAGTTTCTTAGAGTCATCAGGAACCTTAGAACTTCCCCCACCACACCACCCACTAGCATGAGGAGGGAACCCTGTTGGCCTGGCTCCCTGGGCTAGAGCTATTGCCACATCCATGGGGTTCTAAAAAGGAAGCGGAGTCATAGCCTCTACAGAATGAGGTTAATGAGAATCTGTTCCAGACTCCAGGGGTTCTGAGCCTTAATTAATACTCACTGTGAGGCTCTCTGTGATTGTGAAATCAGAGGTTCTGTAAATCTATACGGCAGTGGCCTTATTAGTACCAGCACATTACTCAAGAGAAAGAAGCCAGCCTTCTTATCACTGACTTAGCTCCCTGGAAAGGCTGGGCCCCCAGTGTCCAGGCCAGGCTGAAGCTATCTCTCCTGCTCCCTTGTCTTGCTTTCTAGGCCGCTCCTGGGGTCCGAGTGGTCTGGGCCAGTCTGGGGCTTCAGGGCATCCTCCTCCCTGCCCTGAGCACTGTGGCCAGGCTCCTGATGGACAAAGACATCTGATTTGCAGATCTGAGGAAGGAAACCAGGTAGATTCCCCCACAGTACCCCACAGGTGATTTTCACTCCAAGCCTAAAGAAAGGTAGAGTGTTTCCTTTTTTATAAATCTCAGGACTTTGTTGAGAGCTCCTGACATCTTCCCAGATGGCCATCCTTTCTGTATTACCCAGTCCCTGAGTGGGGGGACTGGTTCTGCCCTCTGCCCATAGCAGCCTGGGGGCATGGAACCATCCTATTTTGCCTTAGCTTGGGTCTTTACTGCCTGATGGCTCCTTCTTGGTCCCCTTAAACACCCTCCCCCAGCAGGACTCTGCGTGGCATAGCCTCTTTCCTCCTTTGGTTTGGCACTGTCCCTCAAGATAATTCCTGTCAGACCACATCATCCTTTGGGCCCCTCACAAGAGAGCACCTCACACCAGCCTGTTTATGCTAGACATCTTGATGCCATGCAGAACCATCCCCACCTGGCAGAGCCTTGTTGCCTTGGATTCTGTGAACTCGTTTGTAACCTCTGGGATGGTTCTCTGGCCAAAGCAGCGGAGGTAGATGGAGGCATGGGCTGGGAGCCAGTATCTATGGCCCTAGATGCTCTCAGCTCTGGGGCTGGTGATCCTTGACTTTAAAGACCCTGGAGGTCTATGAACTTAAAGATCTGCAGCCCAGGTTACCTCCCTCAACCCAGGAGACTCATAGCCCCCAATGCCTGCTGACCTTGGGGCTTGTGACCCTGGGCCAGCCTCTAGTATGTGGACCTCTCTAACTGACCCCTTCAATGAGTACCTGTTAAGACCTGGCACATGGGGTGCCTGGCTGGCTCAGTTATTAGAGCAGCATGCAAATCTTAATCTTGAGGTCATGAGTTTGAGCCCCAAGTTGGGCACTGAGTTTAATTTTTAAAAATTAAAAATAAAAAATAAACAAAAACAAACCTGTTAACAACAACAAAAAGACCTGGCACAGCCTTGCCCCACATTAGATTTTGTTTCCGGGGATTAATCCTTGCTCTTCACGTTTCCCCCGGGAATGTTACAACCTGATGGATGCAACTTGTCACTCCTGCTGGGTAGCTCTGAAGATCCTGAACATCATCCTCCATGTCAGCAGCCCCTCCCTTCCACTCTCCTTACTGGCTTCCTGATGTACTCAGACATTGCCAGTGTATTATTTATCTCTTTCCTTATCCAGGGCCTGTCAAACCAGATGCAACTGAGGCCAGAGCCCAATGGCCCCTTGCCAGAGACCCCCTCAGGGCTGATATAAGTCTCTTCCACAGCCTTCTCAGGGGAGCAGTGTAGTATCATGGTTAGATCTACAGGCACTGGAGATGGCTTCCTGGGTTCAAACCCTGTCTCCACCTTTTACCTGCTGTGTGGCCCTGGGAAAGTTGCTTAACCTCTCTGTGCATCATCTGTAAAATAAGGGACATCATAATACTACTGCACAGGGTTGTCGGGAGAAATAAATGAGATCGTTTATTGGCAGTGCTGGACCTGGCATTCAGTAAATACCCAAGGAAGGTCAGCTGTCAATGGTGCTAAACTTGCTTTTTCTGATTCTCCTTGAACATCCATGGTTCTTATTTAAGAATATGTACTTGCGGGGGGAGAAGAATATGTACTGGGAGGGCACCAGTCATCTTGCCCAAGCCAAGGTGACCCCTGTCCACAACCTGACCTCCTGCCTGCCCTTGACCTCCCACCCTAGCTGAGGGAATGCCACCCACATTAGATGGATGCTGAGGCTCCCTCCCCAAAAACTTGTCTGTATAGGTCACCCAGGAAGTGCCTCCCTAGCCCTACTGACTGCCTCACACCCCACCAAGCGGCTTGGACTCTGAGGGTCCAAGGTAGGACAGTGAGGCTGCTTAATGAGAGGGTACAGGCCTCTGTCTAATTAGACCATCCCAAGAGAGGCCAGTTTTCTCCTATTTATAGTTAAACTTCTCTGCCATTTTGATGCATCTCTAATTTGGGTACTCTTTTATTATGTTTTCTTTATGTCTTCTTCATGTGGATGAGTAGAAAAATAAATGGAAGGGAAAATTACAGTTTTGTGGTTAGAAAAACCTGCCAGGGGAGATGGCAGGCTTTATGTTCACTGACTTGGTGGCATGTCTGGGGTGTCCTGAGGCATCAGAACAAGACAAGACCTTTCCTGGGCGTGGTTATGGGGTGCTCATGAGGCAGGGTGCTGTAGGAACAGACTGGAGCTTGAATCCTGGCTTTGCCCTTGGGTAGGTCCTACACCTCCAGGTCTCACCTGCTTTACCTTAAAATGGGATTAAAGGCTGGCTCAGCTTCCTGGTGGCTGGAATGCACAGTCCCCTTGGAGATGATAAAAGGCAGCTTAGCAGCAAGAGCAGGAAAGGTTGAGGCCCAATTCTGGCTTGCCCTAGGTGCCCAGGACTCCTGTCCCCATGCCTTTTGTGATCCACAGAACTGCTCCCCCTTCCCACTTTTCTGCTGTGACCACTCTCCCAGAAAGCAGGGGAGCCCAGAGTGACCAGGCCAGGATGGGAAGCATGGTCCTGTCTGGAATGGGGGCTGTCCTGCAGCCCCCCATGGAGAGGCAGGAGTTAACATGGTCACGGTGGGTCACAAAGTTGCAGCCACAGATCTCCCTGGCTCATGAGTCCATTTTAGGAGGGTGGCCTGGCAGTTCTCACTATGGAGCAAGGCCTGACTTATTTTAAGCTGGGCGGAACAAAGGCCTCGGTGTCTCTGTGGTCTGTGGTCTGTGCACATGGCAAGGCTGTGGTGGGAAGGACACCAGTAGGCTTAGATCCCAGGTCCCCAGCTGACCTACTGTGGGTCAGCATGCCTGCGGGATGCCCATTCTCCACCCCAAAGGTCTGGCTTGACTCCCCTCAGACCAAATGGACAGGGAAGGTCCATCCATAGGCTCCTGCCTGAGGCACTTGAGCAGGGCAAGGCGGATGCTAGGGGTTGACTGGATAGCCAGGGTCATGTCTGAGTCAGAGGGCGTGGCTGGGTCAAGGTCATTCAGCCCTGGTCTGTACCTAGGTCTTCAAGCAAAAGGATTTGGGACCATTTTGTGAGAAAGCTGGGGAAGGGATGCAGGCAGGGGAGAGCTGAGGAGGGGTGTGGGAGTAGTGAGTAGCTCTAAGCACACAGATATTATACTTGAGCCAGGTCACCTTGGTTCAAGCCCCAGCTTGGCCAGTTACCAGATATTGTATAACCTTGGGAAATTATTGAACTTCTTTGTTCCTCCACTTACCTGCTTATAAAATGGGGATGATGACAGTAACTTATACCAAGGGCCACTGAAATGGTTAAATGAGTTTAGTGTAAATCACTTAGATTTACACTGCCTGACACTTGGGCAGTCCCCTATGGCCCAGCCCCGACCTGACCCTGCTCTGACCCTTTGTGAGTAGATGACAGGACAGTCAGTCACCTGTGACCCTCTCCTCTCATAAGGGGCAGGAAAGGAAGGACCTTGGCCTTCAGGCTGGCAGTGAGGCCAGGGCAGGCTGCCAGCTGCATAGCTCCACCTGGTTAGGGCAATAAGCTTGTGTAGGATTTGAGCCCTTCTCTCCCTGTAACTTCTCAGCCCAAGTTCCTCTGCTTAGGAAGGGACCTTGGCCAAGTTCTCAGTTTTGCTCCACAACCTTTGTCCTCATTGTTCTTCTCAGTGTGCACCATGTCTGGTGCCTGCCATGTTGGTCAGGACCTTCAGTGACTCTCTGGGACTTTGGCTTTTCCTCTCAGTGCCCCGGCGAGGGTGTACCTGGCTGCCTGCATCGACACACCCGATGTCCTTCATGTGAGGTGCTGCTCCCAGCTGTCAGCAGGTATATCTGTCAACAGACTCAGGATTGTGTAGGCCAGTGCCCCTGCCTTGGGACAGATTTGGATTCCAGTCCGGGCTGCTTCACTACCCAGATGTGTGGCCTCCAACAAGTCACTGGGCTTCTCACTGGCCATGTAGGGATGATGATTTCTACCTCAAGGGTCATTTGAGGATTGGGTGAGAGAACAAATGGAAATACCCAGCCTGAGGCCTGGCATGCAGTAGCTACTGAGCTCGTCCCACAGGCATCAGTGACTCATTGGGGTAGCAGGGGACCCTAGGACCAATATAGCATGCCCTCCCAGTTTCATTTCCTTAATTTCTCACCAGTCCACTGCCATTTGCCAGCCCCACCATCTTTGTCCTTGTTCAGGCCTCTTCAGACCTCTCTTCTGACCCTCAGTCCATTCTCCACACTCAGAATGAACTTCAGCACACATGAATCAGATCATGGCCCTCTCTGCCTACAACCAGCCATGGCTTCCCTCTGTCCTCAGGGTAAGGTTCAGATTACTTGACCAAACCCATGAGACCAATGTGATCTGTCCCTGCCAGCTACTCATCACTACTCTCCCAAATGCCCCCAGCATATTCCATATCCCACAAGTTGCATGGAGTGACTTGTCTCCTGGACATGCCTTGCACTTTCTGTCTCCAACTTTCATGCTGGCAAATTATGGAATGAGCTGTATTTGGCTTCTGAAAACCCCCTCTCCGTCAACTCTCTCTATTAGAAAAACTCAGGTAGACACAAAATCTTTTCCAGCCACCATTACATAACCGAATATATACCCTATTCAGACCTCTCCCTTCTGCAACATGGGAAGCCTGAAGTGGGGATAGCAGGTTACACTGTGCCTCTAATTTCTTTCCTGCTCCAGCTTATGTCCATTTGCTAGCTGCTATGTTGTCCATGTCTTTGGGGATGGACTAAGGTGGGAGAGTGAGGTGGGGAGAGGAGCACGAGGCCCCAAAGGGCTTCTTTTCACTGAATCTTGGATCTGACATTCTGGCTTTGTCCGTGGCACATGTATAACTTCTGGATCTTTCCCAGCTGGGCACTTTCGTGGGTTCCTCAAAGATCCTTCTCCTCCTGTCCCACTAGGAACCCCCAAACAGTTCTCTGGCATGGTGTTCACCTCCTCAAGTGGCTGCTTGTGGCCCACCACAGCCTCTTTCACTGCCTCCTCACCTGGAAGGATGCTCTCTTGGGCAGGATTCCTTTATGGTAACCCCAGGCCAGGTCCTGCCTGCTGGTGGTTTGGGGTTGAGTGTGGAGCCTAGGCACCTATAAGCCACTGTGAGAAGTTTGGATGTTAGCACTATAAAAATGTGGAGAATTCCCCAGAGGGATTGTGCAGCAGTGGAGGGACATGATAGGTGTCTACTGTAATAGTCCAGGCAAAAGACTATGCTATTTTCCCTGGGATGGGAGCTGTGGAAGACAGGGGAGCTGGCTGGGATGGTGGTGGAGCTGACAGACAGGCTGCTGGTTTACATGTGAGGGGCAATGAAAGGGGAAGAGTCCAGTGTTTTTGGATTGAGTAACTGGGTAAACACAGATGCTACTCGTTGAGAGGGGCAAGTCTGGGGTGGAGTATACTGAGAGGACCAGAAATCAGGGGTCATGCAGTGTTTGAAATGCTTGTCAGATATCAAGTAGAGCTGTCCAGGAGCCAGATAGATAAATGCAAAGCTTTCATGGATGCATATGGTGCCTTTGTGCAAATGAGAGAAGGACAGCCTTTCCTCCAGGCAGATGTAGCCTCCTACCGGGGTAGTGGCTTGGTGAGCAGAGCACAGCTGGCCCTCAGCTCCATCAGTCCCCTTGGCCATGCACCCTCGTGCCCCAAACAAACTATACAACTCTGCATGGTAGCCTGGATGTGCTAGTCTGGAGCTCAGGGGGGTATCTGGGACTGGGGAAGAGCCATTAGCTTGTAGGATGCTTATTTGGATGCTGTATGGGTTAGTGGCTCCCCGGCCAAAATAGGGAGGAAGGACCAGGGATGTGGAAAGGTGTGGGCTGAGAGCCCTCCCTTTCCAGGGCTAGACTTTTCCTTCACTTCCTGCAGATGAAAACCCCCTGATTCTCTGCAGGGCTGAGTAGCTGTGAGCCCCTCAGTTCTGCCTTCTCTAAGTTCATCCTGAGGAGTGGGTGACACAAAGGTGGGTCATGAGGAGGCCTCATTCTCTCTCTCCTCTCACTTTCCATCCTTAATGCAGGTATGTTAACTTCTGTCACCATGCTGATGATTGTAGTGCTCACAGATGGGCTCCATAGACAGGGTAAGCACCAAGCGGGGGGAATAACATTCAGAGTGCTCGTTGGAGTCCCACAGGAGGGGATCAGGCATAGTCAACCAGGCCACAGAGACTGCAGTGGCTGAAGAAGCACGCAGCGAAGTGTTTGATAGAGGGGTGATTGGCTCAGACTGCTTGGGTTCAAAGCCCAGGGCCAATTCTTATCACGTGGGTGACCTCAGCTATAATAAAGTATCTATCTCATAAGGCTATGGTGAGAAATGAATGAGTTCTCTCACATAAAGTACTTAGCACAGTACTTCAATACCCAGTGAGTATTAGTGTATATGGTGTGTATGAACCAGTGGAGTATGTATATATGTGTGTATGAGGAAAGCCCTTCCTAGTGGAGTCCCTAACCCCCTGCTAGTTGCTGACCAAAGCAGGCAGCAGAGGAAATGGCCTTGCTGAGCTGGTCAAGCTCAGAGCTGTTTTCTGCCTTTTCAAATTGGGTTCCTCAAGGGATCACATCCCCAGAACCTTGTGGAGGTCAAGCTTGAGTCACAGCAGCTGAACAGGGACTCTCCCCTTTGTAAACACTTCCAGGGAAGGTGATTTCACAACTCCTCAGGACCTGGTCCAGCATTGCTTAGCTCCCACCCTCTGTATGCTATCCTGGGGTGTGCCTGAGTCCTGATCTCATGGCTGGCACTTTCTTATCTTCAGAGTAAGAGGGAAGTAAACCCAGTGCAGGACCCTTTGTTGCACCACCCTATACCTTCTCTTCTCTTCAGCCTGTATGGGGTCCTGAAGAGTGCCTTAGAGTCTCTTTCCAGAAAAAACATCTCCCAAATACATATGGTCAAAGGCCAAAATTTGCAAGATTCCCCATCTTTCAGGAAGTTATAATTTAGTGGTTAAACTGGTGGGCTCTGGAGTTGAATTTCCTGAGTCTCAGTGCTGCTTCTATTACCTACGGACTGTGAGACCTGAAGTCACATAGCATCTCTAAACCTCAACTTTCTTATCTGTAAAATGGAAGCAGCCACAGTGGCTCCCTCATGAGTTTCTAAGAGGATTAAATGTAGGGTAACCAACTCGTCGCTGTTTGGGACTTTCCCATTTTCACACTGGAAGTGTTGCTTCCAGAGAAACCCCTCAGTGCTTGACAAACTAGGACAATTGGGGCCCCTAGTAAATGACATAATGCCCAGAAAGCAACTAGCCCAGTGCAAGCAGTTCATCCAGGTTCCATTGCAGTCAGCTGATACTATTGGTATATTCCCTAATTAATCAATTTTTAAAAATATTTTTTAAAGTTTATTTATTTATTTTGAGAGGGAGACAGAGTGCAAGTAGGGTAAGGGCAGAGAAAGAGGGAGAGAGAGAAACCTAAGCAGGCTCCACACTGTCAGCACAGAGCCCAGTGCAGGGCTCAAACTCACAAACTGTGAAATCATGACCTGAGCCAAAATCAAGAGTCCTAGGCTTAACATACTGAGCCACCCAGGTGCCCCTATCTCTCTCTCTCTCTCTCCCTTTTTAAGTTTATTTATTTATTTTTCAGAGACAGAGAGAAAAAGTTCAAGTGGGGGAGGCGCAGAGAGGGAGAGGGAGAGAGAATCCCAAACAGGCTCCACTTTGTGAATGTGGAGCCGATGCGAGTCTCAGACCCATGAACCATGAGATCATGACCTGAGCTGAAGGCAGGCACTTAACTGAATAAGCCACCCAGGCACCCTGCCTAATTAATCAATCTGATAGGAATGTTGCCTGGGGGATCTGGAGTCCAGGACTCAGTTCACCCTTCTGTCCCCCTCCTGCTCTAATGGCTTCCTGGGCATCCCTCCCTATTTTCTGGGGCCTCAGTTTGTTCACCCTTCAAATAAAGGAGATGAACTTGAGAGTCACTGGGGATTCTTCTCACTAAAGCCTACGAGATTTATTCAGGGATGCCCTCCCAGTGCCTGGTAAGGCAGCCTTGAATATAGATAGCACCAGGTATGCATTTGTCTGCTTGACGTTGAGCAAAGCCCACGCATGTTCTAGCAACACAATCTGCCCCAGGAGAAGTCTGAATTGGAAGTTTCATTTGCACATTGATGGTGACGTTTTACTTACAGCTAGGGCTGATTTGGCTCACAGGAAACCTTGACCTACGTGTTGGGGGGAAATGACAAGATAATTGATGTTCCTGTGTTTCTTGAGGTTAGCATCAGCCCCAGGAATGAGTGTGCCATCAAGAAATGAGATTTTCCCCAGGAAAGCCTTTTCCTTGAAGGGATGCAAAGGGTTGCCTCTTCTCCTGGAGCAGTTGGAATCTAGGTTTCAACCCCTCTTTGTCGGACCCACCCCAATATCCAGATTTCAAGTCAAGCCAATAGGAAATAACTGGGATCCCCCAAGATCTGGGGTTTATGAGTTCTTGAGGGCCTAAGTCCTAGGTTATCAACCTCCCCTGCATACCCTAGTTTAGTACTGGACTCACAGAAGATATTCAATAATAGATATGCTTTACTTTGTCATTCCCAGCCATTCACTGTTTGGGGCCTCTGCATACATCCTGTTGAGTTGCCTGCAAAATGTTCAGTTGATAAGGAAGGCTGTTTTATTTTAGCTCTAATGAGGAGGGTAATGCCCAGGTTGGACGGAGCCCCCAGACTTTGGGATTTGGACCCCTCTCAGATTATTTGATTGTCTAGTTGGGTCCTGGAGGATGAGGGGCAGTTGCCCATGAAAAGACTAATTGGCTTAGGTAACTATCCTGGAAATGATTAATTTTGAGGCCAGGAATGAAACTAGTCCTAATACTGGATGACAGAGAGCCTTCTTTTCTCTCTGGGGCTGCTTGAGAGGCCTCTGGATTCTGAGACATGGAGATGGGGATTAATCATCCCAGTTTGTGTGGGACCATCCCAGTTTTAACAATGAAAGTCCTGCATCCCAGGAAATTCCTCAGTCCCAGGCCAGTGGGACAGTTGGTCACCCTACATGGAGATGTCTGGGTGGTTCCAGCATGGGGACCAAGTGCTCACATTGAGGCAGGAAAGAGCAGGGGAACAGATAATAGAGGTCCCACCAGGCAGCTGCTGTTGGCTAGAAGGGTCGGTGGCAGCACTGACAGGTGATTACAGTGGAGGCCCTGGCAGTGGCCAAAGACAAGTCATTTCTGAGGCAAATGACTTTAGAAGAGCTGACATCTGGCAACGAGGCTTGTTAGGACAGATATCTTGGCTCTAAGAAGAAGAAACCCGGGGCGCCTGGGTGGCTCAGTCTGTTGGGCATCTGACTTTGGCCCAGGTCATGATCTCGCGGTTCGTGGGTTCGAGCCCCGCATTGAGCTCTGTGCTGACAGCTGAGCCTGGAGCTTGCTTTGAATTCTGTCTCTCCCTCTCTCTCTGCCCCTTCCCTACTCAAGCTCTGTCTCTCAAAAAACAAATAAACATTGAAAAAAAAAGTCAAAAAAAAAAAAAAAAAAAAAAGAAGAAACCCTTCCTGAAGCCAGAGTGGGGCCTTAGGAGTAGCCAGGGAGGCCAGCAATGCTCAGCTAAGTGGCCATCTCAGGGTCCCAGGCCACAGAGGCAACCTCATAGCCAAAAAGCTGACAGGAAAATCTCTAAGTCCCCAGGAAAATCTTAGATTTTCAGGGTGGGGGGGGGTTGCTTGGATAGGGTGTAAAACCCAGCCAGATACTGGCAGGAGTTTATGCTCTGATGTGAGGCATAAGAGAGAAATTTCACCCAGCTTTGTTATAGGCTGGTACAGTGGGATGAATAATGGCCTTCCCCAGAACCTGTGGACGTTAGCTTATATGGCAAAGAGGATTTTGAAATGTATTTAAAGTTAAGGATCTTGAGATGGGGAGATTATCCTGGGTTATCTGGGTGGGCCCTAAAAATAATCACAAGTATCTTTAGAAGAGGGAGGAAAGGTCAAAGAAGGAAGTTGGAAAGGTGATGTAATGACAGAAGCAGAGGTTGGACTGATGTGCTTTGAAGCCAAGGAAGGGGCCACAAGCCAAGGAATACAGGTGGCCATCAGAAGCCAAGAAAGCAAGGATTCTTCCCTCAGAGGCTCTAAAAGAACTAGCCCTGCCGACACCTTGACTTGAACCCAGTGAAACTGATTTTGGACTTCTGACTTCCAGACCCATAAGAGAATACATTTGTTTTGACCCCTAAGTTTGTGTTGATTTGTTATAGCAGCAATATGAAACTAATATTGTTGATAAGTTGGGAGTCACCGCATGGCCATGTCCTGATTCTCATATTCGTCTTTGCAGCACACCTCCTCAAGGGCCGAGAAAAGTGGGAGAGAACATGGAGATCCTTTTCAGTGTGACTGTCGTAAGGAACAGGCTGCCCAGAGTTTCAGACCCAGTACCTAGAACAGGACTTTAAACCTGGTAATACCCAAAAAACACTTGCAAAGTAAATGAATACCTTTCAGTCTGGTGATTGAATTGGAATAGCTCAGTAAGGAGAAGAAATGCCCTCGAGGCGTGACCGACATGGACTCTCACTGAAAATCATGGGTCCCGACCCCAAGAGTGCCCCTCTTTAGACCCAAGGGCTTCAGGGAACCTCAGTGGAGTCAGCTGGGGAAGGGCCACCAGGTAGTTTCAACCAAAACTGCAAGCATACTCAAAAATTTCTCAACCAAAGCACACTACAAAACATAAGCAGATTATGAAAAGTCCCCATTGCATCTCATATATTACATAGTGCCATGTGACTTTTATTTGTGTGTTTTTATTTTTTTAAGTTTGTTACTTATTTTTTTAGTAATCTCTACACCCAGTGTGCGGCTGAAACTCCTGATCCCAAGATCAAGAGTCACATACTCTTCCGACTGAGCCAGGCAGGCACCCCTGTTTCTGGGAAAATGGGATCTGGCTTTAGGGAGCCACAGGATCCCATCTTGCTGCCCTAACACCTGACCTGGGGCATCTGTTAGCTCTTGACATTGAACACCCATCCACTCTGGAACTGGGCATAGAGATTAAGATGGTTTTCAAAAACTTGGAGGAAGAGACTATTTTGCTGAAGAAAAAAAAATTATTCTTCTTACTAAGAAGAGTTTTCAAAGAAACTGGACATTGTGTCCAAGGTACCAACTTCTTCATAAAGAAAATTGGGCAGGCACTCTTTCCTCTAAGCCTTCGCAACTAAGATGGAAACATGAAGGTTGGAATGGTTTGTTACTAATCTATGTTTATAAAAGGAGTATCTAGAACACCCAGTAGCTGTGTGAGAGCACCGAGGGGCTCATTCCTGCTGTTGAGAGAGAGGTCTAAGGTGATGCAGAGGGGGCTCCTTCGACCTTTGGTGATGGAGTTCCCATTGTTTTTGTCCTGGCTTTGTTGTGACCCATATCCACGAAGCTACACACCCACAGGGCATGGACTAGCTGTGCCTTGTCCACTTGTGAGCTCTACAGTGCCCATTCTTGGGCTTGGCATAGGTAGATGTTCCATAAATGCTTCCAGAATTTCATTGAATTATCCCTGCAGCTCAGGTAGTGGATACTTACGTGACAGGCCACATAGTGCTGTTGGCAAAAGCTCTTCCTTCTCCTGGCTGTCTCAGAAGCGAGGTCTTTGGAGGAGGGCATGTGTCACTCTGGGTCCTAGACTGCAACCAGCCGGCACCGTTGATCCCAAGGCTGTCTCAGTCCATCGACTCACCCAGAGCCCCAGAGCCCCAGAGCCCCAGAGCCACGTGCAACAAGCAAATGGGAAGTTGGCTTTCCTTTTTCTTCCTGTCTTTGATCCTTTCCTTCCACTCTTAACTGGTGGAGCACCAGATGGGCCAGCCAGTGTTCTAGATGCTGGGACCACAAGGCAGGACCTTGTTTGGAAAGCTCTTTATTGAAGTGCACAGAGAAAGAGATCGATTCTTTGCTTCTCAGAGAGATAAGCTGAGGGGACTTTATTACAAGTTACCCAGGGAAGTGGATGTTCACCACTGTGGGCCTTCTGGCATCCATTTCTTCTTCCCTTTGATGACATATTACACACTTTATTTGAATGTTCATCTTTCCCCCATGCAGCCTCTAGACTTCCCACCCTCCTCCAGCTACACAGGCAGGTCTTGATAGAGTGAAACCAATCAGCATGTCCCATCCACCTGGCCTCAGCAATTGGCCAATGGGTAGACACCAGACCCAATCTGGATCAACCGGACCGGAGGGACTTTTGATGGGTCCTTGGGAAGATGGTTTCTTGATCATGGGGAGAAAGACCCACAGACTCTTCTGTGTGGTCAGAGTGTGGACATGAGTTTGGAACAGCTCTGACTTCTTTACAGCCTTGAGTGTGGCTCAGCTAGGGATGAAGCCCATAGCCAGAGCTAGGCAGGCCTGAGAGAATCCCAGAGCAGTGGAGTCAGCACCCTGCCTGAACCTCGGCTGGCACCTCGGCCACCTCTGGACTCTGAGGTTATGTGAGCCAATCCACTCTCTTTATTGTGTGATTTAGTTTGGATTGGGTCGTCTGTGTCCTGCAGCTGAGAGCATACTCGCTGATCTCACCGAAGAGGAATTTCAAATCTGGTTTCTTGACCTTGAAAGGCAGTCTGGGTTTGGGGAAGGAGGGGCAGGCACTGGTTAGTGACCCATCCAAGGACCAACAGCCTTGTGTCCCCAGCTCAGGAGAAGTGGGAAGGAGACCTGAATATGGACAGAAAAGTCTAGGCAGGTGGGGTGAGGGGAGGGCTGGTGCCAGGGTCCCTCGCCCCCAGCCTTGGCTGGCAGCTGCTGCAGTTTAACTCCACCTGACTAGTAAATGCAGAGTGCAGTCCACCTAAAGAAATCAGAGCAGCTGCCACTTCAAAGCAGGAAAGATGTGTGTAGGTGGGTGGGGAGGAGGCGGATAATTATGCAGGGAAAATACTTTTCTTGATGTTCTTCTGGAAATGTGCATGGAGCACAGGGAGCAGCAGGAGAGACCACGGGAAAGGGAAAATGTATTAGTAGAGGATATGCATTGTACCTCTCCAAAGGGGCATAGGTTGGGATTTGCAGCCGGTCACATGCTCATCTGACCACAGCACCCTTTTATGGGAAGCCTCTGAGACTCCATGGGACACCACCAGATATGGGACTTCATCCACGAGTGACTGAGGGATTTGTTGGGAATGATTGAGTCCACCTTTGTATGTGTGTTTGTACAACACACTGGCTCTTCCTCACGACCAGGAGGCTGGGTGCCGTTTGCATTTTCTCACGCTCTGGAGAAGGAGAAGGGAACTCAGGCCTAGCAGGAGAGGAGGCTGCAACGTGCCAGGGAGGGCTAGGGCCTCTATGTGCCATCTCTCTGCCCCACTGGGGATCTGCCCACAGACTCCACGTACCGTGCATGCTTTGAGTGGCAGAGGGACACCACTGAAATTTCAGAAGCAGCTCTGAGTCTGTGAACGTTGGATGCCAACAATTATCCAGCTGTGAGTAAGCTGAACATTTCTTAGGGCCATTTTTGTGTAATTATAAATATTTGAGGATGTTAAGCTCCCAGGTTACATATTGAGGGTATTATTTGAGCAATGGCTGGCTGCCGAGCTGGAAATGCAAATACCCTTTCATTCCCCTCTCCTGGAGCACTTAGAATATTTTATGGGATTCAAAAGAAAAAAGTTTCAGTTGAGAAAAACAACAACAACAACTGGAAACAAAGTCAGTTGCTAATATTTCTAAATAGCTCTAAATCAAAAAAAGAGGAATGCGACCATTTTACTTAATTGTGGTGGGTTTGTGATGCATTTTCTCTATGGGTTAGGAAAGCAATTACCATCAAACAACCTACTTGTGCCTCCATTGTGATAAATGTTCCCTCTAATGGGGTTGACATGCCAGGCAGAGGGCCTTTTAAAGCACTTAATGCTTCAGGAAGTGTTTGCACGTGTGCGGCTCCTTGGCGTGCACTGAGAGCCCATGACTGGCTCCCTCTAAGGATATATCGTGGTGCAGGGGGTTCTTAATAGGAGATGGGTCCTTTGAAGCAGCAGCTGAGGCCTGGGGCATGAGTGACGTCTCTGTTGCCCTGTCTCTGTCCAGGGCCCCACGTGAGGCCTTGGGGCCTGTCCAGCCCTCGTACCCTTGGTCACCCTATCCTGTCCAGCCAACCTGAGAAGTCTTATATCACCTCACCTGCCCCCATCTGCATTCCTCCCACCCTGGAAAACACGGGCCATCTCCCACCAACACATGTACAACCTCTCCTTCCATCTTCTGCCTGGAACCTGACCCTCCTGCTAAGCTTCCCCATACCCCCTGAGCATTGCCACTCATTCTCCAGACCCCCAGTACTCCCAGAGACCATGGCTTCTGTGCCCTTGAACAACCCCACCCAGCCTCTGAGGTTCCTGCATGCTGTTCCCCCTTTCTCAGCCCTTGCTCTG
Source organism: Felis catus (assembly GCF_018350175.1). NCBI lineage: Eukaryota > Metazoa > Chordata > Mammalia > Carnivora > Felidae > Felis > Felis catus. The sequence continues at coordinate 43,868,955 of NC_058382.1, forward strand.
GCCCCTGGCTTACCCTTTCTCACCTCAAAGAACTGCCTTCATCTTGGGTAACTTTAACATGGTGTGAACGGCCCATTGCACTGGCCAGGTCACAGACTTCCTTGATACCCTTCCACTTGCTTTCACAACCAGGCTGCCATGTCCAGACCTGACAATCTTAGCCATTAGGTGACACCTTGGCCACAGTGAGCGCCCTGTATCTCCCCTACCCTCTGCTCCTGCGGAGGCCTCTGGTCCCCAGCCCCAAGGATTTTGTGGCCTCATTTCTGGCTGGGACGCTGTGGCCATCCCTCTTACTCTGTCTAGGGCTCCTGAACCCCATCATCTCCATCCCTCAGCCCAGGAGCTGCCATCTAAGGCCCCTGCTTGGGCACGGAGCTGCTGCTTGGCGACCCTACTAGACAGCCCCGGAGGGAATCCTGACCGTGCAGCCTCCCACGCCCCTACCCCTCCCTGCCTTCTGTCCCCAGTTCCTAAGGTCACAGCGAAACGGCCGTGAAAACGTGTTAATAGTAAAATAACCAAGACTCCCCCTCCACCCCCCCCCACCCCCCCCCCACCCCCCGCCTCAGATGCAGGCAACAGGCAGGGGGCATCTTCTGAGACACTAGGGCAAACATCCCCCGCTTGCTTCCCGAGGGCGCGGGGCGGGGGCGGGGGCGGGGCGGGAAGGTGGAGAAACAATGTAACATTGGTTTGAAAACTCGAGGTCCCCACACAAAGGTGGGACAAAAGTGGGATCGATCCTGAAGGCTGTAGTCCCCAGAAGACGCTCCAGCCGCCAGCGCCAGGCCCCTCTCCAGCTCACCATACTTGGATGGGGCAGCGAGAAAAGGATTCGGGACAATGGGGACAAACCCAGGGGGACCCAGATCGCGGTTCTGGCCGCCGTTCCCTGCCCACTCACGGGTTGCCTCGTCCCCGCAGCGCGGGCCCCGGGCGCCCCCTGGAGGGTGTGCGGACTTCAGGCGTTCAGCCCAGACCAAGGAGGGTGCTCCCACCAGCTAGAAAAATAGCCCCCATAAAAGTGGACAAAGGACAGGAACAGAAACATTTGGAATGAAACACAAATGCCCAATAAAACGTTAATCTGACGTTTACATAGGCAGGATCTGTTGCAAGCCATTACATACATCGATTCCTTTAAATCTCTCAATAACACTACTAGGAAGACAGTACTCCCATTCTATGAATGAGTAAACTGAGGCGCAGAACTTGCTCAAGCCCACACATAAAGTGACAAGGCTAGGAATCTGCCCCAGCGGCCTGACACCAGAGTCTATGGCCTTACTCACTGCATTACACTGATTGTCAATATATGAAAAATGTACATTCTGGCTAAAAAACAAAGTGTGAATTAAAACAACCCATTCAATAAATTTATTCTACAGGTATTTACTGCATGCCTACTGTGAGCCAGGGCCTATTCTGTATGCAGAGGAATGGATACCAAAACACACAAAACATTAAACTTACATTCCAATGTAAATAAATAAACATGAAACTATATTCTGTGGCAAGTGGGATAAGTGCTTGGGGGGAAAATAGCAGGGTAAGGGGGAAAAGAAGGGATATTTAAATCAGATGATCAGATCCTTCTCTTTGAGACCTAAAGAAAGTGGGGGAGGGAGGCTCGTGGTTATCTGTGGGGAGAGCATTTTAGGGAGAGCAAGGTCCCTGAAGCCACTGCTGAAGGCACTGTCTGTATAGCCCACAGGAGTTGGTGGGCTCCTGTCCAGCTGCTGTGATCCATTGCCTGTGCCCAGGACTGTGCTAGACATTTGGGGAGGAAGACTTGCATGTTAACCATTCAGTGGGGATGATGCTCATCTTTGCTCCTAGTATTCACTCACCTCTCTGCCACTGGCCCAGTGTGACAATTATCCCCCATGGGTCTCAGCAGAAGGTGGGATGGATCTGGGGAAGTGAAAGGGAAAGCCCCCACTAATATTTGGGGGTGGGGATAACTGACCCAGGTTCCAGGTCTCTGGGCTGGGACACAGCAAAATTTAGCCCTGTTAAATGTGGTGAGAGAAGTTTCATTACCGGGGGAACCATCTAACTCTTAGCCCAGACTCTGAGAGGCCTGAGGGAATCTGGATGAGTGCATCTGCAGCTTCCAGTGGTCCCAGCAGGATCCAGATGCTCTCGCTTCTGTCTTCCCTTCACGGGTCTCTGTGGTCTTCCTCACTAGATCTTGGAGGCACCTGGGATTTTGAGTGAAATGTCCCCTTAGTGAGCTTCCTGTCTGGCCCCGGGATAGGAGGGCCAGGCCATGACTGTAGTCTTCAGGGTCTCCTTTCCTCCAGAGGCAGAAACCCAAGAGTAAGGTCAGAGGGAGAGCAGGTAGCCCCAGAGGAGGTGAACCCAGTTCTTTCTCAGTGCCTGCCACCTCCTCCTTGCTGTGGCCAAAAGGCCATGATTTTCCCTACTGGTTTGGTCTCATTTCATCCCTTTGAGATAAGATGAATCACTCTCTAAAAACTGCTTATGTTTTATATGGTGAACTGCCCTGTGGTTCAGTGTTGAAAACTTCTGTTGATTCTTGTGTCCACCTGGGTTCTTTTGAGTCCTGCTTGGATGACCTTAGGAAGGGGTGAGCTTGTTTTCAAGATGAGCACAAACTGGGGCAGAACCTGGAAGAGAAGGAGCTTAGCATAAGAGCTGCCCGGGGAGGGCCGGCTGGTATCTCCATCTCTCTCCCAGGGTCACAGAGTCTCTCTCTGAGCTTGCTCTCTTCTCTTCTCCACCAGCAGCACCTTCGTCCCCCATTTACTTAAAGTTTCCTTTCCCTGGCTCCTAGCTTCTTTTTCCTGAGCTGCTTTCTCATATCTGACCATGTCACTGATCTGAACATCTCCTTGACCTCTCTCTTTTCTCCTTTCAGCATCTGTATCAGAAACTGGCCACCTCAGCCCTGGAGTTCTTCATTTGTGTCCCCAAGCCAGCTCATCTATTTTATGCCAGGGCACATCATATATCTCTGGATAGTCCCATCCGGGTTCAACCACTGGGGCCAAAAAGGTAGGGCACCAAGGTAGCCAACTGTCCCTTCTGCCAGTGGACAGGGTGATGCAGACACCACTATTAGACTGTCTGCTACGGTCCCGGATTCATTTTTTTTTATTGTTTACTCATGCTCGTGTTTCAGTTTTTGGCCTTTATTATTGTTGTCTTGAGGTCTTTTCAGGGTCCTTAAAAATTCCTCAGGCGCCCAGCCTGGTTTATTGCAGTGGCTCCTACCCAGATGCCTGGCATGGGGAGGATCATTCATAAACAGGAAGTCACTTCTTCCTCCCACTTAAGTCTTACCTGTCATCAAAAAAGGGAGGGGAGACCATACTTAATAAACACCACCCATTAGATTAGATCGACGGTCCCCAAATATTGCATTTCTTCCAGAAACAGTATCTTTTGCCCTCACAGAAGAGCATGTGGTCAAGAGGAAATTGAATAAAGTCCTTTAATCAGCCACAGTAGTATTTGAATCATTTAATTTAGGATCTGACAACCACAAATTACTTTATTTTCCAGACCAATTTTAGCCGACCAGGAGAGCTGGCCCAGTCCCGCCTCATGCTTAATAAATCACTCCCTTGCCTGAACATGGAAAGTTTGGGGAAGCAATTTTTCTGGGGCTTTTCAAACATAATCAAAAATAATCTCCCATGCTGTGTGTGCCTGACATGAGTCCTTGGCTATGCTCCCTATGCATAGCTTTGTGTCTATAGAGTGAACCCTCCAGCTGAGAGAGCCAGGGACGTGAGGCAGGGAGCTGTCACCTCTGCAGCCTGTGCTTTTTATTCCTGGCTCCAAGTTCTCATGGCTAGGAAAACAAGTCAAATCAAATTAGATGCCAGACACAAGCTGCTTATTGCAGCTCACCCTCGGCTGCCTCAGACTTTTCAACACCTGCTGAAGCTGCTTCACTGGGAAAAAAACGAAAGAGGAGCTTCTGATTCAAATAACACCAGTGGGACACCCCAGCTGTGTCCTCTTCCAGAGTCCTGTTAAATCACCGGTGAAGTCCCAGTGGCGGGCAAAGCACAAGATTTCTCCTTCAGAACCAGTCTAGATGTCTGTGTGTCTGAGCCCCTGGCGCCTCCTCTGGCCACCAGGCAGATGCAGCTGGGCTGAGAAAAACCCACGGGACTTCATTCTAGCCCTGCTGCAAGCTACAGCCGTGTGTCTGTTCAAGGCCCTTGCTTTTAGGCCAGTCTGCTCATTTTTCTCCGTTGATTCCAAGGGAAACAAAGTGGCCGGAAGGAGGCTGGTGGGACTAGGCAGGATGCATGGTGTTCTTTTTTTTTTTTTTTTTTAAATATGGAATGCTTCACGAATTTGCGTGTCATCCTTGTGCAGGGGCCATGCTAATCTTCTCTGTATCGTTCCAATTTTTTATATGTGCTGCCGAAGCGAGCACAGGATGCATGGCGTTCTTGGGGGCATGTTGCATTTCTGGAGGTATAGTACTGATGAGTAAGTGGTATTAAGGAAGGAAGAATCTGGGGTGCTGGAGTGGCTCAGTCAGTTAAGCGCCCGACTTCGGCTTGGGTCATGATCTCACCATTCACGAGTTCAAACCCTGCGTCAGGCCCTGTGCTGACAGCTCAGAGCCTGGAGCCTGCTCCAGATTCTGTGTCTCCCTCTCTCTCGGCCCCTCCCCTGCTTGCACTCTGTCTCTCAATCGCAAAAATAAATAAACATTAAAAATTTAAAAAAAGAAAGAAAAAGGAAGGAAGAATCTGATGTGGGCCAGTGCATGCAGGGGAATTGTAAATTTTAATGAAATACGTTTTTTAAGAATTTCTGTCTCAGTCAAAGATGTGTTGATGTGAAAATAAAACCATCAACAGCCAAGGTTACAAGGGTGGAGCAGGTGCCCGCAGGCACCAGGAAATCCTGGGATGGAGCCAAATGGGAGAGCAGTCCAGGCCTCCTGGGAGCTGTCTGGTCACAGGCAGCACCTCCCTGGCGCCAGACCTGAGGCTGCTCATCCATCTCCTGCTTCTGGGCACCCCTCTCTGCAGGTGCGCTCTTGGTTCCTGCTCCCCTGCCAAAACTTGAACTCATACAAACATGACTCTGGGTTCATCTGGTCATGGCACTTAACCCAGTGCTTGGAGAGCCACTGTCAACCAAGGAAACCTTCTTCTGGCCCCTTTGTGGAGGGTATCCAGGGACAGAGTGCCCCAAGCACCTGTGTCAAAGTCCTGGGCAGCGGTAGGGCCACTGTTTGTCAGGAGGTCCCACGTGGAACCTGTCTAGAAAGTAGCTGCCCATATTTTAAAGTGGGAGCAGGGATGGAGATTCGGGGGAGGGCTGCTGACGCCGCTCATTCCTCACATTGGCACCACTACTGCCTGAACTCCCACCCTAACCCCGGCCTTACTTATCTAATTAAGCCTGACTCAAAAAATAAATAAAAATAAAATAAAATAAAATAAAATAAAATAAAATAAAATAAAATAAAATAATAAACCTGACTCTGCCATTCACTCTTGTGTACCTTTGAGCTCCTTTCTTTTCTTTTTTTTTTTTTTTAATTTTTTTTTTCAACATTTTTATTTATTTTTGGGACAGAGAGAGACAGAGCATGAACGGGGGAGGGGCAGAGAGAGAGGGAGACACAGAATCGGAAACAGGCTCCAGGCTCTGAGCCATCAGCCCAGAGCCTGACGCGGGGCTCGAACTCACGGACCGCGAGATCGTGACCTGGCTGAAGTCGGACACTCAACCGACTGCGCCACCCAGGCGCCCCTGAGCTCCTTTCTTAATCGCTGGTGCCCAAAAGTGGAACAGATAACAAGGGCACTTTCCTTCCAGGGTTGTTATGAGAATTAAATGAGATTAAGAGTTCAGAAACATAAACTACTTGGGAAATAATAAAGATAATAGACCTCTTTGGCCTAAATGCAGCTGGAAATCATAGAAAATGTAGATGAGTGTAGATTGGAGATATGATCTTATTCTAGAAAGATGAAATATGTTTTGAATTGACACAAGAGTGAAGTACATTTCATTAAACAAAAAGAAAATAAGGTAATTTATGTGTAGCCCTATAAACATGACTCACAAAATAGAACTATAAAATAGTTTGCCTTGCTCTTGGATGAAATATAAGCTAAATTCCCATATGACCTCTTCTTTACCCCTTGGCCTGGCAGTAATTTTCAGCTCTTTCTTCCTCCCAGAGGCTTTCGTGATCAAGCTGTAAAATGACCCCATGCTGTTTTTCTCCTGTCAGCAGCCACCTCTGGTCCACTGGAAACCTTCACTCATCTTTCGCCCCCATGATCTCTGGCCTTGCAGGCAGACCCCAATGCGGCCCCTCTCCTAGCTGCACTGTGAACACATCTGGCCAGCCTGTCTCCTGCCATTAAGATTTCCCTGCCCTAGTTCACTGTATCCCTGAACTCCAAAGGACATGTATTGAGCCTTCTGAGTGATCCCACAGAAGCTCCTTTCCCTAAGCTTGAGGTGAGGAACAAGCATCTTTTACTATCACCCTGGAGAAAGGGGATTCACAACCCTAACTCCCCAAATATGTCCACAGAGCCCGGTGCACTGCAAATGCTCAGTAAATGGCAATCATCCCAGCCTTCTGATCCCGCCTCCCAGAGACCTACCTGCCTCTCAATGGCCACTGGGAATTGACTGCCCCTTTCCTGAGCAGTTCTTTTTTTTTTAATCTTTAAACATTTGTTTATTTATTTTGAGTGGGGGGAGGGGCAGAGAGAGAGGGAGACAGTGGATCTGAAGAAGGCACTATTTGGGAAATAATAAAGATAATAGACCCAGAGAGCCCAACGTGGGGCCTGAACTCACAACATGTGAGATCATTCCCTCAGCCAAAGTTGGGCACCTAACGTACTGAAAATAAAGGAATTTTTATGAATTGAGTGCCCCAGAGAAGCTCAAGAGCAGCAACTAGTCTGGAGAGTGCAAGAAACCTCCATTAAGGGGCTCTGTGTTGACAGCTTGGAGCCTGGAGCCTGTTTCAGATTCTGTGTCTCCCTCTCTCTCTCTCTGCCCCTCTCCTGCTCATGCCCTGTATCTCTCTGTCTAAAAATAAATAAACATTAAGAAAAAAAAAAATTTTAAGGGGGATTGAGGGGCCCAGGGAAGCTTGGGAGCAGAAATGAGCCTGCCTGAGGATGGGGAACAAAAATTCTAGGCCGAGGGGTAAGGGAAGAGACACCCAGGTGCCCCTTCCTGAGTAGTTCTAAGCCCTAAGTCCCAAAGGCAATTCCAGGTCCCTAAGTGAGACAGTTATTGAGAGGCCAAACTGAGATTCCGCTCCAAGCCAAAATATTCCTTTCTGGTCTTTGCCAACTGCCTCCAGGGAGAACAGTATCCCTACCCCTATATTATGAGGATGGATGGGCTAGTGAGAAAGAGGAAGATATCCATCCAGCCACAGAAATGTGATGGGTATGGCAGTGTCCCAGGCAAGCACCAGATAATCCCCACGTTGGCTGCTGGCTATTTTGTCCCATTAGGGACTTACTTAGGGAACTTATGAGAGAAGAATTAGGAGGCCCTTGCTCAGTGTGACCAAAGGGACCTCAGGAAGTACCAGGCCTTGAAGTAGAATGAAAACCATGCCCCAGGAAACAGGAGAGGAGGAGACTGGAAGGAGGAAGATAATGAGTGTGGGGAGAAAGGGAGAACCCTGAAGTCAGAGATGCCTTGGGGAAAAACCTTGGGTCTGAGGGTCAACCCAGAATCGCTGAGGGAGGGGTCCATGCTCAATTCTCGGAGTGGCTCAGGAGGAGACAGATGGTCTGGAAGGCCAGGCAGTGCCCCAGGAACATCTACACCAGCAAGCCTATCTCAGATGATTAAAAATGGCAGCAGATAAATTTAACTAAACATGAGTAATGGGGACACAAAGGGGAAGTGAAGAGAAATAGAATATTTTAGCAACATAAGGAAATGAGAAGAAAATGACTTTGCAATGAAATGTCAAACTTCTGTGCCTGGAGGAGATGTAATCTGGTCATTGCAGGCTCAGGGGAGCGGGGGAGTCTGTGGTTATTTCAAGCAAATTTTAATTCACTATAATTTAATAACATATGGCCAAATCCCTTTGGGTTGGTGTCAGGGGATAGAACTGGGATTCAGAGAGTTACCTGGGGTGTTTATTTTCATTGCTTTACAGGAACCTGTGTGATTATTCATCCACCATCCATCCATCCATCCACCCAGTCATTCAGAGAGTAAATGTTAAAGCCTGAGGATTAGAAAAACAAAAGATGGGGTGGGGTGGGGGGCCTGGGTGGCTCAGACGGTTAAGCTTCTGACTCTTGATTTCAGCTCAATTCATGATCTCTCAGTTCATGAGTTCGAGCCCTGCATCAGGCTCTGCTAACAGTGCGGAGCCTGCTTGGGATTCTCTCTCTCCCCTTCTCTCTGAGCCTTGGGTGTATTTTCTCTTGCATTCTCTCTCCCTCTTTCAAAATAAATAAACTTAAAAAATTAATTAAAAAAAAAAAAGAAAAACAAAAAAGCCCTGCCATCTCCTGCCCCCCACCCCCCAGGAGACAGACAAGTGAACAGACAGTTACAATATAGGGTCTCATTCTAGGCCTAACACTTGCTGTTCATTAGAAGTGTGTGAATTGAATGTATGAATGAAAGGGTGGTTCTGGTAAGGCCAGAAAGGAGTGAACATCAAGCTGGGTCTTGAAGAATGAGTAAGAGTTCACCAGGTGGACAAATAAGTTGTGAGTAGCCCAGGGAGAAGGGACCACATGTGACAAAGGAGTGTGGATTACAGTCATGGAGTTGGAGGAGATCGCCCAGGGAAAGGGGACAGGATAAGAGGAGGAAACAGACAAGGAGACACAAGATCAGTGGGGTTTGGATGGGGAATCACACCCTCAGAAAGGCAGACTCTGAAGACCTCCCAGTCCACCTAAAGCCCACCCTCATGGAAATCTCGACCCCAACCTAGATGCCTATTTACCCTTCCAGCCTCAACTCAGGCATCACGTCCCCCAAGAAACATTCCTTTCTGACTTAGCCTGGGGTGAGTCCCCTTTCCCATACATGCTCCTGGTACACCCTGTGCCACCAACCCTGTCACTGCCCATCCCACCCCTACCTATATTGGATTAGCTTGTCTGTATGCCTGCCCATCTCCCAGTGGAAGGGATCCCCAGCTCTGGTGATACCCCCCAACACTGATGCCTCCCTGGGTTCTAGCCAGGCCGTCCTGTCAATGGTATCCCATCTCAAAGATTATCCATCCAGAAAAGTGGCTCCAAAATCTGAGGCCTAAATCAACGGTTGCTGGGTAGTGTGGCAGAGAGAAAGGTGTTTTAGTTCATACCACATTGGACCTTTCTGCTCCTCTAGAGGGACTCAGGAGTGTCCGAGGTAAGAACTCTTTTTAAGCTCCCAGGACCCTGGCTGGAAGGGGTGAGTGGTTAGGACTTCTGGGCCTGGGGAAACAAAGTCATAGAAGCCTGGCCCCAAGGCAGAGAAGCCAAAAGTGCTAAAGAGGTCAGGTCCGGGCCTAGCAGTAGAGGGACAGGTAGCCAGCCACCTCCCTGAACACAGCTGCCCCCAATACATGGCCAGAGGGAAATGATAGAGCTGCAGGTGCCCTGGATGTCCTGGTTGTTAGGCGGCAACCAAGGCTGTAGAAGCCGGCAGGTCACCATGGTAACAGCAGGGCCTGTCTCCCGCAGTAGCCCTCTAGACCCGTGCCTCTGTGCCAGGAGGTGCAGGAAACGCCCAAGGTGTGGGGTCCCAGATGCCAGCGGATGTGTGGCAGTCAGCTCCTGGCAAAGGCCCAGGCAGGTCGAAGACCCAGCTGATTTTAACTTCCACGTTTTCTCACCTCCCAGCGGGTCACACCTATGCAGTTTGAGCCAGGCATAACAGTTGTAGGGGAAAAATAAAATTTGGCTTTGGATCAGCCACACCAGATCTTTCATTTTCCAGATGAAATAGAACCCAGAGAGGGAAAGACACTTGTTGGTGACCATACAACTGCAGTCCTTCAAATAAGGCTGAATAGAAAATGGAAAAGAAGAAATGATGCAAATGACCAAAAACCTAATCTAGAATGTGTTCTATTTTTTAATTACCATTTTAAAATTTAAATTGTTTTAGGGGCGCTTGGGTGACTCAGTCGGTTAAGCGTTCAAGTTGGGCTCAGGTCTTGATCTCACAGTTCTTTTCTTCTTCTTTTTAATGTTTATTTATTTTTGAGAGAGAGAGTGAGAGAGTGCAAGTGGGGTAGGGGCAGAGAGAGAGGGAGACACAGAATCCGGAGCAGGCTCCAGGCTCTGAGCTGTCAGCACAAGAGCCTAACGCCGGGCTTGAACTCAGGAGAGCTGTGAGATCGGGACCTGAGCCGAAGTTGGATGCTAAACCGACTGAGCCACCCAGGCTCCCCACGATCTCACAGTTCTTGAGTTAAAGCCCCACATCGGGCGGGCTCACTGCTGTCAACATGAGCCTGCTTCAAATTCTGTCCCCCCCCCCCCCCCGCTCTCGCTCATGTGCTCTCTTTCTCAAAAATAAAAATAAATTGAAAATTTAAATTGTTTCAAACCCCAGCATTCACCTGATGAGTTAAAACAGACAAACACAATGTGAAGCTCAGTTGGTTGGGCTTCTGACTCTTGATTTTCGCTCAGGTTATAATCTCACGGTTGTGAGACTGAGCCCTCTTTCTCTCTCAATATTAAGTAAATAAATAAATAAACATTTTTAAAAAACCAGCCCAATGCCACATGTAACTTATGAATCTCCTTCAGCTGATCATATGCAGCTTTGTCTTCCTGTGCCATTTTCTTTCTTCTCCAACTAGTGTCTTTCCCTCTCTGGGCTTCTATTTCATCCTTAAAAGGAAGAAGCTGGTCTAGCTGATCTCAGAGCCCATTACTCTTTTTAATAAAGCAAAGCCTTCATTTCATAAACTCAGCCAGGTTAACTGGGCACATGTTTATTGGGCATGCAAGTGAGCAAGATCCACTTGTGGCTACAGTCCAGTTGGGGCTACAGTCCACAGATGTCTCTGGAACTGGGCCCCTGGCAGGCTTAGTCTAAGGGCAGCCTAACTCAGGTCGCTTGGACTCATATATCTGGTTGTAATGTTAGAGAACGTTAGCCATGAACAAAAATTACCCTGTTGAGAATAATTTCAAGTTAATTAACTTGCAAGTTTATTTTAAAAACAAAAACTCAGAAACACAGTTAATCAAGAAGTATAATATAATCTTGTTTATTTCTAGCACCTCATCCGTTCTCTGCCCTCCTTCCATATTCTGTCCTTGGCTCATTTTGTCCACTTCTTGGTCTCTAAGCAGTGTCCCTGTGTTTGTCCAGAAAAGCCCTCAGATGCCGTTTGCATCTTGGATCTCCAGGTAGGATCAATCTTCCCACACAACTAACCACATGTCACAGTCATTGAACACCCTTGTCTCAGATAACAGAGGTATCTGAGGAAAACCTTCCTTGAGTAGACATTTTTCATGACTCCAAACCCGGGGAGAGAATGGGACCAGGCCACAGTGCCAGGGCAAAGATGAGATGCCAGGATACACTTGAGGCACCACTGAGACATAAGGAGACTTGATAAACAAGGAGCAAGCGACAGGGAGAGCAAGATGGCTGAGCCAGAAGCCAAAATGAGGTTGATAAAGGACCAAGAGGCAAGCTGAGGGCCCAGCACAAGCTAGCACGCCTGTGGGATATGTGTGACATTCCTCAGGCATTCCTGGCTGCCCAAGGTCAAAGGAAAGGACAGAAACAAATGGTTAAACTGATAGAGTCTCCATTGGTTTACAAATATCTTAGTAAATTACAAGGAAAAGGCAATCTTATCAATAGCCTAATCTCCAGAAACCTATAGACTCAGTTTCCTGGAGCCCAACATCACCTTCCCCTCCATAGTGATGTGGGGAACAAGGGCAAGAAGGACATGGCATATAAAATTAAATTTCCTTATAACCTACAGCCCATTGACAACTACTTGAGGTAGGCAGAGTAAAGCATTCTCCAGGAACTCCCTACTGTCTTAATGTTAATGCTTTGCTAGAGGGAAAAACAACCTTAGCTTGACAATAGCTAGGCCTCCAGTAATCTGTGAGTCTTTAGCATCTGGAAAATCCCTTTAAGAGACTTCCTCTTTTTTTTTAATCAAAAAAATATTTTTTTAATGTTTATTTATTCTTGACAGAAATGGGGGGGGGGGGGCAGGGCAGAGAGAGAGGGAAATACAGAATCTGAAGCAGTCTCCAGGCCCTGAGCTGTCAGCACAGAACCTGATGCAGGGCTCGAAATAACAAACCACGAGATCATGACCTGAGCTGACCTGAGCTGAAGTGAGATGCTTAACCGAATGAACCACCCAGGTGCCCCTAAGAAAGTTCCTCTCGACTTTACCTCCCCCAGTCCCATAGTGTATAACCAGCCATTCTTCACAACCCAGTGCAACTCCTCCTGCCCAGGGGTCCTGTCTCTGTGCTTTAATAAAATCACCTTTTTGCACCAAAGACGACTTCAAGAATTCTTTCTTGGCTGTCAGTTCCGAACCCCACCATCACCCCAAAACCACATCGAGGTCTCCTGACACCTGGCTCTTGTGACCTGTGGGGACTACATTGCCCTTGAGGCGACACCACTCGGGTCCAGCCTGAGTAGCTGCAGCTGAGTCTGGAGCAAGAGCTGAGTCTTCAGCTCAGCCCAGAGTAGCAGGAGACCACCAGGGAGGTTTTGTGAGGAAATAGAGGGCAGCGGGGACTCAGGGAATGAGGGCTACATAGGTGTTAAGTGAAATTTTGTTGAATTGAAAAACATTTTCTGGGCCGTATGGAGGAAGCTTGACTTGAGGGTGGGCGGTTGGCAGGGTCGGCAATGGTCCGGAAACTGTCAAATTAATGTTCTCAATATTGTTATGCAGAAAACTTTACAGGAGTAGAAGGTCCTAGTGGCCAGCAGGTGGCACTAGAGCCCCAGCGCTCTGCGGACTGACCCCTGTGTTAGTCGATGTGAGCGAGAGGACCTGGGCCTGAGAACTCGCTTCCCTTCGTGTCCGACTCGAAGGTCGGCTTCAGATCTAGCAGTGGGTGGCTGAAGCTACACAGCCTCCACTCAGCGCCTCATTCGTGTCCTGCCAGCCCGGGAGTGCAGGGAAGACAGGGGACCCGAGTTCGCTGTTGGTTCAGGAATCTCTGGTTCTCTGGCTTAACAGGGTAGGATCTGGACGAGCTACCTTCGTCAAGTTCCCCCCCCCCCTTTTTTTTTCTCACGAATTTTCTTGGAAACGAGAGGGTGGAACAGTTTAATGAACATTTTAAGGGACTGGAACTTGGATATTCTTGTGCTGTGGGGAAGGCCCCAGCCAGAAGCCTTGGACCCACGGCGGGCCGAGTGAGGAATTGAAGGTCAAAGCCACGTGGATATTAAAGACAGAGAAGGCAATATGGAAGGCATTTGGCATTAACGACAGGTCTTCTTGCCTCTGTCGTGGCTGGGACAAAAACCCGCTGAATACTGCATTATTAGTCGCTTCCCCAGCACAGGGGCGGCCTCTTGCCCACCGTGTAGTGGGACTTGAGAGGCTTTGGAGCACCACTCGGGCACCTGGTGGCCCCCGCCGATGTCCCTGGCCCAGCGCCCGTGCCCCGGGACCTCAACTGGACCCGCGAGTTGATCTTTTCAGCTCCGGGACTCCTAGTACGGAGCAGACACCTCGGAGACACCTCGGAGGCGGTTGTCATGGAAACAGGAGGCTCGGAGAAGAATGTGACTCTCCACCGGCTGGAAGACAGGTTAGCGCCACGCCCCACGCCCGGGAGGTTGCCATCAACCCTAAGGTGTGCACTGGCCTAGGAGGAACTGGCCAGCTTGCTGTCTTCTCCGTGCGGCTGGACGACATCAACCCACCTGGCCACCTGACCTTCAGCGGCAGAGCCTGCCGGGTAGGGCTGCGCTTCCCCCTGAGAGGAGCCTGTGGCTCCCATCTCAATGCCCCACCCCTGGCCTTCCCGGCCAGAGGGCGTCCTTGAAAGGAAAGTAAGAGACCACGGAAAACAAAGTTCAACTTTGCCTTATTTGCAAAGTCTTCCAGGCGAGAGCTGACTCTAGTGCTCCACCTACCACTCTTTAAAAAAAATTTTTTTTTAAATGTTTATTTTTGAGAGATACGGAGCCAGAATGTGAGTGGGTTAGGGGCAGAGTAAGAGGGAGACACAGAACCCGAAGCAGCCTCCAGGCTCCCAGCTGTCAGCACAGAGCCTGACCCGGGGCTCAAACTCTAAAGCCGTGAGATCATGACCCTAGCTGAAGTCGGAGGTTCAACCAACTGAGCCCCTCCACCTACCACTCTTAAGTTGTTATTTTTGCTTTGTTTTTGCTTTCAGTGTATCTTACCAATTTTCAGTGCATTGGTGTATTTTAAAAGGTTTTAAAACTATTTCATCCAGCATTAAAGTTGCTTAGCTACACTGGGAGAAACGTAAGTGCATTTGTGAGATTCTTAGAGCAAATCAACTGATATCTGACTTGGGAGATCTGGCTCTTGCTTCAACCTCTTCCAACCTCCTCAGCAACTTTTCACACCCAGTAATGTTGTGAGCTGCACCCCTCTCACTCCCTTAGAGCTAAAGCCCAGTTGTTTTCCATTGTATCCACTTACTACACAATGAGAATTCAGGCTGCTCTCCTTACACCCAGCCTCTTCTCTAACTCCCTTTCTCTTGCTCTGGCAGGCGTTGGGGGTAGTTTATGTAACCTCCCCTTTTCCTGGGAACATGCCATTATGAGGAATTGTTTTCTTTCCCATTCCAGTCTCTTCATAGAACCTGGGAAAGGGGTTGTGTCCAGGCAACGGTTAATAGCAATAGGGCAAAAATTCAGCACCTGGCCCCCCTTTTATAAGACCTGATGATGTCTAGTCTCAAATGTTTGGTCTTTCTTTAGAACTAAGAACTAAGTCCTCAGCTGAGTCCGGGTTACCAATTCTGGGACAAAAGGAAAAGTTTCTCTTATCCTCTCGGAGCAATAAGTGACTCAAGTATCTTAGTCATAGTAAGTGTGATCTGGGGAATCATTGTTTAAACCTTCCGTAGTGACCCATGGGTGAAGATGGCATAGAAGAGGAAAAGGAAGTAGCATCTTGTGATGAATATGCAACGTTGCCCCACTTGCTTAACTGTCTAATTCCTGTAGCTGAAGTCAGTACCTTGATATGTTTACGTTTTTATTGTTGGCCTCGTCCACAGGAGTGCACGCTAGCTCCCCGAAAGCAGGGTCTTTTCTTTCCGATCTACCGCTGAATCTCGCCCCTAGCAACATGCCCCAAACACAGAGGAGGTGCTCAGTGACTATTATTGGAAAAAAACGGACGCACGAGTACCCAAGCCACACTGCCGACCCCACCACAGCGGCCCAAAAGTGGCGAAGAGACCTCCCAGGCTGCCTCTATGGGACCCACACGCGGAGGCCTCTGGGAAGTGTAGTCGGCCGCTGCCCGGGAGTTGCGGGAGTGAGCCTCCGCGTGCGCAAGCGCACTTCCGTCTCTGCCCCGCCGCTGCGGCCATTGTCCGGCCCCAGTGCGGCTGAGGCCGCTTTGGGCCGTCCCTCCGCACATCAGCATTGGAGAGGACGGACCCTGCAGCAGGTGTAGGAGGAGCTGGCCCGAGCCCTGCGTGGTCCCGAGGTCGTGAAATCCGGAGTCCCCAGGAAGCGGTAATTCTGAGTGCGCGGGTCCAGGCGGCACCTCCCACGGGTTTGGCTTGTATCCGCCGGGCCGCGCCCACCATCCTGCGGATGGGACTGGGCGTGGCCAGAGGACGGTGTCCCGGACGCGGCGACCCTTTAATTTGGGGGTGGGGGAAACGGCAGGCCCAGGCGCTGTCCGCGCAGCCCCTTTAATCCCTCTCCGCAGAGAACTGGCTGAGGGGCAGAGGCGGGCGCGGCGCGGCGGTGAGGGGTCGGCGGTTGCAGCCGGGTGAGTGGGCCCTGTCTCTCTCCCCAGCCCCAGTCTGGAAGCCGACCCCGGCGTGGCAGGCATGGCTCCGAGGCCTCCGATGGCCGCGCCCCAGGTGAGCAGCGGGTTTCACACTACCCCAGGGCGTCCCATCCAGCGAGGCCCCTGGGGCAGGTTTAGAGCGGTCATTGTTCTCCGCCTGAGCGACTCCCTTTCCTAGCTCGGGCTTCGCCTCCGAGCTTCCTAGCCTTGCGAAAACCCAAGATGTCCAGAGCTGGGAGGAGCGGGCTTCCCAAAAGGAGGGGACCAGATGCGGTTCTGCTGGAGGAGTTAAGAGTGAACATGTTGGGAAGTGTCACTGTTGAGAGTCCTGAGTGCCAAGCCAATTCCTTGAACTCTTGTCGAGGAATGGAGAGGGTAGGGTCACAGGATAGACAACTGTAGAGGAGGAAGTAACTGTTAGTGAGTGAAGGAGAGAGGAGCCCCAGTCTCCGACCCGGGGGCCATAAAGAGACCTTAAGGAGCCAAAGAAGCTTGGTCAGGATTTGCGTAGGAAGAGGCTAGAGATAGGCTTTCTTGGGCCCAGAGGAAAAAACAGAACAAGAAGGACCTGTCCCATTACTTTTTGTGTACTTTTCTGCTTTAACAAAGGTATAATAGTGCACAGCCGAGGCGTCCAGCCTTCAGCTTTCATTAATTTTATGAAGCTGATTTCTCAACTCATTTATTCTTGTGAGGGAGGAGGCGTTGTCTAGAAGCATCACAACTCTGAGGTTATCCATTGATCTGCATAGAGTATATCCATGAAAATATAACAAGGTTCAGATGGTATTTTAATCTACACTCTCTTTAGAATTAAGGAAAAATCACAGATTCTAGCTGTTGAGTGTTTTAGACTATCAGGATCAATCCAGGAATGTCTGGCTGCCTCACTTGGTGGAGCATGTGAGTCTTGATCTCTGGGTTGTGAGTTCGAGCCCCACACTGGGTGTAGAGATTACTTAAAAGTAGAATTAAAAAAAAAATCCAGATAAAAATACTGACTAATAATGTCATTTAAAAGCAGTTTACTGTAAATTAAACACACACAGTATGTATAATGCCTTTGTATCTTTTACTTCTTATTATATGTTTTTGCTTTATAAGGGTGAGCCTTAAGGAGGAAGACAAGTAACACTAGTACAACAAGACAGTTGTTTGGTTTGAAGTGAGCCAGAGCAAATCACTGGTCATCAGTGCATTTCCATAGAAAGTGTTTCCTCAGCAGGCTGTGAGAATTAGAATCACTTAACACACTTAACATTTCATGGGGGTGATGATCCAAGGGGGAGTGATAATCCTTTCCATAAGGGTTGCCTTTTTAATGGTGAAAGTGGATTTGTGTTCTGAGCAGTGAATTTAGGGACTGCTTTAAACAACACTTTCAAAGCTTTGTTCCCTAAATACTCTAGTTCAGTTATATTCTCATGGAATGACCTGACAGTCCACTTGGGTTACCTAACCCAGGCTGCAGGTGATGACCGTGGATAAAGGACAGGACAAGGGACTCTACAAAGGGGACTTTTTAGGCAGAAATTTCCCTTTGTCGGAGGTTCCCTTTCTCTGAGCTTGGCCCTCCGGGAATGCAAGAGATGAGTAATTGAGTCATGTGACTGTTTATCCAGGAGGTTAACTGAGTGGGGGAAGCATCTGGCAGAAGTATATAGTACCAGAGAGGTGGTGTCAGATGTTGTCTCAGAGGTCCAGAGGCTGCTGTGAGTACAGAGAGGGGAGAGGAAATTCTGCTTGTGGGAAAGAGTGAGTGGAGATGTCACTTGAATAGGAGCAGAGTCCAACAAGTGAAAATGAAGGGGGTAGAGATAGAGCCAATTGACTGTGGGTCAGGGCATTGGGAGGCCAGAAGATGAAGGGCATGTTCACAAAACCGTTGTTCTTTGTGACAGTGTGTGTGGCTGCAGGCAGTGGGTAGATGAGAATAGAAAGGAGTTTTGGACTTTTTTCTTTTTGGCCTTCATAATCCATCCATTCATTCACTATTCATTCAGCCAATAGCCATTGAACCCCTGTGATGTGCTGAGACACGTTTCTAAGTAGTTGGGGTACATTAGTGAACAAAATCTATAATGATCTCTGCTTTCGCGGGGCTTACACCCTAGAAGGAGGAGAAAGGAAGATTCAGTAGGTAACTTTTATAATATCCTAGAAGGTGACAGTACCTGGGGGGATAAAGGTAGAGAAAAGTAAGGGGGATTGAGTGCGGGAGAGGGTGGCTTATGGTAAGGGTACAGCTTAAATAAGGTGGTCAGGGTAAGCCTTATCCTTAGTGAGATGGTGACATCTGTACAGAAGGAGGCGATGCACAGGTCTGGAGGAGAGTGCTGTGGGTGGATGAGCAGCAGGATGGGTGTGTCTGGTGTGTTCAGAATGTTGGAAATGGTTAATGGTTAATAGAGCTTGAGTCACTGTTCTTGAGCAGGAAACTAGGACAATTTCTTCTTAGTTTTAAAGATTTCTGTGAATGATGAAGTGTAGGAACAAGAGTTTGAAACTTGGAGCTCCTGTGGAGAGGTGTTTGGTAGATGGGCCCTTCCCCCCCTGTGCTCTGCTAATACCTGAAGTGGCTCCAAAGTGGAGGGGAATGGGAGCAAAAGGAGGGATACCCTGAAAATCCTTAGGATCTGTGGGATCATTAGTAGCTATATCTGTATAGACGTTATGTATCTTTTTCTTCATTATATGTGCACTCCATTTTCAGGAGGAATAAAAAAAACGGTGAAACCGCCAGGAGAGTAAGAAATGGGGAAAGTTTTAGAAGAAAAAGCTGCAAATGAAGACCAGATTTACCTTGAAGGGGAGGAAATAGGGACCAGGACCTGGTCTCCATTGAATCCAGATCCCAAGAGCTCTGTGGTTATATCATCAGGATGAACAGGCTCAGCCAAAGCTGGCCCAGGTCATCCAAACTCAGACGAGATGCTCCTGGATCCCCAGGAGCAGCCAGGCCACTTGTTGAACCAGCTCAGGATGTTTGCAGTCAGGGATGTTCAAGCTGCCTCTGTCCAGAGGTCCTCTTTCTCAGCCTTCTCCTGAGCTCACTGGGGCTGGGCTTTAAGCTCAGCTGAGACACTCTTGCCCCTGGGTAAGGTCAGGTGCCCCTCTTGTGCATTCCGACAGCACATGTACACAGCTGTCATAGTACTGTTTTTATGTCATATGGAGGTATGTGTTTATCCATCCATCTCTGTACTAGGCTTTCAGCTCCTTTAGGACAGGGCCATTTGACTGGTTTCATCCCTTTCTCCAAAGTACATACTCTGTAAGTGGGTGTCACAGCAAACACTCATAACCACTTAATGCCAAGCAGTAATTTTGTGCTTTCTGCATTTTCTGCTCCTAACATAGAAAAACTATATTTTTCCAGTGACCCCAGTTTTCTGGTAAAATAATTGCATGAAACAGTTTAAGTTTCACTAAACAGTTTTTTTTTCTCACTAAACGGTTTTAAGAAATTTTGTCTTTAAGACAATGTTAGGATGTCAAAACCTCTTCTAAGACCTATTTCAAAAATATGATTATTTTCCTGAGTTTTCTATGTCTTGTACTACTTTTCTTAAAACGTATCTTGGGGCACCTGGGTGGCTCACTTGGTTAAGCATATGACTTCGGCTCAAGTCGTGATCTCGCGGTCTGCGAGTTCAAGCCCCACATCAGGCTCTGTGCTGACAGCCCAGAGCCTGGAGCCTGCTTCGGATTCTGTGTCTCCCTTTCTCTCTGCCCTTCCCTTGCTTGTGCTCTCTCTGTTTCTCTGTCACTTAAATATTAAACACTAAAAAATTTTTTAAAAATATATCTTAATCAAAGCATGTGAGCATACATATAGACTCCCCCCCCCCCTTTTTTTTTAAATTTTTGTTTAAATTCTAGTTAGTTAACATACAGTATAATACTGTTTTCAGGAGTAAAATTTAGTGATTCATCACTTACAAATAATACCCAGTGCTCAACACAAGTGCCTTCCTTAAGACCATCACCCATTTAACCCAAACCCTCAGTTCTCTATTGTAAGAATCTCTCTTTTTTTTTTGTTTACTTGGAGAGAGAGAGAGAGAGAGAGAGAGCGCGCACGTGCACATGAGCAGGGGAGGGGCAGAGAGTCAGAGAATCCCAAGCAGTCTCTGTGCTATCAACTTGGAGCCCCAGGCAGGGCTCGAACCCAGAAACCACAAGATCATGACCTGAGCTGAAATCAAGAGCCAGATGCTCCACCAACCGAGCCACCCAGGTGCCTCTGTCATAAAGAGTCTCTTATGTTTTGTTTCCCTCTCCTTTTTTTCTTTCCCTTTTCATATGTTAGATGCATCTGTTTTGTTTCTTAAATTCCACATGATCAGTGAAATCTTAACGATATTTGTTTTTCTCTACCTGACATTTCACGTAGAATAATACACTGTAGCTCCATCCACGTCATTGCAAATGGCAAAATTTCATTCTTTTTGATGGCTGAGTAATATTCCTCTGTGTGTGTGTGTGTGTGTGTGTGTGTGTGTGTGTGTGTGTGTGTGTGTTCCCCACATCTTTATCCATTCATCAGTTGATGGATATTTGCGCTCTTTCCATAGTTTGGCTTTTTTTTTTTTTCTTTAATTTATTCTCAAGTTAGCTAACATACAGTGTAGTCTTGGCTTCAGGAGTAGATTCCAGTGATTCATCACTTACACGTAACACCCAGTGCTCATCCCAACAGGTGCCCTCATCAATGCCTATCACCTTCCCTTCCCCTAGGATCATTTGTTAAGTTTCTCAAATTCCACATATGAGTGAAATTATATATCTGTGTTTCTCATTTCACTTAGCATGATACCCTCCAGTTCCATCCATGATGTTGCAAATGGCAAGATTTCATTCTTTTTCATTACCAAGTAGTATTCCTGTGTGTGTACATCTTCTTAATCCATTCATTAGTTGATGGACATTTGGGCTCTTTCCATAATTTGGCTATTGTTGATAGTGCTGCTGTAAACATTGGGGTGCATGTGCCCCTTAAAATCAGCACTCCTGTATCCTTTGGATAAATTCCTAGTAGTGCAATTGCTGGGTTTTAGGGTAATTCTGTTTTTAATTTTTTGAGGAACCTCCACACCATTTCCCAGAGTGGCTGCATCAATTTGCATTCCCACCAACAGAGGGCTCTCCTTTCTCCTCATCCTCGCCAACATCTGTTGTTTCCTGAGTTGTTCATTTTAGCCACTCTGACTGGTGTGAGGTGGTATCTCAGTGTGGTTTTGATTTGTAATTTCCTGATGATGAGCAGTGTTGAGCATCTTTTCATGTGTCTGTCAGCCATCTGGATGTCTTCTTTGGAAAAGTGTCTATTCATGTCTTCTGCCCATTTCTTCACTGGATTATTTTTTTGGGGGGTGTTGAGTTTGGTAAGTTCTTTATAGATTTTGGATACTAACCCTTTATCCAATATGTCATTTGCAAATATCTTCTCCCATTCTGTTGGTTGCCTTTTAGTTTTGTTGATTGGTTTCCTTTGCTGTGCAGAAGCTTTTTATTTTGATGAGGTCCCAATAGTTCATCTTTGCTTTTATTTCCCTTGCCTTCAGAGACATGTCAATTAAGAAGTTGCTGTGGCTGAGGTCAAAGAGGTTGCTGTTTGTTTTCTCCTGTAGAGTTTTGATGGTTTTCTGCTTCACATTTAGGTCTTTGACCCATTTTGAGTTTATTTTTGTGTATGGTGTAAGAAAGTGGTCCTATTTCACTCTTTTGCAAGTTGCTGTCCAGTTCTCCCAGCACCATTTGCTAAAGAGACTGTCTTTTTCCATTGGATACTCTTTTCTCCTTTGTCGAAGATGAGTTGGCCATATATTTGTGGGTCCATTTCTGGGTTCTCTATTCTGTTCCATTGGTCTGTGTGTCTGTTTTTGTGCCTATACCATACTGTCTTGATGATTACAGCTTTGTAATACAGGCTAAAGTCTGGGATTGTGATGCCTCCAGCTTTGGTTTTCTTTTTCAACATTACTTTGGCTATTTGGGTTCTTTTGTGGTTCCATACAAGTTTTAGGATTGTTCTAGCTCAGTGAAGAATGCTGGTACTATTTTGATTAGGATTGCTTTGAATGTGTAGATTGATTTGGGTATTACCAACATTTTAACAATATTTGCTCTTCTGATCCATGAGCATGGAATGTTTTTCCATTTTTTTGTGTCGTCTTTCATAAGCTTTTTCTTTCATAAGCTTTTTATAGTTTTCAGCTTACGGATTTTTTTTTTTTTTTTTTTTTTTACCTCTTTGGTTAGGTTTATTTGTAGGTATTTTATGGTTTTTGATGCAATTGTAAATGGGATTGATTCTCTGATATCTCTTTCTATTGCTTCATTATTGGCGTATAGAAATGTAATTGATTTCTGTTCATTGATTTTATATCCTGAGATTTTGCTGAATTCCTGTATCAGCTCTGGCAGTTTTTTGGTGGAGTCTTTTCAGGTTTTCCGCGGAGAGTATCATGTCATTTGTGAAGAGTGAAAGCTTCACTTCTTTTTTGCCAATTTGGATACTTTTTAATTTCATTTTGTTGTCTGACTGCTGAAGAAAGGACTTCCAGCACTATGTTAAACAGTGGTGAATAGTGGACATCCCTGTCGTGTTCCTGATCTCAGGGGGAAACCTCTCAGTTTTTCCCCATTGAAGATGGTATTAGCAGTGGGCCTTTCATATATGGTTTTTATGATGTTAAGATATGTTCCTTCTATCCTGACTTTGTTGAGGGTTTTTATTAAGAAAGGATGCTGTAATTTGTCAAGTGCTTTTTCTGCATCTATTGAGAGGATCATATGGTTCTTATTCTTTCTTTTATTAATATCACAGTGATTGATTTATGAATATTGAACCAGCCCTGCAGCCCAGGAATGAATCCCACTTGATCATGGTGAATAATTCTTTTAATATACTGTTGAATTCAGTTTGCTAGTATCTTGTTGAGAATTTTTGCATCATGTTCATCAAGGATATTGGCCTGTAATTTTCCTTTTTAGTGGTTCGGAATCAAAGTAATGCTGGCTTCATAGAATGAGTCTGGAAGCTTTCCTTCTGTTTCCATTTTTTGGAACAGTTTGAGAAGAATAGGTATTAACTCTGTTTTAAATGTCAGGTAGAATTCCCCTGGGAAGCCATCTGGCTCAGGAGTCTTATTGTTGGGGGATTTTTGACAACTGATTCAATTTGCTGGTTATGGATCTCTTCAAATTTCCTATTTCTTCCCCCATTTGAGTTTTGGTAGTGTGTGAGTGTCTAGGAATTTGTCCATTTCTTCCAGATTGTCCAGTTTGTTGGCATATAATTTTTCATAGTATTCTCTAGTAATTGTTTGTATTTCTATGGTGTTGGTTATGATCACTCCTCTTTCATTCATGATTTTATCTATTTCGGTCCTCTCTTCTATTTGAGAAGTCTGGCTAGTGCTTTATCAATTTGTTTATTCTTTCAAAAAAAAAAAAAACCAGCTCTTAGATTCATTGATCTATTCTGGCTTTTTGGTATTCTATAGTGTTTACTTCTGCTCTTATCTTTATTATTTCTCTTCTGCTGGCTTTGCGCTTTCTTTGCTGCTGCCTTTCTAGCTCCTTTAGGTATAAGGTTAGGTTGTGTGTTTGGACCTTTCTTGCTTCTTGAGACAGGCCTGAATTGCAGTATATTTTCCTCTTAAGACTGCCTTTGTTGCATCCAAAAGGGTTTGGGCTGTCATGCTTTCATTTTCATTGGCTTCCATATATTTTTAAATTTCTTCTTTAGTTTCCTAGTTGACCCACTTATTCTTTAGTAGTAGATGTTCTTTAACCTCCATGTATTTGGGGGCTTTCCAAATTTTTTCTTGTGGTTGATTTCAAGTTTCTTAGCGTTGTTATCTGAAAATATGCATGGTATGATCTCAATCTTTTTATACTTGTTGAGGGTTGTTTGTGACCCAGTATGTGGTCTGTTTTGGAGACTGTTTCATGTGTACTCGAGAAGAATGTGTATTCTGCTGCTTATAGATGAAAAATTCTGAATATATCTGTTAAGTCCATCTGGTCCAATGTGTCATTCAGAGCCATTGTTTCCCTATTGATTTCCTGCCTAGATGATCTGTCCATTGTTGTAAGTGGAGTATTAAAGTCCCTTACAATCATGGTATTATTATCTATACATTTGATTAATTGATTTATATATTTGGGTGTCTCACGTTGGGGGCATAAACATTTATAATTGTTAGCTCTTCTTGATGGATAGACCCCTTAGTTAGGCTATAATGCCCTTCTTCATCTCTTATTACAGTAATTATTTTAAAGTCTAGCTTGTCTGCGGCCTCCTGGGTGGCTCAGTTAGGCGTCTGACTTTGGCTCAGGTCATGATCTCTCAGTTTGTGAGTTTGAGCCCTGCGTTGGGCTCTGTGCTGACAGCTCAGAGCCTGGAGCGTGCCTTGGATTCTGTGTCTCCCTCTCTCTCTCTGCCCCTCCCACACTCTCTCTCTCACTTTCTCTCTTTCTCAAAAATAAGTAAACATTAAAAAAATGTAAAAAATCTAGCTTATCTGATATAAGTATGGCTACTCTGGCTTTCTTTTGATGCCCCATAGCATGGTAGATGGTTCTCCATCCCCTCACTTTCAATCTACAGGTGTTCTCAGGTCTAAAATGAGTCTCTTGTAGGCAACATATAGATGGATCTTGTTTTACTAGCCATTCTGATACCCTGTCTTTTGATTGGGGCATTTAGTCCATTTACATCCAGAGTGATTATGCAAGATACGGATTTAGTGTCATTGTGTTATCTGTAGGTTTCATGTTTGTCATGATGTCTCTGGTCCTTTGTAGTCTTTGCTGCTTTCCACTCACAGAGTCCCCCTTAGGATCTCCTGCAGGGCTGGTTTAGTGGTTTTGAACTCCTTTAGTTTTTATTTGTCTGGGAAAGCCTTTATCTCTCCTTCTACTCTGAATGACAGCCTTGCTGGATAAAGGATTCTTGGCTGCATATTTTTCCTTTTCACATTGAATATTTCCTGCTACTCCCTTCTCATCTGCCAAGTTTCAGTGGACAGATCTACCACCCTTCTTCTGTCTACCCTTGTAGGTTAAGGCCCTTTTGTCCCTAGCTGCTTTCAGAATTCTTTCTTTATCTTTGTATTTTGCCAGTTTGACTATGATATGTTGTGTTGACCGTTTTTGTTGATTTTGAAGGGAGTTCTCTGTGCCTTTTGGACTTGGATGCCTGCTTCCTTCCCCAGATTAGGGAAGTTCTCAGCTATAATTTGTTCAAATAAACTTTCTTCCCCTTTCTCTCGCTCTTCTTCTGGAACTCCTATGATATGGATATTATTTCGTTTCATGGAATCACTTAACTCTCTAATTCTCCCTTTATGGTCTAGGAATTTCTTTTTCTTCTTTTTTTCAGCTTCATCATTTTCCATAATTTTATCTTCTATTTCACTATTCTCTATTCTCTCCTCTTCACTTCTTCTATTCTCTCCTTTGGTCACTATATCTAGTTTGTTTTGCATCATTATCAGGGAAATACAAATCAAAACCACAATGAGATACCACTTCATACCTGTCAGAATGCATAAAATTAACAACACAAGATGCGACACAGGATTGATTCCTGGGTGTTCCAAGTGCTCTGACCTCAATATAGCTGTGTTTGAGGGAAGAGGGAAATCCTGGTCCCCCTACTTCTCTGCCATCTTAACTCCCATAGTTTGGCTATTGTTGATAATGCTGCTCTAAACAGCAGGGTACATGTACCCCTTCGAATCTGTAATTTTGTATCCTTTGGGTAAATACCTAGTAGTGCAATTGCTGGTTTGTAGGGTAGTTCTATTTTTAACTTTTTGAAGAACCTCCATATTGTTTTCTATGGTGGCTGCACCAGTTTGCATTCCCACCAGCAATGTAAGAGGGTTTCCCTTTCTCTGCATCCTGACCAACACTTGTTGTTTCTTGGGTTGTTAATTTTAATGCATTCTCACAGGTATTTTAATGCATTCTCACAGGTGTTAAGTGGTATCTCATTGTGGTTTTGATTTGTATTTCCTTGATGATGATTGATGTTGAGCATCGTTTCATGTGTCTGTTGGCCATCTGGATGTCTTCTTTAGAAAAGTGTCTATTCATGTCTTCTGCCCATTTTCTTAACTTGATTATTTGGTTTTTTGGGTGTTGGGTTTGGTAAGTTCTTTATAGATTTTGGATATTAACCCTTTGTCAGATATATATATCATTTGCAGATGTCTTGTCCCATTCCATAGGCTGCCTTTTAGTTTTGTTGATTGTTTCCTTCACTATGCAGAAGCTTTTTATCTTGATGAAGTCCCAATAGTTCATTTTTTTTGCTTCCGGCAAGGTGTCTAGTAAGAAGTTGCTGTGACTGAGGTCAAAGAGGTTGCTGCTTGTGTTCTCCTATAGGATTTTGATGGTTTCCTCTCTCACATTTAGGTCTTTTATCCATTTTGAATTTATTTTTGTGTATGGTGTAAGAAAGTGGTCCTGTTTCATTCTTCTGCACATTGCTGTCCAGCTTCCCAACACCATTTATTGAAGAGACTATCTTGTTTTCCATTGGATACTCTTTTCTGCTTTGTTGAAGATGAGTTGACCATATAGTTGTGGGTCCATTTCTGGGTTTTCTGTTTTGTTCCATTGATCTATGTGTCTGTTTTTGTGCCAGTACCATACTGTCTTGATGACTACAGCTTTGTAATATAGGTTGAAGTCTGGAATCATGATGCCTCCAGCTTTGCTTTTCTTTTTCAGGATTGCTTTGGCTATTCGGGTTCTTTTGTGGTTCCATACAAATTTTAGGATTGTTTGCTCTAGCTCTGTGAAAGATGCTGGTGGTATTTTGATAGGGATCGCGTTAAATGTGTAGATTGCTTTGGTAGTATAGACATTTTGACAGTGTTTGTTCTTCCATTCCATGAACATGGAATGTTTTCCCATTTCTTTGTGTCCTCTTCAGTTTCATAAGTGTTCTATAGTTTTACTTCTTTAGGTTAATTCCTAGGTATCTTATTGTTTTTGGTGCAATTATAAATGGGATTGATTCCTTGATTTTTTTTTTTTTCTGCTTCATTATTGGTGTATAGAAATGCGACTTTGCTGAATTCATGTATTAGTTCGAGCAATTTTTTGGTGGAGTCTTTCAGGTTTTCTACATATAGAGTATTGTGCCATCTGCAAATAGTGAGAGTTTGACTTCTTCCTTGCCAATTTGGATGCCTTTTATTTCTTTTTGTTGTCTGATTGCTGAGACTAAGACTTCCAGTACTATGTTAAATAGTAATGGTGACAGTGGACATCGCTGTCTTGTTCCTGATTAAAGAAAAAAGCTTTCATTTTTTTCCCCATTGAAGATGATATTAGCTGTGGATCTTTCATATATGGTCTTTATGATTTGAGGTATGTTCTGTCTATCCCTACTTTGTTGAGGGTTTTTATAAAAAATGGATGCTGTAGGAGCACCTGGGTGGCTTAGTCGGCTAAGCGTCC
Source organism: Felis catus (assembly GCF_018350175.1). Classification (NCBI taxonomy): domain Eukaryota; kingdom Metazoa; phylum Chordata; class Mammalia; order Carnivora; family Felidae; genus Felis; species Felis catus. The sequence goes on from NC_058382.1 coordinate 43,896,436, forward strand.
AACTCTTGGTTTCGGCTCAGGTCATGATCTCAGGGTTTGTGTGTTCGAGCTCCATATCAGGCTCCATGCTGACAGTGCAGAGCTTGCTTAGGATTCTGTCTCTCTCTGCCCCTCCCCCTGCCCAAAGAAATAAATAAACTAAAAAAAAAAAAAAAAAAAAATGGTTGCAGGATTTTGTCAAATGCTTTTTCTGCATCTATTGAGAGGATTGTATGGTTCTTATTCTTTCTTTTATTAATGTAATATATCGCATTGATTTGTGAATATTAAACCATCCTTGAAGCCCAGGAATAAATCCCACTTGATCATGGTGAATAATTTTTTTAATGTACTGTTGGATTTGATTTCCTGGTATCTTGTTGAGAATTTTTGCATCCATGTTCATCAAGGATATTGGCCTGTAATTCTCCTTTCTAGTGGAGTCTATGTCTGGTTTTGGAATCAAGGTAATACTGGCATTGTAAAATGAGTTTGGAATTTTCCATTTCTATTTTTTGGGACAGTTTAGGAAGAATAGGTGTTAACTCTTCTTTAAATGCCTTATAGAATTTCCCTGGGAAGCCACCTGGCTCTGTACTATTGTTTGTTGGGAGATTTTTGATTAATGATTCCATTTCTTTGCTGGTTATGGGTCTGTTCAAATTATGTATTTCTTCCTATTTCAGTTCTGGTAGTTTGTATGTTTCTAGGAATTTGTCCATTTCTTACAGATGCCCAGTTTGTTGGTGTATAATTTTTCATAACATTCTTTTGTAATTGTTTTTCTGTGGTATTGGTTATGATCTTCTCTCTCATTTGTGATTTTATTTATTTGACTCCTTTCTCTTTTTGAAAAGTCTGGCTAGGGGGTTATTTATTTATTTATTTATTTATTTATTTATTTATTTATTTTTGAGAGAGAGTGGGGAGTGTTCACATGAGTGGGGGAGGGGCAGAGGGAGAAGGGAGAGAGAATCTTAAGCAGGCTCCACACCCAGCATGGAGCCCTACATGGGGCTCAATCTTACAACCATGAAATCATAACCTGAACTGAAATCAAGTTAGATGTTTAACTGACTCAACCACCCAGGTGCCCGAAGTTTATCAATTTTATTCTTTCAAGGTACCAGCTCTTAGTCTCATTGATATGTTCTGTTTGTTCATTTGTTTGTTTCTATATCATTTATTTCTGCTCTAATATTTATTATTTCCCTTCTTCTGGCTTTAGGCTTTATTTGCTATTCCTTTCCTACCTCCTTTAAGTGTTAAGTTAACTTGAGTATTTGATATTTTTCTTGGTTCTTATGTAGGCCTGTATTGTTGCCACTTACTTCTCTCTTAGGACTGCCTTTCCTGCATCCCAGTGGTTTTGGACTGTTGTGGTTTCATTTTCATTTGCTTCCATGTACTTTTTTACTTCTTTAATTTCCTGGTTAACCCACTCATTCTTTAGCAGGATGTTTTTTAACCTCCGTGTATTTGTAGTCTTTCCAAATTTTTTCTTGTATTGACTTCAAGTTTCATAGCATTGTGGTCTGAAAATATGCATGGTATGATCTCAATCTTTTTATATTTGTTGAGGGCTGTTTTGTGACCCAGTATGTGGTCTATTTGGAGAATGTTCTGTGTGTACTTGAAAAGAATGTGTGTTCTGCTTTAGGAAGAAATGTTATGAATATACCTATTAAGTTCCATCCGGTTCGGTGTGTCATTCAAAGCCATTGTTTCCTTGATGATTTTCTGTTTGGATGCCCTGTCCATTACTTTAAGTGGGGTGTTAAAGCTCCCTACTATTATTGTATTATTATCAATAAATTTCTTTATGTTTGTTAATTGATTTATATATTTGGGTTCTCCCAAGTTGGGGAAATAAATATTTATAATTGTTAGATCTTCTTAATTATGGTGTAATGCCCTTCTTCATCTCTTATTACAGTCTTTGGTTTAAAGTCAATTTTGTCTGATGAAAGTATGGCTTTCTTTTGACTTCCATTAGAATGATAGATGGTTCTCCATCCTTTACATCATCCTTTACTTTCAATCTGCAGGTGTCTTTAGGTCTGAAATGAATCTCATATAGGCACCATATAGATGGGTCTTGTTTTTTAGTCCATTTTGATGCCCTTTGTCTTTTGATTGGAGCATTTAGTCCATTTACATTCAGAGTGATTATTGGTAGATATGAATTTAGTGCCTGTGTATTACCTATAAAAATAGCGTTTCTGGTGATTTTCTCTGTTCCTTTCTAGTCTTTGTTACTTTTGGTCCTTTTCTTCCCCCCACTCATAGGGTCCCCTTTAATATTTCTTGTAGGGCTGGTTTAGTAGTCATGAACTCCTTTAGTTTTTGTTTGGGAAATTCTGTATCTCTTCCTCTCTCTTTTTTTTTTTTAAGTTTATTTATTTTGAGAGAGAAAGACGGTGTGAGTGGGAGAGGAGCAAAGAGAGAGGGAGACAGAGAATTCCAAGCAGGCTCCATGCTGCCAGAGCAGAGCCCAACACAGGACTTGAACTCACAAAACCATGAGATCATGACCTGGGCTGAAACAAAGAGCTGGACACTTAACTGCCTGAGCCACCCAGGTGCCCCTCTCTTCTTCTCTTCTGAATGACATTCTTGCTGGATAAAGTATTCATGGCTGCATATTACCCTCATTCAGCACATTGAATATATCCTGCCACTCTGTTCTGATCTGGCATGTTTCTATGGACATATCTTCTGCAAACCTGATCTGTTTTCCCTCGTATGTTAAGTACTTTTTCTCCCTTGCTGCTTTCAGGAGTCTTTCCTTAACTGTGTATTTTATGAATTTGACTATGATATGTCTTGGTGATGGCTGCTTTAAAAAAATTTTTTTTAATATTTATTTATTTTTGAGAGAGACAGAGACAGAGCTTGAGCGGGGGACAGGCAGAGAGAGGGAGCAAGACACAGAATCCGAAGCAGTCTCCAGGCTCTGAGCTGTCAGCACAGAGCCCAATGCAGGGCTCGAACCCATGGACGGTGAGATCATGACCTGAGCCGAAGTCGGACACCCAACTGACTGAGCCACCCAGGCGCCCCTGTGATGGCTGCTTTTGTTGAATTTAATGAGAGTTCTCTGTGCTTCTTCGATTTTGATGTCTGTTTTCTTTCCCAGTTTAGGAAAGTTTTCAACTATAATGTGCTTAAATAAACCTTCTACCCCTTTTTCTCTCTCTTCATCCCGGGGCTCCTATAATACAAATGTTATTACGCTTTAAAGAGTTGCTGAGTTCCCTAAGTCTGCATTTTGACCCAATACCTTTCTTTCCCTCTTCTTTTCAGCTTCATTATTTTCCATAATTTTATCTTCTGTTATCACTGATTCATTCCTCTGCTTCATCCATCCTCATTATCACAGCATCCATTTGAGCTTGCATCTCCATTATCGCATTTTTAATTTCATCCTGACTAGTTTTTAGTTCTTTTATCTCTGCAGTTGGGGATTCTCTAGTGTCTTCTATGCTTTTTTCATGCCCAGCTAGAATCCTTATAATTGTTGTTTTAAATTCTAGTTCAGACATCTTACTTACATCTGTATTTATTAAATCCCATGCCTTCACTTCTTCCTGTTTTTTCTTTTGGGTGAATTCCTGTCTTCTCATATTGTCCAGGTCAAAAAACAAAGCAAAACAAAAAAGGAAGCTAGATCCTAGGTGTGTTTTGGTCTCCTTGTTAAAAGGAGCTAGATCAAAAAAAAAAAAATAATAAGTAACATATAAAACATTAAATTAAAAAAAAATTTTTTTAATATTAAAAATTGCTTTTTCTGTATCCCAAGAAGAGTAGGAAATATTTCCCCTAGAGCTGAAGCTTTGTAACATTCTATGATCAGTAAACTTGTGCATGTGAGGGTTTATGCTTGTCTTCTGGAGGTGCAGGCTGCTGCACTGATTCAGGCTGACTTGCCCTAGTGGAGATGCACCTGCAGGGCACAGGGGGCAGGGGTTGGTGTAAATGACTCTAGCCTCCCTTGCTGGTGCTGTTTTGCTCACTGAAGTTGATCATTGCTGATAGGTGGGGTGAAAATTGTGTCACCTGGCTCCCTTTTCCCCCAGCGAGGAGCTCACACCCACCACTCTTCAGGAAGCCCTCACAGGAGAGCAAACAATCACCTTTCTTGTGTGGCTGGCTTCTGCCAGATCCCCAACTTCATCCTGCCTGTATCTGAGCTGTCCACCTGACAGGCCACAGCACTTCTGTGTTTTATCTCAGGTGCATTGGTTGAGTTTCAAAGCTCCACATTTTAGAGATTGCTCAGGGAGTACTCATGCTGATCCTCTAGAGGAGGGTCTTGCTCTGCAAGACTGGCCGGTGCCAGCTTCTTGCAGAAATGGGTTATACAAACGCGCAGCAGTTCATTATTTATAGTAAAGCACAGCAGAGGGGCACCTGGGTGGCTCAGTTGTTTGAGCATGACTCTTGATTTCAGCTTAGGTCATGATCTCCTAGTTTGTGAGTTCAAGACCTGTATTGGGCTCCTTGCACTGACAGTGTGGAGCCTGGTTGGGATTATCTCTCCTCTCTTTCTACCCTTCCTGCACACAAACTGTCTCTCTCAAGATAAATAAATAAACTTAAAAAAAATGTAAAGCACAGCAGAAAGCTGGCACCAAGGCTTGCTGCCCTCAGCTAGCGTCCTATGCTATGTTAGCAAATGGAGCAGCTCAGTGGCACCTGCCAGATCTTTTGCCCCCAGAGAGACTGTGCCACCTCTCCCAAATGCACTTGAAGCAGCATAACTGCTTCTCCCCATGTGATCCAGGGGATCTTCAGACCATGGTGCTTGCTCTGTGTCTCTGCTCTCCTTCCCCACCAGACCACAATTCAGCCTGCCAAGTGAGATTCTGGTGATGGTGCAAACCTCTGAAACTTCAGACTCTGCACTCAAACTTGTGGTATTGAGCCCCTCTCCTTTCCCAAGGCAGTGGTTTTGGGGAAAGAGTTTTTCTTATGCAGTTCCCCACGTGCACTTTCACTCTTTCTTCTCTTTCTGTCTCTCGTGCTCCTCTCTCTGTGATCAGGGTTCCTTCCCCATTGCAGCACCTAGAGCTCTTTTCCTCCCCAAATCAACTCTTTGCAGTTACTACTTTCCACAATGTGGTAAGTTTTTTTCAGCTCTAGTTGTGCATTTTTACTCTCTGAATCCTCAGATCAATTTCTTGGACGTTCAAAATGATTTGATATATCTTTTTAAAGTTTATTTATTTATTTTGAGGGAGTGGGGGAAGGACAGAGAGAAAGAGAGAATCCCAAGCAGGCTCCATGCTGTCAGTGCAGATCCTGATGCGGGGCTCAGTCTCACAAACTGAGATCATGACATGAACCAAAATCCAGGGTTGGACACTTAACTGACAGAGCCACCCAGATACCCCCAAAATGATTTGATATTTATCTAGCTGTGTTTGAGGGATGAGGCAAGCCTAGGGTCTCCGTACTCCTCTGCCTGACTCCTCTTGACTCCTCCCTAACATAGACTTTTTAACAGAAAAGAGTCATTTGTCATCCTTCTTTAGCACCTCTGTATTTGTTGTAATAAATTTCCTTCTTTTCTCCTTAATGCATGTTTTTCCCTTAAACATTTTCAATGAAAACATTCTAAATTTCATCTACAGTAAAACCTTGGTTTGTGAGCATAATTCGTTCCAGAAACATGCTTGTAATCCAAAGCACTTAATATCAAAGCGAATTTCCTTGTAAGAAATAATGGAAACTCAGATGATTTGTTCCACAACTGAAATATTTTCATATAAAAATGATTACAATACTGTTATATAACACAGAATAATAAAATACAAAATATAAAAAAAAATAAATTAACCTGCACTTATCTTTGAAAACCTTTGTGGCTGGTGTGAGGGAAGCAAGAAAGTTTGTGCAACTTTAACAAGGAACTTATCCAATGACACTTGCTTTTGCCTCCTTTTGAGGATTTCATGGAAATGTGACATTGCATTGACTATCACCCACAATCCCACAGAGAGAGAGAAAGAGAAGAACCATTGGCTCACTTGTGATCATGTGATCACATACTACTTGTATTGCAAGACATCACTCGTTTATCAAGTTAAAATTTATTAGAAATGTTTGCTCATCTTGTGGAACACTTGCACAAGTTACTTGCAATCCAAGGTTTTATTGTCAGTTTTTTTTTCCCGGGGGTGGTGGAGAGTGGCAGAGGGAAAGAGAGAATCTTAAGCAGGCTCCATGCTCAGCCTGGAGCCTGACGCAGGGCCCAATCCCATGACCCTGGGATCATAACCTGAGCCAAAGTCGAGAGTCAGATGCTCAACTGACTGGGCCACCCGGGCACCCCTAAATTTCATACAATTTTTATGAAGAATTTTATTTTGTTTTATTTACTTATTTAGTTTTTTTTTAGATAGAGTGTGAGTGTACAAGTGGTGGGAAAAGGAGAGGGAGACAGTCTTAAGCAGGCTCCATACCCTGCACGACCCTGAGATCATGACCAAAGCTGAAATCAAGAGTCAGACCAACTGAGCCACGTAGGTGACCCCTTTATGTTTTTTTAAAAATCTTTTTTTTTTTTTTAACATGAAAGAGAGGGGAATGAGAGAGAGAGCAGGGTAAAGGAGCAGAAAGAGAGAAAGAATCTTAAGCGAGCTCCAGTGTGGAGCCTGACTCTGGGCTTGATCCCGTGACCCTGGGATCATGACCTGAGCCAAAGTCAAGAGTCAGATATTCAAGTGACTGAGCCACTCAGGTGACCCTAAAAATCACTTTCAATGGCGATGTATGGTGATTCCATACAATCACCCAGGTGCCCCTGTTTTATATTGATTTCCATGAGCATACTAAAATTTTTTAACCATTTTCTCAGCATTAGGTTGTTTTCTAAAATTTTTACAATTACAAATAATACTGGGATAAAATTGGTTACGGTGGATGGTTTTTTGTTTTTGTTTTTGTTTTGAAAATACAATTAAAAAAATTATTTACAGGGTGCCTGAATGGCTTACTTTCTAGACTCTGGATTTCATCTCAGGTCATGATCTCCCAATTCGTGAGTTTGAGCCTGGAGTCAGGTTCCATGTTGTCAGTGCAGAGTCTGCTCGGGATTCTCTCTTTCTCTCTCTCTCCCTCTCTCCCTCTCTCCTTCTCCCCCTCTCCCTCTCTCCCTCTTCCCCTCTCCCCCTCTCCCTCTCTCCCTCTTCCCCTCTCCCCCTCTCCCTCTGCCCCTCCCCTTTGTGCATATTCTCCCTAAGTAAATAAAATTTTTTTTAAAAAGTATTTGCATTTGTATTTTTTAAAGGAAATCTTAAAAAAAAACACTTTTTTTTTATTATTTATTTTTGACAGAGCACAAACAGGGGAGGGGCAGTGAAGAGGGAAACAGGATCTATAATGGGTTCCACTTGAAAAGCGGAGAGCCCAACGTGGGGCTCAAACCCACAAACTGTGAGATCATGACCTGACCTGAAGTCAGATGTTTAATCAACGGAGCCACCCAGGCACCCCTGCATCTGTATTCTTAAGTGAAATAGCCCTTAGAGTGAGAAAGATCTACTACAGGTTTTGGTGATATGTTTATCCTGAACTTACAGAAGCATTCAGATTGCTTAGTATCTTTTTCTGCCTTTTGAAAGAATTTACCTTTAAAACATTTAGATCTAGGATTTTTAATGGAAAGGATAATTGGGAACAGTTTGCTCTGTTTCTTCCTCAATTATTAAGGTTTTTTTCTGTCAACACTGGTGATTGAAAATTTAAAAATTACCCACTTCATTAAGATTTTTCACAATTCTTAATACCTGCTATATATTTTATGGGTTTGTTTATTCCCTTTAAAGTCATTTATTTTGTTATTGTTTCTTTTTGTTTTAAGATTTTATTTTTAAGTAATCTCTACATCCAATGTGGGGCTAGAACTCACAACCCTGTGATCAAGAGTCACACACTCCACTGATGGAGCTGGCCAGGTGCCCCAGTTGTTTCTTTGATATACTAGATTTCTTAAAACTCTTTCTGTTTGGCTGGTATTTAAGAGGAACCAGCTTTTGAATTTGGCTCTTAATGCTGCTTTTTGTTTTCCAAGAATTTAATTCACCTGATTTTTTTGGGAGCCTCAAAATCTCCTCATTTTCCTTAAGAATGACCCAGACTCTGTATTTGTTCACTCAGCAGTGGAATACCTACTCTGTGCCAGGCAGTGGTTCTTGACTAGGCCCACACTTCATAACTTGTCAGCAGAAGGTACCTGCTTCCTTTGGGGCAGCAGTAGGGCTTCAATGAGGAGATTTAGTGAGAGGGTGCATGTAAATGACCCAAGTTCAGTGCCTGGCCTGTGGTGAATGTTCACTGAATGTTAGCTTTTGTTCTTTGATAATGAATCACCTGAGGAGTTTTTAAAAATTTTTTAGCAGAGGTCTCCATGCATGCATGGGCAGGTTTTGTCACTTGCCCCCATGATTCTGGACGATTCCAACGTGCTTGGTTTTAGAGATACAGAAATGAAAAGGAGTTTGAGAAAATGTTGAGGGAGAACATGTGAATAAACAACTACAGTACTAGGGGCATCTGGCTGGTTCAGTCAGTAGAGCATACAGATCTTGATCTTGGGGTCATGAGTCCAAGCCCTATTTTGGGGATAGAGATTACTTAAAAAAAAATAAAGAAAAAAAGAAAAGCATATTTACTTAAAAAAGCATCAACAAACTACAGTTCTAAAATGGAGATGTGGACCAAATGCTGAAGGGGGAGGCAGGGAGCTTTTCCAGAAAAGCTTCATGAGGGAAGGCAACATTGAACTGGTTCTAGAAAGGTGAGTAGGAATTTTTCCTATAGAGCTGAGGGAGGAAAGTACATGGTGGTCAGAATAAGATGTGCAAAGACAAGGAGACTCCAAAGAAAATGATATTATAAGCGCAAAGAGTCCATGTAGTAGGAGCACGGGGTGTATGGCAGGAGGCAAAATTTGAGAGAAAGATACAGGCCTGTATCCCTCTAACTTCCCTCTTAGAACCATTTCTGCTGCATCCCAAAGATTTTGGACCATTGTGTTTTCATTTTCATTTGCCTCCATGCATTTCTTTATTTCCTCTTTGATTTCTTGGTTTCATTGGATTGTTTAGCAGCGTGTTATTTAACCTCCATATGTTTTGTGTTTCTTCCAGATTTTTTCTTGTGGTTGATTTCTAGTTTCATAGCATTGTGGTTGAAAACGATGCATGGTATGCCTTCATTCTTTTTGAATTTGTTCAGACTTGTTTTGTGGCCTAACATACGATCTGTTCTGGAGAATGTTCCACATATACTTGAGAAGAATATGTATTCTGCTCTTTCAGGATGGAATGTTCTGAATATATCTGTTATATCCATCTGGTCCAATGTGTCATTCAAAGCCACTATTGCCTTGTTGATTTTCTGTTTTGATGATCTATCCATTGATGTAAGGGGAGTGTTAAAGTCCCCTACTATTACTGTATTACTCTTGATTATTTCCTTTATGTTTTTTCAAGCTGCTTTATGTATTTGGGTGCTTTCATGTTGGGTGCATAAATATTTATAATTGTTATATCTTGTTGGATTGTCTCCTTTATGATTATATAGTGTCCTTTTTTTTTTTTTTAATGTTTTTATTTATTTTTGAGACAGACAGAGACAGAGAATGAGCAGGGGAGAGGCAGAGAGAGAGGGAGACACAGAATCTGAAGCAGGCTCCAGGCTCTGAGCTGTCAGCACGGAGCCTGACTTGGGGCTCGAACCCATGGACTGTGAGATCGTGACCTGAGCTGAAGTCGGCCGCTCAACTGACTGAGCCACCCAGGCGCCCCTATAGTGTCCTTCTTTGTTTCTTGTTGCAGTCTTTGTTTTAAAGTCTATTTTGTCCAATATAAGTATTGCTACCTCAGCTTTCTTTTCACTTCTATTGGCATGATAGATGCTTTCCCATCCCTTCACTTTCAATCTGCATGTCTTTAGGTCTGAAATGAGTCTCTTGTAGGCAGCATATAGATGGGCCTTGCTTTTTATCCATTGTGTTACCCTATATCTTTTGATTGGATCATTTAGTCCATTTACATTCAAAGTAATTATCAATAGGTATGTATTGCATTTCGTTCCTTGTTTTATGGTTGTTTTTGTAGTTCTCCTCTGTTCCTTTCTTCCCTTGTTCTCTTTTCTGAGTTTGCTGGCTTTCTTTAGTGACATACGGGGATTCCTTTCTCTTTATTTTCTGCATATCTGTTACTGGTTTTTGATTTGTAGTTACTATTAGGTTTGTATATAAAATCTTATGCATGTAGCAGTCCATATTAGTAGTCACCAAAGTTTGAACCCATTCTTTACTCCTCTGCCCCCAACACTTTAGGCATAAGGTGACATACTTTACATCCTTTTATTTTGTGACTCTCTTGACTCATTTTTTTGAAGTTTATTTATTTTTGAAAGAGAGTGAACGCACAAGGTGGGGGAGGGGCAGAGAGAGAGGGAGACATCTGAGAATCTGAGGCTCTGAGGCTCTGAGTTTGTCAGCGCAGAGCCGGACACAGGGCTCGAACCCATGAACCATGAGATCATGACCTGAGCCAAAGTTGGACACTTAACCAACTGAGCCACCTAGGTATCCCTCCCTTGACTCATTTTAGACATATACTGATATTTACTGCTTTTGGGCTTTCTACTTTTCTTTACTCCGACTTATGGTCCTTCCTTTCCACTCAAAGAGTCCCCTTTAACATTTCTTGTAGGGCTGGTTTAGTGGTCATGAATTCTTTTAACTTTTGTTCCTCTGGAAAACCCTTTACCTCTCCTTCTATTCTGAATGATAGCCTTGCTGGATAGAGTTTTCTTGGCTGCAGATTTTTTTCTTTTAGCTCTTTGAATATATCATGCCAGTCCCTTCTGACTTGGAAAGGTTCTGCCGAAAAATCAGCTGATAGCCTTATGGGGTTTCTCTTGTATGTAACTATTATCTTTTCTTGTGCTGCTTTTAAAATTCTCTCCTCATTACTACTTTTTCCCATTGTACTTTGTCTGTTTGTTTGTTTATTTATTTATTAAATAAAAGTTTATTTATTTATTTTGAGAGAGAGCAGTGTGCATACAAAAGCAGGGGAGAAGGAGAGAAAGAATCCCAAGTGGACTCTGCACAATAGTGCAGAGCCTGACACTGGGCTCGAACTCACAAACCCTAAGATCATGACCTGAGCTAAAATCAAGAGTCAGACACTTAACTGAGCCACCCAGGCACCCCTGCCATTTTAATTACTATGTATCTTTTTGTGGACCTCTTTGGGTTGATTTTTTGGGGGACTCTGTGTGCCTCCTGGATCTGGATTTCTGTTTCCTTCCTCAGATTTGGGAAATATTTGGGAAGTTTTTGGTTCTTTCTTCAAAAAAAATTTCTGCTCCCTTTTCTCTCCCTTCTCCTTCTGGGATCTCTGTAATGTGAATGTTATTTTGGTTGATGGTGTTGCTGAGTTCCCTAAGTCTGTTTTCATTTATCTTTTTTTTTTTTTTTCTCTCTTCCTGTTCAGCTTGATTGCTTTTCATTACTCTGTCCTCCAGGTTGCTGATCCATTCTTCCGCTTTCACTATTCTGTTCTTTATTCTATCTAGTGTATTTTTAATTTCTGTTATTTGAGTTCATCATCTCTGCTTGGTTCTTTTTTATGGTTTCTTTTTGTTAAGGGTCTCATTGAAGTTCTCCACTGTTTTCTTGAGTCCAGTGAGTATCTTTATGACCATTACTTTAAATTCTGTATCAGGCATATTCCTTATCTCCATTTCATTCAGGTCTCTTGCTGTGATTTTGTCTTGTTCTTTCATCTGGAACACATTTCTCTGTCTCCTCCTTTTGTCTAATTCTCTGTGACTGTTTCAGTGTTAGGAAAGTCAGTTATGTCTTCTACTCTTTTTTATTTTCTATTTTTATCTTTTTAATTTTTTAAAATATTTATTTTTGTGTGTGTGAGAGAGAGAGAACTAGTGCAAGTGGGGGAGGGGGCAGAGAGAGGGGAGACACAGAATCTGAAGCAGGCTCCAAGCTCTGAGCTGTCAGCACAGAGTCCGACGTGGGGCTCAAATTCAAGAACTGTGAGATCATGACCGGAGCCAAAGTTGGACACTTAACTGACTGAGCCACCCAGGTGCCCCTGTCTTCTACTCTTGAAAGTAGTGGCCTTATGAAGAAGAGGTTCTTTAGTGCCCTGCAGTGCACTATCCCTTGTTCATCAGAACCTGGCACTTGAGGGGTGTCTCCTGTGTGTGTTTGTGTGCCCCATTGTTGTGGCTAAGCCATGTTTAACCTTCAGTCCAGTTGTCTGGACTTTCTTTGCCTGTTGTGGGAAGAGTTTAGTTGCTCTGTTGTTAGCAGGCTGGTCTGGGGCTGCCTTGAGCTTGAGTTGAGTCATGCCAAGCATTTGCCAGAGCTTTGGTAGTGGTAGCACGGAATTGCAGGGTGCTTTCCTGGTGTTGTGGTGGTGTTCCCTGAGAAGCTTTTGTTGATGGGCGGGGCCTACAGTCAGACCCATTGTCAGCCCCCAGCCCACTGCTGGGGCCACAGTTGGGACTGGTGGGTGTGGTTATTTTCCCCTTTCTCTGGGGTATGAGTAACTTTGGAGTGGTGCTGGCCCCTGTTGGGGCTGTTTGCACATTGCCAGGCTTGTGGCACTGCTTTGGGTGAATCCAGGCTGGGGAGTGGGAGAGGGAAGTGGTGCCCTCCAGCTCTTTTGTTCTTGGAGAAATCTCCCAAAGATCCCTGCTCCTCCAGCACATGCCCTGAGATTAGCGAATAAATCTCCTGTCCCTGTACCCCAGGTGTTTTCCAAACTGCTGCTTCTATGGTTTATCTCAGTGGGGCTGTTTGTTGTGCTCTTTTTAGGGCAGGCACTCAGTTTCCTGTCACCCTGTCTGGCTCTTCCAGAGCCGAACCCACTGATATTTAGTTCTATGTGCTAAGCCCCCACTTATTGTAGCAACTCTCAAAGTTAGGCTCTTCTGGCTTTCAAAGCCAAATGTTATAGGGACTCATCTTCCCAGTGGCAGTCCTGTGTGCCTGGGGTAACTCAGGTGGAGGTCTGCATCTGTCCTCTCCATGCCCACGTTGTCACTCCCTCCTGTATACTGTCCCACAGATCGATTTGGCCCTTCACCAGTCTTTGCCCTTCCTACTCTTTTCTACATTTCGCTGTGGAGAGTCTATTCTGCCAGTCTCTAGGTCGTTTTGTGGATTACTTACACAGATGTGGATGTTATCTAGGTATATCCACAGGACGAGGCAAGCCTAAAATCCTCATATTCCACCGTCTCCCCCCAAGAGAGAAAGGTGATTCAATTGGAGAGTGGCTGAGGTGGAGAGCTAGGACAGTCTAGAACAGCACTGTCCAAAAGAAATACAAACTACATATTTAATTTAAAACTTTCTAGTAGTCACAAGGTAGGAAGAAATAGGTGAAATTAATTTTAGTAACACATACTATTTAACCCAATATAACTGAAATATTTCTATATGAATCAATATTTTAAAATTATTAATGAGGCATTTTATTTATTTCTTTATTTTGGTGCTAAGTCTTTGAAATCCAATGTGTATTTTACACTTGCCACATATCCCAATTTGAATTTGCCACATTACAAGTGTCAGTAGTGCGCATGATTCCGGTGGCTACCATATTAGACAGCATAGATCTAGAAAGTTACTTCCTGGCTTAATGGCATCATTGGCAGGGGAGGATTTGAGCAGGATTTGACAAGTGAAGGGGAGGGACTATAGATAGATGTTTTTGAGGCTCTTGGGGATTCCAGGGCGTAAAGGAAAAATGAAAAGTCAAGGATGAGGTCCGGGTTTTCAGTTAGGATGCAATAGATGATGCCCTTAGCCTAAGTAGGGCATCTGTGTGTGTAAAGGCTAACAGTGAATAGTTTCTTCTCTCCAGGCTCAATTGTTAGATACGCTGTTAACCCAGTTTACCAAACTATTATTGGCCTGATATCAGAGAGCACTGAGTACTTGAGTGAAAACCTTGCACTATGTCTTAGCAGATGTAATGTGTTCCAAATTAACTTTGGTCGCAGAGGGAGTCGTTTTTATAAATTTGATTGTTTTTACTTACTAGCTGCTGTTCTCTGGTTTTCAGCTTTGCAAAGTTTCTAAGTTACAAAGTTTCCTGAGTTAGAATTTGAGCAGATTTCTCCTCCAGAGTTGGCACATGTTAGAGTTGGAGGGCTCTCTGTATTTGCAAGTGTTGTCCTGTACAGCTGGAAGTGACCTTTCACCCTTCTGCTCTTAAAACTCCTGTATCTTTAGTTCAGGGAGCCCATGTTATAGATAAGAAGATTGGAGCAGGAGGTCTGTGATTTACCCAAGGGATATTATACGTTATTAATGTGCCACTTTTTACAGGCCCAGGCAATTGAGTCTTCTCAAGTTAGTATATGCTGTTTCTAGTTCTTTGGACCTTTTATGTCAACATGAGGAAGACGAAATACTTGATACTTCATGATAACCTTGTTAATTTTTAAATTCTTTAATTTTAAAAAGGCGTTGCTCTCTCTCTCTCTCTGTCTCTCTCTGTCTCTCTCTCTCTCTCTCTCTCTCTCTCAAAATAAATAAACTTTAAGAAAGAAAGAAGGAATGGGGTGCCTGGGTGGCTCAGTCAGTTGAGCGTGTGACTTTGGCTCAGGTCATGATCTCACTGTTTGTGAGTTCGATCCCTGCATCAGGTTCTGTGCTGACAGCTCAGAGCCTGGAGCCTACTTCATATTCTGTGTCTCTCTCCCTCTCTGCCTCTCCCCTGCTCACACTCTGTCTCTCTCTCAAAAATGAATAAATGTTAAAAAAAATTTTTTTTAATTTTTTAAAATAAAAGAAAGAAAAAAGAAAAGGAAAAGAGGGGAAGGGGAAGGGGAAGGGAGGGACCTGGGGGCTCCTGGCTGGCTCAGTCAGAAGGAGCATGTGACTCTTGATCTCAGGGTCATGAGTTTGAGCCCTATACTGGGTGTAGAGATTACTTTAATTAATTAAGTAAGTAACTGTAAATAAATAAGGGGGGCCAGTTGAGCAAAGGAGTCCAGGTTGGCTGATAACCACCTGTTACTAACTAGAGTGGGCTGTATGTTTACAGGACAGAGTAGGCAGTGGGGAGAAGGTGTTACTTCTCACAACCTAACTTGTAATTAGGTTGCCTTGCCTTGATCCAACCCCTTTTTCCTTGCTCCCCATGCCCGTCTCAAGCCCAGCCTCCCCTTTCAAGCTTGGTAATCCCTGGATTGGATTCCCACTTCCTTCACGTGTCCAAATGGTACTTCTGCCTATTCAGGTTCAGTACATTGCCTGCCTTGAAGCTTCTCTCCCTTTCCCAGTTTTTCGTGCTCTGAATGCCTGTGGTACCTCACTATGTATCATGTCATATTGTGCTCTAATAAATAGCACATTTTAAAATACACTGGAATGTATTCAAGGACTGCAGTGTTTTTCATTTGCATTTTTTTTTTTCCTGCCATAGTGCGTCTGGTAAAGCCAGGTGCCTAGTAAATATTGAGTATCATCTTACCTGGCCCATTCAGATCCCTGATCTCAGTCAGAAAAGTTTCGTGTTCCAGCACTTCCTTGTTCCCTCGGGGACCCAGCTGCAGTGTTGAGCCAGAATACGATACAGATGAGTGAGTGGTATGTGTGGATGTGGTCATGTTCCTCACTCAGTAAAAGGGGCCACTCCTGTCTTCTGTAAAGTTCAAATCTCTGTCAGGAAACCAGAGTTTAGTATGAATCGGGCACTTGCTGGACACTGGTGTTTTCAAGTTAAAGAAAAAAAAAAGATAGAGTCTCTGCCCTCATAATGCTCATGATCTAACTAGGAAAACAAGTATTAAATGGATTATTAGGTTTATTTGAATAATTGTGGATATACAAAATGCTTAAAGCACATAATAAGAGGATTGGCCCTCCAGTAGGGGATCAGAAGACTTCACTGAGGATCTTTTAACCAGCACCTGAAATATGAAACAGAATTAGCAAAGAAAAGACAGGTGGGAAGGTGGGGAGAGAATGGTACCCTCCAGGAAATTGAAAGAACTCCAGTTCAGCTGTAGCTAAGCGCAGCGGGGGGGGGGGGGGGGGGGGGGGGGGGGGGGGCGGGATACAAAGTAAGGCTGAAACTTCCTTCACTGCTGTAGTCAGCTCTGCTTTCAAAGTCTTTTCACACTAATTGTCTTTACCATATTTTACTATATAGACTTTTTTTTTTTAATTTTTTTTTTCAACGTTTATTTATTTTTGGGACAGAGAGAGACAGAGCATGAACAGGGGAGGGGCAGAGAGAGAGGGAGACACAGAATCGGAACCAGGCTCCAGGCTCTGAGCCATCAGCCTAGAGCCTGACGCGGGGCTCGAACTCACGGACCGCGAGATCGTGACCTGGCTGAAATCGGACGCCTAACCGACTGCGCCACCCAGGCGCCCCAAGACTTTTTTGAAGTCTAACCAGGACCAGAGGAAATATTTTAGGTAGGGCATGGTGACATGGTTTAACAAGGCCTAGTAAGTCAAGACTATAATCAGTCCATGAGTATCGTATTGAAGGGATCTCAGGCAGCACAGCTTCAGTGGGGTAGTGAGGAAGAAATGATTGGAGGGGATAAGAAGCAGGAAAAGACCTGTGACCCAGCAATTCCAATTCTTACTAGCTATATTTATGCAAAGGAGTTATTGTAGTGATGTTTGTAGTAGCAAAATACTGAAAATAATCCAAATGTCTACTAACAGGGACTGTTCCATTTATTCATTCGCCAAGCTTTTTTTTTAAATTTTTTTCACATTTATTTATTTTTGAGAGACAGAGAGAGCATGAGCAGGGGAGGGGCAGAGAGAGAAGGAGACACATAATCTGAAGCATGCTCCAGGCTCCAAGCTGTCAGCACAGAGCCTGATGCGGGGCTCGAACCCACGAACTGTGAGATCATGACCTGACTCAAAGTCAGACGCCCAACCGACTGAGCCACCCAGGCGCCCCTCACCAAACACTTTTTAAGCATCCACTCTGTGTTGGGTATAAAACCAATCAAGATAGATCAAGTCCCTGTTCCTGTGGAGCTCATGGTGGAGGAGACAGTGAAGCTAACAAGTAAGCTAATCGCAGATTATTGTTAGAAGTACAAGTACTTTTTACCTCAATGTGTTTGGTTTCTGAGTTCAGGTGGCAGGGATTTGGCCATGAGAGATAGCTGTGCTTGGGGAGAGATTAATGTGGTAATGTGATGGAGAATAATTGGAGGGTGCTAAGACAGCTTTTCTGAGGGGCCTGTGCTCAAGATGAGACTGAATAACTAGTAACTAGTTGTCAACCACATGGAGATCCTAGGGGAAGAGGGAGAAACAAGCATAAAGGCCCAGGGTAGAAACAAGCTTGATGTGTTCAGGGATCAGCAAGGTGAGCCTGGCTAGAGCCCAGTAAGTGGTGGGGATATCTGGATCTTCTCCACAGTAGCATGGAGTGCTGTTGGTTGTAATCAAGAATATGTTATGATACTTGCATGTGGAGTACTATGAAGCAATTCAAAGGGATTTGAGTCAAAGGGATGAAGCAATTCAAAGCAATACCCAACTGTTAAACAGTCATTATTTCTAGGGAGCATGGTGGGATTGGTGATGCGGGTAAAGGAGGGCTGTTGTTTTTACTCCCCGCTGTATTTGGATTTTCTAACAAAGGAATTCCTCATGGGCAGTGAGGAATTGGTGATTGTATGACAAGGCTTGGCTTTGCAGGAAAACAAGACAGCTAATAGGGATATGGGATTGCAGGACATACTGCCCCTCATGACTTTCCTGCCTGCCATACTGGATCCTTTAAAAAATTACGTAAACATCTAGTATGTTTAACCCAACATTGCCCCCACAGGATATCAAATGTGTGATCACTGTTCCTGATGACCCTACAGTATATTCCCAGTATTGCCATGGGAACATTTTTGATGTTGATCCCTAGTTGAACAGGAATGTGATCCTACAGGAATCCGTGACATTCAAAGATGTGGCTGTGGACTTCACCCAGGAAGAATGGCACCACGTGGACCCTGCTCAGAGGCGCTTGTACAGGGATGTGATGCTGGAGAACTATAGCCACCTGGTTTCTCTTGGTAAGGACCAATTCAGTATCTTGCCTACTGGCAGGTCTTTCCTCTCTCATTTGCTAAGGTTGTGGGGCTCGTAGATCGGGTGGCTGTGAGGAGGATGTTCACCATTAGAGCTTGTTCTCCCTTTTGGGACTCAGCTTTACAGTTTTCTGAGACTGTTCTTTAAGTGAAGTTCTTTCTTTTGCAGAACTGGAAATAGGTCATTTGATTGCATGACTCCTCAAGTTGCACCTTTTTTTTCCTTCAGAGTTCCTGACGATCAAGGACTAGTACTGACTTATAGGAGGGGTCTTTGTCCACTTGCACAAACAACCAAATCTTGTGTATTTACCCATGAGCAGGATATCAAGTTTCCAAGCCAGAGGTGATCTTCAAATTGGAACAAGGAGAAGAGCCATGGATATCAGAGGGAGAAATCCAAAGACCTTTCTGTCCAGGTAAACGAGGGGGAGTCAGGCGTGCAGGAATCAATACAGACAGTGGCACAGCTGAGGGAGGGGGGAAGCACCTTCAAATTGGTACCTTGGGAGCTTCTACACCTGCAGGAGACTGCACCATCTCCTGGATGACACTTCTGTCTGTCTCCCTTCTCCAGTAGGGTGTTCCTGCTGCTGGCAGGCATTAGACGAAAACGTGCCCCTTTGTCCTACACAGAATACCATTTCTCCCTATACTGTCACCCTATTGCTGGATTATCTTCTCCTCAGGTGTCCTCAGTCTCTCATTATTAGCGATCCCTTTTCTTACTCATTCAGACTTTAATTGAACTCCCGTCTTCTTTAGTCTTGCTGCTTTTACTGTCACTGGCCCCAGACTTGTAGGAAATACTCACAGCCTTGATTCTCTGCCTTTTCATAACCTCCGTCAGACTTCTCTCCCTGACTCTACTCCTACAAAACCTGTCTAGGGAGTAGTACCATCTTCTTTCCATCATGCCTTTATGCCAGTTTGCTTCATTGCCTCTCCCTGCAGTTCCTGGAATATCATCCTCGCCTGGTATCCTGGCTTGCTAAGTATTTCTTGGCTTTAGGTCTTTGACTGCCGTAAGGAGTTTGCAAATCTGCCTTAAGGAGGCTGCTCTCCAACTTCTTCCCCTTTCTTTGTTACCACCTTAAAAGGGCACCTCCCTTCTGGTAGTTACAGCTCTTGAATCTCTACTGTGGACTCAGAAGTCATCCTTACTTCTACCCTGGTCACCTTTTTCCCTTCTCACAGGACCTCTCCATGTAGAAGTCCCATGCAATTAAATACCTAAAGTCTGAATCATCCTTCATCCCCAGCCAGCACATTTTGCTACTTTGCCCATTAGAAACCACTGGATTTCTAATCCTTCAGGCCAGACACCCCAGTCAGTTTAGTGTTTTCCTGCAATTCAGGTTATTTTTCTCCTAAACCAGGCCCTGGGTGGAGATTACTAGAATTCCCAGTTGAAATTGCTCACCCTGTGTTTTCTTTTGTAACCCATATTGGATTTTTTTAATCTTAGCTTTTTTGAAATATGATTTACATACCATAAAATTGACCTTTTTAAAGTTTACAATGTAATGGTTTTTCAGATATTTACTGAGTTCGTTATCTAACTACAGAACATTTTCAGCACCCGAAAAGAAACCCTATACCCACTAGCAAGCACTCTCCATTCCCCGCTACCCCTGCACCCATTAATCTTTTTCTCTCAATGGATTACCGTTTCTGGGTATTTTATGTAAATGGAATTGTATAATATGTAGCCTTTTGTGACTGGCTTCTTTCACTTAGTGTCATATTTTCATGGTTCATTCATGTTGTAGCATGTTTTAGTACCTTCTTACTTTGTATTGCTGAATAATATGCCATTGTATGGACATACCAGGTTTTGTTTCTCTACTCATCACTGGGTGGACCATATTGGATTTTAACGTTTTATCTTCATAAACTATCCGCCTTTGACAAGCTCTTGCGGTCACTCCCTGTAGCTCATTATAGGAAATAGAAACTCCCACTCATTTTAAAGGTCCCCTATCATACCTTCCAGTATTCTCTTTTTGTTCCCACTAAAACAAGCTTCACTTGGGTTGAACTTCTTTTTAATGTTTTCTGTAAGTAGTGTACACTTTCCCTCATTGGATAATGCTTTCTCCCTATCCAAAGCTATATATTATGTTCAAGGTGTCTATCCATAAACATAATATATACTAATATGTGTATTTTTTCCTTCCCTGATCACAAGTACCATTTATATCATCTTTACTACACAAACTCAGATTTAAAAATATACCATCTGATGGTTTTCCTTTTTCGTCAGATGATTAAGTCTTATTTCTAAGATTTCAAACGCATGGAGAAAGAAACTGTTATATGTCTATGTATTCTGTCTGTGTTGCAGAGCACATAGAAGGCAGTCAGGAATTACTTGATTGTTTTGGAATATGGTTGGGGAGAGAACTTTCTCATTCATTCATATCAACAAGCATTTCTTGAATGTCTCTCTGAGAAGTATTCTAAAAGAAATTCAAAGCATTTTCCGTCCTTGGGAAATTAGAATTGAATGTTATTTCAGGGTAAGGAATTTGGGGGGTTAGGGTCCCTTGTTGTTGGTTTTTTTCCCTCCTAACATTTTACTGTGAATATTTTCAAACGTGTGGAAAGTTAAAAAAAATTAATACAGTGAACACTGTATCCACCACCAAGATTCTATAGTTGTTAACATTTTATTATATTTGCTTTATTACATATTCTTCACCTGTCTATCAGTCTGTCTTTTTGATGCATTTCCAACTATGTTGCCGGCACGAGTACATTTCACTTCTGCATACTTCATATGTATCATTAACCAGAATTCAGTATTTGTTTTTTTGGTAAGAAAAATGTACATACAATAAGATACACAACTCTTCTAAGTACCATCCAGTTGACTTTGACAAATGCATTCACCCATCTAATCCAAATTCATTTTGATATGGAACATTTCCATCATTCCAGAACCCTTCTTCCCCTTAGTTTTTAAAAGTTACCATTCTTAGAACCTAGAAACTAATTAATTATCTGCTACTAGTATTCTGAGGTTAAACAGGGGTTTAGAGATCAACTTATTAGGCAGAGTAAAATCCTTTTTGGTCAAAAGAGGTGAATAGTATGGAACCAGAACTCAGACTAAAAACCACAGCCCTAATGGTAAAGGCAAGGATGATTTGCCTCCAGAAATATTATTTTATTTCAGCTTGTGAAGTATAGCCATTGATCTCCAAGTATATCAAAGAATGATTTCAGTTACATCAGTGGCTGCAGATCTTCTCAGCAGGATTTAAAGATTTGGAGCCTCAGAGGTAACTTTTAAAGAAATTGTGAAATGGCTGTATTAGGAAGACAGATTTGGGGTAATTTGTAGAATGGACAAGAAGCATGGAGAGCAGATAGGATCTTGCAAGACATACCATGATTTTATTCCAGTAGTATCTGTGCCCAGCATTCTCATGCTCACTTATTCCCTTACTTCGTAACCAGCCCTCCGAGGTGGGCTTCCTCATTCTACACTTGCCATGCGCTCTGGCTCTGCAACCTGCACTGTCGCTTCTCTTTACTCTTCCTTTCCTTCATTTTGGCTCTTCTCTCCAAACTCCTGGATTAATTTCAAGACGGAATCATGAATAGTTTTTATCTCTTTCATTTCCCTATTCGTACTGTAGCAGTTTGTTTCAATAGGAGGGAATAGGGGACTTTTGCGCTTTGGATTTCTTTCAGACTGGAAGACCAGGCCTGAAGGCAAATCATCACATCTACAGCAGAGTGTATCTGAAGGATCCCGTAGTGCAGATGGCCTTTCACGTGCCACATTCGAAAACACTTGGGATGTTAGTAGCCAGTTAGAAAGACACCAGGAAAACTGGAAAAGATATCTGGGGCCAGATGCATCCACCCAGAAGAAAACAATCACACCAGAGGAAAATATTCAGCAAAATAAATTTGGTGAAAACCCCAGATTGAACACAGTTCTGGTTACACAACTGAATGTTCCTTCAAGGCCTAGTGAATGTGATACACTTGGAAGCAATTTGGGACAGAATTCAGATATAATTAATCAGAGTAATATTCTTGCAAAAAAGAAACCTTATAAATGTGATAAATGTAGAAAAGCCTTTATTCATAGATCATCACTTACTAAACACGAGAAAACGCATAAAGGAGAGGGAGCTTGCCCCAATGGTACAGATCAGGGAATTTATCCTGGAAAGAAACACCATGAATGTACTGACTGTGGAAAAACCTTCCTCTGGAAGACACAACTTACTGAGCATCAGAGAATTCACACTGGGGAGAAGCCCTTTGAATGTAATGTGTGTGGGAAGGCCTTCAGGCATAGCTCATCGCTTGGCCAGCATGAGAACGCTCATACCGGAGAGAAACCTTATCAGTGTAGTCTCTGTGGGAAAGCCTTCCAGCGCAGCTCCTCCCTTGTTCAACACCAGAGAATTCACACTGGAGAGAAACCCTATCGATGCAATTTATGTGGGAGATCTTTTAGGCATGGCACATCCCTCACTCAACATGAGGTGACACATAGTGGAGAGAAACCCTTCCAATGTAAGGAGTGTGGGAAAGCCTTTAGTAGATGTTCTTCTCTTGTCCAGCATGAAAGGACTCATACGGGAGAGAAACCTTTTGAATGTAGCATATGTGGGAGGGCTTTTGGTCAGAGCCCGTCCCTTTATAAGCATATGAGGATTCATAAGAGAGGCAAACCTTACCAAAGCAATAACTACAGTGTAGATTTCAAGCACAGCTCATCTCTTACTCAAGATGAAAGCACTGTCAATGAAGTGAAATCCTATCATTGTAATGATTGTGGGGAAGACTTCAGTCACATCACTGACTTTACTGATCATCAGAGGATCCATACCGGACAGAACCCCTATGAATGTGAGCAGAACTTTAATCAGCAACCTGTTTCTCATCCTGGAGAGAAACCCTATCAGTGTAATGTATGTGGAAAAGCTTTCAAAAGGAGTACAAGCTTCATAGAACATCACAGAATTCATACTGGAGAAAAACCCTATGAATGTAATGAATGTGGAGAAGCCTTTAGTCGACGTTCATCACTTACTCAACATGAGAGGACCCACACTGGAGAGAAACCCTATGAATGTATTGACTGTGGGAAAGCCTTCAGTCAAAGTTCATCCCTAATTCAGCATGAGAGAACTCATACTGGAGAAAAACCCTATGAATGTAATGAATGTGGGCGAGCCTTTCGAAAGAAAACCAATCTGCATGATCATCAGAGAATTCATACTGGAGAAAAACCCTATGCTTGTAAGGAATGCGGGAAAAACTTCAGTAGAAGCTCAGCGCTAACTAAACATCAGAGAATTCATACACGAAATAAACTGTAGAAACCCTGAAATTAAGGAATGTGCAGAAAATTTTAGCTAAAATATTGTTCATATTCAGTATCAGAAGATTCTTAATGGAGAGGAAGCTTGAGAATGTAATGAATGTGTGTGTGTGTGTGCGCGCGCGCGCACGCGTGTGCATGTGTGTGGTGTGAGAAGAAAGCTCTGTGCTAGTAGACCATGTTTTTTAATAAATAGAAGCTACATTCTCAAATCTGATTACAGACTTTTGTAAAAACAACTACAAACATATATAACCAGTTGGAAATGATATGCCTATGTATTGGACTTTATAAAGCTTTTAAATACAGTTATGCAGGAGATCATCAACTTTGAACAGTTTGACTTGTCACTCTGTTTACAGCCTTTTTTAATAAATAAAACTCCTGCAGTAATGACCAAAACTTACTTTTAAAATTGCTTGACAACTGCATTCATCTGCAGCTTTTAACTTAAATTCACCATGGAAACCAATTCCACCCCCAGGAATTCATCATTCAAAGGATGAGATCAACTGGTTCAACCACTTCGTTGTACAGATGAAGAAACCAAAAGCCAAAGATGTGAAGTGGTTTGCACCGTGTGATAGAGTTTATGATGGCAAAGCTGGGTGGAGAATGCAGATCTCCTGGATCTTTTGCCCTTTCCAAAAAAAAAAAAAAAGATTCTTTTGCCTGGATCTTTCAGTGGTCTGTCCACTGAAAAGGTATTTTGGAATTCAGAGGGCTTTAAAGTAAATTTTGAAATAAATCAGATGCACAAACATTTGATGAGCACTCAAGTTGGATACTTTGGGAATTCATAAAAGCATAAGAGACAACAAAATACATGCACATTTGTCACGGGCCTATTTTAAACAACTTGTTGGGGGCTTACATACCAAAATGTTAACAAAAGCTGTGAATAGTTCAACTACTAGTGACTTTTTGCCTTTTCCCAAGTGTAATATTTATACTTTAAACTAACATATGTCAGTTTCATAAACCTATTAAATTCTCTTATTGTGTTTTTTATGACACTCCCATGAAAAATCACTGCTCCAAGCTTCCTATATTGGATCAATGGGAAAACAACACAAGACTAACAGGGAAAATTTTCTCCAAATTAATTTTACTGTGGAGAGGTATAAATGTAATTACCCATTGTCATAAAATTTGTCTTTAAATCAGTTTAGGGAATCCATGTAATGACCTTTACTTTTTTTAGTTCAGTGCTGCTCTTCTGTCCGTAAAGCCTAAGTTAAGCTTCCATAGCCCACTCCAATCCCTAATGTTCTCTCATGCCTCCCATGGGCTATCCCAAAGGAATTTCCTAAACCTTTGTTTGTTCATGGTGCCAACAGTGGAGAGAAATTTGGAAGCAAGTGTGCACTTTGACCCCTCTCACACAAGAGCCTCTCCCCCTTTAAGATAATAAAAATTTCCCACTCTGATGAATCATGAGATGGAGTTATATGGGTAGTGGCGATGGTAAGCCTTCCTTACTGCCTTCTTTGCATGCCAAGTAGCAGGATCCATCATCCTTGTCTCATCCTGGACCACATGAGGTAGCTCCCAATGATTCTTCATAATTCTTTGCAGGAAAAATGTGCGTGGGGGCTGAAATGTGTGGTGTCCAGCCCAATAAGTGGAACAAGATGAGAATCTACTCTTCCAAGACATTAACTGTTCAAAAACACCTTGTTTGTGATGTTCCATACTTAAATACACAGACACAGTGCCAAGACCACGTGTTGTCTGATACGTAGTTTGACAATGGGTAATTCTGCATAGACCCTCCACTACTGAGTGGCTACCATGCTTATCAGGAGCTTATTTGCTGCCGATTGGGGATCCTCATAGAGGACTGTTTGCAAGAATGACATAAATTGTAACCAGTTGAGTGCTATCCTACCTTTATGAAAGTTTATAAAGACTTGGTTCCAGAAGACTCAAAGAAAACCACTGGTTTGTGTGTGGAGCTTGGCCTAGATCAACCAGTGTCTGAATATCAGCACATCTTCATTCATAGTGAAGGAGCCCAGAATGTTCATGGTATGCGTGGTTGATTGAGCAGAGGATTCTCTAGTTCCAGCAACCAGGCAGCATGCACTTACAAACACCCAACTTTTTAGGCCACATGAAATGCATCCTTGTAACATCATTGTATTATTTCAATAAATAGCCTTCTTAGTTGAATGGGAGTCAGTTTGTCTTTTTCAGTTTTCACAACATGGCTAAGATTAAAACCATGGTGTGTCAAGAAGGAGGGATTGACTGCTAATCTTATCACAGTCAGGTGAGTTAATAATAGGTACCATTTATTGAATGTTTACTAGAAAGACATTGTGTGAAATGTTTCATAACCATCATTTTTTTATTTTTTTAGTGTTTTTATTTATTTTCAAGACAGAGACAGAGCATGAGCAGGGGAGGGGCAGAGAGAGAGGGAGACACAGAATCTGAAGCAGGCTCCAGGCTCTGAGCTGTCAGCACAGAGCCCGACATGGGACTCAGACTCACGGAGTGTGAGATCATGACCTGAGCTGAAGTCAGACGCTTAACCTACTGAGCCACCCAGGCGCCCCAACCATCATTTCATTTAATCCTTACAACTCTTTGTTCTAGATCTTGTGGTAGCTCTTGTCTTTGCCCAACTTTTTCCTCCCTCTTTCTCTTGTAAGATCTCTGCTGTACTGACCACAGGAACACAGGATATCCCTGGGTCTCAGTAGTAGTTCTAGGGGCAAGTCTGTTACCTAGCTGAGCCAGAGTCCTTTGCCAGAATATTTTCAAAATAGATTTGACAGGGCCATTTTTATTTTGTGTTGCTAGGCTGGAAAGGTGAAGTTCTAGAACTGCCTAGAGCCCAATTCCTTACCAGAGAGAGGAGTTCTATTGTAGGAGGGGATGCAGCTGACATGATGGTACTCTCATTTCTTTTCTTTATTTCTTTTTTTTTTTCTTTTTAAGTTTATTTATTTTGAGAGAGAGAGAGCCAAGGAGGGGCTGGGCCGGGAGGTGGGGAGAGAGAATCCCAAGCAGGCTCCGCGCTGTCAGTGCAGAGCCCGATGCGGGGCTTGATGTCACAAACCATGAGATCCTGACCAGAGCCAAAACCAAGAGTTAGATGCTTAACTGACTGAGCCAGCTGGGTGCCCGGGTACTCTCATTTCTAATCCTGAGATCCTTTTGGACCTGGCTCAATTTCTGAAGCCCTTCCTGGGATTCAGTGGACTCCCTACTGTCAGTTCAGTGATTACCCTTTTTTGATTAAGCTAATTTGTCAGATTTCTGTTGTTTGCATTAAAGAAACCTAATACACGTATCCTTGTTTTCTAATGGGGGGGGGGGGGGGACCGGGGGGACCGGAGAGGTAAAGCAATTCCCTTGAGGTAGTATTTCCCATGGAAGATTGAGGCTTTGAACCCAGGACTGTCTGGCCTTTTACCTCTAACTCTGATGTACCCAGAGCCATGTTCTGTTCAAGGAGGTGCATGTAACATAGTATTGTTTTGGGAGGAGTGGATGAAGGGATACGGTGATACGTAAGGTTGGAGACCAAACAGGGAGAAAATGGTGAAGGGCTTTGCAATACTTTTCCTGACTACTTTAGTAAATTAAATCCCCTAAATTCACCCATAACCCTCATACCTTAATATATCAAGTTGTTATTTACATTTGCCCATGCTTGAACCACCATTTTTCGTAAATATTTTCTGTGTTGCTATACAGTCTCAAGATCTCCTTAAGTCCCTTACTGTTGGGACACATTTGGATTGGCTTTGTTATTGGCTTTCATAATAATGACATTTAATACTTTTATCTTTTGAAGCACCCCTTCCTTTTTATAGAATTTTTTCTTAAAATATCCAAAAATGAGTTTTCTGGGTCAGTGTGTATAGGTTAGTATAATCAGATGGTGTGAGACTCATACAGGAATAAACTGGATACAATAGCACAGGAGTAATAGTCCAAAATTGCAGAAGGGAGCCAGGAGAAAACCTCCCATTCCTGGTCCCTGGGTGTGTCTGGGGAAGGACCCCAGGGCGGGCATTATTTCTGTCACAGCATCTAGCACACCTCTGTGCCAGCATGGAAAGATAGAAAACACTTTTCCGGTTCTTAGCCATGCTGATGATGGTGCCTGGTTCTTCATAGCTGCTGAACTAGCTAATTCTTACTCAGCTGTTGAAATGCAAATGTCACTTCAGGGAAGGTTTTGCCTCCCTACTTCAACTAAATTGGTCACCCTCTTTTAAATTTTCATAGGTTACTGTTAATGTGCTTTATGTTACCATAGTATGTATTTGTGATTATTTGGTGTTCTCCCCACCTCCACCTCACACTAGATTGTGAGTTCTGGGAAGGCAGGGTCTATTTCTATTTTGGTAACTTTTTTGTTCCCCTGCTCATCACAATGCCAGGCACATAGTAGGTACTTTTGTAGTTTTACTAAGTGAGCGATGGAATGGAGATCTGTTGTTAGACAAAGAAGACTGGCTTATAAATGAAAAGATGTTTAATCTTGAAATCAGAATTTTACAAAAGAAGACAATAAGATACTATATATTTTTTAAAGTTTATTTATTTGGTGAGGCCGGGGTTGGGGGGGGGGGGGTTGCGCAGAGAGAAAGGGAGAGACAGAATCCCAAGCAGGCTCCATGCTGTCAGCGCAGAGCCCATACGGGGCTCGATCTCACAAACTGTGAGATCATGACCTGAAATCAAGAGTCGGATGCTTAAAACTGACTGAGCCATCATACTAGTTCATACCCATTACGGTGGCAAAAATTTAGAAGTCTGGGAGGGGGAGTAATGAGAACATGTACACAGTGCTGGTGAGAGGATAAACATAATGATTTGGGGGAGTAACTTGGCAATATCCAGTTAAGAGTAAAGCTGAGCATACCTCATGGCCCAGCATTTTCACTACTTGGTGTGTACCCCGGACTGGAAACTTCTGCGTGAGCACAAAGATGCACAAGGATGTTTATTGCAGCAGTGTTTGCAATAGTAAAAATACGGACGCATGATAGATGTCTATCAGTAAGTGAAGTGGTTAATAGGTTGTGGCATATTATAATTAAATACAAAACAGTTTTAAGTGAAGTAACCAGAGCATCTGGCCAAAAGAAAAAAGAAAAAAATTCTAGTTCTGCTTATATCACTCCTGTCCCCATGGAGCTAGATGAGACTGCAGAAAAACAGAGCCATGGTGAGTAGCCAGACCTTAAATTCCTGACTGCGAACCTCAAACTTTTGTTTCCCTAGTCCAGTCATTTGTCCCAGTCTCCTAAGGTCCCAGTCTCCTGAACTATAATTTTACAGTTTTTCTCTTCTCAGCCTCCAGCATTTCTACCCAGTCCTCACTCAGCTGGAGACCTTGTGTCCTAGTTAAGTGAGAAATAAAAGCATTTAGAAGATAACTACTGTCACCTATGTGCATCTTGTCTGTGTTCTTCCAGCTCTTCCTGTTACTATGGGTGATGCTTGGTTCTCTTTACGGCCAACTTCTCTTGTATTAGATCCTGTCCTTAAACTAGGACATCGCTCCTACAGGTGTCCTCTTTTCTGCATCTTTTTTCCCCCTTGTCTACTGAATCTTTCCCATTAACATAGTAATGTGTGGTTTTTCTCATCTTAAATATATATTTGTAAATATACGCACTGCATCCCCCTCCACCTGCCACTCCATTTCTTCACTTAAGAGGAATATTCCAATGCACATGGTCTCCACTTCCTCTCCTTCTGTTCTTTCTTGCAACCCTCCCAGTCAGGTCTTTGTTTCTGCTCTTGCTAAAGGGCACTGAGGGACTACATGTAGCTAAATGCACTGGGTTCTTTTGTTTTGTTTTTTTTTCAGTCCTTTTGCTTGACCTTTCGGCATTATTTGTTACAGTTCATCTCTTCCTCACCCTTGACACATTTCTTTTGCTTGCTTCTGGGTTATCACACTTTCCCTTATATTTTATTGACAGCTATTTCCAGTTTTTTTAAATTTCTTTAAACATGGGAATTCTTCTAGGGCTCAATCTTTAGGATTCTTTTTCTATAGTCACACTCATTGTGCCTTTCACTGTGTCTCATGGCTTTAAATATCTACTTGTTGGCAACTTTAAAGTTTGTATCTCTAGCACAGGATTCCATACTTGTATGATCGGCTGCATATGTGACATCCCTACTTGGATGCCTAACACATCTTGAATTTAATGTGTCCATGAACTAACTCATGATCTCCTTCTCCCAGCCCTATCATAATCATGTTCTTCCCTCAGTCTTTCCTTCTGGAGAAAGAACCCCATTTTTCTGGTTGCTCAGTCCCCAAACTGGGGAACTGTTCTTGATTCTTTTCTTTTGCACCCCACATCCAAGCCTCAGTAAGTCCTGTATGCTAACTTCCAGGGTATATGCTGATGACCATTTCTAAATAAAATTTTTTAATGTTTATTTTTGGGAGAGACAGAGACAGAATGCGAGTGTGTTAGGGGCAGAGAGAGAGGGAGGCACAGAATCCGAAGCAGGTTCCAGGCTCCAAGACGTCAGCACAGCCCGATGCAGGGCTCAAACTCACGAGTTGTGAGATCATGACCTGAGCTAAAGTCGGACGCCCAGCTGACTGAGCCACCCAGGCGCGCCTGCAGATGACCATTTCTTGTTCCCTCTGCCACCCTAGCCCAAGTCACCATCATCATCTCTGGCCCAGATATTTGTAAAGGCCTAATTGGTTTCTCTGCTTCCATCCTTGCCCCCCTTTGTTTACAGTTTAGCAGCTAGAGTGATAGTGTAGTGACCTAAGGTCATGTCATTCATCTTCTCAAGTCCTCAAATAGCTTTCGTTTCACTGAATAAAAATTAAAAAGCTGTACATAATATTGCTACCACCTGCTTCCCTATTTGATCTTTCTGACGCACTACTACCTTTTTAAAAAAATTTTCTTTGGGGCGCCTGGGTGGCGCAGTCGGTTAAGCTTCCGACTTCAGCCAGGTCACGATCTCGCGGTCCGTGAGTTCCAGCCCCGCGTCAGGCTCTGGGCTGATGGCTGGGAGCCTGGGGCCTGTTTCCGATTCTGTGTCTCCCTCTCTCTCTGCCCCTCCCCCGTTCATGCTTTGTCTCTCTCTGTCCCAAAAATTAAAAAAACAAACAAACAAAAAAAAACGTTGAAAAAAATTTTCTTTTTAATGTTTATTTTTGAGAGAGACAGCGTGAGTGAGGGAGGGGCAGAGAGAGAAGGAGCCACAATCCGAAGCAGGCTCCAGGCTCTGGACTGTCAGCACAGAGCCCAATTTGGGGCTCGAACCCACGAACCGTGAGATCATGACCTGAGGCAAAGTTGGATACCTAACTGACAGCCACCCAGGCACCCCCCACTACGACTTCCTTATCACTGCTCTGGGCCCACTCAACCCCTGCGGTAACTTACACAACAAGCTTCCACCTTAGAGCCTGTATGTTTGCTGTTCCCTTTCCTGGAGTCCATTGCCCTAGATGTCACACAGTCTATCCCTGATCTCCTCCAAATCTTTGCTCCAGATTTTCTCAACAGCCCTTTTTTGACTACCCTATCAAAAGAGCCTGCTGCCTCCATGGCACACCCTATCTCCCTTCTCAGCTTCATTTTTTTTTCCATAATACCACCATCTAAATATTTTACTTATTATATGTCTTTCTCTAGAAGGTAAACTCCATGAAAGTAGGAATTTGGAGGTGGGGGGAAGAGGAGATAAACTATTGAAGCATAACAAAAAGAAAAGTGCACAAATGGCAAGTAAACAGCGTGGTGATCGAGGGCAGCAATGTTTGCATCTTATTCGGTGCTGTGTCCTCAGCACAGGAGATACTCAAATATGTAATAAATGGTTGTGCTGGATGTACATGTCTTAATGAGGCTAGCGTTGAAAATAAAGTTGAGGGATACGTAAAGTGTGAGGTGTTATAACTTAAAAATCTTTACCTATTTTTAATAAACATGAAGTAAAAGTAGGGAAGTATTAAAATACCAGCTTCAGAATGGTAGTTTCCTCTGGAGCTACAGGGGAGAGGGTAGGAAGGAATACAATAAAGCTTAAAGCATCATTTCTCTTTTTTAAAAGCAAACATGGCAAAATACTAACGTGTTAAAGGATGTTGCATATGTCATATGTGCAACTCTGAATGTTCAAACTCTTTTAAAGTCTGCCTCCTTGCTTTTATCCGGTCCCTCCTCCCCTAAAGCTTGGTTCCCCTCAGGGTATGAGCCTGTTTGACCTGTACATCAAACATTTAGGAGGATTTAGGAGAAGGAAAATAGACATTCCTTTTCTCAAGGGTGAAAAGCTGATCCAACCCTAAGAATGAAAAAAGGTTCTTGGCACTGTCAAGATCAAGCAAAGTCATTTCCACTCCCTGTAAATGCCTCTTTAGGGACCAGTTAAAAAGAAGGGGGGGGGGGGGAGGGCAAGGGAGCAGAGAACTTCCTGTAGATCCAGAACCCAAGTGATTATTTGCAGGAGTTGGTGGGAGGAGAAAACTGATTTTTGATCATACATTTCAGTAAAAACCTTGTTATTTTGGAAAAACACTCCTTTGAACAGTTTTTGGACACATTTTAGTGGATAAAGGAACCAAGAATTTGGACCTGAAGTATACATGGTATTTTACTGCACTATGAACAGATAAGTATTAATTATGATTAACAGGGTTTTTGTTACACTGTATGCATTAAGAAACTAGCAATTAGCATTTGCTCTTGAATTTTAGTGCTTGTTTTCAGAAGAGTTATCACAGGATTTTGACAGGAACTTTTCTGTTGGCTGGGAGTTGCTGATAAAACCCCAAAGGCAAAATCTCGTGTTCTTCTGCATTCTAAAGGGTACCACAAGGCTCGGACACCCTGTCCCACAGGAGACTCTAGGAGGTTTAAGATTCACACAACCTCTTGCTCTTGGGCCTCCACTGACATGTTACCATATAACAAGGTTCAGATCCAGAGGAGAGGGGCCTTATAGTCCTGGGGTGAAGGCCTCTGCCCTTTCCATAGGATGGGGAGGGGTGGGGGGGACTCCGACACCAAGAGAATAACTGAAGATACTGGAGACGTCAGAAATCCTTGGAGCTTGGTGGCTCCATCTCCAGCAAACCACAGGCCCCCTTCTTGGGAGAGCTTGCCGTGTACCTACCTCTGAAGAATGTATATGCGGTGGTGAGGGGGTGGGGAGGAACAAAACACAGGCAGGGGCGAAACGAGATTTCTGAAGGAGGGGCGGCTGCTGCTGGAGTAGCCCCTACCAGCAGATCATGAAGCCCTCTAAGGGTCCGAGTTCATGTTGTGCCTAGGAAGCAAGGGATAAGGCCACTCCAACTGTTTTCTTTGCTGCCAAAGATCCCAAGGCAGGATTTCACTAGACGCTGAAGTGGGTGACTATATAAATTGACCATTGAAACCAAGACCCTTGAGAATGAATGGGGAGCTAACCAAACAAGAAGCTGGGGGCGGTTCTCGAAAACCGCGACAAACCTTTTCTCTGTGCCTGGGGGTCTCAGAAGAGGGAAGGAAAATAGGATGGCAGGAGCCATAGGGCTGTGACCCAGTGACTGCCGCACCAAGCTAGGGGATGACCCATCTGGCAAGGGGTTAAAAAAAAATGCAAGCACTGCATGGGGCCAAAGAGATGAGAGACCGCCCGCCGTGAATGAACACTTGGGATTGGGGCGAAGTTGAATGCCGCGCCCAGACAGGTGCGCATCTCCCGATGGGGGCAGGCCACCGGCCCCCAAACAGGACCTAACGCGGCAAACGGGCATCTTCTTTCTCCTTCGCTCTCCCCTCACCCATGCGCGGAGCAGGCAGGGCATTCGGCCATCTGAGAGTAAGGTATGAGTTTGGAGTTTTAAACAGGGCTAGACTGTAAGTTTCAATATCCATTAGTAAGCACAAATTGGCTTTCCCTCAGGTTAAGCATCTTAAAAGGGGATGTGACAGCGTGGCGGCGTTGAGAAGGCAGGTTAGAAGGGTTTGTACCACCAAATTTCGAATTAGTAATAGGAAGAGCTAAGTGTGCCCTTTTAAAGAGGTGAAAGGAGGCCCACTTGCGTCCCCTCACATTTTACGGGCGCTAAGTGGGAAGCGGGGCGAGTACGCGCACCAAGAGGGCCTCCGCCTGCCGAGACGCGTGGCGCGGCTGGACTACATTCCCCGAAAGCCTTGGCGTCGGCGCACTTATGCCACCGTGTCTGACGTCATCCGCCGCTGACACCGGCACACCCAGTTCCAGTCTGCGTCGGCGTGGCCATCGCGTTGTGTGCGCGGAGTGCAAAGGAGCAAGGGCGTTCGCGACCTGTGCCCAGCGTCCTGCTCCCGGGGCCAGGCTACCCTCTTCCAGTGGCCGCCACCAGCCACGGGAGTCCCATGACCAGAAAACCCCAGGCCAGGCCCCGCCCCTTTTCTCCCCGCGCTTCGCCCTGATAGCATGACCATTTCCGATCATGTGACCTACCCGACAAAATGGGGATAAGTTCAACCAAATGGGATTGTGTAGGTAAGTGGAGAAACCAGGTAACCATATCTTATCTCTCTGAGAAAATGTGGCTCTTCCTGAGGAAGTGTAAGTTTCTGCTCCCCTGAAACAAGGCTGTAAAAAGAGAGACACCATCTCCTCTTCCGCTCTCCTTTCTCCCTAACTCTGGATAGGAGCGGTCCTGTGCAGGCAGGCTGGAGGGAGAATAATAAAGCCTTGAGTGAAGGGCCACACTCCCAATAATGGTAGTCTAGGTAATTAGGACCAACTCTAACATACAAAATAACCTGAGCTGGTTGAAATGTTGAAAAACGACAGCATTCAAAAGAGCTAACAAGGAGAGTGAAGAATTAGGAATCAAACTCCAGGAGATGAAACAGACTGACTTCATAAACCCGTCACTCAAGCTGCTTTTGCCTGAAGGCATTTGCTGATGGAAGAAGACAACTGACAATTCCAGCTGTAAGATTGGTGGACTTGCAGTATAAGGGGTACAAGTATAAAAGTGCTGAAAGTTGGGAGTCTGAATAATCACCCCACATTTGAACAGGGACCCCCAAATGTAGGTACCCTCAAGTAAATGTTGAGATAAAAAGCCCCTGGCGCAGACATGTCTCCCAAATTCAGGGTATCTTGGACGTGTAAAGGAATCTCAACCTTCAGTATTTACCACACTAGTGTTGTGTCCACGTGTTGACAGAAGCAAATGAAAATGACCCTTAGAGAAAGGTATTGTCATCTCAGACATCAGAGGATTCACACACAGCCCTTTTCTTAGTAACTTCCAGCACATTCTCAAAGATAACCAGATACACAAGGATGTAGGACATCATGAAAGAGAACATACAGAAATAACGCACAACAAATACGCAAAACTCCAAATACTGGAATTGTTTATCAGAGTATAAAATAGCAATTTTTAGTATTTTTAAAGAGTTATTAAAAAAAACTAGAAAATACCTACAAAACCAAGAAAGCTTAAAAAATTCATGTAGTAGGTTTGGAAAAGTGACCAAAGAACTTTAAAAAATAGCTAATTAAAAATGAAACAACTTGGGGCGCCTCGGTGGCTCAGTCAGTTAAGCGTCCGACTTAGGCTCAGGTCATGAACTTGCAGTTTGTGAGTTGGAGCCCCACGTCAGGCTCTGTGCTGACAGCTTGGAGCCTGCTTTGGATTCTGTGTCTCCCTCTCTCTCTGCCCCTTCCCTGCTCATGCTCTGTCTCTGTCTCTCAAAAATAAATAAATGTTAAAAAAAAAATTAAAAAGATTGACCTTTGGAAAAAAAAAATGAAACAACTTTTTTAACAGCAAATTACACATAAAAGAGAATCAACTGGAATATGGGTAGGAAGAAATTGTCCAGAAACTGGTGGGCAGAGACAGTGAGATGAAGAGACAGAAGAAGAAGGGACAAGACAAAGTAAAACACATGAAACCTTCAGGTAGGAAAGCCCAACATAAGTTTAATTAGATTCCAGAGGAAAATAAGAAATATTTGGAGTTAATGGCTATGAGTTTTCCAGAACTGATGAAAGACCTACCAAGCTCCAGATTCAAGAAGCCAAATGAAACTCAAAAGAGTATAAATAAAAATAAGTCCACAACTGTACACATCATGGTTAAAGAATATAAAAGGTACATAAAATCTTAAAAACAATTAGACAAAAAGATCAATTAACTTCAGAGATGTAACATCTGACTTCCCAGTAGCATTAAGGGAAGCCACTTGAGTGAGGAATGAAATCTTCACTTAAAAGAAAATATGTGCCTAATTAGAACTCTGTGTATAGCAAAAATCTTTCAGGAATGGGGACCTATTAATGCAGCTAAAAACAGGAATTTCATCATGAGCAGACCCTAAATGAAGTTGTAAAGGCTGTATTTCAGACAAAGGGAAGATAATCCCAGATGGATGGTCAGAGACATAAGAAAGAATCAAGCCCAAAGAAAGTGATCATATGTGAATAAAGTAAATAATTAAGTGTACAAAACAACAGTATTATTTATATGTCTTTAAACATTACAGAATTAGGGGCACCTGGGTGGCTCAGTCACTTGAGCGTCTGGCTTCGGCTCCGGTCATGATCTCAGGGTTTGTGAGTTCGAGCCCCACATCGGACTCTCTGCTGTCAGCATAGAGCCTGCTTGGGGTCATCTGTCTCCGTCTCTCTCCGCACCACCCCCCCCCCACTTGTGCACATGCTCGCTCGCTCTCTCTCTCTCTCTCTCTCTCTCTCTCAAAAATAAACATTAAAAAAAAAAAATAAACATACAGAATTAAAATCCAAGACAGTGATGCTTCCATTTCTAGTATTAACAGAATAGCGTGTCATAAACTAACACGTCTACTAGAGATAGCTAGAAGAGATGGATAAAATACAAATATATATATTTGAAGGCATTAGAGAGCTCCCAAAGCAGCAGGAACTGAGGATCCAAGATACCAAAGAGAAGGGCTGTTCACTGAGGCAAGCCCAGCATTCTCAGTGCCTCCTCTCCCACAGAGACAGTTGACTAGTCACATAATTGTAAAACGGTTGAAAAAGACTAGAAAACATTAAAAACAGCAAAAGGAAAAAAAAAGGCATTTTACCTTTAAAGAGTAAATGCTGAAAGAATGGTCAAAACCAAATAAAACCTCACAGGTGTCTAACAAGCTAGTGGAAAGAACAAAATAAAAATATTTCATTAATTCATAAGGTGAGGAAAAAACATGTCAAGAGCCTTCTGAATATCCACAAATGTAGCAAATCCAGCTGAGGAGTCACCATGGGCAATTTGACTCTTATTTGTGGGGGTCAGTGGACAGATGAAGTTTCATCTGAGACCCAGGCTTGAATCGGAACTTGTGACCTGGGTAATGGGCTGGATGCCAGCCCTGGCCTAGAGAAATCCCAGGATTCCACAGCCACAGACACCCTGCCTCACTATCCCAACTTGATCTGGAAGAAATTCTGCAGCTTCTGGAAAGGAGTGGCTTTCACCTACCACGCCTCTGCCCAGAAATAGTCCCTGTGTCCATAAGAGTGGGGGGCAAAGGCACAGGAGTCCAGCAAGGAAACAGCCAAAGGCAGGGAGAGAAAAGGAGTACTTATTTGCCTCCCCTTTTAGTGTGTGACATTCCCCAAAGGTTGCCAGGTCAGTGGCATTTCTTGGCTCAGGGATCCAGCCAGAGGTGGGGGTGACTTCACTGACTCAAACACCCAGCAGAACAGCAGTGGTGAGCCTCCCCAAAAGGTAGTGGCTTTGTGGCCTTTCCTTGGGACAAAAACGGCTTCCAAATTGGGGAGCTTTATGAATCCCTGCAGGCCCTACAGGGGTCCCCCTCTCCTTCCAGGCCTAGCAGGATTCTGCACATCCTCCTTCACCTGCACCGCCTCTGCCCTCTGCCCCTGAAGTCCGTGAAGGGTTATGTAGGGATCAAAAGGAGGTGATGACTTCTGTGCTCTCTGTGCTGAAGAGTCAGCAGCTGGAGACCCAGGAGCTTGTGTGTGGTGGGGTGCAGGAAAAGGTAGAGAGTAAAAAGATGGAGCCAGGGAAAATGGGCCCCAGGGTGATCAAAAGGAGACCTGAAAGGGATGAAGAGAGGAAGACAAGTGACAGAGGGGTGGGAGCCGAAAAAACACCCAGGGGACCCCTCCTGGGAGCTCAAGGGTGTTCAGTTAAGGGAGATCTTGCACAAACTACAGTAACCCTTTCCTCCATGCCCATCCACTCCTACCTTTAGCCAGGCTCAGGAAGGACATTTTTGGTACTTTTCCACTTTCATTTTATTTTCCAGTTTCATTACAAACACTTTGTGGGGGGTGGGGATTAAGGAACCACACCCTTGACATTGCCCAACCCATCTGGGTGCCTGTAACTCATACTACTTGTTACCTCCAGGAGACATTCTGGGTGGGAAAACTCTGTCCCCACACCAGGCATTTTCCAGGCTCCTCTTTCCATAGTGTCTCAGATAGAAGTTGTTGTTAATGGCTAGGGAAATATAAATTCATTTTTTAAATATGACTGAATTCACAGGAGATTTGGTTATTGTGTAGTAGAGTGGTTTTCAAATTTGAACACGCATCAGAATCTCTTGGAGCACTGGTTGAAACAGATTTCTGGGCTCCAGCCTGCTGTTTTCTTATTCAGCAGATCTCTTCCAGAGCATTTGCAGATCTAAAAAGTCTGCAGATGATGCCGACACTGCTGGTCCAGGGACCACACTTCGAGCCCTGCTAATCTAGGTTATCAAAACTACAGCTACTTTTAGGGGAAGCTGTATTTGTTTTGTTTTTCAAACACTCTTCTCCAGTTTATTCAAACTCTTGGCCAATTTTTCCAGCCTTATCTCTTCCTCAAATATGTCCAAACAACATTTCTTGGATGATACAGACCAAAATAGTAACAAGAATGGCAAGAATGAAAATGATACTCCACGCTCTTAAATGCAGAGAACAAATCTGTGGTTGCCAGAGGGGAGGTGGGTGGGGGGCGGAATGGGCAAAATAGATAAAGAGGATTAAGAGGTACAAACTTCCAGTTATAAGCTAAGGGAAATGGAAAGTACAGCATAAGGACTATATTCAGTAATATTGTAATAATGTTGCATGGTGACTACACTAATCCTGGTGAGCACTGAATCACTATGCTGTACACCTGAAACTGATAAAACATTGTATGTTAATTATACTTCAATAAAAAAATGGTACCCAAACAACATGTTGTAAACATTATGTACAGCTAAAGTATGCCCATCATACCTTAATAAAGTGGGGTGGGGGGTGGTTAATGAAAATGATAAAGCTTTATGTTCTTCATTTTTTTACAAAATGTCTACAAGAAAAGAGAAAAACGTGTGGGCAGAGAGGGGCAGCGCTGGGCTGGCCCTGAGAGTGCTCCAGTCCCAGCGGCAGCCCACGGTGGGCCCTAGACCTGGCCTCCTGCAACAGTCCCTTCGCCCTGGGATCTCACCCGGGTAAGGAAGGGGTGTATCTCTGGCAATGAACCGGCGGCCCCAAGTCTGGAACCTTCCTAAGGAGACGTGCTCCGCAGCCAGCTTGGGAGGCACCTGAGGGAGGGAGAGGTAGGCTGCTGGGCCAGAGAACAGTGGACTTTCCTAAAACCAGGGAGGGGATTCTTGAGGCCCCAGGCTTGAAGCAGGAGGAGTTGGTTGTAGGTGGTGGTCTAATGGCCTTCTCTGAAAGTCAGATTGAATCGCTAGATTCTGTTTATTAGGAGTAGGAATTTTAATTCATGTCTAAAATGCTATTCCTTTTCCGAATTTCTCAGGAGAATGGCAGCGCCTTTTACTTTTCTTCAAAGCAAATGCTCAGCCAAGCCTCAAATTAGGTGTTACCATTGTGTTATCCCTGCTGGCATGTTGCAGTGACAGTGTTTATATTTACTTAAACTATCCTCTTCTCCCCCAGAAGTGGTCAGTTGTTCGTGTTTACTTTTATTTCCGGCTGATCCTAAACCATTTTCCTCATTGAGGATCTCATTTTCAGTAATACATTTCTGGTGTATAGACTTGCTCTGCGGTTTCTCATGCTTCATTGTGCTAGCATTGTTTAGTCCTCCTCTGTGCTGCACTCAGGCCTCAGCTCAGGGGCCTGCACCTAGTAGGTGTGCAGTAAAGATTTATGAACAGAGCCATTGGACAATTCCACGTCTCCTGATGCCTTCACAGTACTCTTTACTCTCTGAGTTACCTGGGATGAATTTCTTTCTTTTCTTTTTTTTTTTTAAGTTAAAAAATGTATTTATTTTGAGAGAGAGAGAGAGAGGAAGAGAGAGAATCCCAAGCAGGCTCCCCGCTGTCAGCATAGAGCCTGATGTGAGTCTCCATCTCACAAACCATGAGATCATGACTTGTGCTCAAATCAAGAGTTGGACACTTAACTGACTGAGCCACCCAGGTGCCCTGGGACAAATGTCTTAATACTCTCTGTACCTCAATTTCCTCAACTGTAAAATGGGCATATTAATAGAACCTACCCCCTGGGGCTATTGTAGACTAAATGTGTTTATGTCCCACAGTGCATGGCTCATAGCGCTGTAGGTTATCTTGCTATTATTTTGTGGTAATTATCATCATATCACTATCATTGGTATCAACTGGGCTGTAATGGGCACATAGTGTAATGCGCATTGGACCTGAGTTAGAAAATGTGACACTAGGGGAGCCTGGGTGGTTCAGTCGGTTAAGCATGTGACTTGGCTCAGGTCTTGAGTCCTGCTTTGGGCTCTGCATTCTCCCTTTCTCTGCCCCTCGCTCACTCACACTCTCTCTCAAAAGTAAATTTAGAAAAAGAAAGAAAGAGAAAGAAAGAAAGAAACGAAGAAAGAAAAGAAAGAGAAAGAAAAAATGTGACATTAGCCTTGCAGTCTTTGTGCACTTCCCCTCCCCTCTCTGCACCTCACTTTGTCCTTAAAATGGGGCCTGTCATACTCACACCTGTAAGGGCCGATGATGTGAGACTTAAGTGAGATAACATCTGTTAAGCACTTTGCACCACGCTGGGCACGTAGGTGGTGTTCTTTAAAATGTGCAGTCCCAGGGTGAACAGGCTGGGGTTGCGAGGGCGCTAGTCTGGGGGGTTGGGGGGGCGGTGCGGAATCTTTCCCCGGAAGTGCCCACCTCCCAGCACCCACGCCGCGCGCACGCTGGCGGCCACCAGGGGGCGGTGCCGGGCCGCAGAGGGTGCCAGGGAACCGGCAGGGCCTTCCTCTTCTTTTCTTCCTCCTCCAGTGTTTGGAATTTAGCAGCCTGGAAGTGATAGGATCCGGGCTCTTGGGGCTTCTAACCGTGGCTCTTGCAACAGGAGTGGGTTGGCGCGGGGGAGGGGGAGGAGAGGAGCGCTCGGCAATAAGGGAGATTGGCGTCAATGTCAGCTATGGTGAAGACTCGCAAATCCAAGGCGCCCCTGTGGTAATAATGCAGAGGGTGCCCAGCAGTTCTGAGAGCAAAGGAGGGTTTTCTTTTTTTTCTTCCCACAACTTTTTCTTTAAGAAAAATTCAAACCAATAGCAATGTTTTAAAAACTGCAATGAATAAATATCCTTATACCTTTCATCTATATTCATCAATTGTCAATACACCTTACCAGGTTATTTATATACACACATATATTTTATTTTTGGCTAAATCATTTGACAGTTACTTGCAGACATTCTGACATTTTACCCCTAAATACTTAAGCCTGTGTCCCCTAACAACAAGGACATTCTCCCATATAGCTACAATGCCGTTATCACATCTAAGAAACTCCACATTTATATACATTTAAATTTCCGCAATTTGTCCAGTTATGTCCTGTATAGCTGTAGTTTTGTTTTGTTTGTGATCCAAGATCTGATCAATGTTCATCTCATTTTTTCTTTTCATGACATTTTTGAAGAATCCAAACAAGTTGTAGAAGATTCCACAATCTGAATTTGTCCTATTTATTCTTCATAATTAGATTCAGGTACACTTTTTTTTTTTTTAAGTTTATTTATTTAGAACATTCGAGCAGGGGAGAAGCAGAGAGAGAGAGAGAAAGAGAATTCCAAGCAGGCCCTTAACAGCAGTGGCAGTGCGGAGCCCGATGCAGGGCTCCAACCCACTAACCCTGAGATCATGACCTGAGCCGAAACCGAGTCAGACGCTTACCCGACTGAGCCATCCAGGCACCCCAAGTGACATCACTTTTGGTAAAATAGGTAACAGCCCTTGTTATCTATTTCCCATAACATCATTATCAGGAAGCCCATCTTGTAGACTTGTAGCATATTGGTGACACGAGGTTTGGTCACTGGGCTACATGAGTTTCCTGTACTTCCCTTTATCTCCCCAACAAAACTGAATCTGATCAAGACACTGTCAGAAGCAACCAGCTAGGATGCCTGGGTAGCTCAGTCAGATAAGTGTCTGACTCTTGATTTAGTTTCAGGTCAACTTTTGATTTAGGCTCTGGTCATGATCTCACAGTTCATGAGTTTGACCCCTGAGTCAAGCTGCGCACTGACAGCACAGAGACTGCTTGGGATTATCTCGCGCTCTCTCTGTCTCGCCCTCTCTGCTCCTCCCTCACTCATGCTCTCTCTCTCTCAAAATAAATAAACATTAAAAAAAAAAAAGGTGGGGGGGGGTGTCTGGGTAGCCCAGTCAGTTAAGCATCCAACTCAAGATTTCAGCTCAGGTCATGATCTCACGGTTCATGGGATCAAGCCCGTGTCAGGCTCTGTGCTGTCAGTGTGGAGCTTGCTTAAGATTCTCTCTCTCTCCCCTCTCTCTGTGCCCTTCCCTCACTTGTGTGCTATCTCTCCCTCCCTCAAAATAAATAAATAAACTTTAAAACACAAAACAAGCAAAAAACCAAACAAACAGCTAAATTCAGGATGTGAAACAGATGTCCCAGTTTCTCTAACCATCTATGTAATGGTGTGGGTGGGGAGGAGAAGAAAAGGCTGTTTTAGAATGAAAAATTCAAGAGACATATGGCCACATATATTGGATAGATATTGTTTGAATCCTGATTTGAGTAAACTAATTGTAAAAAGACATCCTTGAGATAATTGGAGACATTTTAATATGGACTGGGTATAGATAATATTTAAAAATCACTGAGAATTTGTTGGTGTGATAATGGCATGGCTATCATTTCAAAACATTTTAATATATTAAATTATAATATATGCATGCAATGGAATATTATGCAGCCAAAAAGAAAGGAAAAAGATTTATCATGCTGGATAAATCTCAGGAATAACATGTTGAGTGGAAAAAAATAAATTATAGAGTGATACAATTGGTATACCAATGATACCCTTATATATAGGGAGGATATATATGATATACGGGATTTGCTTTTCTCTCTTTTTTATTGTGTTAAAATACAAATAACATAAAATTAGCCATCTTAACAGTTTTTAAGTGTGTAGTTCAATGGTATTAAATATATCCTCATTGTCACGTAGCCATCCCCTCCCCATCCAACCCATTACCAACCATCCATCCCCATAATTCTTTTCATCTTGTAAATCTGAAACTCAATACCTATTTAGAAACAATTCTCTGTTCTCCCCTCTCTCCAGCCCCTGGCAATTACCATTATACTTTCTTTAAATTTTGACTACTCTAAACACCTCACATAAGTGGAATTACTCTCTATTTGGTTTTTGTGACTGGGTTATTTCACATTTTTAGCACAATGCTCTCCAGTTCATCCATCTTGTAGCATATTGCAGAATCTCCTTCATTTTTAAGACCAAATAATAATACAGGGGCTGTATATACTGCATTTCAGTAATCCATTCATTGGTCGATGGACACTTGAGTTGCTTCCATGTTTTAGCTATTGTAAATATGCTGCTATGAACATAGGTGTACAAATATCTTTTGGGGACTGTTTTCACTTATTTGGGGTATATACCCAAAAGTAGAATTGCTGGGTCATATGGAAATTCTATTTTTTTTACTTTTTTAGAGTTTATTTATTTTTATTTATTTTGAGAGAGAGATAGAAAGCAAACAGGGGAGGGGCAGAGAGGGAGAGAGACAGAATCCCAAGCAGGCTCTGTGCTGTCAGCACAGAGTTCAGCAGGGCTTGAACTCACGAACTGTGAGGTCATGACCTGAGCTGATGTCAAGAGTTGGACGCTTAACCGACTGAGTCATCAAGGCACCCCTATTTTTTAATTTTTTTGAGGAAACTTTATGCTGTTTTTCACAGAGGCTATATGCCATTTTACATTCCCACCAACAGTACACAAGGGTTCCAAATTCTCCATATCCTCATCAATACGTGTTTGCTGTTTTTTTTTTAAGTTTGTTTATTTTTAAGAGAGAGAGAGACAGTGTGAGAGAGAGCACGCGAGTACACGAGTTGGGGAGGGGCAGAGAGAGGGGGACAGAGGAACTGAAGCGGTCTCTGTGCTGTGGGGTTTGAACTCACAAACCATGAGATCGTGACCTGAGCTGAAGGGGCTCAAACTCATGAACCATGAAATTATGAATTGAGCCAAAGGCAGAAGCTTAACCCACCAGGCCACCCAGGCACCCCTATTTTCTGTTTTTTAATAATAGCTATCCTAATGGGTGTGAAGTGGTATCTTTTTGGTTTTGATTTGCATTTCACTAATAATGATTAGTGATGTTGAACATCTTTTCATGTACTTATTGGCCATTCATCTATCTTCTTCAGAGAAATGCCTATTCAAGTCCTTTGTCCATTTTGAGGCTGTTTGGTTTTTTGTTGTTGTTGAGTTTTAGGAGTTCTCTATATATTCTGGATATTCATCCCTTATCAGATTTATTTATTTATTTCCTGAAAAACAGTGCTAGAGATTTCTTTATGGATACACACATATAGTAAAAATATAAAGCCATGTATATGAATGATAACGCTGTATTCAGTGAGTGATATTTGGGGTAGAGGATTGGGATATGGGAAGGTATGTTGGAGGCTTCAGTAGTAGCTCTTGGGTTTTATTTATTAGAGTAGGTCATGGTT
Source organism: Felis catus (assembly GCF_018350175.1). Lineage (NCBI taxonomy): Eukaryota > Metazoa > Chordata > Mammalia > Carnivora > Felidae > Felis > Felis catus. Next base: position 43,940,858 of record NC_058382.1, read on the forward strand.
AAATGGGTGTTCATTATGTTATCTTTCCTTTTTTGTGTTCTCCTTAGATTATTTCACAAATTAAAAAAAAAAAAAAGTGTAGCACGGCACCTGGCTGGCTCAGTCAATAGAGCATGTGACTCTTGATCTCAGGGTTGTGAGTGTGAGCCCCACATTGGATGCAGAGACTACTTTAAAAAATAAAATAAAATGTAGCTTCTTAAAGAAAACAAAGGCTTTAATTTATTGAGCAACTACTAGGTTCAAAGAGCTTAACATGCACTATCTACTTTGATCCCCGCCTCATTTCTCTCATCATCTGCCACCACTCTGCCCTCTGTACTCTTCATTTCAATCATACTGGTCTCCATACTGCTTTTCTTAAGAGTTTGGCATTGTCCTGCCACGAGACCTTTGTACCTGTTCTTCCCTCCACCTAGAATACTCTTCCCCATGAAGAGCATGGTTTCCTCCCTCACTTCCTTCAAGTCTTTGCTCAAACAGCACCTTTTCAGCAAAGCTTTCTTTGACTAGCCTATCTCCCTTACCCTGCTCTACTTTTTCCTCCTAGCAATTGTCACCTTCTGACAGATCACATAACTGGCCATGTTTGCTGTCCATCTCCCCTTGATAGCATGTAAACTCCATAAGAGCAGGGATTTTTCTCTGCTTTATTCACTGTTATGTTCCCAGCACCTCAAACAACTTGGTGCGTAGTATAGTACTTAATACATATATGCTGAATCAATGAATGAATGTATTTGTTATCTATTACTGCATTACAAATCACCCCAAAATTTAGCAGCTTAAACCACAAACATTCTTTCACATGGTTCCTTCCTTGCTCCTTCCTTCCTTCCTTCCTTCCTTCCTTCCTTCCTTCCTTCCTTCCTTCCTTCCTTCCTTCATTTCTTCCTTCCTTTAAGTAGGAGCCCAATGCAGGGCTTGAACTCATGACCCTGAGATCAAGACCTGAGCTGAGATCAAGAGTCAGACACTTAGGGGGTGCCTGGGTGGCTCATTTGGTTAAGCGTCCAACTTTGGCTCAGGTCATGATCTCGTGGTTTGTGAGTTCGAGCCCCATGTCAGGCTCTGTGCTGGTAGCTCAGAGGCTGGAACCTGCTTCATATACTGTGTCTCCCTCTCTCTCTGCCCATCCCCCACTAATGTTCTGTCTCTTTCTCTCTCTCAAAATTAAATAAACATTAAATTTTTTTTTAAGTGATACTTGACTGACTGAGCCACCCAGGCACTTTAGTTTGTATATTTATGTATGTATGTGTGTGTGTGTATGTATTTTTAAAGTAGGCTCCATGCCCAATATGGAGTTCAACATGAGGCTTGAACTCACAACCATGAGATCACGACTCTCTCACATGGTTTCTGAGGGTCATGAATCTAGGAGCTGCTTAGCTGGGTGGTTTAAGTTCAAGTTCCCCATGAGACTGCAGTCAAGTGTTGGCCAGAGCTATAGCAATCACAAAGCTTGGCTGGGGCCGTAGAACCCACTTCCAAGCTTACAAACATGGTTGTTGGCAAACCTCATTCCTCACTGGCTGTTGGCTGGGAGTTTCAGTTCCTAGCCACACGGACCTTTCCACAAGGCTGCCTCATGTCATGGCAGCTGGCTCCCCCCAAAGTGATGAGCGAAAGAAAGAAAGGGGGAAGGGAGAGAGAGTGGAAATGAGGAAGGGAGGAGAAAGAAAGAAAAAGGGAAAGGAGGTAGGGGACAAAAGCACTTGAGACAAAAGATACCGTCTTTTATTACCTAATCACAAAATTGACCTACCATCTGTGGCAGACAAAATAATGGTCCCCAAAGATGTCCAAGTCCTAATCCCTAGAACCTGTGAATTTGTTACCTTACATGGCAAGGTAACAGATAAAGTTAAGGATTTAGTTAAAGTGGGGGAGATTATCCTGCATTGGCCACATGGGTCCCAATGTAATCACGGGATTCTTATATGGGAAAGAGGGAGGCAGGACAGTGGTGACAAAAAAGGAGAGGTGACAATGGGAGCAGAGGTTGGAGTGATACCCTGTGAAGATGGAGAAAGGGGCCATGAGCTGAAGAATTCAGGCATCTTCTACAAGCTGGAAAAGGCAAGGACGTGGATTCTCCCTGGGAACTTCCAACAACTTGATTTTAGCCCAGTAAGACCCACGTAGATGTCTGACCCCCAGAACTTCAAGGTAGGAGATTTGTGCTGTTTTAAGCTGCTATGTTTGTGGTGATTTTTTCCAGCAGGAAGAGGAGATGATTACACCATCACTTCTGCCATACTGTACTGGTTAGAAGCGAATCAGCCCACATTCATGGGGTGTGAACACCAGGACGCACAGTTGTTGTAGGGGGACTTCAGAGGCTGTCTACTACAATGACATCATTATTAACTCTACTTTATAGAAAGGTAAGCTGAGGCTTAGAGGAGTGAAGTAACTTGTCTGAGATCATACAACTAATGATGGTGGAGTGAGTTCCATCTGATGCCCAGAATAAATTCCAAACTCTTTTGACAAATGGCTACGAGGGCCTGTCTGATCTGGGCCTTGCCTGCCTCCCTAATCTCCACAAACCCAGCACATTGAATTCCACCTCAGGGCTTTTACACCTGCTGTAAATTGCTCTTCATTCCAGTGAGCAGGCTCTTTCTCACCTTCAGATCTCAGTTCAAATACAAGTCTTCCCTGATAACACAATAATTTTCCTTTCCTTCACCTCTTTTACTTTATCTTTACTTTTTTTTGTTTATTTGTTTGCGGTCAAATGTCTGTTCCTATTACTCCCACCCCTCATGAAGACAGGGGCTTTGCCAGCTTTGTCTATTGCTGTATCCCCAGTACTGGCACACAGTAGATGCTCAATAAGGATTTGCTGAAATGACGAGTGAGTGACTTCACAGGGAGGTAAAACAGAAATGATCTATTCAACTCACTTCTTGAAATAACAGTTCTTACCTGGTGAGCTTATGAAGATAAAAAGAAATAAATAAAAGAAGTCACAAGGCCTAGAGCCCCAGGATATATTTTTAAAGAAATGAGAGTTTCAATTCTCCCACTACTAACAGGCTGGACCTGGGGGTGTTCACAGGGCTCTGGGCTGTGAGAGTCCTTTGTCTCCAGAGAAGGCAGAACCCTGGCAGGAAGGGTGAGCAATCCACCAGCACCATTATTTGGGTAATAACTAAGCCTTTTCTTCCCAGGCTAGTTCTGCTGGTCCCCACACCCCTCCCCGCAGGCAAAAATCTTCCCTACTTAGCCAGGAACCAGAGCTGTCTGAAGTCTCTGCAGGTCAACCCTGAATTGAAGGAGAGTGTGGCAGAGAGAGACAGACTTGGTTAGGGAGGCTGGGTTCTTGTGATCTTCGTTGTGATCTTGGACAAGGAAACTTTTTTCAATCTCTCTCTTTTTTCAAGGGAGGGGGGAACTTGAGTAAAGAGAGTTGAATTGTGTAAGACTCCTCTCTGGTTTTATTAATTCACTCACTCATTCCTTTTTTTTTTTTTTATCCCTATCTTCCACTTCCATTACCCTCCTTCCCCACTCTGTTCAATAAATATCTTTTTAAAAATATTTTTGGGGTGCCTGGGTGGCTCAGTTGGTTAAGCATCCGACTTCAGCTCAGGTCGTGATCTCACAATTCGTGAGATATATAATTAAATATATTTTAATGTTTTAATTATTTATTTATTTTGAGAGAGTGGGCGTGCATGCACACAGGTGAGCAGGGGAGGGGCACAGAGCGAGGGAGAGAGAGAATCCCAAGCAGGCTCCGTGCTGTCAACGCAGAGCCCTACATGGAGCTTGATCCCACAAACTGTGACATCATGACTTGAGCTGAAATCAAGAGTCAGATGCTCAATGATGGAGCCACCCAGGAACCCCTAATAAATATCTTTTAATTTGTATGTAGCTTTGTCAAATATATAGTGTTGTTTCCTGCAAATATGAATTTAGTTTTTTAATTAAAAAGCATCTGGCTATAGATCACGTTCTATTTCTTACTGTGGTTCAGCCTCCAAGATGGTTCCCAGTAAATCTCCTGGTATTCACATCTTTGAGCAGTCCCTTCTTGCATTGAACAGAGCTGACCCTACTCAAAAGAGAATATTGCAAGAGTAACAGTGTGTGATTTCCAAGACTGGGTGATAAAAGACATTGCAACATCCTCCCTGCCGTCTCTTGGGTCACCAACCTTAAGGGAAGCCAGCTGTCACGGTGTGAAGATGCTGAAGCAGACCTATGGAGAGGTCTAAGAGGAAATGAGACCTCCTGCCAACAGTTAGCACCAATTTTCCAGCCGTGTAAGTGAACCATCTTGAATGATGCTCAAACCCTAGTCAAGCCTTCAGATGACATCAGCCCCAGCGACATCTTAACTGCATTCTCATGATAGATCCCAAGCCAAAACCACTCAGTCAAGCCATTCCCAAATTCCTGACCCACAGGAACTATGTAGGATAATAAATGTTTATTTTGTTTTAAGTCATTAGGATTTTTGATAATTTGTTACACAGGAATGGATAAACCGATACTTACTTTATTGTCGTTGTTCTCTTTCACCTTTTATTTTTTTAAGCAAGCTCTATGCCCAACGTGGGGCTTGAACTCACCACCCTGTGATCAGGAGTCAGACTCTCTACCAACTGAGCCAGCCAGGTGGCCTGATACTTACTTTTTAAATTTAGCTATAACATTTGTGGATTCATTCAGGTTTCTTTGTGTTTGTCTAGTTTAGAAGTCAGTAAAGTTTTACTGTCAAGAGCTGCCTGTAAATATTCTAGGCTTTGCAGGCCATATGGTCTCTGTTGCAGCAACTCAAGTCTGCTGATGTAGTGCAAAAGCAGCCACAGACAATATATAAATGAATGAGTATGGCTGTATTTCTAATAAAACTTCATGGATGCTGAAATTTGAATTTCATACAATTTTTATGTGTCACAAAATAGTCTTTTGATTTTTTTCCCCCACCACTAAAAAATGTAATCATCATTCTCCGCTCATGAGCCAAGCTGCACAAAAATAGGCAACAAGTCAAATTTGGTCCAGAGGCCTTTGTGTATTGACCTCTGGTCTGTTTCATTGTTTTGAACTGCTGCACAATAATCCCATAATTCCAAAATATCCCATACTTTGCCAATATTTGCCAATATTAGATCTATTTGCCAATAGATCCCATATCTATTCCCAATGAGGGGCATTTGTTTATCTCCTACTCCCATAGCTACCATGAACAGTTGCAGTGAACATCCTTGGTTGCGTGGGAAGATCCCTGGGATATTTGCCCAGGCGTGGAATTGCTGGATTTCAGGGTATTAGTCTACACTCAGCAGTGGTGCACAAGAGCCCCATTTCCTCCACACCCTCCTGACACTTGGTGTTTTCCAACGTTCTGATGTTTGCCAGTCTGAATTTGTATCTCCTCCTTGTTTTGGCCTGGATTTCCCTAACGGCTAATGGGTGGGGACATTTCTTTGTATACTAGCATCCATTTAGGTTACCTCTCTAAATTGTCTGTTCATGTTCTTTACCCATTTTTCTAGCAGATGTTTCTGACTTTTTCTTATTGGGAAGACGTCCCCCTTCCTCTGCCTCAGTTTCCACTTCTGCACCACAGTTACCTACAAGGCTCTTCCGAAATGCCATCCCCGTTTCTGAAATCTTATGTTTCAAATAATAAGAATTGGGCCTTGAGTTGGGTTTTTATTTATATCATCTCAATTTAGAAATCTCGGAGACTACAACTGAGACTTCCGGGTTCAGGGAGGTTGATTTCCAGTCCAGGGCCACCCACAGGGATGATGGTGTTGAACAGATGCTGAAGCTGAGTACCATTAGGAAGAGCTTAGACTGCAAATCAGAGTAAGACAACAAATAGCACTTCTAGGACAAACTGGAAATGATGCTGGAGAGGATGGGGCCTTCTTTTTCCAGCTCAGAAGTGAAACTAGTTCTAAACCTTTCTGAAGGCCAGTCTGACAAAAGCCTTAAATACCTGCACACACTTTGACTCAGAAAATTTCCTAGAAATTTGTCCTGAAGCAGTAATTGGTGAAAGACAAGGAGAAAAGTGTTTGGTAGCTGGGGAAAAAAAAAAAAAATCACTCCTAAATATCTGACTTTAGGAGATGAAATACTACATGTGCTATCTTTTTTTTTTTTTTTTAGGTGATAGGAACCTTTAATTAATTCATTAATTAATTTTTAAATTTACATCCAAGTTAGCGTATAATGCAACAATGATTTCGGGAGTAGATTCCTTGATGCCCCTTAAGGAATTACCCATTTAGCCCATCCCCCCTCCTACAACCCCTCCAGCAACCCTCTGTTCATTCTCTGTATTTAAAAGTCTCTTATTTTGTTCCCCTCCCTGTTTTTATATTGTTTTTGCTTCCCTTCCCTTGTGTTCATCTGTTTTGCCTCTTAAAGTCCTCATATGAGTGAAGTCACATGATTTTTGTCTTTCTCTGACTGACTAATTTCACTTAGCATAATACCCTCCAGTCCCATCCACATAGTTGCAAATGGCAAGATTTCATTCTTTTTGATTGTCGAGTAATACTCCATTGTATATATATACCACATCTTCTTTGTCCATTCATCCATCGATGGACATTTGGGCTGTTTCCATACTTTGGCTATTGTTGATAGCGCTGCTATAAACATGTGTGTGTCCCCTTTAGAAACAGCACACCTGCATCCCTTGGATAAATACCTAGTAGTGCAATTGCTGGGTCGTAGGGTAGTTCTATTTTTAATTTTTTGAAGAGCCTTCATACTGTTTCCAGAGTGGCTGCACCAGTTTGCATTCCCACCAGCAGTGCAAAAGAAATCCTCTTTCGTTGCATCTTCGCCAACATCTATTGTTGCCTGAGTTGTTGATGTTAGCCATTCTGACAGGTGTGAGGTGGTATCTCATTGTGGTTGTGATTTGTATTTCCCTGATGATGAATGTTGTTGAGCATTTTTTCATGTGTCTGTTGGCCATCTGGATGTCTTCTTTGGAGAAGTGTCTATTCATGTCTTTTGCCCCTTTCTTCACTGGATTATTTGTTTTTCAGATGTTGTGTTTGATAAGTTCTTTATAGATTTTGGATACTAACCCTTACCTGATATGTCATTTACAAATATCTTCTCCCATTCTGTCAGTTGCCTTTTAGTTTTGCTGATTGTTTCCTTCGCTGTGCAGAAGCTTTTTATTGTGATGAGGTCCCAACAGTTCAATTTTTGCTTTTATTTCCCTTGCCTCCAGAGACGTATTGAGTGAGAAGTTGCTGTGGCCGAGGTCAAAGAGGTTTTTGCTTGCTTTCTCCTCTAGGATTTTAATGGCTGCCTGTCTTATGTTTAGGTCTTTCATCCATTTTGAGTTTATTTTTGTGTATGGTGTAAGAAAGTGGTCCAGGTTCATTTTTCTGCATGTTGCTGTCCAGTTTTCCCAGCACCATTTGCTGAAGAGACTGTCTTTATTCCATTGGATATTCTTTTCTGCTTTGTCACAGATTAGTTGGCCATACGTTTGTGGATCCATTTCTGGGTTCTCTATTCTGTTCCATTGATCTGAGTGTTTTTGTGCCAGTACCATACTGTCTTGATGATTACAGCTTTGTAATACAGCTTGAAGTTCGGGATCGTGATGCCTCCAGCTTTGGTTTTCTTTTTCAGGATTGCTTTGGCTATTAGGGGTCTTTTCTGGTCCATACAAATTTTAGGAGTGTTTGTTTTAGCTCTGTGAAGAATGCTGGTGTTATTTTGATAGGGATTCCATTGAATATGTATATTGCTTTGGGTAGTATTGACATTTTAACAGTATTTGTTCTTCCTATCCAGGAGCATGGAATATTTTTCCTTTTTTTATGTGTGTGTCTTCTTCAATTTCTTTCATAAGCTTTCTATGGTTTTCAGTGTATAGATTTTTCACCTCTTTGTTTAGATTTATTCCTGGGTATTTTATGGGTTTTGGTGCAATAGTAATTGGAATCGACTCCTTGATTTCTCTTTCTGTTGCTTCATTATTGGTGTATAGGAATGCATCCAATTTCTATGCATTGATTTTATATCCTGTGACTTTGCTGAATTCATGGATCAGTTCTAGCAGTTTTTTGGTGGAATCTTTTGGGTTTTCCATATAGAGTATCGTGTCATCTGTGAAGAGCAAAAGTTTGACTTCCTCCTGGCTGATTTGGATGCCTTTTATTCTTTTGTGTTGTCTGATTGCTGAGGCTAAGACTTCCAATACTGTGTTGAATAACAGTGGCAAGAGTGGACATCCCTGTCATGTTCCTGACCTTAGGGGGAAAGCTCTCAGTTTTTCCCCATTGAGGATGATATTAATGTTGGGTCGTTCATAGATGGCTTTTATGATCTCGAGGTATGCTCCTTCTCTCCCTACTTCCTTGAGGGTTTTTATCAAGAAACGATACTGTATTTTGTCAAATGCTTTCTCTGCATCTATTGAGAGGTTCTTGTCCTTTCTTTTATTGATGTGAGGAATCACGTTAATTGTTTTGTGGATATTGAACCAGCCCTGCACCCCAGGTATAAATCCCACTTGGTTGTGGTGAATGATTCTTTTATATTGTTGGATCCAGTTGACTAGTGTCGTGTTGAGGATTTTTGCATCCATGTTCATCAGGGAAATTGATCTGTAGTTCTCCTTTTTATTGGGGTCTTTGTCTCGTTTGGAATCAAGGTAATGCTGGCTTCATAGAAAGAGTTTGGGCATTTTCCTTCCATTTCTATTTTTTGCAATAGCTTCAAGAAGAGGTGTTAACTCTTCTTTAAATGTTAGGAAGAATTCCCCTGGAAAGCCATTCGGTTCTGGACTCTTGTTTTTTGGGGGATTTTTGATTACTAATTCGATTTCTTTACTGGTTGTGGGTCTGTTCAAATTTTCTGTTTCTTCCTGTTTCAGTTTTGGTAGTTTATATGTTTCTAGGAATCTGTCCATTTCTTCCAGATTGCCTATTTTATTGGCATATAATTGTCATAATATTCTCTTATTATTATTTTTATTTCTGCTGTGTTGGTTGTGATCTGTCCTCTTTCATTCTTGATTTTATTTCTTTGGGTCCTTTCCTTTTTCTTTTTGATCAAACTATCTGGGGGTTTATTAATTTTGTTAGTTCTTTCAAAGAACCAGCTCCTGGTTTCATTCTGTTCTACTGTTTTTTTTTTTTTGGTTTTGATAGCATTGATTTCTGCTTTAATCTTTCTTATTTCCTGTGTCCTACCGTTTTGGGTTTTATTTGCTGTTCTTTTTCCAGCTCTTTAAGGTGTAAGGTTAGGTTGTGTATCTGAGACCTTTCTTCCTTCTTTAGGAAGGCCTGGATTGCTAAATACTTCCCTCTTATGACCACCTTTGCTACACTACGTATGCTATCTTAAGAAAGATATTCTAGGGGCACCTGAGTGGCTCATTTGGTTAAACGTCCAACTTTGGCTCAGGTCAGGATCTCGCAGTTCGTGAGTTGGAGCCCTGCAGCAGGCTCTGTGCTGTCAGTGCAGTCGGCTTCAGATTCTGTTTCTCTCTGTCTGCCCCTCCTCCACTTGTGCTCTCTCTCAAAAATAAATAAACATTTAAAAAATATTAAAAAAACAAGAAATATTCTATAGGATTTCTAATGCCAATGGAAAAATTTTAGTAATTCCCTTACGATGGGGGGAGAGATTCATGTTATAAAATAGTGGATACAGAATGGTCTCATTTTTGTAAGGAAAATATGTATGTGAGTAGAAAATGCTGGGAAAATGCAATAATGTACTAAGGGCCACACACTGTTTTTAGTGCTTTACAGTGTCACTTAATTCTCACACAACTCTTTGCATAGGTGTTGTTATCATTTCCATTATTTTTATTAAAAATTTTTTTTTAATGTTTTATTTTATTTTTGAGAGACAGAGAGAGACAGCATGAGTGGGGGAGGAGCAGAGAGAGAGGGAGACACAGAATCCGAAGCAGGCTCCAGGCTCTGAGCTGTCAGCACAGAGCCCAACATGGGGCTCAAACCCACAAACTGTGAGATCATGACCTGAGGCAAAGTCAGACACCTAACCGACTGAGCCACCCAGGTGCTCCTGTTGTTATTCCCATTTTACAGGTGAAGAAACTGAGGCCAAGAGGGGTGAAATGAGCTGCCCAAGGTCACACAGACGGTAAGTGATGAACCCAGGATTTGAACCCAGACACTGGCCCCAGAGCCACCACAAAATATCCCCCAAGGAATATTTACTCCTGGGAAGTGAGACAGACCAAGGTGATCCTTATTTACTTTATCTTTATTTCCTGATTTTTCTACAACTAATTTTTTTAGGAGGATTCTCCACCCTAGCTCCCTTGTAGTTTATGATGCCTTTGGAAATGGCAACTTCAGGAGATGCTGGGGTAAACAGCACGGGGCAAAGAATCAGGAATACGATGGAGCTTTGCTTGCCTCGGATCCTACCCCAGCCCCAAACCCTCTCTTTTCATTCAGATCAAGGAAATCAAAGGTCAGATATCAGCTATACAACCTTGGACCCGTTGCTCCTCCCTCCTGAGCCATTTTCCAGCTATGTCCTATGGACTGAATTTCTGGAGAAGCCTGCTTTTTCTTTCTCCCCCAATCCCTTCCCAGCCCCCTGAGTGAGGCGTAAGGAGGGAAAGCCTTGCTCAGTAGTGCTGGGAGAAGGAAAGGGGGGGAGGAGGGTGGGAGTGGCAGAGGAGCCAGCCTCTGGGACAGACAGGTCTAGGGAGGGGTCTGCCTCTCATCTCCTCCCCTCTGGGGCTTTGAGGAGTGACTACCTAGACTCTGACTGTAACTCTGGGAAGGTCTGCGCTGGAGTGAGCACTGGAGAGGGAGTCTAAAGACCCGAGTTGTGCTCACACCTCACCATTGGTAACCTGTGTCCTAGAGCAAGTCGGTCCCTTCTTGAGCCTTGGCTTTCTTCAAGGTTGAAGGTGTGAATGCCTGGCTGTTTGTGACAGCATGAGGAAAGGTGCTTCATGAAAAGCTAAACAAGTATGCGCTGTGTCAGGGGTCCGCAAACTACAGTGCACCTCTTGTCCTTCCTTTTTCACAGCTTTATTGAGATCTAACTTACCACACATTCACCCATTTAGGGTGTATACTTCAGTGGATCTTGGTACATTCACAGAGTTGTGCTACCATCACCACGATCAATTTTAGAACATTTTCTCACCCCAAAGGAAACACCGTACCCTTCAGCCATCACCCCCAGACCCCTCTCCCTCTCAGCCCCAAGCAACAACTCCTGTGCTTTCTGTCTCTATCATTAATTAATCTGATCATCATTAATTAGTCAGACATTTCCTGTCCGTGCAGTCACACGACATGCCTTCTTTGTTCTTCACTTAGCCAGCATGTTTTTAAGGCTCGTCCATGTTGGAGCATATATAAAACCCTTTCCCTTTTATAGCTGAGCAATATTTCACTGTACATTTTGTTTCTCTGTTCATTAGCTGATAGACTACATATTTTTTTTTTCCTTCTCCTTTTTGGCTATCATGAATAGTGCGGATATACTTGCATGGACACATTTGATATGGACGTATGTTTTCATTTCCTTTGGAGACAGGAATGGAATCACTGGATCCACAGTGATATTATATTCCACACTTTTTTTTAAAGTAGGCTGCACACCCAGCATGGAGCCCAAAGCAGGGCTTGAGCTCACAACCCTGAAATCAAGACCTGAGCTGAGATCAAGAGTCAGACCCTTAACCAACTGAGCCACCCAGGCACCCCTATGTTTCACACTTTGCGGTGACACCTGTTTTCATACAGTCCAGATGCTAAGAGTGGTTTTTATGTTTTTAAATGGTTGAGAAAAATAAAATAGAGAATGATATTTTGTAACATGTGAAAATCACATAGAACTCAAATTTCAGTGGCCACTACTAAAGTTTCACTGGACCGTTGCGTCATTCGCTATGTATTGTTTGTGATGCTTTCAAGCTATAGTGGTAGAGTTGAGTTGTGTGACCGGCCTGCAAAGCCTAAGATATTTACCTTCTGATCTTTCTCTCCCTTTCTTTTTCTTTCTTTCTTTCTTTCTTTCTTTCTTTCTTTCTTTCTTTCTTTCTTTCTTTCTTTTCTTTTCTTTTCTTTTCTTTTCTTTTCTTTTCTTTTCTTTTCTTTTCTTTTCTTTTCTTTTCTTTTCTTTTCTTTCTTTTGAAAGAGAGAGAGAGTGTGAGTAAGGGAGAGGTGTAGAAAGAGAAGGGGAGAGAGAATCTCAAGTAGGCTCCACACTCAGCATGGAGCCCGACACTGGGCTGAATTCCATGACCCTGGGATCATGAGCTGAAATCAAGAGTCAGATGCTCAACCCAGCTGCCCTACCAACTGGCCTTTTACAGAAAATGTTTGCCACCCCCTGAACTATATGTTGGTGTTATTATTATTAATTATTTATTGTTTGGTGGAGGCAGCTTGAGTGTGTGCTGCCTTGATGGGAACAGGACTCAGGTCACCAGCCCCTCTCTGTCAGGTCCTGGCTTGGAGCATAAAGGAATGAGAGTTCACAGCTGGACCCATTTTCTGGACTGAGAAACTGAGTCATGTGGGAAGGCTCAGGCTCTTGCAAAATAAGGAAGGAGTAAGGGCCTCTTGTTCTTCTACTCCTGGGCAGCCTCCTCCCCTCCAGCTAGGAAGACCGGCTGTGAATAATTCATGGCTGGCGTTTGCAGAGCACTCCATCTTGTCAGAGCACTTTGATCATCATTAATTAGTCAGAACCTGGCTCCAGCTGTCGCCTATTAAAACACAAACAAAAGTGGCTTTGATCGCTCCATCCTGAAAACTGGAAGCTTCCCTCTCCATTCCAAGGCTTTGCACCACAGATTCCTTCTCTCTGCCCATCATCCATCACCTCTTAAAGACCCAGAACCCACTGAATTGGCCCCCCCAAAACAGGCTTCTTGAAGGAAAGAAGGGAGTCCTGGAGTTGGAGCCCAGCCTTCATAGCTGGTGTCTTCTGAGAAGTCATGTCCCCTCTCTGCCTCTCATTGTCTTCATCAGGAAGATACAAGTAAGGATACCTATCTCTGGGGTTGTTGTGGAGATTAACCGAGTTTGTACCTATAAAAATGTTCTGAAAGGAACCCTCCTACACTGCCGGTGGAAAGGCAAAATGGTACAGCCACTTGGGAAAACATTCTGATGGTTCCTCACATGATTAAATGTAGAGTCACCATATGGCCCAGCAATTGCATTGCTAGGTATGTGTTCAAGAGAAATGAACATGTGTGTCCACACAAAAACTTGTACACAAACATTCACAGCAGCATTATTCAGAATGGCCAAGGAGTAGAAAGGACCCAAATATCCATCGACTGATAAAGACAAATAAAATGTGGCACATGCGTACATTGGAGTATTATTCAGCCATAGAAAGTAATGAAGTATTGCAACAGACATGTGCTACAACAGAGACAAACCTGACATTATGTTAAAGGGAAGAAGCCAGACACAAAAAGGCCACATATTATGTGACTGCATTTATAAGAAATGTCCAGAATAGGCAAATCTGTGGAGACAGAAAATAGATTAGTGGTTGCCAAGGGGCTGGGGAGGGGATGGGACTGGCTGCAAATGGACACGAGGTTTCTGTTTGGGGTGATAGAAATGTTCTAAAGTTGGTTGTGGTAATAGTTACCCAATTCGCTAAATAGATTTAAAAACCAGTGAATTGGGGTGCCTGGGGGGCTCTGTCAGTTAAACCTCCTATTCGAGGTTTCAGCTCAGGTCATGATCTCACGGTTCGTGGGATCCAGTCCCTCATGGGGCTCTGTGCTGACAGTGTGGAGCCTGCTTGGGATTATCTCTCCCTCTCTCTCTGCCCCTCCCCTTCTCATGCTCTCTCTCTCTCTCAATACATAAACTTTAAAAAAAATTTTCATAAAAAACCCCCAGAGAATTGCATGCTTAACCTGGATGAATTTTAAATGTAAATTATACCTTAATAAGGCTGTTTTTTAAAAGTGCTCTGGGGGCCCCTGGGTGTCTTAGTCGGTCAAGCATCCAACTCTTGGTTTTGGCTCAGGTCACTATCCACGGGTTTGTAGATTCAAGCCCCATGTCAGGTTCTGATGGAGCCTACTTGAGATTCTCTCTCTCTGCCCCTCCCTCGAGCACTTGCACACACTGTCTCAAAATAAACACATACATACATACATAAATACATAAATAAACTTAAAAAAAAAAGGTGCTATGAGGGGAGTCTGGGTGGCTCATTCAGTTGAACATCCAACTTTGGCTCAGGTCATGATCTCACGGTTCATGGGTTCCAGCCCCACGTCAGGCTCTGTGCGGACAGCTCAGAGCCTGGAGCCTACTTTGGATTCTGTGTCTCCCTCTCTCTCTGCCCCTCCCCCACTCAGGCTCTGTCTCTCTTTGTCTCTCAAAAATAAATAAACATTAAAAAGAATATTCTTAAAGTGCTCTGAAAACTGCAAAGTAGTAGATACAGTGATACTCACTTGCATAGCGAATGATCTATCCTAATGGACAGAGCTGAGTGTTCTGACCAGTCAGTTTAGAGTAGTTCTTAAGACTTTTGAAATCAGAGACACCTGGATATCTTGCTATCTATGACCTCAGGCAAGCCATTCAACTCTGATCCTTAGGCTGCTGTCTGTGAAACTGGGACAATAATCTCTGTCTCTTAGATCTGTTGTAACGATTAACATTGTAGGAACATACTGAGCTTGGTACCTGGCCCCTAGTAGGTGCTTGGTACACGATGATTTCCATGTAGTTACCTGACCCCTCCCAGCTGCCCCAGGGAGCAAGTCCATGCTTTCTACTCCGCTCAGAACCTATGTTTCCAAAACTGATAATTCCAAGAATTACTGGAGCATCTGTTAAAAATAAAGATTCTGGGGCCCCACTTCAGACCTATTGCTCAGAATCTATAGTTTTAAAAACTCCCCAGGTGAGTCCTATAATCAGGCAAGTTTGGGAAATGGGGATGGCCCAACTTGAAGTTGTTTTGCTTCTTATTTATCCCTTTCCCCAAAACTTTAGAACTTCTGTTGTTTGCTGTTTCACCCTGACTTGCCACTTTGCCAAACAGCCCCCCTATTTAAGAGCTCATGATCCTAACTTAGTCAATAATAACACTTAAAAGTTTATAATTTCTTCTTACTTTAATTTGGGGCTAGGATTGGTAACATTAATACTAGCAACAATAGGGGCACCTGCATGGCTCAGTTGGCTAAGCAGCTGACTCTTGATTTCAGCTCAGGTCTTGATCTCAGGGTTGTGAGTTCAAGCCCTGCATTGGGCTTGATGTGGTGTTGGAACCTACTTTAAAAAAAAAGGCAGCAATAGTGAATCTACATGTGCGTGGCCTCTGCAAGTCTTTCCCCAGCATCTTTATGTCCTCACAGCAGCCTTGTGAGCGGGTTTAAGTAAGTTAAATAACTTACCCAAGGGTTTTAGGAGAATAAGTGGCAGAGTAAGAATTGAACCTCAATTTTGCATGAGCCCAAAGCCGGCCTAATTAACCCTGGACTATATGCAATAGTTGTCCCACTACTTCATATGAGGAAATAGTTGCTCAGAGACATCAGAGGACTTTTCAAAGATCATACAGCAGCTCCTGAACTAGCAAGCGAGGCTGAGGCCCAGGGTTTTGTTCCCTCCACTCTAGGGCTTTCTCACTTCAGCATATTCTGACATAAATCCCGCTCAATGACTTTACCAACAAATACCATACATAAAAGAAAAAAAAATCGAATGCCTTTTAGGATCAACTTAATATGTTTTTTTTTTTCCTTCTAGAAAATATTCCCAATGACTAATAGTGATTAACACTTATTGAGCATTTTCTTTGTGCCAGGCATTATTTTAAGCACTATATTTCTATTAACATATTTAGATCCTTACAACAAGAGAGGACGTGGGTGTCATCATCATCATTATCATCACCCGCATTTTACGTGTGGGGAAACTGAGGCACCAAGCCATGAAGCAGTTTGCCTGAAGTTACATAGCAAGTGTTAGATCCAGGATTCATGTCCAGGCAGGACAGCTTTGAGGCCTGTGCTTTAGCCACTACCCTGTGCTGCTTCTTCCTTGGGAGGATGATTCTGCGGTATGAGTTATAATATGGAAAAATGGAAAATAAGCTACAGGCTGCAAAACAGGGCGCTGACCAGATAAATTATGGTGTACTTCCTGGAAGAGATACTCTGAAATCATTAAATATGATGCTGGGACAGAACTTTCAATGATATGGAAAAGCGTTCACAACATTTTTAAGTGAAAAAGTCAGGTTCAAAAATAGTATTACTCACTGTACAAGTCCATTTATATAAAGCCCAAAATTAGGCAAAACTAATCTCTGTTTTAAAAGTCAAGTTAGTGGTTACCTTTGGGTTGGCGGGTGGTCAGGGACTGACAGAGGGCACAAGGGTGTTTCTGGGGCAGGTCATGTTTTGTCCCGTACTCTGGGTGTTGGTGACATATGTGTTCAGTGTCACTTATGATCTGTTCACTTTTCTGTTTAAATGAAAAATTTAAAAACATAGCACGACTATGTGATACTAATTTTTAAAATATGGATGTATATATTTGCGTAGAAAAAAGACAGGAAGGAACCTAAATTGAGGGACATTTTGTAAAGTAACTGGGCTGTATCATAAAAAAATGTCAAGATCAAAAAAGACAAAGGCTGAGACACTATTCCCTTTTAAAGGAGGCTAAAATGATATGACAATTACATGCAAAGAAAGATCCCAGTTTAGATAGTGGATTGGGAAAGAATTATACACACACACACACACACACACACACACACACACACACACACCTGATTGATTAGTTTAAATATGGACTGTAGACCAGTACTGTTAATAATAGTACTGTTGCAATATTAAATTCCCTGAGTTTGCCAGTTGGTCTGTGGTTATGGATGGAAATCTCTTAGGAAATACACACTGAAGTATTTAGGGGTTAAAGGCCCTGATGTCTCCAATTTAATCCCAGATTGTTCACAAAAATGCACACGCCCCTATATATATTTATATGGAGAGAGAAAATGATAAGGCAGATGGTAAACAACTGGTTAATATAAGTTAAAAGTTTCTGGGAGTTTATTGCACTAGTCTTGCAACTTTTATATAAGTCGGAAATTGTATCAAAATTATAAATTACCAAAAAAGGCAGGAAGGAGAAAAGCACATAAACTAATACTCTCCTGGGAATAGTACTAACAAAAATAAAATTGGAGAAAGATAAGTTTTTTCACATAGCCTTTCAGAAGTAATGAAATAGTGGTACACTTCCCTGAAAGTGAAAGATGATGGAGGGCGATATACCAGGCGTCGGCTGTGTCCAGGTGGTACTGTGACCCAGTGGTGACACACAAGGCCTCTGGCACTAGGTGGCTTGGATTGAATCCACTCTGCTGTTTACTAGATGTGACACCCTGGGTGAGTTACTTACATTCTCTGTGCCCCTGTTTCCGCCCCTCCCCTGTGCAGTAGGGATAGCAGTGTGGGGTAGTCACATGAGTCACTGGAGTATAAAGCATTTGTGAGTGGAGGCTCTTGTATTGAGATGCATGTAAATATCAGCCACTATGATTGGTGGGGTTATGGGTAAAATAGTTTCTGTACTTCTTAATTGAGATATAATTGACGTATAACATTGTATTTGTTTCAGGTGTACAACATAATGATTCAATATTTGTATATACTGTGAAAGGATCACCAAAATAAGTCCAGCTGACATCCATCATGACACATAGTTACAATTTTTTTTCTTGTGATGAGAACTTTTAAGATCTACTCCCTTAGCAACTTTCAAATATACATTATGGTATTAACTATAGTCATCATTCATATAGTGCATTACAGCCCCAAGACTGACTTACCTTCTAACTGAAACTTTGTACCTTCACCCATTTTGCCCACCCACCTCTGGCAACCACCTGTTTTTCCTCTGTGTCTGTGAATTCGATTTTGTTTTTTTGTTTTTTTTTAGATTCCACCTATAAGTGAGATCATACAGAATTTGTCATTCTCTGACTTATATGACTGACAAAACTCCCTCAGTGTATGTATTTTTTAAACTGCATAAAGTGATCACACAGTAATTTTTTTTGTTTTGTTTGTATTTTATGTAAAAATTTTAAAAATGTTTATTTATTTTTGAGAGAGAAGGAGACAGAGCATAAGCAGGGAAGAGGCAGAGAGAGAGGAAGACACAGAAGCTGAGGCAGGTTCCTCAGCTGTGCTGACAGCTCAGAGCCTGACGTGAGGCTTGAACGCAAGAACTATGAGACCGTGACCTGAGCCGAAGTCAGATGCTTAACTGACTGAGCCACCCAGGTGCCCCAATTTTATTTTTTAATTTTTAAATATTTATTTTGGGGATGGGGAGGGCAGAGAGAGAGAGGGGGACAGAGGATCTGAAGCAAGCTGTGCCCTGACAGCAGCAAGCCTGATATGGGACTCAAAGGACCCAAGCCGAAGTCAGAGGCCCAACCAACTGAACCAGCCAAGTACCCTGGAGTAATTTTGTAATCAGAGCAACAAAACGTGACATAAAAATATCATTAATATTTTTTTAGAGGATGAGGGGAGGTGCCTTTTCAATGGCTCAGTTTTTCCATTTTCAGGCCTCCCTTTCTCTCTCCCCTCCACTAACACCCCCCCCCCCACCAGTCCCCTTCCCTCTACCAACCAGATTGCATTCCTCGCTTTCCCTCCCAGAGAACTGTAATTAAGCTCTTACTCTGTAATTGCCATTTCATAGTTCCCCATCTGAAATCACAGTCCTGCTTAGCCTGGTTTCCATCTCCTCAGCTTTGGGAAGCAGAGGGAGGATTTGGCACAGCCCAGGATGGGCTGTGTGTGCTCTGCCCCTTCCCTGAATAACCTTGTGTAATCCTCACAACAACCTATGAGGAAACCGAGGCTAGGGGAGGTTGAGTAAATCACCCAAAGACTTCCCAAGGTAGCTGATGGAGCTGGTGTTTAAATCCAGTTTGATCTGGCTTCAAAACTAGGAGGTGATGCCCCTGCTACCTCAAGTGGCATGGATATTCTGAACTCCCCACACCAGCATCAATGTTCTGGTGGTAGTTTGATATCAACACTGGCCATCCTGACCTTTCTCCGTGTCCTTACCCTGTATAATATGACTTTGCACCTCCTCCCTCTAAAAGGTAGGGTCTATTTCTGCAGCCCTTGGATCTAGACCAGCATTAGAATGCAATGGTAGTAATGGTACCACATCTGGGCCCCAAGAAACCTTGCATCCTGCTGCTCTTTCTCTTGGCACATTGCCTCTTCCATGAAAACAAGGAAGGCTAGACTGCTGATCATGACCCAGTCACTCTTGCTGCCCAGCCAAATGCCAGGCGTGTGAAAGAGGCCATCCTAGACCCACCAGCCACTGGCAGCCTGCTTGCTGGCTGACTGTAGATACACGAATGGGCCCAGTACAGATGAGGCAAGTCCACTCAGATCAGCAGAACTGCCCTGCTGGCCCACAGAGTCACAAGGAATTGTTTCAAGCCATCGAGTTTTGGGATGGCTTATTATGCAGTAATAGCTAACCAATACAGCCCTTTAGAGAGGAGACAAGGTAGGAGGCAGTTGGGATGGCCCCAATGTTCCAGATGAAAGACCACACTTAGCAAGCATCTACTTAATGCTTACTGCATGCTGAGTATTTTAATTTAATCCTCACCACAATCTTATGGGGTAGGTTCTTCTATTTTTCCCATTCTATAAATGAGGGGACTGAGGCAGAGAGGTAAATGATTTGCTCAGGATCTCACAGCTGGGAATGGCAGGCATCCAGTCAATTAATAAGATCTAGAAAGTAGAATCCAGAAAGCTACCTTATGAACCTACTGGGGGCAGAAGATGGGCATTCAGAAACCTGCTGATGGAGGTGCTTCCCCACTGAGCCAGGGGGTAGTACTTTGGGGAAACGGGCTCTTTAAAGAGGAATGACAATGATAATTCAATTTATAAATATTGTGTATGTATTAAACCTTATTTATATTTATTAAATGAATAAAAATCTTCCCACAGGCCATTGAATAAGGAGCAGACCAGGGGGTGCAGAGTTAGATACCGTATTAGTCAAGGCTCTCCAGAGAAATTGAGCCAACAGAATGTGAATATATGTAGAAAGAGATTTCTCAAGGAATTGGCTCACACAATAGCAAAGACTTGGGGAGTCAAAAATCTGCTGGGGGAACCTGTTGACTGGAGACACAGGAAAGATTTGCAGTTCAAGTCCAAAGGCAGTCTGCTGGCAAACCAGGAAGAGCCAGTGTTGCAGATGAAATCCAAAGGCAGTCTGATGGCAGAATTTCCTCTTGCTCAAGAGAGGTCAGCCATTTGTTTTGCTCAGGCCTTCAACTGATGGGATGTGGACCACCCAATTATGGAGAGCAATCTGCTTTACTCAAAGTCCACTGATTTAAATGTAAAGCTCATCCAAAAACACCCTCACAGAAACATCCAGAATAATGTTAGGCCAAATCTGGGCACTATTAGCCTAGCCAAGTTGACTCATAGAATTAACCATCACAGATGCCAAGAGAGGTTAATGCCAGTGAGAAGCAAAGTCAGAGCTAGCAGAAAAGTGACCTCTTGACTGGCGACATGGAAGTTATTGGCTGCTAGAGTGGGTTCAATGCAACAGATAAGTCAAAGTTAGCCAGTGCAGAGTGAGGAAGGAAGGAGGAGAGAGGGAAGCAGTGTGGGCAGAAGCTCTTTTGGGAAGGGGAAGCATGCTATGAAGTAGGAGCTCAAGGAAAAAGTGGGGTTGAAGGAGGACTACTTTGTTCGCTCACTTTCTTTTTATTTATTTTTAATGTTTATTAATTTTGAGAGAGAGAGCACAAGCAGGGGAGGGACAGAGAGAGAGGGAGAGAGAGAATCCTAAGCAGGCTCTGTGCTGTCAGCACAGAGCCCAATGTGGGGCTCGATCTCACAAACCGTGAGATCATAACCTGAGCTGAAATCAAGAGTCAGTCACTTAACCAACTGAGCCACCCAGGCACCCCTAGAGTAGTGTGTTTTTCAAACTGTGGGTTTTGATCCTTTATCGGGCCAATTAAATGAGTGATGACTAGCACTTAAAAAGGAAAGAAAGAAATAGAGCCAAAAAGAAACAATAGAGCACATCACACACAGTAAGAGTGAGCATTGTTTCATGAAACTTTGGTGTCCTGACTTCTAACACCATAGATTAATTTTGCCTATACTTGGATTTATGTAAATGGAATCATAATGCTATGTACCCTCCTGTGTCTGGATTCTTTCACTCAATGTTGTGTCTGTGAGATTCATCCGTGTTACTGCACGTTACTGGAGCCCATTCATCTCACTTCTGTGCAGTATTCCACTGAGTGACTGCATCAGTTGATTTATCCATTCTACTGTCGATGCCCTTGAAGAATGTGACGTCTTGACAGTGGCCCAACAAATGAATGGAATAATGTGCAGCAGGTGTTGTTATCTGAGTCACCAGGCCCTACCCACCTGGGGGTAAAGATAGAGTTGCCATGATAAGTTTGAGATACAGAATAGGGAGGATTTGGATAATAGGGGATGAGGACATGACCAGAAAGGTAGATGCTTCCAGAAGATCCTGTAGCTCCCTGGGATTACCTTTATCCTATTGTTTACCATGTATTCTAGAAAATGTCTGTTCATCTATCTGACTCCCCACTAGATGGTGGAGGAGACAACATCTTATTCTTGCTGACTCCATCCCTGAGCCACGCCTGAGGCTGGCACACAGTGGGCATTCAGGAAATGCCTGTTGAACTGGACTAGGTTGGGGCCACTTTAGGAGAGCCCTCATTACCAGGAGTTGGGACGTAATACTCAAAGGTGATGGGAGCCATAGAAGATTTTTGAACATCAGGAGGTCATAATCAGAAGAGAGTTTTAGAAAGATTACTGAGCAGCAGCAGTGAGGAGGAGGATGTTTTGGAGAGGGGAAAACTGCAGGTGGGGGTGGGGGCACGGGGGCTGGTTAAGAAGTTAAGAAGCTGTTACAGAAATGAATGAGGACCTAAATTAGGGTCGTGGAGGAGGAAACAGAAAGGAAAGGACCAGCTTGGGCCACATTGCTTTTTTCAAAGTATGGAATATGATCTCATTTTTATAAAACCATGTACTATTTGTGTGTGTATTTTAAAATATAATATGTACAAAGCATCTTATAAATCTCTAAGCTTGACAATAATCAGCCAAAGAGGCTTTGGAGGAAATGGTGTGGCTGTTTTTTTAAATAAGACCATATATTTTTCATTTTTACAAAAAAACCCTCTGAGGGAGGATGTCGTTAGCTTCACTTTACAGGTGAAGAAACTAAGGCTCAGAGAGAGTTTTAATCCCTTGCTCAAGGCCACACAACCAGTATTCTTACCACTACAGTAGGCTTTCCCCAGAGATACTTTGAAGGAATAATCAAGGAGTCTTCATGATTAATTAGATGAGGGAGGGGAGGAGGGGAAGAAAAGAGGAAGGGATTAAAAATGACCGGGACACTTTGAGCCTGACCAAATGGGAAATAATCAGTAAGTCAGGAGGGAGTACTGAGTTATTAGGGGAAGGTTTAAGCCAAAGGAATGAATATCTAATGATGGAATTCGGTGCATCACATCAGGACTTAGAGGAAAGTCCCTAAGTATACTTCTTACTAGATGGCCCTGCCACTGAGCACCTGAAGCCCCCTGGAAACTGGGAATTTTCAAGAAAAAAAACATTCAGCCCCACACTTCCAGGCAAGTGGTATGTTCCTCTGGGTTCTTGGGTCCTTCTGCATCAGCAGATTCTGCTTTCTGTGCCTCTATGTGGCCTGATTGATTGACCAGGCTTAAAAGGCCTGCTGTTGAATTTGAGATCTCAGGCTTCCAGGCTCTATAGGTCATCAGCAAAGACCTAAGGGCCTGGCATGAACTCGAGGTTATTATTCACCCGAGAAGACATTATAAACCACAAGAACACAAGCCTGGCAGACAGGAATGGCCGCCCAGCTCACTGGGCACACTGTGTCCTCATCCGTCCATCCAGCATGATTCGAAATTAAATCTGTGGCAGGCAGGAGGCAAACTAGAATTTTGTGCACTGGTGTTGGAGAAGCATTTTGATGACAATTTAATGTCAAAGGTCTAGTGTTCCAGACCTTGAAATTCTTGTGGCATTCTGAGTTGAGGCTGTTCCTCCCTACCCCTCCCTGGGACCATCCCTTGGGAGGGAGATGACCCAAAGGGAGAGAAAAAGGTTGGGTCACCGGGTATATTAGTTAGAGTTCTCTAGAGAAACATAACCGATAGGATAGACATATATAGAGAGAACAAGATTTATGATGAGGGATTGCTCATGCATTTGTGGAGGCTGAGAAGTCTCACAGTCTGCTGTCCTCAAGCTGGAGCCCAGGAAAGCTGGTGATGTGGTTCTCGTTCAAACCTGAAGTCCTTAGAAGTGGGGGAGGGGCAATGATGTAAGTCCCGGTTTGAGTCCAGGGGACAGAGAACCAGGAGCACAAATATCTGACGGCAGGAGATGACGGATGTCTCCAGCTCAAAAAGAAAGCAAAGCCACCCTCTCTCTGCCGTCGTGTTCTATTCAGGCCCTCAGTGAATGTGATGATGTCCACCAGCATTGATGAGGACAGTCTTCCTTACTCAGTCTACTGACCCAAATGCTAATCTCTTCCAGAAACACCCTCAGAGACATATTTAGAAGTAATATTTAACCAGTTATGCAGGCATCCCTTAGCCAAGTCAAGCTGACACAAAATTAACCACCAGGGCACCTGGGTGGCTCAGTCAAGTTGAGCGTTTGACTCGATCTTGGCTCAGGTCAGGATCTCGAGGTTCATGGGATCAAACCCCGAGTCGGGCTCTGTGCTGAGAGTGAGTAGCTTGCTTGGGATTCTCTCTCCCTCTCTCTCTGCCCCTCCCCTGCTTGTGCATGCTCTCTGTCTCTCAAAATAAATAAAAATAAACTTAAAAAAAAGTTAAACATCACACTAGGTAAGGTTTAGGTTTAGAAAAGTGTGCTACTGGAGATACCATATTCTCAGGCCCCATGTATTTCCAGTTAAATATATCATGAAAAAAGAAAGCTAGCATGTGAGCAAAGTACATAAAGAACTCACAAAAGGAAATTCAAATGGTACGTAACCATATTACAGGGTCACCATATTATACAACTCCAGGGGGCAGCATTCACACTGAATGCTATTCACAGAGATGCACATTGTGGTGGTCTATAAGAGAGGATGCTCAACCTCTCCCATAATAAAAGAAATGCCAGTTAAAACAAGAAGGTACTAGATTTCCATGTGCTGATTGGTAAAGCTCAAAGAGTTGTTAAATTCTGTGTTGGTGGGAATGTAATTGGTGCCATCTCTCTGGAGGGTGTAGTGGATTGGCTCTCTCAAACTCATTCATTCCACCCTCTTCTAGCTGGAGATGTAGGAAAGCTAAACCCTACACTTCCCTTACTCCCTTGCAGTGAGGGTTCCACCCTCAATGAATGAGACTTCTGTTGCTCCACATCCCTGTCTGCATTTGGTGTTATCAGTGTTCTGCCTGCTGGCTTATTCTACTAGGTGTGTAGTGTTATCTCATGGTTTTAATTTGTGTTTCCCTGGGGCACTTCTGTGGCTCAGTAGGTCGAGCGCCTGACTTCAGCTCAGGGCATGAGCTCACAGCTTGGCTCGTGAGTTCAAGCCCTGTGTTGGGCTCTGTGCTGCCAGCTCAGAGCCTGGAGCCTGTTTCGGATTCTATGTCTCCTTCTCTCTCTGCCCCTTCTCATGCTCTTTCTCTCTCAAAAATAAATAAGGATTAAAAAAGTTTTTTTAATTTGCATTTCCCTGAAGACTGGATGTGAAGCATCTTTTCAAATGCTTATTTTCCAGCTGTATGTCTTCCCAAGTTTTTTGCCCATTTATTTTTTTTTTTAGCCTTTATTTTTGAGAGACAGAGAGAGACAGAGAATGAGCAGGGGAGGAACAGAGAGAGAGGGAGACACAGAATCTGAAGCAGGCTCCAGACTCTGAGCTGTCAGCACAGAGCCTGACATGGGGCCCAAACCTACGACGAACCGCGAGATGATGACCTGAGCTGAAATCAGTTGCTTAACCAACTGAACCACCCAGGCGCCTCTTTACCCATTTCTTAATTGGGTTGTTTGTTTTCTTGAATAGTTCTTTATCAGGTATGTCTTTTGCAAATGCAGTCTGTGACTTTTTCTTTTCTTCAAGGAGACTTTCACAGAGCAGACGTTTTTAATTTTAATGAAGTCTAGCTTATCAATTCTTTCTTTCATGGATTATGCCTTTGCTATTGTATGTAAAAGGTCATTACTGGGGTGCCTGGCTGGCTCAGTTGGTGGAGCATGTGACTCTTGATCTTGGGGTTGTGGGTTCGAGCCCCATCTTAGGGGTAGAGTTTACTTAGAGAGAGAGAGAAGTCATTGCCAAACTCAAGGGCATCCAGATTTCCTCCTATGTGATTTTCTACAAAGGATTTATAGTTTTACATTTTACTCTTAGGTCTATGATGCATTTTGAGTTAATTTTTGTGAAGGGTGTAAGGTCTGTGTTTATTTCTTTTCCTTCCTTCCTTCCTTCCTTCCTTCCTTCCTTCCTTCCTTCCTTCCTTCCTTTCTTTTTTTGCATGTGGATGTCCAATTGTCCCAGCACCATTTGTTGAAAAGACTGTTCTCCGTTGTGTTGCCTTTGCTCCTTTTCAAAGATCAATTGACTATATGTTGGTCTATTTCTGGGCACTCCATTCTGTTCTATTGATCTACTTGTCTATGCTTTTGCTAATATCACACTGTCTTGATTACTGTAGGTTAACATTAAGTCTTGAAGTTGGGTAGTATCAGTCCTCCAACCTTGTTCTTCTTCATTATTGTGTTGACTATTCTGGGTCTTTTTTATGAAAAGTAAGGGAGATGATTCATTTTCAGAAATACCAAATAAAATCTGTGCTATCTAATTAATAGGTTTACAACCTATTGGAAATATGTACGAAACCCACCCCCCTCACACAATGGAGTCCCAAACCCTTAGACACTTTGCTTCCTAGTTCTTTCCCCCTCCCTTTCATGGGCTTATTTTTGTGGGCTTTGAAATGAGCCTGCACTGAAGAACAGAGAGAGGAGGGACTGAAAGTCTCTGAGTCACCTCAGGGAGTGTCCAGTCAGATTACTTTTTGCCTTACATGGGCATAGGCAACATCCAAGTAAGGCTGTAACCTCTATAGTACTTAGCCAATACATGCTTAGCCAATAAATTGTAGGCTGTGACTCCCTAAGTGTACCTGTCCATCAGACACCCAATCTTGCAAGGACATTTTTTTTTAATGTTTATTCATTTTTGAGAGAGAGACAGACAGACAGCATGAGTGGGGGAGGGACAGGGAGAGAGGGAGACACAGAATACAAAGCAGGCTCCAGACTCTGAGCTTTCAGCCCAGAGCCTGACACACAGGGCCCACACCCACAAACTGTGAGATCATGACCTGAGCCAAAGTCAGATGCTCAACCGACTGAGCCACCCAGGCTCCCCAACAAGAACATTGATTAAAGCCTCGTGTCACTGTGCTCCGAGTCTCTGCATCCCTCCTTTGATTGAGTCAGTGGGCTTATTTCTCACATTTTTGATTCAGGCTGGCTGGGTCTGAGAACTCAGAGAGGGTCCTGCAGGACCAGTCAAGAGGGTCCTTGGTTTGTTATAGAATAGAAATCAAATGGAAACTGAGAGGAAGTGAGAGCAGAGTTTGTTAAAGATATAGAGAGAGTATAGATAGGGACAGAGTGTCCAGAAGACTCAGAAAGGAAAGAAGAGTGAGTCTCATCTTTGCTTGGGATCTGGGGTTTTTATTGAGGATTGTGGTCTGGTGATGTGTCTCCTGAAGGGTCCAGGAACTGGTTAAAACAAAGGCAAGTGTTTAGGTGTCCTCCATAAGCCACTTATGCTCTGGAGCCAGGGGTCTTATGAGTCTGTGGTCTTGGAAAAGGTACATGACGACCTCACTCAGTCACTCCTTAGAAGCTTAGATGTTATCTCTTGTGCTGGAAGACTCCAAAGAAATCATTAACTCCTTGACCTTTATAAGGAGGACATACATCACCTGTACCAGAGGCCTGTGTAGGGCAGGGTTGTAGGTTCTGGCAAGAATAGAGGCAGCAAAGATGCAGTCTTTCATGGGGTCCCTTCAGTTTTCCTGTCTCATTTTTCTTCTCCATATAAACTTTAGAATCAGTTTGTCACTATCCACAAAATAACTATCTGGGATTTTGATTGGGATTACATTGAATCTATAGATCAAGTTGGGAAAAACTGACACCTTGATAATATTGAATCTTCCTATCCAGGAACATGGACTATCCATTTAGTTACTTCTTTGATTTCTTTTATCAGAATTTTATAGTTTTCCTTGTATAGATGTTGTACATATTTTGTTAGATTTATATGTAAGTGTTTTATTTTGGGGGTGCTAACATAAATAGTATTATGTTTTAAATTTCAAATTCCACATGTTCATTGCTGATACACAGAAAACAAATTGACTTTTTTTCTTTATATATTAACCTTATATCCTACAGCTTGCTATTAATCATGTAGTTCCAGGAGGTTTTTTTGTTGATTCTTTCTCATTTTTTG
Source organism: Felis catus (assembly GCF_018350175.1). NCBI lineage: Eukaryota > Metazoa > Chordata > Mammalia > Carnivora > Felidae > Felis > Felis catus. The sequence continues at coordinate 43,968,502 of NC_058382.1, forward strand.
CATAGATGATCATGTCATCTGTGAACGAAAATAGTTTTATTTCTTTCTTCCCAATCTGTATTCTTTTTATTTCCTTTGCTCATCTTTTTTAAAATATTCATTTTTTAATAAAAAAAGACCATTTTTTAAATTTATTTTTGAGAGAGAATGAGCAGGGGAGGTGCAGAGAGAGAGAAGGAGAGAGACTGAATCCCAAGCAGGACCCGCACCATCAGCACGGAGCCTGATGCAGGCAGGGTTCAAACTGACAAACCACAAGATCCTGATCTGAGTCAAAATCAGGAGTTGGACGTTCAACTGACTAAGCCAACCAAGTACCCCAAATATTTATTTATCTCAAAGTAATGTTGGCCTCATAGAATGAGTTCAGAAGTATTCCCTCTGCTTCTATCTTCTAGAAAAGATTGTGGTGAGATGGTATAATTTCTTCCTTGAATGTTGTCATTCAATTCAATGTTGTCACTAGGGAACACATCTGGGTTTGATGCTTTCTGTTTTGAAAGGTTATTGATTATTGATTCCATTTTTTAAATTGATATAAAGCTATTCAGATTGTCTATATCTTCTTGTATGAGTTTTTTTTTTTAATTTTTTTTTAACGTTTATTTATTTTTTTGAGAGAGAGAGAGACAGAGCATGAACGGGGGAGGGTCAGAGAGAGGGAGACACAGAATCTGAAACAGGCTCCAGGCTCTGAGCTGTCAGCACAGAGCCTGACGCGGGGCTCGAACTCACGGACCGCGAGATCATGACCTGAGCCGAAGTCAGCCGCTTAACCGACTGAGCCACCCAGGCGCCCCTCTTGTATGAGTTTTAGTAGATTGTGTCTTTCAGGGAATTGGTTAATTTCATTTAGTTATCATATTTGTGGACATAGGCTTGTTCCTTGATTATCCTTTTTATATCCACAGGATCTGTAGTAATGTCCCCTCATTCACTTCTGATATGAGCAATTTGTACACTCTCTTTTTTCCTTAGCGTGGCTATAGGCTTATTGATTTTATTGATCTTTTCAAAGAACTAGGTTTTGGTTTTATTGATTTTCTCTTTGATTTCCTGTTTTCAATTTCATTGATTTCTGCTCTAATTTATATTATTTCTTCTCCTTATTTTGGATTTAATAATTTCTTTTAACCTTCTTAAGGTTCAAGCTTAGATGATTGATTTTAAATCTTTCTTTTCTAATATATGATTCAATACTGTAAGTTTCCCTTTAAGCACTACTTTTGCTGTATCTCACAAATTTTGATAAGTTGTGTTTTCATTTTTTTAGTTCAAAATATTTTTAAATTTACCTTGAGGTTTCTTCTTTGACTCTTCTAGAAGTATATTGTTTAATCTCTAAGTTTTGGGGGATTTTCCACCTATCTCTCTGTTATTGATATCTCATTTTAATTCCATGTGGTCTGATAGCAGACATAGTATGGTTTCTATGTTTTTAAATTTGTTAAGGTGTATTTTATGGCCCAGAATGTGGCCCATGTTGGTGAATGTTCCATGTGAGCTTGAGAAGAATGTGTATTCTGCTGTTATTGGATGAAGTAGTCTATAGATGTCCATTATATCAGTTGATTGATGGTGATGTTGAGTTCAACTGTGTACTGACTGATTTTCTGACTGCTGGGTCTATCCATTTATTTTTGTTGTTGTTGTTATATAAACCCATTTATTATAGGCTAGCAATATTTCAAATGGTAAAGTTTCTATTGGTCTTAAAACTCCTTCAGTCTCCTGATGGCCGACTTTACTGTGACAGCAGAAGTGCTGTTGTAGTGGTGTTGTAGGTCCAGGCACCACAGCTATAGTTTTCATGCAGGAACCACAATGCCAGATTTCCATAGCTCATCTTTTCATCTTGGTTTTGCCACAGAAGGAGCAAGTGTACTTGGCGTGCTGGCGTATTTCCATCTTCTTCACCATTTTCCTGAGAGAGGCACCATAATGGGTCCCATATTTACTGACAATTCCATCCTTCTTGGTGCATTTAGCCATGTTGCTGCAAACTAGATCTGAGCCCAGAGAGGACTATCCATTTCTGATAGAGGAGTCCTGAGATCTTCAACCATAATACTGGATTCATCTGTTTCTCCCTGAAATTCTATCAGTCATTGCCTCACAGATTTTGAATCTCTGTTGTTAGACATATATATGATAAAAATTGTTATATCTTCTTGGAGAATTGACCCCTTTATCATTATTCAGTGCCCCTTTTTAACCCTGAAGACTTTTTTTGCTCTGAAGTTCGTTGTGTCTAAAGTTTTTTTTTTAACATTTTTTTTAAGTGTTTATTTATTTCTGAGATAGAGAGAGACAGAGCATGAGTAGGGGAGGGGTAGAGAGAGAGGGAGACACAGAATCCGAAGTAGGCTCCAGGCTCTGAGCTGTCAGCACAGAGCCCGATGCGGGGCTCAAACTCATAAACTGTGAGATTGGGACCTGAGCTGAAGTCAGTCGCTCAACCAACTGAGCCACCCAGGCGCCCCTGTTGTGTCTAAAGTTAATATAGTTACTCTTGCTTTCTTTTAATTAGTGTTAGAATGGTATACCTTTCTCCATCCATTTACTTTTAATCTATATGTGTCTTTATATTTAAAGGGAGGGTTTTTCATAAATGACATATAGTTGGGTTTGATCTTCTCTGACAATGTATCTTTTAATTGGTGCATTTAGACCATTGATGTTCAAAGTGATTATCGATATAGTTGGAATAATATCTGCCATATTTGCAACTGTTTTCTATTTGCTCTCCTTGTTCTTTTTTTTTAATGTTTATTTATTTTGAGAGAGAGAACAAGTGGGGGAGGGGCAGAGAGAGAGAGAGAGAGAGAGAGAGAGAGAGAGAATTCCAAGCAGGCTCCACACTGTCAACATGGAGCCCAACACTGAGCTCCAACTCATGAACCATGGAATCATGACCTAAGCCAAAATCAAGAGTCAGATGCTTAACTGACTGAGCCACCTAGGTGCTCCTTGTTCTTTGTTCTTATTTTTGTCTCCTGCTCTTTTTCTGCTTTTGTGGTTTTTATTGAGCATTTTATAATTCCGTTTTCTTTCCTTTCTTAGCATATTAGTTTACTTCTTGTTTTTTTCTTTTTTTTTTTTACTTTTTTTTGTAATTGCCTTAAGTTTGCCATACACATTTATACCTAATCCAAGTCTACCTTCAAATAACACCAGACTGCTTTACAGGTTGTGTGAGTACCTTATAATAACAAAATAATCTTGATTCTCCCTCTTGTCCCTTGTATCACTGATGTCATTTATTTGACATATGCATAAGCATATATATACATAATCAAATACATTGTGGCTATTTATTATTTTGAACAAACTTATCTGTAGATCAATTAAGAGTAAGAAAAAGAGGGACTCCTTGGTGGCTCAGTCAGTTAAGCATCAACTCTTGATTTCAGCACAGGTCATAATCTCACAGTTCATGAGATTGAACCCCACATTGGGCTCTGCACTGACAGTGTGGAGCCTGCTTGGGATTCCCTCTCTCCCTCTCTCTCTCTCTCTCTCTCTCTCTCTGCCCCTCCCTTGCTCTCTCTCTCTCCCTCTCTCAATAAATAAGTAAACATTTAAAAAAGAATAAGAAAAAGAAAAGTTTGTATTTTAACTTCACTTATTCCTTCTTTGATGTCCTTGTTTTAAAAGTGTATATTGATTTTGAGAGAGAGAGAGAGAGAGAGAGAGAGAATCCCAAGCAGCCTCCACACAATCAGTGCAGAGCCCAATGTGGGGCTCAATCTCATGAACCATGAAATCATGACCTAAGACGAAATCAAGAGTCTGACACTTAACTGACTGAGCCATCCAGGTGGCCCAATGCTCTTTCTTTCTTTATGTAGATTTGGGCTTCTGACCTATATGTTTCCTTATCTCTAAAGGAAAATTCCTTGCAAAATGGATCTACTGGCAGCAAATTCTCAATTTTTGTTTGAGAAAAACTTTATTTCTCCTTTACTTTTTTTTTTTTTTTTTTTTTGAGAGAGAGCACAAGCAGGGGAGGGGCAGAGAGAGGGGGACAGAGGATCAGAAGCGGCCTCTGCACTGACAACAACCAGGAGATCATGACCGGAGCCCAAGTTGGACACTCCATTGACTGAGCCACCCAGGAGCCCCTATTTCTCCTTCATTTTGAATGATAATTTCACAGGGTACAGAATTGTAAGGTGGTGGAGTTTTTCTCTCTACACTGTAAGTATTTCACTCCACTCTCTTCTTGTTTGAATGGTTTCTGAGGAGAAAGTGAATTTAGTTCCTAATTTTGATCCTCCATAAGTAAGGTATATTTTCCTCTGTCTTCTTTCAGGATTTATTTTCTTACTTTCTACTTTTTTATTCTTTTTTTTTACATTTTTTTTAACATTTATTTATTTTTGAGACAGAGAGAGACAGAGCATGAATGGGGGAGGGTCAGAGAGAGGGAGACACAGAATCTGAAACAGGCTCCAGGCTCTGAGCTGTCAGCACAGAGCCCGACGAGGGGCTTGAACTCATGGACTGCGAGATCACGACCTGAGCCAAAGTCAGCTGCCCAACTGATTGAGCCACCCAGGTGCCCCTCTACTTTTTTATTTTTTATCTTTGACTTTCTATAGTTTGAAGATGATATTCCTTGGTATAGCTTTTCGGGGGCATTTATTCCATGTGGTGTTCTCTGAGCTTCCTGGTTCCGTGGTTTGGTGTCTGACATTAATTTGGGGGAAATTCTCAGGAATTATTGTTTCAAAGATTTATTTTGTTCCTTCTTCTCTTCCTGGCATTCCCATTTACATGTCTGTAACACCTTTTGTAGTTGTCCAACAGTTCTTGGATATTATGGGTTTTTTCCCACTCTTTTTCCGTTTTCTTTTTAGTTTTGGAAGTTACTCCTGAAATATCTTCAAGCTCAGAGATTCTTTCCTCAGCTGTGTCCAATCTACTAATAAGCCATTAAAGGTATTCTTCATTTCTTCATTTCTGTTACAGTTTTTTTTTTTTTTTAATCTCTAACATTTCTTTGGGTTCTTTCTTAGAATTTCTAACTCTCCATGTAGGTTACCCATCTCTTCTTGTATGTTGTCTACTTTATCCATTAGAGCTGTTAGCATTAATTTTTTTTTAATGTTTATTTATTTTTGAGAGAGAGAGACAGAGCTTGAGTGGGGGAGGGGCAGAGAGAGAGGGAGACACAGAATCTGAAGCAGGTTCCAGGCTCTGAGTTGTCAGCACAGAGCCTGACACAGGGCCCGAACTCACAAACTCAGAGATCATGACCTGAGTTGAAGTCAGACGCCTAATCAACTGAGCCACCCACCCAGGCACCCCAGAGCTGTTAGCATTTTAATTACAGTTGTGGCAAATTCCTAATCTGATACTTCCAATGTCCCTGCCATTTCTGAGTCTGGTTCTGATGCTTGTTCTGTCTCTTTAAACTGTGTTTTTTTGCCTTTTAGTATGTCTTGTGATTTTTTTTTATAGCCAGACATGATGCACTATGTAAAAGGAACTTCTGCAAATAGGCTAAGTAATACAGTGGTAAGGTGTTGCTGAGAGAAGTGTTCTATAGGCCTATGATTAGGTCTCAGACTCTTTGTGAGTCTGTGCCTCTGGACTGTGAACTTCACATGTGCTTCTCAGTTGTTCCCCACTGTAGTTGGGATATGATGGCTAGGG